>NC_087350.1:49892729-50492729 GCF_030014295.1 Loxodonta africana
CATGATGATCAAGGATAGAATGCTTTGGAAGTACAGAGAAAGGAATCAGGCCTGGACTGAGGTGTTGGTCGAAGTTAGTGGAGCCTTGAGCTTAGTCTTGAAGGATGAGAAGGTTCTGGCTAGAATCTTTTTAAGATTTGGTTTCAGTGGCTGTCTCAAGTATTCTGCCTACATGGACCTGCCTGTGTTCAGGTATATATTACGGGAATTTTAAGCTAGAAGGGAAAGTAAGTCTCCCTTCTTTGCAGCCTTCCAGGTAGCTGTCTATCCTTTCTAGAAACCTAGATATGCTAATTCAGGTCTTATGTATTTGAAACCAGATACCAGAGCTGCTTGCCATGGAAGCTTCTTAACTTGTCCTCTTAAAAGCTGACTCAGGTATCACCTCTTCTGTAACATTTTCTTGATTGACTTGACAGTGGCTTCATCCTCTGTAGTTCAGTAACACCTTGTTTATATCTCTTTAGTGTGTGAATTTGTCTATTTCTATATCTCTCTCCCCTTCCTCTCTGTGTATGTAGTGCCTGGCATAGTGTACAATAGGCAGTGGAAAGGAAGAGGAAGGAATCTGTATCCAGGTGGGTGTATTTTAAGTAATTAAACCAAGAAAAAAGAAAAAAACAAAAACCTGTTGCTATTGAGTTGATTCTGATTCATAGCGACCCTATAGGACAGAGTAGAACTGCCCCATGGGGCTTCCAGGAGTGCCTGGTGGATTTGAACTGCTGACCTTTTGGTTAGCAGCTGTAGCTCTTAACCACTATGTCACAATCATAATAGCAGCTAGCATATACTGAGAATTCCCTATGCACCAGACACAACTCTCAGTGCTACATGTATTGATTAATTCTCACAACAGCCCTTGAGGAGATACCATGATAATCTCAGTTCAAGAGGTGAGGAAACTGAGGCATGGAGAGGCTAAATAACTTGCCTTAGGTCATGTAGCTGGCAAGTGGGGAGCCAGCATTTAAACCCAGGCACATCAGCTCCAGACTGTGTTCCGAATCACTGTGTTGTACTTGCACGATATGTGAACAGATCCCAAAGGTCTTCCACTTGTTATTGTGAGGTTAATTCTCAGCCAGTTTTTAAGTGGCTCTGTTTTCCCAAAGGGGTTGGCCACAAAGGTGGCGATCATTCCTTTTGCCCTGAGGTTTTCAAGAAGTCTTTGTGCCAGTGGAATATTTGTAGCTGAAGCCATTTAGGAGACAGTGAGGTGCTTAGGGACAGAGTGCTGCTGTTCTGCTGATGGCACGGTGTTCTATGTGCTGCAGTCTTAAAGGGTGCAGGCTCTGTTTCCCCAGGCCCGGAGGACTGTGGGACATGAGTGACAGTAAGTTGACTGCAGCTTAATCTTGGGAAAATTGAGGTAATTTTTACAGACCAGTGTTTAGACTTGACTAGGAAAAAAGATGTTGCTTATAGAAAAAGCAGAAAAATATTAAAGTGTATTTTGTGTGCAAAACAAAGCGTATTTCTTTGGAATCTGTAATGTCCAGGTAGTTATTTTCAAAGAAAGATTATTTCCAAAGTAAGATTTTAAGCCATTTGAAGATCTTAATCTGTTGGAGCACTCTTCTTCACCACTCTCTTCTGCCACAGTGTGCCTGTAAGGTCGGGCAGTGATTCCTTTTCAACCTCTGTCAGATTTGACACGTGTCAGATTCACTAGTCACTCCTTTGTTCCAGGACTTTATCACATTGCATTTATGTTAATACAGCAGCATCCAGGTTGGTTTCCCTACCACTCGTCCTCTCTTCCTTGGGTGGGTCCTTTACAGTGGTGGCCAGATTAAATACCCCCCCCCCCCATTACCCTCCTGACAGTCAGAGCCTTTCAGCAACAGCACCTTTTCCCTCACATACTTTCCAACTTTAATTCCCACTGTTCGTTTCAGTTCAACCATTATTTACACATCACCTACCTACCTTCCTATTGTGGTGTGCTACTTCAGTTGAATATATCAGTTCTCATTTGAGCTTCATGATAGTCCAGGGAGGTAGATTTTTTATTCTTGTTTTCTAGATGAGGAAACCAGAGGCAGAAAGACCCCATAAAGGACTGTTATGTAGGTGCAAAATAAATATTTGTTGAATGAACAAATGAAAGCAAGCGAGCAATTAAGAAAGCTTGCTCAGTCCTTGAACCTGGGTCAGTCTGAATTGCTCTTTACCTGCCTGTTTTGCTCCCTGATCACAAATGATTTCTGGTTTTTTCCACATCTTTGCTTCAGCCATTCCTTCAATCTGGACTACATCTAGCCCATTTCCTCATTTTCTTTAAAACACGATGCATAATTCAGTCTGGTTAGCACTTTGATACTTGAACTGCTTTTTATCTGCCCATTGCCTCAGTATTTTTGTATCATATATATTGCTACTTAATTGTTATTGTTTTCAGAGTCAGCTCTGACTCGTGGTGACTTTATTTATAACAGAACAAAATGTTGACCAATCCTGCATCATCTTCCTGGTATGTTTGAGTCCGTTCTTGTGACTATTATATAGTGCCTTCCAGCCTAGAGGGCTGACACATCTTTTGTTTGTTTTTGTAATTTAGGTGAAAGTTTATAGAGCAAATTAGTTTCTCATTAAACAGTTAATATACAAATTGTTTTGTGACATTGGTTGCCAACCCTGCAATGTGTCAGCATTCTCCCCTTCTCCATCCTGGGTTCCCTGTTTCCATTCTTAGTTTTCGCGTCCGTTCCTGCCTTCTTGTCTTTCTTTTGGGCTGGTGTATCCACATGATTGAACTATAAAGCAGGTCCCTCATGTGTGTTATTTTTTGTTGGCCCTACAGACCTGTCTAATCTTTAGCTGAAGGGTGAACCTCAGGAGTGACTTAAGTACTGAGTTAAAAGGATGTTTGGGGGCCATACTCTCGGGATTTCTCCAGCCTCTGTCAGATCAGCAAGCCTGGTCATTTTTTTAGAAGGCTCATCTTCTAGCACACAAAATCAGATAATCTTCTGTTATGAGCCATAGGTTTTCTGTTGGCTAACTTCAGAAGATCTCCAGGTCTTTCTTCCTAGTCTGTCTTACTCTGGAAGCTCTGCTGAAACCTATCCACTGTGGGTGACCCTGCTGGTATTTGAAACAGTTGTGAAATAGCTTCTAGCGTCATAGCAATACAGAAGCCACCACAGTAGAACACACTGATAGATGGGTGGTGGAGTACTTAATTAGATACTGATTTTTGACATTTCTAACCAGATCATGTTTGTATGTCTTCTCAGTTAGAATTGTGAGCTCTTTGGGTAAGAGACTGGGTGTGGTAGGTTAAGGGTCAGACAAGATTTGGGTCCTGGCTTTGCCACTTTGGCTGTGTGATTTTGAACAAATAAGAACTTAATTTCTCTTTGACTCCAGTGTCCTTTCCTTCCAGCCTTTCTTGTAGGAGTACCTGAAGGATCATACATGAGAAAATGCTGCTATAGTCATGGGCATATAGGAGGTGACCAAGACATGTTGATTCATTTGTTCAGTTAATGTTTTTTTTAATGTGCTTGGTCTGGTACTAGTCACTAGATACCCCTACCCCGTATGCAGGATTTGGTTTAGAATTTTCTCCTCAGAGATGATGACCCTTCTGTCAGTGTTAGATGGACTTTCCTAACTCACATGTTAGAAAATATGTAGTTATCTGGCAAATCCTACAGTTATATAATTGTCAGTTAAGGGGGAGTTTTGAATTATCCCTCTTTTGCCTTTATTTTATATATATATGTGTGTGTGTGTATATACACACATATATTTGTTCCCCCCCCCCGACCCCCCGAATTACTTTTTTTTCCAAACCAGTACATCCCTCAGTGTTTTTAGAGTGCTTGGTTTAGGGGTTGTTTTTTTTTTTCCCCTTCCTTTTTTCTATTTAGTTTTATTTTTGTTCTCTCTGTTCCAGGTAGATACTTGTCATTGGAGAGGTGTTTTCTGCTTATAGCCAGTCTGCTTTTTACTATTGTTCGGAAGCAGTTCCCTGGGGTTCCTTCTGACAAAAGTCAGTAGAGGAGGAAGACTTGGGAATAGGAAATGTGATTTCTGCCCTGGAGCCCTTTGTTATTTAGGGGAAGGCACCTCAGCAGCAGCAGCTATTCCCACACCACACCACCCCACAGCTGGTGCCAGGAGGTTATACACACGCCACGCTGAGCAGAGCTGCTTCAGATGGACCATATATAGGCATATACAGTCATACCTTCCTAACAATTTTTATTTAATTGAATTTATTGAACGCTTTTTGAGCCCGTACTTTTTAGGCTCTGAAAATGCAGATGTAAATAAACTACTATCTGTTCTGAAGGAACTTGCAGACTAATAACAAACCATAATAAAGAAATACTAAGGAAATTCTAAATAAAAGGCTCAAGTTAAAATTTCATACATGTATTTTTGAGCAATAGATACTAAATGTATCCATCATCTGTACATCATTTAGTTATACCAAATGGGAGTCCCTGGGTGGTACAAATGGTTAAAATACTGGACTACTGGCTGAAAGGTTGGCAGTTGGAACCCACCCGGAGGTGCCTCGAAGACAGACCTGGCAATCTGCTTCTGAAAGGTCACAGCCTTGAAAACCCTATGGAATAGTTCTGCTCTTCACGCGTGGGGCCGCCACGAGTTGGAGCTGACAACAGCTAACGACAACAGTTATACCAGAAAACCAAATCCGTTGCCATAGAGTCAGTTCCCACTCACAACAGCCCCATTTAGAGTTTAGGCGTAATTTTGCATTCTGCTTTTTCATCTACCTTTGTAATCTTTGCATTTTTGTTATTTCTGTATAATGTACAAAATAATCCATTTCAGTGACTAGATTACATTCTTTTGAGCAGATATTCCCCAGTTCACGTGCTTCTGTCTTAGACGGGCTGCTTCATGAACAGTCCGGTAGAGAGGGCAGTGGTAAGGAGTGTTTTTTATCAGTCCATCGGTGATCTTGTGGAGATGCAGTGGTGGGAGCCAGTTTGTTCTGAGCATACAGTGAAAAATAGCTGGGGAACAGAGAGAAAAAAATAGTTTGGGAAATAGGAGGAACTCAGTGGTAGTTCTATCTAGGAGTTTAATTTAGTTTGAGAAGTATAGGAAACTTCTCTAATTTTCTGAGAAAGGGCTTATGCTGCTAATGGTGTTTGAGGAAAGTGGATGAGGCTGTTCCAAGCCTCTGGCTGTTGGTGTAAATAAACATTTAAGAACCTCTGATAAATCTGAGGGTAGAATTAGTAGGACTTGATGACCACCTGGCCTGTGGAAACTGGGCTCCTGGTGGGCGGGCTGGAACTGCTGGAGAACTTCATGCCACTTACTAACTGGAAAAAAGAAAGGGATTAGGGACCAAGAGAATGAATTGACTGTTAGACTGTTTAGCTCTATTGTGGACTGACTAAAGAGGAGATGACTTTTCTATTCAGTAGATCCTAATGGAGAAAAGGGAAGAGCACGAAGTCAAAAGATTTGGGATTTCTGTCTCAAGTGTTGCCGTTTTCTTGCTAGTAAATCCTTGTAGTAAACTCTCTGACTTTCAGTTTCCTTATCTGGGAGGAAAAAAAATCAGGATATTAATACCTGCTTGATGCAGTTATTTTGAAGATTGAATGGAGAATACCTGTGAAAGTGCTTTATTGGCTGCCTACTGTTACTCTACTGAGGTATTAATCATTCTATTTTGAAACTTTTTACCTCTTCTGTAACCCTTTATCAGGCCTTGTGAGGATTATATTCTAAGGAGAATTTTAAAACATGCCTGACCTCACCAGTGCTGTCTATAGAGAGGAAATGGGTTCACTAGGTTGTGTAATGTTCTTTTGCTAGTTAGAAAGGAGGTGAAACTGTAATTGTTTCAGTGGGATTTTATTCTTTTCCCCACCTTGTGAAAAGTGTATTCACGTGTTGTATAAGACTCCCCTACAAGGCTAATTTGATGACAAACCATCTCCATTATTGCTAAATTTATTACACTTTCACCTCTTTTCCCTGAGTGACTCATTATTGAATCCTGGAAATGCAACTGTGTTTTTGTTTAGGAGACGGTGGTGATGAGGGAGAACTTAGGAATGACTTTTAAATAAGAGAACTTTGTATTATATTTATCTGTCTGGAGGCAATAAATCTGTTTCAGCAGATTAAATACAGACTTCTTTATAAAGCCTTGTTTTCTCAAACCTCTTATCAGCAGCACTTGGCAGTAATCACACCTACGGAAACTTGTAATTTTCCTCAAGGAGGTGACACTGACAGAATTAAAAATGAAGGAACCCCCCTGAAAAGCAAGTTCATTACAAATTAACAGTGGTCTTAGCAAAGCAGTGGGCTGAGGCGTGTCAAATAGCGATATGGATAAAGAAACCCAGCATTTTAAACTGTCAGAGCTGGGAGCAGGGCTAGCCTGAGAACAAATTAATCACATATTGTCAAGGCAAAGTTGCATCAAATTAACACATCGGATTCCAGCATATTAATGTTAGAATGCTTTCACCTGATTATTACTGCAAACCATTGCCACTCTTTGAATGCAAAGATATAATTAAATTGCTAAGTAGAAAGTGCATATAATATCTCCACATGCATTTAGGATGCATGAGCTGAAAAGTGCACATCCTAGGAAGTGACAGATTCTATTTGTAGGGGGGAAAACTTTACTTTTATTCCTTTTTATTTACTTGGGAGTACTAGAGTATGAAATTAGAAAAGTTAGTTATGTTATTCATGTCCTGTATGAGTTTTTTTATGAGTTAGATGAACTGATTTGCTACAATGACTATGCATACATGATTACCTCAGGTTTTTCTGGAAGAGAAATGGGAAAATGTTGCACAATAGCCCTTTGCAACAAAATTGCCCGTTACACATAATCCTAGTGGTGGATTTGTCATCAGAAGGTGCTTTGGAGAAACCAGACTGGCCATTCTTGCAACTGCTTTTTACATAAGGATCACTTTCTGGCTTTGCTTAATTTAGTACGTGTTTTGTTATATTCAGAATTTAGGCGGAAGCCCAGCTGTGGCTGACGTTTCTGATCAAGGAAGCAGCCCAGCAAGAAGAATTTGCTTTTTATTGATCCCAGTTTGTCCCAGGTTGTACTTGTCTGGGTCTTCTGGCCCTCTGTTGTCTTCTTCCTCACACTTAGGCATTTCCTCAAACTTGATTATTCTCCTTCTGTCCTCTACCAAGCCCTCTTGGTTCTCTGCCTTAAAATCTTCCTTAAAACTCATCTTCTTTCATGAGGCCTTCTTCAGTGACCCAGGCATTCACAGACTTCTCTCCTCTCCTCAGCTTTGGTGTAGAGAGTCATGCATTTACAAATGTTGACTCAGCAGCAGCTGAAGGGCTTATAAACCTGAAAAAGGGAAATAGCGATCACAGGGAGCCAACATGGGTTCACTGAGAATCAGGCAGGGCAGAAAAATCTCATTTTTTTCTTGGATAGAGTGATTAGCTAGGTAGATTCATGGTGTTCCTGAATTTCAGTACATCTGTTTTAGCAGAATCTTGTGGGTAAACTGGAGAAATGTAGGCCAGAAACATTGTGGTCAGGTGGACTTGCAGCCAGCTGAGTGACTAGGCACAGAGTGGTGATTAATGGATTCATGTCAAACTGGAGAGCTATCTGTAGTGGCAAGCTGCAGGGCTCTGTATGTTCATTGCTATCAAGGACTTGAATGAGAACATCGATGATAGGCTAATCACATCTGCTAAAGGCAGAAAGCTGGAAAGCATAGCAGGCATGTGCAGTGATAAAGTCAGGGAACCAGGTTGTCTTGACAAGCCAAAATGATACTTGCACTTGGGTCATAAAAGTACAATCATTTGTATATGGAATGGTGGTGGTGGTAGGGGGCTTGGGAAGAGAAGATAAGGTTTAATCGACTGGTACATCAAAGAAACAGTTTGGGGTTGTGGTTTGTTATAAGCATAGTAGGATTTAGCAAAGCCAGGTAGTTAGAAGAAAAATTCATTCGTCCCTCAAATATTTCTTGAGTGCCTGTATGTGCCAGGAACATTGTTAAATACTGAGGATACAGTGGTAAGATAGACATTGTCCCTAACCTCAAAGTATGTGTAATTTTTTAGGGGATAGAGACAATTATAATAATCAGGCAATTACAAATAACCCCACTGCTGTCGAGTCAATTCTGACTCATAGCGACCATAGGGTTTCCAAGGCCGTAAATCTTTACAGAAGCAGACTGCCACATCTTTCTCCCATGCAGTTACAGATACAGTGTAATAAATACTATGAGAGGGAACACTCAGTGGGCTGAGTTCCATAGAGTACTCAGCCTGGACTTGGGGTAGGAGTGTATCAGGAAAGACTCCTTAGATAAAAGCTCTAAGCCAAGCCTTGAAAGAATGAGAGGGAGTTAGGAAAGGAGTGGGAGAAACAGGGAGGAGTTTTCTAGTCAGAGGAAATCCATTGTCATCGAGTTGATTCTGACTCCTAGTAACCCTGTAGGACAGAATATAACTGCCCCATAGGGTTTCCAAGGCTGTAAACCTTTAAGGAAGTAGATTGCTACATCTTTCTCCCATGGAGTGGCTGGTGGGTTCAAACCACGGATGTTTCAGTCAGCAGCTGAGTGCTTAACTACTGCGCCACCATGACTCCCTTAGGCAGAGGAAACAGCTGGTGTAAAAGTCTGAGATGAGAGAGATCCTGGTGAATTCTGGGAGATAAAAGTAGTTGAGCGTGGCTGGAACATAGGAGGTGAGCATGGAAGAGGCGAGATGAGCCTCCATCTGGAAGAATTTTGACTTGGCTCCTGATGGATTGACATCTTTAGGTCTGAATCAGTCACTCTGGCCTGGGTTAAAAGAAATAGAGAATTTAGTCTGAGGGGCATGTGAATTCCCATAAGACAGACATTGACTACTAAGAACAGTCTTATCCAGGTAAGGGCCACCAGTTTACAGAATCTATCTAGAGCAGAGAAGACTCAGGAAAATATGAACACTGCCTGAAAATAGTAGAGAGGCTGTCTGGTATATGAAGGTTTTGCATGGCTTTGCCAGGCTGGGCACAGCAAAGACAATATTAACCATCTTTCCATGGTTAAATGTTCAGTATTGGCAGTTAATGGAGGCAATGTGGTAAAGCAGGAAGAGTCCTAACTTTCTCAGATTTGCCTTGAAATCCCAGGGCTGCTGCACTACCTTGGGCAAAAGATAGAATTTCTAAGTCCTAGTAGCCTCATCTATAAAATGAGAAACTATATAATTTTGGAAGGCCAGAGATAGTGTGACAAAGCACCTGGCACAGACACGGTGTACAGTAGGGATCTGGCCGGTTATTGTACGTAATTCCTAGAATGTAGGTGTCACCGTTTCCTGATGTTGATGCCCTACTTTGTAGGTGATCTAAGGCCTTCTCTCACCCTGGGCTGTCAGTGCTCTTTCATCCCATGTCACCACTTCACCATAGTAAGCTTATGAGCTTGAGCCTGCAAACTAATTTTGATATTCAGGTCACTCAGATATGTTTATGAAAATTAAGTATGTTGCAGAAGCCACATTTATTGTACTCTGAAGGCATCTAAAAGTGACTTTTGTACTATTACCAGCTCTGCTTGTCTCTACCTGTATAGATGTTTGGTAGTGAACCATGCTTGCATTTCCACATCTTGTCTTAAGTGACTTATAATGAGAGCATAGTACACAGATGGAAAGATGATTCCCAGGATTTTATCCTGCATATTTATATGACCTTTCTTGGTAATCTACCATAGTGAAGCATTTAAACTTAAAATAACTTTACCATACCTTATCACCTGCCCTGTTTTCTTAACCCATTTCCATCGATTCTGTTCCGACTCCTAGCAACCCTGTCTTCTTACCTATTACATATTCTGTCATACCACAGTCCCTGTGCTTGGCATGGGTAGTTCTCTGCCTGGAATGTCCTTTATTAGTGAATTCCTGTTTATCCTTTAAGATCCATCTCATAAATGGCCTGCTCTGATTCCCTGAACTCTTGGACTTACCACACTCCATTGTAATTGTATATTTATATATCCTTTGCTCCTATGACAATGCAAGCTCTGAGTGGGCAGGGACAATGTTCAGTTTGTCTGTATAACCCTAGCAGCTAACACAGAAGGAGTCCCGGTGGCACAGTGGTTAAGCGCATGGCTGCTAGCCGAAAGGTCAGCAGTTGGAACCCGCCAGTGACTCTGCAATACAAAGATGTGGCAGTCTACTTTTGTAAAGATTACAGGCCTGGAAACTCTGTGGGGCATTTCTCCTCTGTCCTGTAAGGTTGCTATGAATTAGAATTGACTCAGTGGCACTAACACCACAACAACAAACACAGATCCTGGCACTGAAATCCATTTAGTAAAATTGAGTGATTAACAGACCACCTTTGTCACAGAGGCTGAAAATGGTGAAGGGTCAGATATTTCAGTTTTATAAAATTAGGAGTTGTATTGGTTCTCTGAGGTTCCTTTGGGCTCCAAGAGTCTGTGAAAATTGCATAGGGAATTCTTATCTAACCAGTTTCAGGCATCATGCCACAAATCCTATAATCCTACCATCAGATAGGAGAAAACCTATTTTTTGTTTTTAGTTGAGGAATTTTCTATTCAAGAGTCAGGTGAAGTGTGTTAGCTGAGCTTTATCAGTGCGTTCTGGATCTAGCAGCTTTATTCCTAATCAAAGACATGGCACCCACTCCCCCATCTCCCTTTTGAACCCACTGTTCCCACCTCTAAAATTGAGAAGGTTGAACAGGATCATCAGTATTTCCTTGTGTATGTTTGAGGGAGATGTAGTTTGTAAAAACATATTCAGTATTTTAGTGTCCTGTAAGGAAAATTAAAAATAATTTTTATTTAAATCCTGCAAAAAAAAGCCTCAAGATTTTGGCTGCTGGGAATATGCAGAAGATAGAAGGGATTTTAATGGCAGGGATGAGGTACACATGATCTTTGGAGGAGTGTGAGATTTTTATAGTCATTGGAAGGGGTAATGGGTTAAAGATACTCATGAAACAGTGCATTAATTTCTGTCCCAATTCTAATTTTCTGTGATTCTATAATAATGGACATTTCACAGAAGGCTTGAATGAGATGAGCCCTACTTACTTTTATTGTTGTTATGTATGCGTTAAACCTGTAGTTTTTGTTCTCATATTTGTTTTTCTAAATTGAATCCTGAGTCCACCACTTAACTAGCTATGTGACCATAGGCAGATCACTTAATTTCTTTATGGCTTAGTTTTTTCGTCCGTAAAAGGAGAATGGAGACACCAAAAACAACCAAACCCGTTGCTGTCCAGTTGATTCTGACTCATAGTGACCCTGTAGTACAGAGTAGAATTGTCTATAGAGTTTCCAAGGAGCCGCTGGTGAATTTGAACTACTGACGTTTTTGTTAGCAGCTGTAGCTTACCCACTGCATACCTCCTTTATAGGGTTGTAATGAGAATTACATTAGATAATTAAAATAAACCTTTTAACACAGTGGCTGGCACATCATAAATGTTCTATACAGTGGCTGGCACATCATAAATGTTCTATACATGTTAGTTATTATTATTGTTAGGGACTTGGGGATGAATGTTAGTCACAGCCCTCCCTGATCGGACTTTAGAGCCTTAAGAGTTGGATTTAGGAATCAGAAAAATGAAATTTAAAATATCCATTTTGTTATTGGTAAACCTGGTTAGGATCTGCAGTTATGATCAGCCTACCTAATACCACTGAGTCTAGACCTGTAGAACTTTTTGTGATGATGGAAATGTTCTATGTCTCTGCTGTCCAGTAGGGTAGCTACTAGCTACGTGTGGCTGTTGAGTACCTGAAATGTGACTAGTATGACTATAAAACTAAATTTTAGATTTTATCTGAATTTATTTAAATTTAGTCACATGCGGCTAGTGGCTACTGTATTGAACAGTGCAGGTCTAGACATTGAGATGACTCATCCAGGGAGAGATTGGGTCTGCAAAGGAGATAAATTTAACAGAATTATTGTCTTAGACCCTTTTTGTGCCAGTAGTTGGGTCAGAGAGAGCTGGGTCCCCAGACCCAGCTGTGCTGAACACAAAAAAGCAGTTGCTGAATGGGTACTTCTGAGAGAGCCTGGAACAGGTGAGACTATGCCAGTTAACTCACTCTTCTTGTAACAAAGAGAAGGGTGGGGTCTACTCTTTCCAGTATAGTCAAAGGGTAGAAATTCCTATTGTATAGCTAATGCTAGGAAATCTGGGAACAGAAGGAATACTTCCTTTTACAATTGTAACAATTAAATGTGTAGGGCATTTTCTTAAAAATAAATTTTAAGTATTAATTGCCTTAGTGCTAAGGGTTTGCTTACATTTTGCTTTATGCTATACTTTAAGTATAACTTCAGTAGTTTATTCTTGTGTATATATGGTATATTTATACATGTAATTAGATGATCCAAGTGTAGCGTATCTTTCAGACGGAATACTTAAAACTACAATTAAAATATTTTGTAAACCTCTGCCGTAAAGTTTTACCTCATTTATATTGAACAAGGCTTCTTGGTGAGCTTATGAAAAGTCAACTTCTTCTTTGCTGTTTTTTCTCTCTTCATATTCTTTTCATCAGGGTTAAATATCAAAGTGGTTGGTAAGTGGTTATAACTTGTTTCTAGAAAGGGAAAAGTGGATGTTTCCTTTGAAACTTTCCCAAAGAAGCATTCTGCTTATGAATAATCAACATGTACAGTAATTGTGTAGTTTTGTGGCATGAGATGTCCTGTTGTCCGTGAATAGCTGAGTAAATTCCTAATGACAGTACTTCGGAATCAGATCTAACGTTTTGGAATTTGTCTTGCAGTCACAATCTCATATACATGAATGTCTTCTTTTAAAATTAAATAACTTCTGGATTTTCAGTTGATATTCTTTCTCATCAGCTATATTCAAACTATTAAATAGTGGTCTCAAAGATCCATGTATACGGTATCTTCCACAAATAGCACGCCCACACATAAAATGCTTACGAAAACAACGTGCCGAGGGGTTACACAATTTGCAAAAAACTTCTAAGATGCGTATCATTTGCATAAAAATACGTTAATTATTCGGTGTGAGCAGTTATTTTAATAACCATGCAATTTGTAGAGTGAAGATACAGCATTTCTAAAGCATCTTTCAGTTAGTTAGGACAGGCTATTTATAATTTGCATATATAAAAATTTCAAATAAGGGGAGGCGGGGCCAAGATGGTGGAGCAGTCAAATGCTTCCAGTGATCCCTCTTACAACAAAGACCTGAATAAAACAAGTGAAATGATTATATTTATGACAAGCTAGGAGCCCTGAACATCAACGGCAAAGTTAGAAAATGGACCGAGCAGCAGGGGGAGGGAGAGATGATTCACAAGTGAAGAGGAGTTGCTGGACCTGAATTGCTGGGAGCCCTCAGGCACCATTCCCAGGAGTGACTGTAGCGGGATGGAGGTAGCTTTCAGGGGCAGTTTCCTCAGGGAGAAACAGCCGCATAAGCTACTCACACCTCCAGAACCAGAGAAGAATGGCGCTCTCGGCAAACCTAAGTACCTGCGTATATTTTGCTGTACCCCCACGCCCCAAGCCAGCTTCAGTGGCTGTCGATTTCACATGGCCTGAGATAGGACCTGCTGAGAGCTCTGAGCCATTCTCCCAGCCTTGGAGAAGGAATAAATTCACAATTGGGGAAAAGATAATCTGCCAGCTCCACTAACTTGGGGAGCTCAGGACAAAATCAGCTCCTGTCCAGGCATGCACAGTCTGTGAACTTTGAATACCTTCCCCCCGGCATGGACCTGTGTGGGCCTGTTTCAGGAGAAAAGGCCCTTATTGGCAGACTGCAACTATTTAAGCTGTGGGATGGAGAGGTGGGTGTTTGATGTTTGACACTACCCTGGCTATTAAACAGGGTCTTCGCCTACCAGCATCAGGGCCCTAAAGACTGGTGGCTCCACTCATGTCACCCAGCCACCCACAACAGGAGGCCAAGGATAACTGGTACCTCCCAGTCCTTACAGCCAAAAGCATTGGGTGCCGATGGTCCATCTGTAGAACCCACCCATGTGTTCTGTGGAACAGGGATGGACGTTACTCACAGACACTCGGGGGGTGGTTGTCAGCCCCCTGCCTTGTTCAGACTGTGACCCTCTGCTGCAACCAGGTACCTGTACCTACACCAATCACCCCCGCCCCTCTAATACTGTAGGACAGAGCCTGTATCACACACTTGATGGCCAACCAGCTGAACACCTGAGCTGAATCCATACAAGAAAAGTGAATGGACTCCTAGGCTCGTATACCTGATAACAGTTCTAGCCATCTGGTGACAGGACGTTCGAGCTTCAAAAGTACAGATAGTCAAGCTAGCTCACTTAAGCAACCTTTTTGGGCATATCAAAACAAAACAAAGCAGGAAGCTAGGATACAGTAAACAAACATAAGCTAATAAAATAACTTATAGATGGCTCAGAGACAACAGTCAATAACAAATCACATAAAGAAGCAGACCATGGTCGCTTCAACAAGCTCTCAAAAGAATCAAGGGATCATCTGGATGAAGGTGCTCTTCTGGAATTACCAGATGCAGATTACAAAAATTAATATATAGACCTCTTCAAGACATAAGGAAGGAGATCAGGCAATACACAGAACAAGCCAAGGACCATACAGATAAAGCAGTTGAATAAATTAAAAAGATGATTCAAGAACATAATGAAAAATTTAATAAGCTGCAAGAATCTATGAAAGACAGCAATCAGAAATTCAAAATATTAACAATAAAATTACAGACTTAGACAACGCGATAGAAAGTCAGAGGAGTAGAATTGTGGAAGCAGAAGCCAGAATTAATGAGATTGGTGAAGAAAAAACACTTGGCATGAATATATTTGAAGAATAATCAGATAAAAGAATTAAAAAAAATGAAGAAACCTTAAGAATCATGTGGGACTCTATCAAGAGAAATAACCTATGGGTGATTGGAGTACCAGAACAGGGAGGGATAACAGAAAATAGAGAGAGAATTATTGAAGATTTGTTAGCAGAAAACTTCCCTGATATTGTGAAAGATGAGAAGATATCTATCCAAGATGCTCATCAAACTCCACATAAGGTAGACGTTAAAAGAAAGTCACCGAGACATAATCATATTTGCCAAAACCAAAGACAGAGAGAATTTTAAGAGCAGCTAGGGATTTATTAGGGATTTTATTGTTAGGGATAAATGAAAAGTCACCTACAAAGGACAGTCGATAAGAATAAGCTCAGACTACTACACAGAAACCATACAGACAGGAAGGCAATGGGATGACGTATGTAAAGCATTTAAGGAAAAAAATTGCCAGCCAACGATCATTATCCAGCAAAACTGTCTCTTAAATATGAAGGTGAAATTAAGGCATTTCCAGATAAACAGAAGTTTAGGGAATTTGTAAAAATCAAACCAGAACTATAAGAAATACTAAAGGGAGTTCTCTGGTTAGAAAAAGAATATCAGATATCAACCCACGACTAGAACACAGGACAGAGAAACCAGATGTCAACCCAGATACGGAAATCACAAAAATAAATCCAGGTAAAAATTCACCCAAAACACGGAAACAGCAATGTCATTATGTAAAAGAAGACAACATTAAAACAATAAAGAGGGACTGAGAAATGTAGTCATCGATCTTTCATGTGGAGAGGAAGACAAGGCAATATAAAGAAATTAAAGTTAGGTTTAAACTTAGAAAAGGGGTAAATAGTAAGGTAACCACAAAGGACATTAACAGTCCTATTCATCAAAATAAAATACAAGAAAAAAATAGAGACTCAGCAGAAACAAAATCAAAAACAACAAATAAGAGGAAGAGACAATATATAAAGGTAAACTACTCAGCACAGAAAATTAAGTGGGAAAAAGAAACTGTCAACAACACACACATAAAAAAAGACATCAGAATGACAGCACTAAACTCATACTTATCTATAATTATGCTGAATGTAAATGGACTAAATGCACCAATAAAGAGACAGTGGTAGAATGGATAAAAAAATACGATCCATCTATACGCTGCCTACAAGAGACACACCTTAGACTTAGAGAAACAAACAAACTACAACTCAAAGGATGGAAAAATATATATCAAGCAAACAACAATAAAAAAAAAAAGCAGGAGTGGCAATATTAATTTCTGACAAAATAGACTTTAAAGTTAAATCCACCACAAAAGATAAGGAAGGATACTACATAATGATTAAAGGGACAATATACCAGGAGGATATAACCACATTAAATATTTATGTACCCAACAACAAGGTTGCAAGATACATTAAAAAAACTCTAACAGCATTGAAAAGTGAGGTAGACAGCTCCGCAGTTATAGTAGGAGACTTCAACACACCACTTTTGAGAAGGACAGAACATCCAGACAGAAGCTCAGTAAAGACAGGGAAGATTTAAATGTCACAGTCAACCAACTTGACCTCGTAGACATAATACAGAACACTCTACCCAACAGCAACCAAGTATATGTTCATTTCTAGTGCACATGGAACATTCTCTAGAATAGACCACATATTAGGTCATAAAGCAAGTCTTAGCAAAGCCCAAAACATCAAAATATTACAAAGCATCTTCTCTGACCATAAGGACGTAAAAGTAGAAATCAATAACGGAAAAGGCAGGGAAACGAAATCAGACACCTGGGAACTGAACAATATCCTGCTCAAAAACGACTGGGTTATAGAAGACATTAAGGATGGAATAAAAAAATTCATAGAATCCAGTGGGAATCAAAACACATCCTATCAGAAACTTTGGGACAGAGCAAAAGAGGTGCTCAGAGGCCAATTTATATCAATAAATGCGTACATTCCAAAAAGAAGAAAAGGGCAAAATCAAAGAATTATCCCCACAACTTCAAAAAATAGAAAGAGAGCAACAAAACAAAAACCCTTAGGCAGAGCAGAATTAAATGAAATAGAGAACAGAAAAACAATTGAGTTAACAAAACCAAAAGCTGGTTCTTTGAAAAAATTAACAAAATTGATAAACCATTGGACAGACTGACAAAAGAAAAACAGGAGAGGAAGAAAATAACCCAAACGTGAAATGAGATGGGCGATAGACCCAACTGAAATTGAAATGAGGATATCAAGCTACTACAAAAGATTGTACTCTAACAAATTTGCAAACCTAGAAGAAATGGATGAATTTCTGGAAACACACTACCTACCTAAACTAACACAAACAGAGGTAGAACAACTAACTAGACCCATAACAAAAGAAGACATTGAAAAGGTAATCAAAAGACTCCCAACAAAAAAAAGCCCTGGCCTGGATGGCTTCACTGCAGAGTTCTACCAAACTTTCACAGTAGAGTTAACACCATTACTACTAAAGGCATTTCAGACTATTAGAAAAAAAGAAAAGGCCACAATATTCCCAAACTCATTCTATGAAGCCAGCATATCCCTGATACCAAAACCAGGTAAAGACACCACAGAAAAAGAAAATTACAGACCTATATCCCCCATGAACTTAGATGCGAAAATCCTCAACAAAATTCTACCTAGTAGAATTCAACAACATATCAAAAAAATAATTCAGCATGACCAGATGGGATTCATACCAGGGATGCAGGGATGGTTCAACATTAGAAAAACAATTAATGTAATCCATCCTATAAATAAAGCAAAAGACAAGAACCACATGATCTTCTCAATTGATGCAGAAAAGGCATTTGACAAAGTTCAACACCCATTCATGATAAAAACTCTCAGGAAAATAGGAATAGAAGGAAAATTCCTCAGTATAATAAAGGGGATTTATACAAAGCCAATAGCCAACATCATCCTAAATGGAGAGAGCTTAAAATCATTCCCCTTGAGATTGGGAACCAGACAAGGATGCCTTTTATCACCACTCTTATTCAACGTTGTGCTGGAGGACCTAGCCAGAGTGATTAGGCGAGATAAAGAAATAAAGTGCATCCAGATTGGCAAGGAAGAAGTAAAAGTATCTCTATTTGTAGACAATATGATCTTGTACACAGAAAACCCTAAGGAATCCTCCAGAAAACTGTTGAAACTAATAGAAGAGTTCAGCAGAGTATCAGGGTACAAGGTAAACATACAAAAATCAGTTGGATTCCTCTACACCAACAAAAAGAACATTGAAGAGGAAATCACTAAATCAATACCATTTACAGTAGCCCCCAGAAAGATGAAATACTTAGGAATAAATCTTACCAGAAATGTAAAAGACCTGTACAAAGAAAACTACACATTACTGCAAGAAACCAAAGGATACCTACATAAGTGGAAAAACATTCCTTGCTCACGGATAGGAAGACTTAACATTGTAAAAATGTCTATTCTACCAAAAGCCATCTATAGATACAATGCAATTCCGATCCAAATTCCAACGACTTTTTTTTTTAATAATTTTTATTGTGCTTTAAGTGAAAGTTTACAAATCAAGTCAGTCTCTCACACAAAAACTTATATACACCTTGCTACATACTCCCAGTTACTCTCCCCCTAATGAGACAGCCTGCTCTTTCCCTCCACACTCTCTGTTCCTGTCCATTTCTCCAGCTTCTGACCCCCCTCTACCCCCTCATCTCCCCTCCAGGCAGGAAATTCCAACATAGTCTCAACTGTCCACCTGATCCAAGAAGCTCACTCCTTACCAACATCCTTCTCCAATCCATTGTCCACTCCAATCCATGCCTGAAGCTTCAGGAATGGTTTCTGTTGTGGGCCAAAAGAACGTCTGGGGACCATGACCACCGCAGTCCCTCTAGTCTCAGTCAGACCATTAAGTCTGGTCTTTTTATGAGAATTTAGGGTCTGCATCCCTCTGCTGTCCTGCTCCCTCAAGGGTTCTCTGTTGTGTTCTCTGTCAGGGCAGTCATGAGTTGTAGCCAGGCACTATCTAGTTCTTCTGGTTTCAGGATGATGTAGTCTCTGGTTCATGTGGCCCTTTCTGTCTGTTGGGCTCGTAATTACCTTGAGTCCTTGGTGTTCTTCATGCTCCTTTCCTCCAGGTGGGTTGAAACCAATTGGTTCGTCTTAGATGGCCGCTTGCTAGCGTTTAAGATGCCAGACGCCACTCTTCAAAGTGGGATGCCGAATATTTTAATAGATTTTATTATGCCAGTTGACTTAGATGTCCCCTGAAACCACGGTCCCCAAACCCTTACCATTGCTACACTGGCCTTTGAAGCATACAGTTTATTCAGGAAACTTACTTGCTTTTGGCTTAGTCCAATTGTGCTTACCTCTCCTGTATTGTGTGCTGTCTTTCCTTTCACCCAAAGTAGTTCTTATCTACTATCTAATTAGTGAATGCCCCTCTCCCACCCTTCCTTCCTCCTCCCTCTCGTAACCGCTAAAGAATGTTTTCTTCTCAGTTTGAATAATTTCTCAAGTTCTTATAATAATGATCTTATACAATATTTGTCCTTTTGCAACTGACTAATTTCACTCAGCATAATGCCTTCCAGGTTCCTCCATGTTATGAAATGTTTCACAGATCCCTCAGTATTCTTTTTCAATGCGTAGTATTATATTGTGTAAATATACCATAATATATTTATCCATTCATCCATTGATGGGCACCTTGGTTGCTTCCATCTTTTTACTATTGTAAACAGTGCTGCAATAAACATGGGTGTGTATATATCTGTTCATGTAAAGGCTCTTATTTCTCTGGGATATATTCTGAGGAGTGGGATTGCTGAATCCTATGCTAATTCTATTTCTAGCTCTTTAAGGAAGTGCCAAATCGATTTCCAAACTGGTTGTACCATTTGACATTCCCATCAGCAGTGTATAAGTGTTCCAATCTCTCCACAGCCTCTCCAACATTTATTATTTTGTGTTTTTTGGATTAATGCCAGCCTTATTGGAGTGAGATGAAATCTCATTGTAGTTTTGATCTGCATTTCTTTAATGGCTGATGATGCTGAACATTTCCTCATGTATCTGTTAGCTACCTGAATGTCTTCTTTTGTGAAGTGTCTATTCATATCTTTTGCCATTTTTTAATTGGGTTATTTATTTCTTTGTAGTTGAGTTTTTGCAGTACCTGTAGATTTTAGAGATCAGGCAGTGATCGGAAATGTCATAGCTAAAAACTTTTTCCCAGTCTGTAGGTAGTCGTTTTACTCTTTTGGTGAAGTCTTTGAATGAGCATAGGTGTTTGATTTTTAGGAGCTCCCAGTTACCTAGTTTTTCTAATGCATTGCTAGTAATGTTTTGTGTACTGTTTATGCCATGTATTAGGGCTCCTAATGTTGTCTCTATTTTTTCTTCCATGATCTTTATCATTTTAGATTTGATATTTAGGTCTTTAATCCATCTTGAGTTCGTTTTTGTGCATGGAGCGAGGTATGGATCTTGTTTCATTTTTTTGCAGATGGATATCCAGTTATGCCAGCACCATTTGTTAAAAAGACTGTCTTTTCCCCTTTTAACTATTTTGGGGCCTTTGTCAAATATCAACTGCTCATATGTGGATGGATTTATGTCTGGATTCTCAATTCTGTTCCATTGGTCTATATATCTGTTGCTGTACCAGTACCAGGCTGTTTTGACTACTGTGGCGGTATAATAGGTTCAAAAATCAGGTAAAGTAAGACCTTGCATTTTGTTTTTCTTTTTCAGTAACGCCTTATTTATCCGGGGCCTCTTTCCCTTCCATATGAAGTTCATGAGTTTCTCCATCTCATTAAAGAATGTCGTTGGGATTTGCATCAGAATAGCATTCAATGTATAGATCACTTTTGGTAGAATAGACATTTTTATAATGTTAAGTCTTCTATCCATGAGCAAGGTATGTTTTTCCACTCATGTAGGTCTCTTTTGGTTTCTTGCAGAAGTCTACTGTAGTTTTCTTTGTATAAGTCTTTTACATCTCTGATAAGATTTATTCCTAAGTAGTTTATCTCCTTGGGGACTACTGTAAATGGCATTGATTTGGTGATTTCCTCTTCGATGTTATTTTTGTTGAAGTAGAGAAATCCAACTGATTTTTGTATGTTTACCTAGTATCCTGATACTCTGCTGAATTCTTCTGTGAGTTTCAGTAGTTTATTTGAGGATTCCTTAGGGTTTTTTGTGTATGAGATCATGTCATCTGCAAATAGAGATACTTTTACTTCTTCCTTGCCAATCTGGATACCCTTTATTTCGTTGTCTGGCCTAATTGCTCTGACTAGGACCTCCAACACAGTGTTGAGTAAGAGCGCTGATAAAGGGCATCCTTGTCCTGTTCCCGATCTCAAAGGGAATGCTTTCAGACTCTCTTAATTTAGGGTGATGTTGGCTGTTGGCTTTGTATAAATGCCTTTTATTATGTTCAGGAATTTCCCTTCTATTCCTATTTTGCTGAGAGTTTTTATCATGAATGGTTGTTGAACTTTGTCAAATGCCTTTTCTGCATCAGTTGATAAAATTGTGATTCTTGTCTTTTTTTTTAATTTATGTGGTAGATTACATTAATTGTTTTTCTATTGTTGAACCATCGCTGCATACCTGGTATGAATCCCACTTGGTTATGGTGAATTTTTTTTTTTTTTTGATATGTTGTTCAATTCTGTTGGCTGGAATTTTGTTAAGGATTTTTGCATCTGCGTTCACGAGGGATATATGTCTATAATTTTCTTTTCTTGTGGTGTCTTTACCTGGTTTTGGTATCAGGGATATGGTGGCTTCATAGAGTGAGTTTGGTAGTATTCTGTCCTTTTCTGTGCTCTCAGATACCTTTAACCCTTCTCTGAAAGTTTGGTAGAACTCTGCAGTGAAGCCATCGGGACCAGGGCCTTTTTTTGTTGAGAGTTTTTTGATTACCTTTTCAATCTCTTCTTTTGTTATGGGTCTAGCTGGTTTTTCTACCTCTGTTTCTGTTAGTTTAGGTAGGTAGTGTGTTTCTAGGAATTCATCCGTTTGTTCTAGGTTTTCAAATTTGTTAGAGTACAGTTTTTCATAGTAATCTGATATGATTCTTTTAATTTCAGTTGGGTCTGTTATAATATTACCCATCTCATTTCACGTTTGGGTTATTTGCTTCCTCTCGTTTTTCTTTTGTCAGTTTTGCCAGTGGTTTATCAATTTTTTTAATTTTTTTCAAAAAGCCAGCTTTTGGTCTTGTTAATTCAATTGTTTTTCTGTTTCATTTAGTTCAGCTCTAATTTTTGTTATTTGTTTTCTTCTGGTGCCTGTGGGTTTCTTTCGTTGCTCTCTTTCTATTTGTTGAAGTTGTAGGGATAATTCTTTGATTTTGGCCCTTCTTTTTTGTGTGTGCATTTATTGATATAAATTGGCCTCTGAGCACTGCTTTTGCTGTGTCCCAAAGTTTCTGATAGGAAGTGTTTTCATTCACATTGGATTCTATGAATTTCTTTATTCTGTCTGTAATGTCTTATATAATCCAGTCTTTTTTGAGAAAGTTTGTTCAGTTCCCAGGTGTTTGATTTCTTTTCCCTGCTTTTCCTGTTATTGATTTCCAGTTTTATGGCCTTATGGTCAGAGAAGATGTTTTGTAATATTTCAGTGTTTTGGATTGTGCTGAGGCTAACTTTATGACCTAATATGTGGTCTATTCTAGACAATGTTCCATGTGCACTAGAAAAGAAAGTATACTTGGTTGCTCTTGGGTGGAGTGTTCTGTATATGTCTGTGAGGTCAAGTTGGTTGATTGTGACATGTAGATCTTTTGTGTCTTTATTGAGCTTCTTTCTGGATATCCTGTCCTTCACCAAAAGTGGTGTGTTAAAGTCTCCTACTATAATTTTGGAGCTGTCTATCTCACTTTTCAATGCCGTTAGAGTTTTTTTTTTTAATGTATCTTGCAGCCTTGTCATTGGGTGCATAAATATTTAATATGTTTATATTTTCTTGGTGTATTCTCCCTTTAATCAGTGTATAGAGTCTATCCTTATCCTTTCCGATGGATTTAACTCTAAACTTTATTTTGTCAGAAATTAATATTGCCACTCCTCTTTTTTTATTTTTGTTTGATATATTTTTTTCCATCCTTTGAGCTTTAGTTTGTGTCTCTAAGTCTAAGTTATTTCTCTTGTAGGGAACGTATAGACGGATCTTGTTGTTTAATCTGTTCTGCCACTCTCTATATCTTTATTGGTGCATTTAGTCCATTTATATGCAGGGTAATTATGGATAGGTATGAATTTTTTTTTCTTTTATGATTTTAGTGCTATCATTTTGATGTCTTTTTTTTTGTGTGGGTGACAGTTTCTTTTTACCGCTTAATTTTATGTGGTGAGTAGATTATTTTTATATATTGTCCTTTCCTCATATTTGTTTTTGTTGATTTTGTTCCTGCTGAGTCTCTATTTTTTTCTTGTATTTTATTTTGTCGAGCAGGATAATTTTTCTCCTTTGTTGTTACCTTATTATTTACCCCTGTTTTTCTAAATTTAAACCTTACTTTTTTTTCTTTCTATTGCCGTATCTTCCTCTTCATATGGAAGGTGTATGATTACATTTCTTAGTCCCTGTTTATTTTTTTATTGTTGTGTTTTATATAATAACATCGCTGTTACTGTATTTTGAGTTTTTTTTTTTTTTTCATAATCTTGCTTTGCTTTTTTGGATTTCCCTGTCTGGGTTGACCTCTGGTTGCTCTGCCCAGTGTTCTAGTCTTGGATTGATACCTGATAATTGAATTTCTAACCAAAGAACCCCTTTAGTGTTTCTTGTAGTTTTGGTTTGTTTTTACGAATTCCCTAAACTTGTGTTTATCTGGAAATGCCTGAATTTCACCTTCATATTTAAGAGGCAGTTTTGCTGGATATATGATTCTTGGCAGCAGTTTTTTCCTTCAATTTTTTAAATATGTCATCCCATTGCCTTCTTGCCTGCATGGTTTCCGTGGAGTAGTCCTATCTTATTCTTATTGGCTCTCCTTTGTAGGCGACTTTTCGTTTATCCCTTGCTGCTCTTATAAGTCTTTATATTTGGTTTTGGTAAGTTTGATTATAATATGTCTTGGTGACTTTCTTTTCAGTTCTACCTTATGTGGAATTCGATGAGCATCTTGGATAGACATCTTCTCATCTTTCACGATATCAGGGAAGTTTTCTGCCAACAATTCTCTCTGTATTTCCTGTTATGCTTCCCTGTTCTGGTACTCCAGTCACTCTTAGGTTATTTGTCTTGGTAGAGTCTCACATGATTCTTAAGGTTCCTTCATTTTCTTAAATTCTTTTATCTGATTTTTTTGAAATATATTAGTGTCAAGTGATTTATCTTTGAGTTCAGAAATTGTAGCTTCTACTTGCTCAGTTCTGCTCCTCTGACTTTCTACTGAGTTGTCTACTTCTGTAATTTTATTGTTAATCTTCTGAATTTCTGATTGGTGTCTATGGATTTTTCCAACTTATTAAACTTTTCATTATGTTCCTGAATAATCTTTCTAATTTCTTCAGTTGCTTTATCTGTGTGTTTCTTGGCTTGTTCTGCATATTGCTTCATTTTCTTCCTGATGTCTTGAGGGGTTCTGTATATTAAACTTTTGTATTCTGGCTCTGGTAATTCCAGGAATGCACTTTCATCTAGGAGATCCCTGGATTCTTTGTTTTGAGAGCCTGTTGAGGTGATCATGGTCTGTCTCTTTATGTGACTTGATATTGACTGTTGTCTCCGAGCCATTTCTACGTTATTGTATTAGTTTATGCTTGCTTACTGTGTTGTAGCTTCCTGCTTTGTTTTGTTTTTGTATACTCCCATGGGTTGCTTGAGTGAGCTTGCTTGATTGTTTTCGCCTTTGAAGCTCTGATGTCCTGTCCCCAGCTGGCTAGAGCTGTTATCAGTATATCAGTCTAGGAGTCCATTCAGTTATCTTGTATGAATTCAGCTCAGGTTTCCAGTTAGCTGATCATCAAATGTGTGGTACAGGCTCTGTCCCACAGTCTTAGAGGGGCAGGGGTGATTGGCATATACCGGTACCAGATTGCAGCAGGGTGTCACACTCTGAACAAGGCAGGGGCTAAGAAACGACCCCCATGTGTCTCTGAGGAAAGCGTGTCCCAGTTTCCTATAGCGTGCAGTTGGGTGGGTTCTGCAGACCATGGGCACCCAGAGTTTTTGGTTGTAAGGACTGGGAGGTAGCAGTTATCTTTGGACCCCTGTCGCGGGTGATTGGGTGATCTGAGTGGAGCTACCAGCCCTTAGGTCCTTGATATGGATAGGGGAGGACCTTGTATAGTAGGCAAAGCAATGTCAAACATCAAACACCCACCTCTACACCTCACAGCTGAAACAGTTGGAGCCTGCCAATAAGGGCGTATTCTCCCTAAACTGGCCCACAGAGGTCCATGCAGAAGGGAAAGGTGCTGAAAGTCCACAAACGGTTTATTCCTGGACAGGAGCCACTTATGTCCTGAGTTCCCCTGGTTAGTGGAGCTAGAAAATTACCTTTTCCCCCAGGTGCAAATTTTTTCCTTCCCCAAGG
Organism: Loxodonta africana; assembly: GCF_030014295.1. Classification (NCBI taxonomy): domain Eukaryota; kingdom Metazoa; phylum Chordata; class Mammalia; order Proboscidea; family Elephantidae; genus Loxodonta; species Loxodonta africana. Next base: position 49,918,174 of record NC_087350.1, read on the forward strand.
CTGGGAGGATGGGTCTAGGTGCTCAACGGGGCCTATCTCAGGCCCAGAGAATATTTAGCTGCTGAAGCCGGCTTGGGGGGTTGGGGAGCAAGGTAAAATATACACAGGTACTTAGCTTTTGCCAAGAGTGCTGTTCTTCTCAGGTTCCAGGGGTGTTAGTTGGCTGTGTGGCTGGCTGCTCCTCCCTCAGGAAAGTGTATCCGAATGCTAGTGCGAGTGTACCATCGCCGCGGCTCCGGGAATGGTGCCTGAGGGCTCCCCGCAATTTAGGTCCAGTAACTCCTCTTGGCTTCTGAACAGTCTCTTCCTCTTCCTGCCCTCATTTCATTTTCTAAGCTTGCCTTTGAAGCTCAGGGCTCCCAGCTTGTCACAAATACACTCGTTCCACTTGTTTTTTCGGGTCTTTATTGTAAAGATGGCGTCTGTCTATTCCGCCATCTTGGCTCTGCCTCCTAATGACATTTTTTAGTGAGATGGAGAAACAAATCACGAACTTCATATGGAAGGGAAAGAGGCCCCGGATAAGTAAAGCATTACTGAAAAAAAAGAACAAAGTGGGAGTCCTCACTCTACCTCGTTTTAGAAACTATTACATTGCCACAATAGTCAAAACAGCCTGGTAGTGGTACAACAACATATATATAGACCAATGGAACAGAATTTAGTATCCAGACATAAATCCATCTATATATGAGCAGATGATATTTGACAAAGGCCCAAAGTCAGTTAAATGGGGAAAAGACAGTCTTTTTAACAAATGGTGGTGGCGTAACTCGATACCCATCTGCAGAAAAATGAATCAAGACCCATACCTCACTCCGTGTACAAAAACGAACTCAAAATGGATCAAAGAGTGAAATATAAAATCTAAAACGATAGAAATCATGGGAGAAAAAATAGAGACAACATTAGGAGCCCTCATACATGGCATAAACAGTATACAAAACATTACTAACAGTACAGAAGAAAAACTAGAGAACTGGGAGCTCCTAAAAATCAAACACCTATGCTCATCCAAGGAGTTCATCAAAACAGTAAAGAGACTACCTACAGACTGGGAAAACGTTTTTAACTGTGATGTTTCCGATGGGCGCCTGATCTCTCAAATCTACGTGACACTACAAAACCTCAACTATAAAAACTTAAGTAATGAAATTAAAAAATGGGGAAAGGGTATGAACAGGAACTTCTCTAAAGAAGACATCTAGGAAGCTAGCAGATACATGAGGAAATGCTCACGGTCATGAGCTATTTTTTATTAGAGAAATGCAAATCAGAACTACAATGAGATTCCATCTCGCTACAACAAGGCTGGTATTAATCGGAAAAACACAAAAGAATACGTGTTGGAGAGGTAGTGGAGAGACTGGAACACTTATACACTGCTGGTGGGAATGGAAAATGGTACAACTGCTTTGGAAATCGATTTGATGTTTCCTTTAAAAGGTAGAAATAGAACTACCATAACGATCCAGCAATCCCACTTCTCGGAATATATCCTAGAGAAAAAGAGCCTTTAAATGAACAGATACATGCTCACCTGTGTTCATTGCAGCAGTGTATACAATAGCAAAAAGATGGAAGCAACCAGGGTACCCATCAATGGATGAATGTGTAAATAAATTATGGCATATTAACATAGTGGAATACTACGCATTGATAAAGAACAATGAATCCGTGAAACATTTCATAACATGGGGCAATCTGAAGGTATTATGCTGAATGTGATTAGTCAGTTGCAAAAGGAGAAATACTGTATGAGACCAATATTATAAGAACTGGAGAAATAGTTTAAATAGAGAAGAAAATACTCTTTGATGGTTATAGGAGTGGGGAGGCGGGGAGGGTGAGGGGTATTCACTAATTAGATAGTGGACAAGATCTATGTTAGGTGAAGGGAAAGATACCACACAGTACAGGAGAGGTCTGCACAACTGGACTAAACCTTCCTGAACAAGTGAACGCTTCAAAGGCCAGCGTAGCAGGGACGTGGTTTGGGGGACCGTGGTTTCAGGGGATATCTAGGTCAATTGGCATAGTAAAATCTGTTAAGAAAACGTTCTGCATCCCACTTTGGAGAGTGGGGTCTGGGGTCTTAAATGCAGGCATGCCGCCATCTGAGATGCATCAATTGGCCTCAGCGTACCTGGAGCAGAGGAAAACGAAGAACACCAAGGACACAAGGTAATTATGAATCCAAGAGACAGAAGGGGCCACATAAACTAGAGACTGTGTCAGCCTGAGATGGGAAGGGCTAGATGGTGCCTGGCTACCTACAACCGATGACTGCCCTGACAGGAAACACAATAGAGAACCCCTGAGGGAGCAGGAGAGCAGTGGGATATAAACTTTAAATTCTCGTGAAAAGACCAGACTTAATGGTCTAACAGAGTTAGAAGGACCCCAGAGGCCATGGTACCCAGACCCCCTGTTACCCCAAGACAGGAACTGTTCCCAAAGCTAACTCTTCAGACAAGGATTAGACTGAACTATGGGATAGAAAATGATACTGGTGAGGAATGAGCTTCTTCCATCAGGTAAACACTTGAGAGTATGTGGGCTGCTCCTGTCTAAATGAGAGATGAAAGGGCAGAGGGGTTCAGAAGCTGGCCAAATCGATAGAAAAATAGTGGAAAGAAGGTGTGTGTTGTCTCATTAGGAGGAGAGCAACTAGGAGTGTACAGCAAGGTGTATATGAATTTTTGTATGAGAGACTGACTTAATTTGTAAACTTTAGCTTAAATCACAATAAAAATTTTAAAAAGTTTTTTTCAAATAAGCCATCTTTGTTCAACTCCTTGTTTAATTTCATTTGGTTTAATTGATTGAAAACATCCTTGAAAATAGATATTGCCTATAAGCGGTGAGGCCTCGATTATGCATATACCGTGTCAAGCATTGTGCTGATTTTTTTACGTACATTATCTCATTTATTCCTCACAACATTTTATGAGATAGGTAATTTCTCTGGTTTACAGATGTGGAAACTTATCTGGACTTCAATATTCTCTACTTTATATTGGGGTTAATGACATTGTTGATGTTAGGTGCTGTGGAGTCTGTTTTAACTTATAATGACCTTGTGTAGAACACAACGAAACACTGCCTGGTCTTGTGTCATCCTCAGAATCATCGGTGTGTTTCTGTCCATTGTTGTAGCCATTGTATCAGTCCATCTCGCAGACCTTCTACCAAGTGTGATGTCCTTTTGCAGAGAGTGGTCTCTCATGATAACATGTCCAAAGTGCATGAGACGAAGTCTTGCCATTCTCACTTTTAAGGAGCATCCTGGCTTTACTTGTCCTAAGACAGATTTGTTCATTCTTTTGGTAGTCTGTGGTATATTTTATGTTCTTCACGAACACCATAATTTAAAGGTATCAATTCTTCTTTGGACTTCCTTTTACATTGTCCAGCTTCCACGTGCATACGAGGTGATTGAAAATACCACGGCTTGGGTCAGTCACACCTAAGTCCTCAAATTGACATCTTTGCTTTTTGCACAGTTTTTAAAGAGATCTTGTGCAGCAGATTTTGCCCAGTGCAATATGTTGTTTGATTTATCTTGAAGCAAGAACTCAGTAAATGCTAGCTATTGTTGTTATTCTTGTCTTCGTATTTTTGATTTCATGTTTTAAGTAGGTAATATGTTTTTAGGAAACCCTGGTAGCCTAGTGGTTAAGTGCTATGGCTGCTAACCAAAGGGTTGGCAGTTCAAACCCGCCAGGCGCTCCTTGGAAACTTTTTGGGGCAGTTCTACTCTGTCGTGTAGGGTTGCTTTGAGTCAGAATCGACTTGACGGCTCTGGGTTTTTGGAATATGTTTTTATGTTTCAGAAACGTAAGAAGGTGTTATGCAGTGAAAAGTCTGCTTCTCCTGTCCTTCATTCATCTAGTTCCTAAAGAAGTTCCTACCCATACCCATATTACTAGTTTGTGGTACGTTTTCCAGAGCCAAATATGAATATTTATTCTTACTTTTCACCTTTGACACAGAAAGTAGCATACTATAAACACTGTTCCGGAGATTCCTTTTTTCACTTAGCAATGTAACTTTGAATTCCATCCATATTAGCATTTAGAGACTTTCTCATTCCTTTATAGAGCTGCGTAGTGGTTCATTGATAGAATTCTTGCCTTCCGTGACCCAAGTTTGATTCCTGGCCAGGACACCTCATGCGCAGCCACTAACCTTCTGTCAGTGGAGGCTTGCATGTTGCTATCATACTTTGAAAATCCTGTGGAGCAGTTCTAGTTGCACACATGGGGTCACCATGAGTTGGAATCAACTTGAGGATAACTAACAACAGCATGATCCTAAACAGGATCTAGTGGACCTTCCAGACTGAGACAGACTAGGAAGAAAGGCCTGGTGATCTACTTCCCAAAATCAGCCAGTGTGAACCCTGTGGATCACAATGGTCTGATCCACAATTGATCATGGGGATGGGGCAGGACTAAGCAATTTTTAATTCTGTTGTTCCATGAGTCGGCGTCAGACTTAAAGCAGCTAACAACAACAGCATTCTGTTGTTTGGAAAGATTGTACTTTATTTAACTAGTTCCCTGTTGATGGAGACTTGAGTTGTTTGTAATCTTTTGCTTAAACAATGCTGCAGTGAATAATTTTGTGCATATGGCATTTTATGCATGTGTAATTGTCTAGGTAGGATAAATTCCAAATAGTGGAATTGCTGGGTCAAATGAAATATGCATTTGTAATTTTTGTGAGTATTTCCGAATTGCCCTCCATGAGGATTGTACCAATTATACTCCCACCAGCAATGTATGAAAATGCCTGTTTTTCCATAGCCTTGCCACAGAATTTCTCAAACGTTTGGATTTTTGCCAATCTAATAGGTTGAAAATGGGTCTTTGTCAATTTAATTTGTATTTCTTTTAAGAGTTAGATTGAACCTTTTTTCATTTGTTTAAGAACCTTCAGAGTTTTGCGAACTGCCCAGATCTGTTGGATTCTTGGTCTTTTTCTTGTTTTCTAGGTGTTCTTTATATAAAAACCAACACACCCAGTGCCATCGAGAGATTAGTCCAGATAGTTGTATATAAACTTTTAACTTCGTACATAGATTTTTTTGTTTATTTTTGATTATACACAAATCTCTGATTTTTATATAGTGAAATTTATCATTTTTTTCTTTATAACTGCTAGATTTTGACTTAATTAGTATGGCAAAGTTTCTTCATATATGTCTTGCATATTGAATTTATTTTAGGTATTTGTTGTTGCTGTCATAAATGGAGTCTTATTTTCTGTTAAATTTCTAACTAGTTTGTGTGTATAAAGGTGACTGATTTCTGTGTGTTGATTTTGTATTCCTTTATATTACCAAATAGAGCCCTGGTGGCACAACAGTTAAGCATTAGGCTGATAACCAAAAGTAAGCAGTTTGAATCCACCAGCTGCTCCTTGGAAACCCCGTGGGGCAGTTTTGCTGTCCTATAGGGTTGCTATGAGTCGGCAATCGGTTTGGGTTTTGGGTTTATATTACCAAGTTTTCTGTTTGTAGTAGTTATTCACGTGAATATTAGTACAATAAGATACAGAATAAAATAGTGATTTTTTGAACCTCTTTTCCATTATTTCTGATTACTTTCTATTGTGTATTATTGTTTGTTGTTAATGTTTTCACCACCACCACCACCACTACCATAGTCCTTGGCATCAGGCTAATAGTTGGCATTGAGTAAATGTTAACTGTCCCTCTGAATTACAAGTCATAAACATCTCTAAAATGTAGCTATCCAGTGTTTATGCCAAGCAGAGAATATTAAGACAAATTTTAATGAATTAAAAAAAAAGGGGGGAAATAAAAATGTATTTTCAGTTCTTATAGTGACCCTTACCTAATACTGTTTAGAAGTGAAAATGCTTTTGAGAGCCTATATTAAATAGTATTTTTGTTTGTTTGTCATTGTTGAAAAACATATGAGCTGTGTATTTTGAGTGACTATGGGTATTTTCTCTCTTCGAAATTACTTAGTATTATTATTGACTTTTTTACTCTAAAGAAAAAGTGCTTAGAAGTACACTTAAGATTATATCCCTCTGTTCTACTAGTAGTAAGTAACCTTGCATTTTACTAAATAGAGACCAGCATTTGAACTAGCAGCTGAAATCAGCTTAAAGCTTTCCAGAACTTCAATTAAACTTAGTAAAAATTTAAAAAAAAAAATTGTTCTTATAGTGACCCTTACCTAATACTGTTTAAAAGTGAAAATGCTTTTGAGAGCCTATATTAAATACTATTTTTGTTTGTTTGTCATTGTTGAAAAACATATGAGCTGTGTATTTTGAGTGACTATGGGTATTTTCTCTCTTCGAAATTACCTAGTATTATTATTGACTTTTTTACTCTAAAGAAAAAGTGCTTAGAAGTACACTTAAGATTATATCCCTCTGTTCTACTAGTAGTAAGTAACCTTGCATTTTACTAAATATAGACCAACATTTGAACTAGCAGCTGAAATCAGCTTAAGGCTTTCCAGAACTTCAATTAAACTTAGTAAAAATTTTAAAAAATTGTTTTCTGTTAACTTTTCTTTTCCTTGATTCATAATAGTCTCATAATGAGTTTTCTTTAGCATTCAGCCTTTTGTCTTAACCCTCTTGTTTTTTGGATTTGGAAACTAAAAATTGCCTTCCATGCCCTCCATGGGGATTGTACCAAGTTGGACAAATGAGATGGGAAGAATTTGAAGGTAAGAGAGTATAAAGAGAAAATGTGAAGAATATTCTTAGCACTTAATGCATTTCTCTTTGTTTTCCTTCCTCCCTTCCTGTCTTTATTCTTAGGCCTTAGAGGAAATTGTTGGTTGCTTAGGAATAATTGGGTACTTTTCTTCTCCACATATGCTGGAAATGTTGTGAGACTGCTCATTCATCTGTGAAGTAGAGAAGTGGATTCACTTGTAAATACTTTCGTCTTAACATTTTTAAAAAAATTAAGCGTTGAGTAATACAGAAAATATTTTTGAAATGTATGCAAGGTACAAAAAGTAGTTGTACCATCATCACTTATGTACCCATCACCCAATCTGGGAGAAGGAGCGTTACCATTACTATTTTGTGTGTGTGCTTTAGGTAAAAGTTGACAGAGCAAGTTAGTTTCCCATTTGATAGTTTGTACATAAAGTGTTTTGTGAGGTTGGTTTGATTCTCCACAGTGTGTCAGCACTCTCCCCATTTCCGCCCTGGTTTCCCCATTTTCTTTCATCCTGATTGTCTACCCATTCCTGCCTTCCAGTCTTTGCTTTTGGGCAGTTAATACCCTTTTGATATCATATAATTGATTGTTCTAAGAAGTACATTCCTCTTGGCTATTACTGTTTGTCTTATGTGCTTGTCTATTGTTTGGCTAGGAGGTCGTCTCTGGGAATGGCTTCAGTTCCAGGTCAGAAGGGTGTCTTAGGGTCATAGTCTCCGGAGTTCCTCCAGTCTCTTTCAGACTAGTAAGGCTGGTCTTTTTTGTGTATTTGATTTTTTATTCTACAATTTTCTCCCGCCCTGTCCAGGACACTTTGTTGTGATCCTGATCACAGCAGTTGGTAGTGGTAGATGGGTACTACTATTACTTTCGAAGTCAATTCTGTAGCCTTCTGGCTCCCTTCCTATTCACCGAAATGTCTTTAATTCCCTTGTTTCCCTTTATGACTTTATCCCATGTATTTGTATTCCTGAACAATATATTTTGTAACTTTATATAAATGGAATTATGTTTAAGTATTCTGTAACTTTTTTTCTCTTAATATTATGTTCCTGACAGTAACCCGTGTTGATGCCTTTAGCTGCAGTTAGTTCATTTTCATTAAGGAGAGACTCCGTCGTACGAGTCTAGCGCGATTTATCTAGTCTGCTGTTGATGGACATTTGTGTTGTTTCCAGTTTCTGCAGTTACAGACAATGTCGTTATAAATATTATTTCACATGTGGAAGAGTTACCACAAGTTAGACGCTCACAAACATTTTTCACCATAAGAGCTCGGCTGCTAACCAAAAAGTCTGCAGTTTGAAACCACCAGCAGCTCTTAGAAACCCTCTAGGGCAGTTCTACTGTGTCCTATAGGGCCATTAGGAGCTGGAATCGACTTGATGGCAATGGTTTTGGTTTTTTTGTTTGTTGTCGTTAGTTGCTGTCACGTCAGCTCCAACTCATGCGACCCCATGTGCATCAGAACAGAATGTTGCCTGGTACTGTGCCATCTTCTCAGTCATTGGTATGCTTGAGTCCATTGTTATGGCCACGGTGTATTTTTAGTGCCTTCCAACCTAGGGGGCTCATCTTCCAGCACTGTATCAGACAGTATTTTGTTGTGATCCATAGCGTTTTCATTGGCTAATTTTTGGAAGTAGATCACCAGACCTTTCTTCTTTGTCTGTCTTCATCTGGAAGCTCTGCTGAAACTTGTCCATCATAGGTGACCCTGCTTGTATTTGAAATACTGAATAGCTTTCAGCATGATAGCAATACACAAGCGACCACAGTATGACAAACCGACAGACAAGTGATGAAATAAGACCCACTATGTACACATAAAGAGTGTGTGTGTGTACATAAAGATACATATTGAAGCAAAATTTTCATGAAAGAATACTTACCCCTTAGTATGAATGCACTCTGATACTTTTTTATTTCTATCTATTTTATTTTAAAAATTCTGGTCAGAATTCACTAAATTGATCTCCCACCCTCAGGTCCAGGGTTTGAAAAACCCTGCTCCAGGATATGTTCAGATGTGGAATTACCAGGTCATAGGATATGAATGCAGCTTCAGCCTTAATAGAATACCAAATTGTTTTTCAAAGTGGTTATTCCAATTCATCTTCTTACCAGCAGTGTGTAAATGTCCACTTACCTTATCAGATTTAATTTTTTCCAGTTTTGTGGGTGTGGAATCGTGTGTCATTGTAATTTTAATTTGTATTTCTGAGATTACAATTGAGATGGAACATCTTTTTGTGTATTTATTGGTCATTCATGTTTCCTCTTCTGTGAAGTACTTGTTCAGATCTTTTGTCCACTTTTGTTTGTTGTTTTCTTACTGATTTGAAGGACTGTTTTTATGTATTTTGAATGACAACTGTTCTCATGTATTTGAATACAAACCGTTCTGTTGCAGATGTGTGCTCCTGGTTTGTGGCTTGTCTTTGTTCTCTTTAAGGTGTTTTTTAATAGAAATTTTTCTTTCTAACGTATCCAAATTTATCAGTCTTTTGCTTATACTTTTTACGTTTTTTTAAAAGAAACCTTTCCCTACCCCAAGATCCTAAAGATATTTTCCTATGTTGCATTTAAAATATTGATATTTAAGTAACTAATCCACCTAAAGTTGATTTTTTTGTGTGGTGTGAGGTAAAAATCGGAATCGACTTGACGGCAGTGTGTTTGGTTTTTTTGTTTGTTTGTTTGTTTTGGGTGAGTAGAAGTCCAATTTAATTTTTTTTCTGAATGGTTAACCAGTTTCCTGGCATTATTTATTGAAGTCTTACCTTTTCTCACTGATCTGTGGTGCTAGCTCAGTCGTATATCAAGTTCCCCATGTGGTGTTTCTGGGATCTCTCTTCTGTTGCAGTGGTTCATTTGTTTTCCCCTGGTGTATTAGTTATCTAGTGCTACTGTAACAGCAATACCACAAGTTGGGTGGCTTTAACAAAAAGAAGTTTATTTTCTCACAGTTTAGGAGGCTAGAAGCCCAAATTCAGAGCTTCGACTCTAGGGGAAGACTTTCTCTCTCAGCTCTAGAGGAAGGCACTTGTCTATTCAGCTTCTGCTTCCTGGTTCCTTGGTGATCTCCATGTGCCATGGCATCTCACTTTCCCCACCTGCTCTACTCGATTGTTTAATCTCTTTTATATCTCAAAAGGGAGCCCTGGTGGCACAGTGGTTAAGAGATTGGCTGCTAACCAAAAGGTTGGCAGTTCGAATCCACTAGCTGCTCCTTGGAAACCCTGTGTGGCAGATCTCATGTGTCCTATAGGGTTGCTGAGGTGCAATCAACCTCAAAACGATGAGTTTTTTTTTTTTTTTTTTTTGGTTATTTCTTAAAAGAGATTGTCAAGACACACCCTACACTAATCCTGTCTCATTAGTATAACAGAGACAAATGGGATTATAACCACAGGAGTAGAGTTTAGGATTTACAACACATAGTTTTGGGGGACATAATTCGGTCTGTAACACCTGGCTTAATATCACACTGTCTTAATTAATTAAAACAGTTTCAGATATCTGGTAAGTTATGTCCCTCCACCTAATATTTCATGAGTGTCTTGTATATTCTTGACCCATTATCCTTTCATATAAATTTTTGAAACTGCTTGTCAGGTATTTCAAAAATCTCTATTGACCTTTTGATGGGAGTTGGTTTAAATTTGTACATCAATTTGGGAGAATTGACCCTTTACCATTTTTAATATGATACATCTCTCTATTTAGGTGATCTATAATGTCTTTCTTAAAAATTTATAATTTTCTCCATGAAAGTCTTATGTCTTTTGTTAGATTGATTCACATATATATATTTAATTTTTTTATTCTACTCTTAATATTTTTTAAAATACAGCGTCTCCCTCTTTGTTGCTGGTGTATGGAAATGCACTTGATTTTCTTATGTTATTTTAATTCCAGCAATTCTTCTAAATGCTTATTAATTCCATTAATTTATACTTTATTATTTTGATGTTCTGTGGAATCAATTGTATCTTTTGCAAATAATGATCGTGTTATTGTTTCCTTTCCAATCCTTACGTTTCTTTTTTTGGCTTTAGTGAGCTGGCCAAGGCCTTCAGTATTATATTGAAAAGACATGGTCTTTCTTGTTCCTGTTATTAATGGAAATGCTTTCAGTATCTCATTATTAAGTATGATGTTTGCTGTTTTGGTAGATGGACTATGTTGGGTTAAGAAAAGTCCCTTGCATTCCTAATTTGCTAAGGTTACTTTTTCCTTTTTAATCATGAATAATGTTGAATGTACTAAGTGCTTTTTCTGTATCTGTGTAGTCTACCATATGATTTTTCTCCTCTATATCTCTTAATATGGTTAATTATGTTAATTTATTTCCTTGTGCCAAACCTCTCTAGGATTTGATAAGATAAACTCAACTTTGCTCATGAAGTATTTTAGTTTTTCTGTACTGTCAAAATGGTTTCCCAGTTTTTAGAATTTTTGCAACTTTATTCACAAGTGAACTTGGCCTCTAATTTTTCTTTCCCACATTCTCAGATTTTGGTATGGTGAGTTGGTTAGCTTCTTACAGGGATTTGGGAATTGTTCCTTTTTTTAATACCGTAGAATAGTATAGTTAATAACATGTTCTTTGAATGTTTGGTAAAACTATTGGCACAGGTTGCATTCTCCCAGGAAGCCAACTCTGAAATGGAGATTAGCATGCAGGAAATTTATTAGGGATTCCTTTCTGGATCAACACGTGGGGAAAAGTGAAGGAAACAGGATTGGATAGAGGAAGGAGCTGGACTGTAGTACAGTCACAACAAGGCCTCAGCTATCACCATGGAGCACTCTGAAGCTAACATGGCCCTTCAGAGTTGTCATAAATTGGGGTGTGGGGTTCAGGCCTTTATGTTCCTGCATAGACCCATCATTGGGCTCTGGCTGCCCTGAGGAGGAGACGTGACCTTGGATGAAGTGGCTCTATCAGCCATCACAGTTCCAGGAAAGAACCAGCAGATGAGAGCTATCAGGACTCAGCAGAAGTCTGAGTTCCCTCTCGGTGGTATCAAACAGAACACACTTAATTCCCAGAGCAGTAAGTTGTGACAGTATATGTGAGGTGTTGTCTACAAGGGAAGCTCATTAGAGACGCAGTACCCAGGGTTTTTATTGGAGGCTGGTCATTCAGATACCCTCTGCCTACCATGTACCAAAATTCCAGACTTCAGAAGGAAAGCGGATGTTCAGCATAAACTATATTGTTTGCACAAACAATTCAGGCACAGCGAGCCGCTCTTATCAGTTAGAATGGTGGGAACTCTCCCAAAGTTCAACTGCCAGCCAAGGATCAACGTTTAAGGCAGGTCTTTCTAAGCATAGCAGTCTCAGGCCTGCTATGTTAACTCTTTTCTTTACAAATTTATTTTGTCTACTTGGTTGTTCAGTACCTGTTCTGTGGTGGGTGGTTTCTGGCAGGTGTTATAATGTGCTACAAAGACCTTTCTGCTTCATTTCTATTCCCATAAATTTTTCCATATGTTTTTACTCTGGACTTCCTTTTTTTCCTCCTTCAAGGTCCCTGATAACTGGCCAAGCTGTTTACCCATGAGTCTGTATATATTCTATCTTCTTACTGCATCTTTTTCCACACAAAGAGGAACAAATGCGTTGCCCAGCCTCTGGCTATTGGGAAGATTTTTCTCTCACTGTTGTCTTTTAATGCAACTCCTGAGTGGTCTGTAATGAAGCCACAGTTCATTTTCTTCGTCTTCTTTGTCCAACAGTTCTCAAAGTGTTTACATTCCCCTTTGCTCAGTATGTGAATGTTCAGCTAAATGGCCATGGGTTCTTTTGGGGAAGGGCTAGAGGAATTATTACCATGTTTACTTGCTGTAGTGTTGTAGGCCCTTTTTCTTTTAGCTTTATCTCATAATCTCACAATTGATGTTCACTTCCAAATATTTCCTATTTTCTGTTAAAGTCTTTCGTCACTTAACGTCCATGATACGTTCTGTAAAGTAGGATATTATGTGATCTGGACATTGTATAAACACCATATTACGTAGCAAAGTATATACACTTTCTCAGTCTCTGTATCCCCTCTCCAGTCCCCCTAGTTCAGTGGCTTCTCCAGGCATCTCTCAGATCCCTCTTCTCTGGCCTCAGATCCCCCACTCCATGCCCTTCCCTAAGCCCTCCCACAACCCCTGCCTCTTGGTCCCTACCTCAGCATGACTGCCTTCCCAAGCTCCATACCCCGCCAGAACCTGATTGCACTAATCTAATTCAGAGCAGCGGCTCACTGCGCACCGTGAACGGGTTGTGGAGGTTTTGCCAAGCAGGGCAGCTGCTGAGCCACCCAGCTCAGCCTGACTTCTCAATGTTCACTGACCTGCAGTAACTTGTCCCGGCATCGTCACAGGACTCTCAGCCTCCCTGTCCCTCTTCCCTTTCTCTTCCCTCTACTCTTTTCTTCTTGGGTCCTGACAAACATATGTATTTAGCCATATATACTTAGCTGTATACACAGTATATACCTAGCAAAGCTATATAAGATCATGGATGTATATGCAGTTGGACGTTGCCCGAATGTAGAGCATGACTGTAGTTCTTATTTGATACAGTAGTTATTTGTGAGTATTTCTAAATTTACAATCATAGGAGATTTTTCTAGTGATTTTAACTTGATTGTTTTATGGTTGAGAAGGTGGCCTGATGTTACCAACTATTTGAAATTTGTTGAATATGGTTTTATGCCCCCTAAAGTAGGTCAGCTTTCATAAAAATCTGTGAATTTGGAAAGAACGTGATTTCTGCCGTCTTGGGTTGCAGTATTCTATAGATGTCCATTAGGTCAACCTTGTTAATTGTGTTAAAATCGTCTCTGTTTTTATTGATATTTTTGTTTGCTTGATGTATTAGTTAGACAAAGATGTTAGGATATCCCACTATGTTGATAGATTTATCTTTGCAGTTCTTTTAAATTTTAAGGATATGTTTTTAGGTTCATACAGCTTTAAAATATTTCTTACTTGGTGAATTGACCAACTGTTTGTTACTTGTGACTATCTGGTAAAGTTTGTTTGAAAATGTTGATTCAAAACATAATAAGAAACTTTTCTTAAAAAGCTGTTTAAAGATAAATGAGGAAATGCTTACCATCATTAGCTGTTAGAGAAATGCAAATCAAAACTACAATGAGATTGCATCTCACCCCAACAAACACAAAATATAGATGTTGGAGAGGTTGTGGAGAGGCCGGAGCACTTACACACTGCAGGTGGGAATGTAAAATGGTACAACCACTTTGGAAATCAATTTGGTGCTTCCCTAAAAAGCTAGAAATAGAACTACCATATGACCCAGCAGTTTCACTCCTTGGAGTATACCCTAAAGAAATAAGAGCCTTCACACGAACAGATACATGCACACCCATGTTCATTGCAGCAGTGTTTACAATAGCAAAAAGTTGGAAGCAACCAAGGTGCCCATCAATGAATGAATGGATAAATAAAGTATGTTATGTTCACACAATGGAATACTATGCAATGATTAAGAACAACGGTGAATCTGTGAAACATTTCATAACATGGAGGAATCTGGAAGGCATTATGCTGAGTGAAGTTAGTCAGTTGCAAAAGGACTAATATTGTATGAGACCACTATTATAAGAACTCCAGGTAAAGTTTAAACACAAAAGAAAATATTCTTTGATAGTTACGAGGGTGGGGAGGGAGGGAGAGGGAGGGAGAGGGATAGTCACTAGATAGTAGACAAAATTTTTTTTAGGTGAAGGGAAGGGCAACACATAACACAGGGATAGTCAGTACAAGTGGACTAAACCAAAAACAAAGAAAGTTCTTCAATACAACCAAAAGCTTCGAAGGCCAGAGTAGCAGGGACAGGAGTCTGGGATCCATGGCTTCAGGGGACATATAGGTCAATTGGTATAACAAAATGTATTAAGAAAACAGTCCTTACTCCACTTTGGTGAGAAGCATCTGGGGTCTTAAACGCTAGCAAGTGGCCATCTAAGATGCATAAATTGGTCTCAGCCCACCTGGAGCAAAGGAGAATGAAGAACACCAAAACCACAAGGTAATTATAAGCCCGAGAGATGGAAAGGGCCACGTAAACCAGAGACGCCATCAGCCTGAGACCCAAAGAACCAGATGGTGCCTGGCTACTACCCACGACTGCACTGTCAGGGAACACAACAGAGAATCCCTGATGGAGCAGGAGAACAGTGGGATGCAAATCTTAAATTCTTGTAAAAAGGCCAGACTTAACGGTCTAAGACCAGAGGGACCCTGACGGTCATGGTCCTCGGACCTTTGATAGCCCAAGATAGAAACCATTCCCGAAACCAACTCTACAGACAGGGATTGGCCCGGACTATAAGATAGACAATAATGCTGGTGAGGAATGAACTTCATGGCTCTAGTAGGCACATGAGACTGGGCAGGCAAATCCTGTCTTGTGGCGAGATAAGAAGGAAGAATGGGACAGGAACTGGTTGAATGGACACGGCGAATACAGGGTGAAGAGAAGGAATGTGCTGTCTCATTAAGGGGAGAGAGCTGGGAGTACATGGCAGGGTGTATATGGCTTTTTGTATGAGAGGCTGATCTGATTTGTAAACTTTCACCCAAAGCTCGATAAATTTAAAAAAAAAAAAAAGCTAAAATATATTAATTTTGGAAAGAATTATAGTTAAGATTGTGGTTTCCATCTGAGCTTTCTCTCTAGCTTTGGAAACCCTGGTGGTGTAGTGGTTAAGTGCTACGGCCACTAACCAAAAGGTTGGCAGTTTGCATCTACCAGGTGCTCCTTAGAATCCCTATGGGGCCGTTTTACTCTGTCCTGTAGGGTCGCTATGAGTCAGAATTGACTCGATGGCAGTGGACTAATGAGATGTGACCTTTAACAATTTCTAAGCAGTTTATTTATCTGTAAGATGGAATTGTTGTTTTTAGTTGCTGTCAACTCAGTTCTGACTCATGGTGATTCCATGTGCACAGAGTAGAACTGCTCCATCGGGTTTTCAAGGCTGTGACTTTTCAGAAGCAGATCGCCAGGCCTGTCTTCCAAGGTGCCTCTGGGTGGCTTTGAACCACCAGCCTTTTGGCTAGTAGTTGAGTGCTTAACTTTTGGGCCCAGTGAGGGCTATTTTGAGGATCAAAAAGATAATAGATGTAGAGTGCTCAGCTCAGTCAGTGCCTGACACAGTAAATGGTAGCTGCTTTTAATTTTAGTCATTCTCTTTCCTGAAGTGTTCAAGGTGCTTGCTAAAATAGAGTTTTAAATATGAAACATCTCATATTATATATGTAATAGCCTAAAATTTAATATGGGTACATGAATGAAACTACCAAAAAGGGAAAAGCAAGAGATCCTTGACAGGATCAGAAGATGAGGAAAACAGTTTGAAGCTTGGCATGTGACAAAGCCAAGGAGGCTTTCTGCCTCCCTTCAGATTTCCAAGAGTGGGATTTCTTGAGGATATTTCCCACCGTGGCTTTTTCTTTGGTGTTCCGTTCAGTTAGTTCAGGAGTGTATACATCTCCATCCCTTTGAGTCAAAGGGAGTTCTCACTTTCTGTGGCCCAAGGGAGCTAGCTGCCTAGGGTAATTTAAGGGAGGTTCGTTCCCTTCTACTGAGACCTCAGGGGTGGTTAGGAGTTTTCATTCTTAACAGTTCAACAAGTAAGCATTTGGCATCCCCAGATTTCTGGAAGTACATTATTAGAAAAGAGATGGCTTCACTCTTTTGAGTAGAAAAATTTGCAGTCAAAAGGAATGCAAAAATAAATAACATGAAGCGTAAGCATTTATCAGATAACATGAAGCGTTTAGACGTTTTTCTTCCCCCCTTTGGTACAACTTAATCTAATTCTTTGTATAACTTTTTCATTAGACTCCACTGTAGGGCATCCATCAGAAGTAAGGAATTGTGTAGCACACCTTCATCTAACTTTTTATTCTATTTTTTTTGCATGCTCAGAGACAAGAAAAGTGTGTCTTACTCATTGTCTTCGTCTATTTCTCTTGGTACTACTATTGTCACTTTGGTTTTTTAGTAAAGGAAATTGGCTTATTTGAAACGTTCGTCTTAATCCTCTATGGAAATATCAGTTTACAGGAAGGTTAAGGCAGCTCGTTTGGGCTCCTCTCAGAGTCTCTACTGCAGTTGTCGGAAAGGAAACCCCAGGGAAACCCCTGAGCACAGACTTCGGAAGAGCAGTGGCTGCGCAGAAGACAGCACTCTAGACACTTTATCAGGTGCTGTCTGGAGAGCAGAATTAATGGTCTGAAGGTGGAAATGCTGATGTCTCTACTTTCCCAACTTAGCACAAACATCTTCTTTATCTTTGGTGGATTTTGGTGCCACAGAGGCAGCCCCAAGAATCCTTAAATGCAAGTGTGATTGCTTTAGAATCCTGACTTTGAAGGCATGGCGTGTGTGGGTTTCCTTGATCTGAATTCTCTGTTTAAAGGAAATGGATGCATAGCATCCAGTGTCAGTGCCATTTCCCTTTCTCTGATGGTTTGTTCACTGTTCACATAGAAGGAAGAGTCAGAAACATAAATAAATGAACAAACAAAAAAAAGCTCTCTTGCCTCTATTAGATAGTGAAAAGGCTTGACGGTAACATAATGGGAACACAGCAGCTATTTGATTAAGCCTTAAGGATTTTTCTTGGAAACTTAAAGGCTTGTCTGTTTTTTTAAACACCACTGTGGCATGGGAGAAATATACCCTAGAATGCCATGGTTGCAGTGGAACTTTTGGATGCATCATCATCCCAGTCACTGCAGGTGGTGGTATGGAAAACCCTCACTATTGTGATTGTTTGCCTCCCGACATACTAATCATTTGGAAGGCCCAGAAGTTGGTTTGTAAATCATTTGCTTCTTGTCCCTATCTGATTTTATAAAGAGCAACACTAGCAGCTTTGCAGTATGGGTAGGCAGTTTTAAGTGATGAGTAAGAGCTCATGCTGTGGAGTCAGACAGTCTCAGGTTAGCATCCCAGCTTCAACAGCTGTGTGGCCTTGGACAAGTTATTTCATTTTTTTAAGCTTCCATTTCATATGTGAAAGGGGGGGAATAGTTTAATCTACCTCATAGAGTTGTGTTGAGATTACATAAATTAATATTATGGATGTCAAATGTATCGCACAGTATTTGACCTATATACCTATTCCTCACTTATCGACCTGGTTAGATTCCAAAGACCAGGTTGTTGTGTGAAAATTGGTGTTATGTGAAAATGTAGTGTGACCACATCTGATCACAAAGTAGAGGATGACTACATCATTACATTATTGCTAAACCACTGAGAATCATGGCCCAGCCAAGATTAACCTTAACCATTGCAGCCAGCGTTACTCTTGGCTCACACCTCACCATTCGTCACTGCCACATACATCATTAATGTGCAAAATGGTTGAATAATAGATTTTTTACTACTGTCATAAATGCACAATGTTGGACAATGATATAATCCATAAGTGAGGAGTAGGCGTAGTAAGTGTTCATAAATGTTGCTCATTGTTTTGTTGGAATCAAGGGTCAGTCTTAAAAAAGCACTTTTTATTTTTTGGTTATCTCCTATTTAGAGTGTAATTTATTCTGTTTTTTGAGAAATTTCAGCCATTTTCCTAGCATATGCTATTTATTGTCTCAGTCACTGTAATATTAGGTGAAACTGTCTGGAATTACAATTTTTGCAAATCATAAACAATTGAATATTAGCAGCATCATGTGATTCAACTTAATAAAATAGAAACGATTTGAGTGTCTACTGTATGCCAGAGTGTTTGCTGTGCTATTTCATTGATTCTTCCCTCTGAAGTGTATATTATTATCTCTATTTTGTGATGAAGAAACAGACTTGGAGAAGTGAAGCCTGAGGTTAACACAGCTCAGACGTAGTGAAGTCAGTATTCAAACACAGGTCTGTTGAATCCAGAGCCCGTTAATTTTCTTTCCAGTTTCTGCCACTCGAACGATCTCAGAGACCCTCCACCACCAACTCCAGGCCCAGTAGAAATTATACTGTTTCTTCTCAGTTACAAATGATTTAGGTTTTCTGTAATGCGGTAAGTATAATGTGGTAGTTCTATGTTCATGTATACTTTGTGCTTTTATCCCTTCTTTTTATTTTTGGAACACAACATCTGCAGTGTTGACTGCAGTCATCTTGGCTTGCTCGAAAAGGCGTTATAGAGAGGAAAATAAGTTCCCAGGTTCTGCCTTTGACCCAGTTTCATGGCCTGCTATAATTTCTCATGGTCCTCATCATTTCACCATTTAATGAGCATCCATTCTATTCAGGGGATATTTGAGGTGCTTCATCCAAAGTATCCCAGTTTTCGTACAATTATGGAGGGTCAGGGCCAAAACCGTATTTTACAGGACAGGAAACTAAATGAGATTACATGATTTAGCTAAGGGCACAAGGCCCTTCAGGCTCTATCTTGCTTCAGAGTCCAGGTCTTTTCTAGTACACCCCGTTTTCTACTTCCGTTCTTAGAAAGGTTCTCATAGGAGGGAAGTGAGGACAACCTTTTTCTACAGAATAATTTGTAGTATATGTTGGTGTGTTATCCTTATTGAAATCCCCCCGCCCCTTTTCCTTTCCTTTCTTTTTCTCCCTTCCCTGCATCCCTCCTTTTTATCTACCTATCTACCTATACAACTAATGAAGTTGAAGTACTGAGATTAGGAAACCACTTAATGTATTTCCTTAAGGAAATTGGATTTTCGAGATAGCCCCATTTGATTTTTTTTTTTTTTCTGGCAATAAAAAATTGTCTGAGTTTAATTTGCTTTCAGGAATTATCAGCTTTTAAAATATGCCACTAAAACAAGTTAGGTTGAATTGCTACCAGTTTCAAAGACAATTGACCTTCTCAGTCTTTGAATGAAATCTTAAATAATAGGGCTTGAAAATAATTGCCGAATATCTGAGTTCCAGATAATATCCATGTTTTGAGCTAGGAAGTTCTAAGGAAAGCCTCTTTGACGCAGCACCCTCCTTATTCCTAAACCGGATAACTAGACCCAACTTTCTTATTCACTCCATGGACCATGTGGGTAAAATCTCTTCTGTTTGTAGCTGGAGGTTGCACTTTAGGAGACGCTTTATTTCCTTTTGTTCTCCCATTGTTTCCTTTGGGGTAAGAGAGAATAATTAAGGGGAACATCTTTTCTGAGCAGCTGGAGTCAAATTCCAGCTGACTACAGCACCTGTGAAGATGGCACCTCTGCCTCTGGGCGGCAGGGTGGGATGCCAGCCGTGGAGCCTGTGACAATGGGCTCCAAAGTGCAGAGACGTGGCCGTGCCGCACCCCTTCTGCTCTTCTGTGAGCTTCAGATGGCGGTAATGCCACTGAATGCAAAGTGTCTGTTTTAGACTAATTAGAGGGATGATTTGTGAAATGGTGGCTATTTATTTAATTAATCACCAGCACAAAGCCATGAAACCCATATTTTAAAAATCCCTGTTAGTTTGCCATGTGGTTAATAGATTGGGGCACATTAAAAAGTGACACAGTGATGTATTAAAAATGTTCCACCTAGGGTTCCTTTAGGAAAGAACGTAAGCTGCCTGCTTTCAGATGCTGAAGTG
Organism: Loxodonta africana; assembly: GCF_030014295.1. Taxonomy (NCBI): domain Eukaryota; kingdom Metazoa; phylum Chordata; class Mammalia; order Proboscidea; family Elephantidae; genus Loxodonta; species Loxodonta africana. The sequence goes on from NC_087350.1 coordinate 49,938,500, forward strand.
AAACCTGCCAGGACATGGCCTCTCTGAGGCTTTAATATTTGTGAAGACATTTATCTTTTGAATAGTATCTTCATTAGGACATCTCATGTTGGAATATTTTAAAATATAAAAATGTAGAGTAATGTTAAAATTATAATTAAAGTTAATTTTGTTATAGTTTCTCTTAACAAAGAACCATATTTTTCCATTAAATTATACCATGTTTACTAAGCATAGCAATATCTCCTATAACACAGACTATTCTTTTCCATTTGTGAGTAAAGGAGTCATTTAATTAATTCAATAATAAATGCAGTAGCGTTTTTGTTGCAGCTGTCAGAACTGTATTTTGTTCTGCTCTTGTATTATTTTTTATTGAATGGAAACAAGGGTAATTGCTATACTTTCTCAGTCTCAGCTTAGATGAATTGTCATTTTTGGATAGTAAGAATAAAGATCAAATTGACTTGTTGAAGAGATGACGCCAGCGTTAAAAATGAGAAGTAATGAATTAGATTGTAACAAATGATAGCATTTTTTACACACACAAATTTATAGTTGGTTTTCAGTATACATAAAATGTGGATGTACAGGCCATTTTTATCTTGCATTTTGATAGTATTTGAAGCCCAAGTTGGTATGTCTGTGATTTACCCTTTCTTTTTATTAAAAAAAAAAAAAAAAAAAATTACTCAGAATGGTCAGAGTACCTGCTAAGCAAGTTTTACTGTGTAATGAACTATTTTTCCATAAAGTTTAAAGATTCTGTATAAAAATATATTGCTGAGGTAGATGATTGTAGGGAAATTGTCCACCTCTTAGGATTGTGTTTCTCTGCTGTGTTGTATAAAAAAATTACCTGCTCTATTAGAAGGGGAGGTGGAATAAAACATAAGTATGTTAATGCAGCCTGGAGCTGACGTGGTGGTGATGATTACAATGCAGAGAAAGCAGTTCTCATAACTGCCGTTGCCTACTGGAGCCTTTGAAACATCTGGACCTTTAATTGAAAAATAGTGTGGTGCTGTGCAAGGCAGACATGTTAAGTGAAGTCACTAATTTAGAATACAAAAATATAATTGATAAAGTGTTTTATTTACATTGTACTTAAATATTCATACTTTGTTATGATTTGTATAACAGGGAATTACTGGGTTAAATTTTCATAAACACTGACAGTCTGAACGAGATAAATTAAGTAAAATTGTTAATGGAATTTTACATTGGAACCAGAACACAGTTTGCTTCAGGAGGGTGTGTACTTCAGCAACTATTAGGGCCTTTTATGGAAACAAGTAGGTTACGTCTTATTCTTTGGGCTTTGTGTTTTAGAAAAACTAACCAAGAGCCCTGGTGGCACAGTGATTAAGGGCTGTGGCTGCTACTCAAAAGGTCAGCAGTTTGAATCCACCAGTAGCTCCATGGAAACCCCAAGGAGCAGTTCTTCCCTGTCCTATAGGCTCACAGTGAGTCGGAATCTACTCCATGGCAATGAGTATAATGAGTAACCTCAGGTGGTAACATCATTGCATTTCATCCTTGCTGTTGTTATCATGGAAACCCTGGTGGGGTAGTGGTTAAGTGCTACGGCTGCTAACCAAAAGGTTGGCAGTTCGAATCCGCCAGGCACTCCTTGGAAACTCTGTGGGGGCAGTTCTACTCTGTCCTGTAGGGTCGCTATGAGTCAGAATCGACTTGACAGCAGTGGATTTGGTTTTGGTTTATTGTTATCATATCTTGTTATTTAGTTTTAAAAAAGATGTTTCTTGATGTCTTAGTTATCTAGTGCTGCTATAACAGAAATACCACAAGTGAGTGGTTTTAACAAACAAATTTATTTTCTCACAGGCTAGAAGTCTGAATTCAGGGCGTTGACTCTAGGGCAAGACCTTTTCTCTCTCTAGGCACTGGAGGAAGGCCCTTTTCTCGTCTGAGCTCATGTGGCTTGGGAACAACTTACCGACGTCTCTGCTTGCTAGCTTACTTGTTTCATCTCTTTTATATCTCAACACCCGACATGAATCTTGCCTCATTTAACATAACAAGAAACTCATTCCCAAATGGGATTATAACCACAGGCATAGAGGCTAGAATTTACAGCACATATTTTTGGGGTACACAATTCAATCAGTAATACTTGGCGTATTGGTAAATGGCCCTAATGGCAACATTATCACCCAATAAACCAAAGCCTTTTCCCACCTCTGGGGCAGGTTATCAGAGTCTGCCCAGGAGAGCAGAAGAGCTGGCGAAGGGCGCGCAATTAACCTTTGTCCTGCATTCACAGCAGGGGAACTGACCTAGCAGCCTTCTCAGGAAATCCAATTTAATTTAAAATGAATTTGAAAAGACAAATTAGAAATATCTATTTTAATAAGATGAAATCCCGACTCTGCCTGTGTCTGGTTTAGTTACGACCTCAGAGGAGATTGGACTGAGTAAGGCTCAGCACTGAACATCAGGGAAATAATGCCAGGGGACTGAGGAGAAACCCCGGAGACCCTGGTACCGGAACGACAAGTCAGTTTCTGCAAGCGAGCAGGTCTTGTGCTGCCCATTTCCACAGAGAATCGCAACCTGAGATGGGCCTTTATCTCATCAGAACTTTTTCTTGTGTTGGAGCTTGATGCCATGTTGATAATCATTTGCTGTTTACCTGTCTCCAGGGACCAAATTGTAGTTATTTTTCTTCTTTGTCATTATCAAAGCACATTTGGGTACTGCCACCTGGGTAGCCAGATTCAGTAACAGATACACCTCAGAATTATGATGAGACTCTTAATCCAAGAGTAAGAATTCTCTAGGGCCTGTAAATTGGTACTTGACCACTGCTTTTTTAAAATGGAATCAAAGGGCTCTGCTTACAGCGGGCTCAGACATAACCAACAATTGTGAGGAGGACACAGGACTGGCCAAAGTTTCATTTGCTATGAGTTGGAGCCAACTTGACAGTAACTAGCAACAGCAGCAGCCCACTCTTCAAGGAGCCCATGATTCCTGGTTCTAAAATACTGACTGTGGCATGAACCAGTAACCTTTGTGACCCTTCGTAGATATTTAGGCCTGCCCAAGCATTCTTTGGGACTGGGATTCACCGAGGGATGGGGTTTTAGAGTTGAATAGACCTGGGTTAGAATCCTGACCCAGTAGCTGAGGCATTTGGAGCAGCTGTGCTATTTAATGAATGGCTCATTCTTCACTCATTCCTCAGCTCCGAAAGGAGTGAGCAGTCCTCACAGGACCATTGGGCATACTAAATGAGATAATGCATGAAAAGTGCTTGGGCCCTGGTAGGTGCCCAGTAAATGCAGTCAGCAGTGGACCTGCCAGCTGCAGAGAGAGCTGAGGTATGAAGTCCCGCAAAGGGCAGTATGCAGAGGAAAGTGCCAAGATGTTATCAGCTGGAGCCTTGCGCTCCCTGTGCCTCTTCTCACCACCCATGAAGACTCTTTAAATCCTTCCAGCTCTTTAATTTGTATTGCTGTACTGATTACCTAAGTGAGTAGTGCTAAACTGGCGGAGAGTGTTTTGTTTGTTTTAAAGTACCTGAGAGTGGCAGTTTTTGTTATCCAGTAGATCCTGCTGTCCCCTCACTAAATAAAGTTCCCTGCTGTTTACAACTTTCCCTTGATTGTACCGAAGAGACATGATAGTCTGACTTTGTGGACTGCTTCTCAATTGTAAATTTTGACTATAATTAGAATTCTTCCCAACAGGAAGTGTTAATCTAGATGAATAATAAGTTAGCTCTTCTTTTCCTTGCTGCTGTTTATATCTCACAATGTGTTTGGGAACTGTTAAATACAAAGTTTCTCAATTGAGCTTTGTAGTTGTATGGTCATCATAATATTAAAAAAAAAAAATGAGCATCTTTCTCTGTCACCCGAGGTATAGGCTCTCTGTGTGGCCTTTTCCTGTACAGGATAACACTTATCCCACTTATTTCATACGAGCATTTTCAAGATGAAGGAAGATGTCGTAATTGGAGAAATATAAAGCTATTTGTTTCCATTTTGTCTGATGTTTTTGCATTGTTAGGACGTACTTCAGGAAGTTGAATTAATGATAATTACTGAAGAGCAAATAAAGTAGTAAGCGTCTTTGTGCCAAGGCCACCTAATTAAATTCTAACTTTGGGTAAGTTGGATGTGCATGAAAGATTAATTTTAAGAGGTTTTTATGACTTACTAAATAGTGATTCAGTAACGTTTTTGAATTATATTATTAAGGAGCATTGAGTCTTAAAGTGATAAAACACTTGGTCATGAAACTACCGCTGTATAGAATTTGTGGGGTTTTTTTTCATTGTTCAATATGAAGGATACAATATTTTTAAGGTGCATATTGATACTTAAAATTTTTGTAATATTCAGTGAACCAAAACCCCTATAAGAAATGAATGTTGATATATGTACCCGAATTATACACACACACACACACACACACAATTTTACATTTTCAAAATACTTCACTATCTCTGGAATTAAATTGCCATTGCAGTAGTTAGAGGCTAGAGGGTTGTACCAAATTTTCCATATAATTTAGGAGGGTGTTAATGGCTATACTGTAACTTTTTCTAGAGATATATCATCTAGTAATGGAGTCAAGTATACATTCTCCACTGAGTTTTAATTTTAAAAATTGATATTAAATCTTTAAAAAGGCTCATTATATTATTGTAATCGATAGAGTTTAAAACATGTAACCCTTCTTTATGGTTAAAAAACCCAGTTTTACTTTTAAAGCATATTGCTTTTATTATAGAAATGATTTAATAATGAAGAGGTCTCTAAACTTATGGTAGGTGATGGGACTTAGTTAATGCAAATTACCGCTCCCTGATATTGTCATCGTTATAGAAGCCATTGTTTGTGTAATTAAGCACAAAGTGCAGTGTAACATTAATGATCTAAAGAATCTCACAATGACTATGTAAATTCAAAATGGAAAGTTTACATTCTATTATCCTTTAAGATAGGCTGAATCGTACCTGTCTGTGAGAACACATTTTGGTACATGCTATAACCATCCCCAGATTGGACGGGAAGAAGGGCCTAGCAAATGCAACCCATGATGGTAAAAACTGACAGTATCAGGAATCACCTTCTGAACTTGAGACTTTGAGATGGTCATTGTGTTCCTGACTTATTATGGGTAGGCTTTTATTTTTTTCCTTCATACTTTCTTCCCATGTTTTGTAAAATTTCTTATCTATATTTGAACATAAATAATTGCTGGTTTTTCAGTTGATATCTTGAAACAAAAGGATTATTTGAAGCTATTACTCAAACTTCAGTTGATAACAATCAGATTGTTTAAACCAATAGCTCTAGGCATTTGATTTTCTTCAAAGGTGGAAGAAGACTTTTAAATGAACATATGAAGGATTTATTTTAAATAGAGAAAATCTTTTTGAGAGCAACAACCCATTTTTCCTATTTTGGGTCAGGACTATGGGTTTACATTTAATATAAATATTATAGAAAGACAAATTACAAAAAATCACTAGCTGTGATGATAATTGTTATGTGTCAACTTGGCTAGGCCATGATTCTCATACTATGTAATAACTCTCCATTTGTGATTTGATGTAATTATCCTTCATTTTGTGAGCTCCTATAAGTAATGTAATCACCTCCATGATGTGATCAGCCAGTCAGTTATAAGGGAGTTTCCTTGGGGGTGTGACTTGCACCCTACAGACACACCCACACGTGTGTATATATATGGATGTTCTAGCAAAGCTGGCTTGCTTGCTCCGGATCCTGTTTCTGGCTCATCATCATATGACCTCTGGTTGTTGGGACTTGAGCCAGCAGCCTGTTTTCTGACCTGCTGATTCTGGGTTTGTCAGCCCTTGTAACCACGTGAGTCAGGAGAAGCCTCCAACTGACACCTGACCTGCGGACTTTGGGACTTGCCAGCCATTTCCTTGAAATAAATCTCTCTATATATGTACACATACACACACCCAAGTATTTACTAGTTTTACTTCTCTATAGAACCCAGCCTAAGACACTAGCCTAAGAAAAACTAGCAGAATTGATATTTTCTATTGTGCTGCATTCTTGAAAGGATTATAGTCTGGCTTATTCCAGTGATACATGAAGTGGTATCCTCATATATGAAAGAAAGAGTCCTCAGATATATGAAGGAGTGTCTGTGGAAGTGGAGGCAAACTTGTTCATATTTCCTGAGGGCTAGAACTAAAATCAGTGGATAAAATCTGCAGGGAGATTGCACTTCAGTTAAGGAAAAATGTTTTAGCTATCAAAACTGTCTGCCCAAACACTGAAGTGAAGAGTTTGCTTCAGAAGGTGGTGGGGACCTCATCAGTGGAGGTGTTTAGGGGAGGTTGGAGGACAACCATTTGTAGAAGTGTTCTAAAGGGGTTGACCCCTGAGACTCCTTATAGTTTTAAAAGTCTATGAATGGCAATAAAGCTGTTTTTTTTTTTCTTTCTAAGTCTATGGATGAGACTTTGGGAACACTAGAAAAAAGAAACATAATAACCAACATTTCTTGAGCCTTTTCTGCGGACTAGGCAGAGCGATAAGTCCAAGTGATAATCTTCTCAACATCTTCATGAAGAGGTACCTTTATTAACTACAGTTTATAGATGGGGAAATTGGGACTCAGAAAAGTTAAATAAGTTATCCACGGACAAACACTAAGTGGTATTGCTGAGTATTGAACCCAGGTCTGTCTAATCTGACATGTGCTTTTAAAAGTACCACACTGTGCTGCCTCACTGGCTCCTATTAATATAGCAAGTATCCTGGAGGTACTCAGATCAGAACTTGACCTTGTTAAACAAAGAGTGACAGTTGGCATTCTTAATAATAAAAGCTTAATGGAACCAAGGTTGATGATTCAGGGGAAATTAATGAGATTTTGTCAATTTTATTTTAAACTTGTCAGAAAATAACAGTGTTCCAGTGACAAACTGTAGAAATGTTTTTGACAAATTAACTTGACTACAGGTGCCAGATCAGGGAAATGTTAATTTAATAGGCTTTAAGCTTTCCAGATTTATTGAGGGTTAAGATAGTGCTGCAAGCCAAGCCCCTAGCTCTGAATGGATTTGTCATAGAATTTTATACAAAATCTATTCATAAATTCATTGCTGCCATGTTGGATGTAAAAAGGTGAGTTCTTTTTCAGAGCCCATAAAGCCAGCATTTTATTAAGAGCAAAATGCTGCGATTCTCTCTCATTCTTTTTTTTTTTCCCCCATGTGGACCGTCTTTATTTCTCATGGTCAGCTAAGCCTGGCTTAGACCAGATTGGCACCCTGGTGGCGCAGTGGTTAAGAGCTCGGGTGCTAACCAAAAGGTTCGCAGTTCGTATCCACCAGCTGCTCCTTGGAAACCCTATGGGGTGGTTCTACTCTGTCCTATAAGGTCGCTATGAATCAGAATCGAGTCCCAGGCAACAGGTTTGGTTTGGTGGACCAGGGTAGGCCAGATTTTGTTTGAAATTATTGCTTCTGATCAAATGAGGTCCGTTAATCATCATCAGAGTAGTGATAATTTGAGACCCGTATTCTAAGTTTGGATGCCACGTTATTGAGTAGTAGACGGTTGGTAGAATATAGCATCTTTTGGTCCTTGTAAGGGAATTGGGGAGGGAAGTACTGGTGGAATGGAACTGCAGCCATTCCTTTAAGAGAGTATTTTTTTAACTTTTGAAGGCCACAAATAACTCTTTTATCAGTTTGCATCGTTACATTGTCTGGATGCACTGACATATTTATTTCTGAATTAAAATTACATATAATGACCTGCTTGTGCAGTTGTGACTAATGGAATAATGTTGCCTGCTTTTTGTCTCTTGAATTGCACTAGCCAAGCTGTCTATTCTTTCTCTTGACAGAGAAATTGAACACTTAGCAACAGCTTTGAGATCTGATACTCAATTTATTATTGACAAACCTTTATGTTAAGTAGTGCTGCTAACTGAACCTTCTGCCTTTAAGCCTTATCAGTTCAGAAAATTCAGTCTATGAGCTAACTCACTTGATTTGAATGTTTCTTAATTCAGGATTATTTTGAACTGAATACCACCTATTCTTCTTGCTTCCTCTATTTTGGAAACTATCCAGTACATAGTTTTGAAATTAATTTTATGATAGACAGTAAATTGTACATTATTTTAATTAATGGGATCAGGAAAAAATAAGGTATTGATACAATGTTCTAATTCATCATCATATTCAAATTCAACGTATTCATATTCTGTATATTTGCAGTTATTTAAATTTTTAAGTGTTTACATTTTATGAGCTATTATGTATTAGATGACGTGTGGTTCGTCACATTGGCATTTTATGATTGGCATAAAGATAATTTTCAAAAGACTGAACATTCCTAGTGTATATCACAAGCCACAAACTAGTCATACCCTTTGGCCCAATAATCTGCTCCCAGGAATAGATGTACCAACATTTATATAAAAAAGGTGTTCATCAGAATATTACTCATGATAGTGAAACACTGGAAACAACTTAGAAGATGTGACATTTGAGCTGAAGGACAACAAGAGCTACATTTCTTGATCATTGACTATGTGTTAGGCTTTTTATATATATCTTATTTCCTTTTCTAAGTGAGGAAATGGAGGTTCTGAGAGGTGAAGTTACTTACTCAAAGTCTAAGATATAGCAGCTCAGGAAGTGGCAGAGCCAGGATTCAAACCTGGGTCTGGCTGACCCCAAGTTTGTGCTCTTAACCACTATTCAGTATACTTTAGCAGTGATACATTGAGACCAGGTAATGAAGAGTCTTAACTGCCATGCTTAAGGAGTTAGAATGTTAGTCCTGGAGAACCACATGTTACTGAATTGGTGACTGGCACGGTCAGTGATATGAGAAAAATCACATTGGTGGCAGTAAGGAGAGAGAGATCTGGAGAGAGGAGGGATTTTAGAGACAAGGAGATAGATGGGACATTGCTGCAGTAGTCTCGCCGAGAAATTATGTAGAGGATGAGACAGAAAGAGGAGTTAAGATTCCTAGATTAGCTGACAGAGTAGATAATGAAAACCTTAACCGAGATTGAAAATAGAATGAGAGTCAAGATAATAAAGAAGAAAATTGGTCCCAGATGTGTTGCATTTGCGACTCTGGCTGCATTTGCAGAGCCAAGTCATGGAGAGGCATGTGATAGGAATACTGGAGGAGTCCAGTGGTCTTCATGAATTGCATTTGTGTGTTAGGAGGAATAATTTTGCTACAGGAAATAGTTTTCCCTTTCTTTTTGTTCCAAAACTTAAATTGGGGGCATACCTTGGTTTAGGAACTCCTCTGGAGAGTGTTGTTCAACTCTAAATTTGTGAGCTCATTATGAATTTAATACTCTTTTTATTTTTCTCTGATAAAAATTACCTGACCTGCCATAGGAAGGTGTCAGAGTTATATTTTCAACTTATTTGTTCCAGCAGCCTGTTGCAGTACCTGGCACATAGTACATTATTAATAAATGTTTGCTGGCTGCCTTAAAATAGGCTACATTTTCAAAATTGGTCCTCTCTTTCTCTTACCTAAAATTCTTAAGCCCTCAGTGGTAGTTATTCTTATTATCTTTTTTGTTGTTGTTTTAATTACACTACTATTTCTAATTATAAAAATAATACATGTTCATTATAGAAAATTCAGAAAACTATATATCAGAAAATTAAATCACTCATAATCCCGTGTCTCAGAGGGAACCCTTACTCACCTTTTGGTATATTAGTTTAGTAGGTGTTTAAATACAGTAAGACTCTTTTCCTTGGGTTCATGGCTCTATTGGATGGAAGAGTAAAGTGCTATATTTAGGAAGTGAATGCCAACCTCCTTTAGTCTGGGTTACTTCTGAGCCCTCATCAAAGCCTGTACTTCCCCCTTTTAAACTTTCTCACATTGGCCTATTATTATTGTCTGGTTGCTGGCCTGTGCCCTTCAGCAGACTCTGAGCTTAGTGAGGATCTGTACTGTGTCTCACTTAGCTTTGTCTTCAGGGCCCAGCATGGTGTTTCAGTGTATGTTTGTTGAATACATGAATGACTGAGAAAGATGAAGCTAAACCAGTGTCCCCTATGTTTATTATGTTCCCCTCAACCTATGCTCTGATTATGCCTCCATTTCTCCAATCCCGTATTACAGAATGCGGAAATTGCCACGCAGTGAAACTGTGTGATATGATCTTTGTTTATTACTAGTTGCTTTTTAATAGTTAGATGTTAGGTCTTTGGAATATTGGTTGTCTTGATGTGTGATGAATACTTTTAATCCTTTGGTCATCTTATTTTTTTTATAAGTTAATTACTTTCTATTATGTTGATGGATTGTTTTTCGTTTTAGATGATTCCTACTAAATATTGCAACACAGGGACTATTAGATAGAGCTAACTGCCACCACCTTGAGTTTTTTCAGAAGAGTCTCCTTATTAAAAAATACATAATTTCAGGGTTTGTGCAAAGCAGTTTTTTTTTCTGTCACCAGTGCCTCAGAATGGAATTAGAAGATTAAAATGATAAAGTGCTTCACTCATTTAATAAGTATTTACCATATTTTATTCTCATAGGTTTCTACATACTTGGTATTTCACTATGAAGTGAAGAGGATAAAGGTATTCATAGGGAGTGCTATATAACTATCCTGCCTTCATTTCATAAACAATGGTGATTGCCTTGCACTCAACTGACAATGGCAAAATTCATAGGAGCAGATCCCCTAACAGGTCTCTTTGAGCAGCTCTTCAGAGCTAGTCCTTTCTGTGGGAGACCGCTTTAGGCAGAACTCTGAGTGTGTGAGGAAAAGAGGGAGAGTGAGATGATTTTCAAGTACTGGAAAGTGGGAATTGATTACATTAAGAATAAGCTTAGGGGAAGAAGGCATTGATGTTTAAAATAGGGGTTTTGGAGACAGACAGACAGACATGGATTTGAGTCCTGGGTTTTCCACTTTGATTATGGAACTTTGAGCTTTATAAGCATTCATCTTTGGCCCCCATATGACTATATAATAGACTTGAGTAATAAAAATGGGGTTGATTAAAAAACTTAGGCTTTTTCCAGTATACTGCCCTGCATTTATAAAACATTTTACAGTTTATAAAACCATTTGCATTTGTTACCTCATTGAATCTTTGTGTCTTGAGATACTGTGATCCTGTAGCTCCAGTTCAGCTCCAGTTCTTTAGAAGAAGGAAGAGGAATAAACAGAAATACAAAGGGAGAGCAATGAGAGCCAATTGGTCTGGGTTTTGAGAAGGAAGACGATAAACCCACAGATTGCCACTGTTTTAACTTTAATCCCTTGCCTGTCTGATAAGGTTAAAACACTTGCTGTTTGGAGAAGTCTTTGCTACTCATGGTAATTATTATTTCCAAGCTGAAAAACATGCATAAGCTTGTGCATCCATACGTATGTGTATGCCTGAGAAGGGAAGAGAGAGCTTTATGTAGGAAAATTACCTTTTCATTATTTGCTTTGTAACATAGAGACCAGACAGAGAAAAAGAAGATCAGCTGATCTGATATTAAATGCTGGGTTATATGAGAAGTGGAATGTCACTAGTTTAAATGTTTTTTAAACTAGTTTTACATATTTCCCTTCCCTAGTTCTCATTTTCTTTCTCACGAAGAATGGTAGAATTATAGAGATGGAACCACATGATTTTGCAGGTTTTTCTATCTCCAGACCAGGGAGCAGACCCACAGAGGAAGGGAAAGAGGAGTGGAAGAAGCTAATGTTTCCTGAGTCCTTATCATGTGTCCTGGTAGAATCATTCATGCATTCATTCTATAGTTCCACAGAATTTTTTTTTTAAGGGTTTTTTCTCTGTCAGGCACAGTGCTAGGCATTGTATATACAAGAGTAAACAAGATAGACATGCTGCTATCATAGAAGTTCAGAGTCTAGTGGGAAAGGCATATACTGAAGATGTACATGAATAAATATGAAATATCAAATTTTAAGTGCTGTGGAGGAAGTGAACAGCATATGTGAGAAAATAACTGTGGGAGGAGCTTCTTTCTGTGGGATTGTTTCTCTGGAGAGGTGTCATATGAGCTGAAGCTTGAAAATCATGGTCCTGTTTTTTTTTTTATCATTATTATCATTTTACATATGAGGAAATGGAAGCACAGAGAGAGCAAGTAACCTGCCCAAGATCACACAATAGATGAGGAGTTAGCCATGCAAAGACAATGAGAAAGAGCCTTCTAGATATAAAAAAAAAAAAAATAGAAGGTCTTAAAGTGGGAGATGCAAGTAAGGCCTTAAAAGTAGGAGATGCAAGCAAGCTATATACACACACATGCACATTCAGGGCACTGCTAGAAGGCCGTCGTAGCTGAAGCATGACGAGCAGGCTGGGGAGTGGCAATAGATGTTGGAGACGTTAAGTATGGACCAGATCATGTGGTGCATTATTGGACATTGCAAGAAATTTGGATTTTATTCAAAGTGCTATGGGAAAGCATTCATCGAAGGAATTTAAATAGGGATGTAATGTGATCAGATTTGAGATAAAAACAACAAACAACAAACCTTGCTCCTGTGTGAAGAACAAGTTGGAACAGGCAGGAGTATAGGAGGTCAGTTTGAAATCCAGGTGAGTCCTGATGGTGTTTTGGTGGCAACAGAGATTGAGAGAAATGGGATGGGTTTGAAATATATAGTTATAAACACTTTTTTAAATTGACATTAAATTCACCTTTCTAACCATTTTAAAGTGTACAATTCAGTGGCTTTTAGTATATTTACAATGTTGTGCAACAATGACTACTATCTAATTCCAGAACATTTCCATGACCACCAAAAGAACCATACTTCTCAATCTCCCCCTCCCCCCACAACTGGCAGTCATTAATCACTTTCTGTCTCCATAGATCTGCCTATTCTGGACATTTCACATAATGGAATCAAACAATATGTATAGTCTTTTGTGTCTGACTTCTTTCTCTTAGCATAACATTTTCAAGGTTCAACCTTGTTATAGTGTGTATCGATACTTCATTCTTTTTTATGGCTCACTAATCCATTGCATGGATTTTATTTTTCCGTTAATCAGTTCATGGACATTTGTATTGTTTCCACTTTTTGGCTATTGTGAGTAATGCTGCAGTGAACATGTGTACAAGTTTTTGCGTGAACATATGTTTTCGATTCTCTCGGGCATGGAATGGCTAGGTCATACGGTGTTTTCTATGTTTAACTTTTTGAGGAACTGCCAAACTGTTTTCCACAGTAACCGCACTATTTTACATTTACACCGGCAATGTATATGGGTTCCAGTTTTTTTACAACCTTGCCAACGCTTGTTATTTTCTGTTTTTAAAAAATTATATCCATCCTAGTGGGTGCAAAGTTGTGATTTTAATTTGCATTTCCCTAATGACTAATGAAAAAAAAATTTTTTTTATCTGTTAATGACTAATGATTTCGAACATCTTTTCATAAGCTTATTGTCCATTCATATATCTTTGGAGAAATGTCTTTTCAGATCCTTTGCCCATTTTTAAATTGGGTTATTTGTCTCTTTTATTGTTGAGTTGTAAGGGTTCTTTATATATATATATCCTAGATAGTAGATCCTTATGAGATATGGGATTTGCAAATATTTTCTCTTTTTTTGTGTGTTCTTTTCACTTTCTTGATAATGTCCTTTGATACACAAAAGCTTTTAATTTGGATGAAGTCCAGTTTATTTAATTTTTCTTTTGTTGCTTATGCTTTTGGTGTCATATAAAAGAAAGCATTGCCTAATCCAAGGTCATGAAAATTATACACCTGTGTTTCCTTTTAAGCTTTTTATAGTTTTAGCTCTTACATTTATGTCTTTGATTCATTTTGAGTTAATTTTTTTGTTAGGTAGTGGTCTATATTCATTCTTTTGCATGTGGCTCTCCAGCGTTGGAGCCCTGGTTAAGAGGCCAGCTGCTAACCAAAGGGTCAGCAGGTTCAAATCCACCAGCCGCTCCTTGGAAACCCTGTGGGGCAGTTCTTCTCTGTCCTGTAGGGTTGCTATAAGTTGGAATCGACTCGATGGCAACAGGTTTGGTTTGGGTTTTTTTACTCCAGTTGTTCCAGCACTATATGTTGAAAAGATTCCACTTTATCCATTTAAATATATTTTTGAAGTAGACCCTCTAGAACTTGCTAATGGAGTAGATAGGCAATATGAGGGAGAAGGAAGAATTAGGATTATTGACTTAAGCAGTTGGATTAGTGGTGATAGCATTTACTGAAATGAGAAAGTCTGTTATAATGTGCATGGGAAGTAGTGAGGGATGGTAAAACGTTCAGGTTAGAACTTAAGTTTGTCTGTGATACCTTTCCACATATTACATAGACTATTTGATGTATGAATTTGGGATTCTAGATGGAAGTTTCAGGTGGAGATAAGACTTGGGTGTCATCAAGATATAGATTGTTAAAGCTTTGGGACTGGTAAGATCACTTATGGAAAAGAGTGTAGAGACAGATGGACAGACAGACAAAAGAGGTTCCATCCTAGAGCCCTGAGGAGTGCTTGTTAAAAAACTAATTGCCGTGAAATTGATTCCGACTCATAGTGACCCTATAGGACAGAGGAGAACTGCCCCTAGGGTTTCCAAGGGGTGCCTGGTGGGTTCCAACTGCCAGCCTTTTGGTTAGCAGCTGTAGCTCTTAACCACTACGCCACCAGGGTTTCCTGAGGAGCACTAGCAATTAGAGATTGGGTAGAGGAGGAGTAACCTGTAAGGGAGTTTGAGAAACAGGAATCAGAAAGGAAGAAGGAAAAACGAAGTGTGGTGTCATGAAAATAGGAAAGGGCAAGGTTGCTAACGCAAGAGATGAGGATAAGTGAAGGAGTGAAATCCTTGTGAAGGTGACACACAACACAAGTGGAGAGATCAGCCTTTAATAAGGTAAGCAACACTCCAGTGAACAAGGAGGGAAAAAATGAATAGAATCCAAGTAAGTTGGTGGATTTGATGATGGGCCAATAAGTTCCTTTCTAAATAAAAGCTTTTCTTTCCTCATTGCAGACTAGGAATATTTTCTCATCTTTTGGCAGTGTATGAACAAAAGACAGCAGCTGAATTTCAAGAGGGGCTTGTGGAGCTATGTGAAGTTTAAGGAGAGAAACAAAAAGTATACAGTAGTGATCTTGGGTGGGGTTGGGAGGTGGTTGGATAAGGAGATGTAGTAGGCTTGCTATAAAGTGTTGAATGTCCATATGAGCTTTGTCCTCTGAGTTTAAAATCAGTTTGTGTAGCTACCTGATTTTTCTCCAGCAGTTTTTAGCTGGGGAATGCAGAGAGTTGGGTTCAGGCAAGATTGGGATTCTGTCAGTTGAGTCCAAGAGAGGGGAGAAAAACAGTATTTGCAAAGGAATGATTATGATGGACCGTGAGATATGGGGGGTTGAGTAGGGAGTGAGATTTGGCTGATGGATAATAAAAAGGTGGTGGGTCAGTGGATCGGAGGTTGAAGAATTTGAAGTCTACTTGAACAAATGAGTTGAAAGTGTACTAGAATATTTTGAGTGAAGAAAGGGGTGTCTTAATTTGAGATTTTAGAGTTGGTGCAGATCCATGTTGTACCTACCGCAGTAAATGATTAAAGTGGTGTGGAGGAAAAGGCATTGGAGATGGCATGGTCTAGGGATTGAGAGACTTGGTTGTTGGGCAGATTATTCCTTTAGATCACATTACCAAGAATGATGACAAGAGTTAGGGTGGGAGGACTGTGAGCCAGGAGCTCAGGTCTTCAATAAGGGAGGGAGAATGATCAGGAAGTTGGTAGATAACAGGAACAAAAAAACGAGAGGAAGAGAATGGTGTAGTTGGATGATTTGGGCTGCAAGAAACAGGGATTTTTGCATGAGAGGAGAGTGATAGTCTGGAAGTATTAGTGAGGCCAAGTGTACCTACATCACCTCCTGGCCTTGGGGATTTGGGGGCTTAGGGGGGAAAAAAAAAAAGCAAACAGTCCTCTTTTGAAGAGACTGCAGAAGAAACGGTATACTCAGTGACCAGCAGATTTTCAGTTAAGGCAAAGAGGTGGCAGCATGTTTTCAAAAAGAAACTTGGGATTTGTGAAAGTTTGTTGATTAGTGCAGGAGTTCCAGAGAGCGATATGGGAGGTTTAGGACGAAGGAGGGGTAGATGTATGGGAAGGATCAGGTATGTCTAGAGCAGTGTGGTGATGGCAGTTAGGGCAAGAATGGAAGACCAGAGACGCTTGAACTTGTGAAGGTGACTTAAGTAAGCAGATGTACTACATAATGGAATTAAGTCTAACAGTCTCTGAGAAAGCAAGCACTTGGTTCCAGTGCTGCAGACCTGAATGCTTCCCCAGAGAGCATGCCAACTTCCCAGTCAGCTTATCCCAAAGCCTCACAGAGGCCTGAGAGGGCAGCTTCCAGGGAGGGCAGCTGATCGCAAGGTCTTATGGTGACTTTTCCAAGGTCACTCTGTGAGTTAGTAGCAAAGGAGGTCTGCCGACACCAAACATCAGCTCTGCTTACCACTCTAATTTGTACATCTTAGTTGTAGCGCTGATTTACCTTCTTGCTGGCAGAGCTGGATCCATTAGGCCATTAACCAAATAAAGAAAAAAAAACCCAAACCCACTGCCGTAATTAGGCCATTAGAAAATAAAAATTAAAAGAAAAAGAATGACAACAATAAAAAGAAAACAAAAACACTTGAAACTAGACATTATTTCCACTTTGGGACCATTCCAGGTTCATAAGCAGGTCTGTGCAGAAAGAATGAGAAATGGCTGTGCTAAACACAGAACCTGGAGAGGAATGGTTGTGGCTCAGTAGGGTCTCCATGACCTTAACTGTGTGCTTTACCTTACGCTTGTGCTCTGTCCACAGGGTCATGTAGGCACAACAGCAACCAAGAAGATTGACGTCTACCTACCCCTGCACTCGAGCCAGGACAGACTCTTGCCAATGACCGTGGTAACAATGGCCAGCGCCAGGGTGCAAGACTTGATCGGGCTCATCTGTTGGCAGTACACGAGTGAAGGACGGGAGCCGAAGCTCAAGTAATCCTTTCTCTTTTTGGCTGCTCTCTAGTTCTGGCTGTCTCCTGGCTGCCCAGGTGGGCTGCATTCTGTGCTGGGTTAGTTTTTTTAGGCATGGTCTGGGAACCAGACTGCTACACTGATCCAGCTCAGGTTGCTTACCAGATTTCAGGTCTGTAGCTACCACTTATCTCAGAGAATCTGCTTAGAAATTAAACTGTTTAGTTTGTGAACCCAGACATGAGAAAATGAATTTTAGCAATTTCTAAACCCTTTTATGATACCTTCTTACAAACGCAGTATGGGAGGGAATAGAGGGAACAATGATTGCCGAGCATCTTTGTTGAGTTAGACACAGTGCTGGGCACGTCATACGTGGTATCTTGTTTAATTCTCCCAGCTCCCTGTGAGGTAAACGTTACGGTCCTCATTCTGCAGAGGAGGAAAAGCAGAGTCAGAGAGTTGTTACTTGCTGAAGGCTACCCAGATGGGAGATGGCTGAGTCAGGATTTGATTCCAGGTCTGTCTGATGCCAAGGTTTGTTTATTATTTCTTTCTGCCTCCTACAGAACTTTTGATCTGAATTATTGTTTTATCATTCAGTGGTTTAGTTTTCTCTCTATCACTAGGCTGTCTTCCTCATTAAAAAAATTATATTAAAAAATGTAGCAGGGTCTCTGTGCCTGTACATAACTCAAACTTTAAAGTGCTTTTCCTGCACTGGTTCTCCCCTGTGAATTTCTAGTTTTATGTGTTCTTTCTAGTAATAGATTTGGAATACAGCAGAATGTGGATGTCTTCATTTTGAAAGTAGATTCTCATGGAGACTTCCTCTTCTTCAATATTTTCAGACTTAGTATGGTCCACTCAATTGAGGTTTTTTTTTTTAAACGTACATTAAGATCATGCATAAAAATGTGCTTTTCAGTTCTTATTGACATCATCTTCTACGTTCCCTGATAATGTTGTGGATATAAAAATAATCTTTGTTGCTGCAGTGGCAATCAGAAACCTTTTAAAATCAAGATACCACCTAGGCTCAGCAAAGGGTTAAGCCAGCAGCTCTGCTCAAGACTGAGCTGTGGTATTGTCCCTTTTAAGTATGAAATGGAAACAAGCAAACAGGAAAGGGAGCCACAGGCTAGTGACTTTATGTATGTTGTCTAATTTAATTCTTAAAACATTGCTTAGTGTAGGCACTGAAACCAAGAGAGGTAAAAGAAGTTGCCAGGATTACATAGCTGGTAAGTAACAGGAGTTGAACTGTGACAAGCATTGTCATCCTTATTTTGTATATGAGGAAACTAAAACTTAGAGAGGCTGAATGACTTGCCTAAATCATACAGTGAGTGGTAGAATTGGTATTCAAACCCAGGAATCTCTGACTGTGGAGTCCCAGATCCATATTATTATGCCCCCTCCCATGGAGCTCTGTTACAGGTAGCAACAAAATATTTATAGAGTCCATACTTACTCCAGGCATTGTGCTAGGTCCTGGGAATAGAGAAGGAGCAATTGAGGAGCTTACTTTCTAAGGTAGATTAAAAAAAAAAAAAAAAAAGTAGATAGCCAGCAAAAATGATACAGTATAATACAATAAAATGTAGAGTGAGATGCTATGAGATCTGACTCCATATTTTAAAAAAATTTTTCATAATATCCTTTATTTAATCCAATATATCCAAAACAGTACCATTTCAACATGTAGTCAATATTAAAAAAAAAAGTTAATGAAACATTTAAGATTCCTTTTACTTTTTGTTCCTAAGTCTTCACTGGAGCCCGGGTGGCACTGTGGTTAAGAGCTACAGCTGCTGACCAAGAGGTTGGCAATTCGAATCCACCAGCTGCTCCTTGGAAAACCTATAACCTACAGGGTCTCTATGAGTCAAAATCAACTTGATGGCAATGGGTTTTAAGTCCTCACTATTTGGTATTTATTTGCTGCTTACAGCTTATTCCAATTCAGACTAGTAACAATTCAGGTGTTCCACAGACACTTTTAGCTCGTTCTTACCATATTGGATAGTACAGCTATGAAGTATACCAAGACGTGATACAGCCATGCAGTGGGGAGTGCCGTGGATTCACTTCATTCTGATGTAACATCAGCTGTCTAGAGCCCTTGAGAAATCTTGACGAGTTTTTTAGATAATTGAGAGTTTATCCCATTAAGCATCATACTTTATTTTAATCATTTTTCATTAAAAGTTCTCTAAAATGTATTAACATCTTTCCTTACCTTTTTCATCAAAATGTAGCATAGTATGTAAGAGTGTGAGATCCAAAGTCATAATCTGGTTTTTAATTCTTAAGTTAACGCTTACCATCAGGGTGATCTTTGATGAGTTATTAAGCCCCATGTGCTACAACGTCTTTAAATGTAAAATGAAGGTAAAAACTACCTAACCAGGTAGCTATAAAAATCAAATAAGAAAATACAAGGTAAGTGCTCAATAAATGTTTATTTCTGCTGCTAACTACTATAACGATAGCTGGCTACAGCTGTAGCCCATACCAGTAGTGGTATCAGCAGTGGTAGCATAATTCAGCCCTTTTTTAATAACCCATGATTATAGTATGAGGGCCTTTGTGGGCTTCTCAAAGTATATAGAAATGTTTAATCTTACACTGTGTGTTTCCAGATAACTTTACTATTTGAATTATTTTGTATGTTCTTTATACTTTCCTGTTTTTGCTGTCTGCATGTCTACCTGTATATGCTCTTCTCCCCATTTCTAGGTTGTTGCTTCTAATTTATATGCCTTAGAGTCATAATTGAGAACCACTTACTGAACTAATACAGCCTAAGCTTCCTAGTCTAAGCAGTCAAGGCCTTCCCAGTCTGACCCCCATCTGTGCATCCTAATGCCTTTTTGATGGCAATACCATGCCTGCTTTTGCTGTTTCCTTAGTCGAAAATGCCTTTCTCATTCTTCTCTTTATATCCTGCTTAACCTCAAAGACTTAAAGTCCCTGTTCATTCTCTCGTTCAGCAAATACACGTGGAGTTCCAGGTCCAGGGTATTGAGATTAAGAAAAATTTGATTGCCACACTCAAAAATATATACATTTTGAAGAGGAAGAAGAAATTATCAAGTGTAATAGCACTTTGTAACTGGCTCATTTCATTTATCATTTGTATTCATTCATGCATTCAACAAATGTATATTGAGTGTTTGCTACATACCAGGCATATAGTAGTGAGTGAAACCAGACATGGTCTCTCTTTCACGAATCCTATATCTAGTGAAAGAAATAGAGATTACCCAGATAATTAAACAAAATAATGTTTGCTTAAAAACTGAGTTAAGTTTTCTGAAGGAAAGGAATGCCTAGCGAGTCAGGGAGAAAATTCCCTGAGAAAGTGGTTATCAGATGCATTTGGGAGGGGAGCTTCCAGGCAAATAGAATAGCATGGCAACTACAGTAGAAAGCATGTTAAGGTCAAGGAACTAAAGGCCTGTGTGGCTGGAGCACAAGGAAGGGAAGAGAGAATGGAGTGGAATGAATCCAAAGACGCTAGAGTGGAGATTGAGAGAAGTGGACGGATTGTGGAAATATTTGAGAGGTAAAATTCACAGGACTTGGGAATAGATTGGATTTGGTGAGTGAGGGAGAAGAGAAATGCCAAAGATGATTTTCTAGATTTCTGACTTGCCTAGAGGTGTGGTGAGATAAAGGAGCACTGGAAGATGAGGTTTTGTTTGGTTTTTGGTATGTGATGGGGAGTGGGACAGGAAACATCATTTGTTGAATTGACATGGTTTTAAACCAAAGGATCAGCCTTCGGATCCACGAACCACTCAGTGGGAGAAAGATGGGACGGTCTGCTTCTGTAAAGATTTTCAGCCTTGGAAACCTTAACGGGCAGTTCTGCCTTGTCCTGTAGTGTTGCTATGAGTCAGAGTTGACTCAATAGCAGTGGGTTTGGGTTTGGGTTTTTGCTGTATTGAAGAGACGCTTTCATGTCTGGAGTTTAGAGGGGAGAGATACGAGCTAGAAATATGAATTTGGGAATAATTGGCCTAGATATATTAATTGAGGCTTGTAGTATGTATGAGTAGATCGAGATAAGAATCTAAGAATGGGCATTGAAAAACTACATGAATGATAGTGCTGAAATGGAGTGTCTTAGAGAAGAAATAGATTCAGAGTAATGGAAATAAAAGAGTTCAGACTTGGATGTTACGAGGTTTGAGATTACTTGAGAGACATCCATCTAAAGAAGTCTTGTAAGCAGTAGAGTATATATGATTTTGGAGTCTGAACCATGTCTATTTTATTGGCTTGTATTTCCCAGTCCATAACACAGTGTTTAACACATAGCAAATGCTCAGTAAATAATTTGTAGAGTGAATGAGAACATAGGGATACACAAAGACCTGGGCTGAAATGTTCCACCTTTGTCCCACTGCCAAATAGACCCTTCTCCATGATAAATGCTAAGACAAGCTTCTGGACTGTATACAGCTCTTTATTCAGTAAAAATCACCAAGGTAGATGTTCTCAGTCTATCCTTTAATGTATGTATGTATGTATGTGAGTGATAAGTGAGGGTCTTGAGGGACTATTACAAGCATTTCCCAATTTCCAGAGTCACCATGCTGCTACGTAATGGGTTGGTAGATACAAACACACATTGGAGTGCCTACTGTGTGTCACGCCTCATACTAAACACCTTAAGTGTATTATCTTTTTCCTTACCACAGCTCTATAAGTCATAGAAAATAACAATTCTTCAGGAGAAAATTGAGGATCAGGAAGTTAAGTAACCTGCCCAGTGTCATATATTTAGCAGGTGGCAGAGTAAAGATTTGAACCCAGGATTATTCCATTTCCCTTGCTAGACAAAGAAATGAGGCTTTTCTTATGGTGGTATCACCAGAGACATTATTGCCATTTGGGACTTCTTCCTTTCTTTCTCTCTCCCTTTTCTCCTGCCTCCCTCCCTCCCTTCCTCCCTTTATTCAGTAATCTTTTTATTCATGCGCTTAATTCATTCACCAAACATTTACATGGTGTCTATACGATCCTGGGTACAGGGAATACAAAAGTCATAAAGTTTGTGGCCCTAAGGACCAGGCTAGTGGTTTAGACAGACAACACATCACACAATATCAGCTCCAGTGTCATTAAAACTTGCTCTGAAAGTGGACACTTAGAGTGCTCTGGGGGCATAAATAAGAGCTTTTTTCTAATTCTGCCTGAGGGTGATGATCTGGGAGTCCAGGATTGGGAGGGATGTCAAGGAAGGCTTCCCAGTGGAATTGATGATTAAACTAAATCTCAGAAGATCACCAGGAACAGGGACCCTTTGAACTGATAGACCTGTATGCACAGTGATGGGAGCCCGCACGTGACCAGGGAAACTACAAGCATTTGGAATGGCTGGAGCCCAGCATGTGTGTTCTGGAATGGCAGGAGATTGGGTTGGAAAGCAGACCAAAGTATAACGAAAGACTTTATGGAATGCCACTTACTTCATATGAGCTCTTTGGAGTGAAAAGTTTTAAGCAGGGGAGTGACAATATCATATTTGTGTTTATGAAAGATCCCACTAGTAGTGGGATTGTGGGTAAAAGTCTTGAGAGTCAATTTTATAATAGACTTCATGAGTTTCAGAAATTTAAATACTGCCACGTGAATTTGTCTGAAGAATGTCTCTACTTCAGAACAATAAAAAGGAGGACTTCCCAGTAACATCAGAGGTGATAGAGTTAGCAGGACCTTAGAACAGCCATTATAAAAACAATCCTTGTGTTCAGATGATAGAAGAAAACATGAGCATAATGAGAGAAA
Organism: Loxodonta africana; assembly: GCF_030014295.1. Classification (NCBI taxonomy): domain Eukaryota; kingdom Metazoa; phylum Chordata; class Mammalia; order Proboscidea; family Elephantidae; genus Loxodonta; species Loxodonta africana. The sequence continues at coordinate 49,961,294 of NC_087350.1, forward strand.
TAGAAGATGTATTTTTTAAAACCCAAATGAAACACCTAGAGTACGATATCTGAAATGAAAACTATACAAGATGAGGTTAGTACGATATCTGAAATGAAAACTATACAAGATGAGGTTAGTAGCAAATTAGATGCTACAAAAGAAAAGATAATGAATTTGAAGACCTAACGATAGAAACTACCCCCAAAGGGGCTCATTCAGAACAATACGAAGATCTTGCTTCCACTAAAAAATTAATGGGCATTTTCTTCTTAAAACTCCTTTACCATAAAATTTAGACTTAGCCATTTCTGTATGTGGTTGCTTTGGCTTGACAAATCTGACGAACCTTGTGATGGTATCTATCAGTTTACTTTCATTTTTATGGAAGTTTTGTTTGGGAGAAAAGGAAATCCTTGACAGTCTGAAATCTTCAAAGATAAGTGTCTGAGCTGCAACCCTAAGTATTTTTATTTCTGTTTCTAATGCCTGACACAGTTTTAATATTGCTTCTGTCATCAGAATAAACAGCAAGCTGCAAGTAATGAGAATACTGGACATTAGAGAATCATGGGCTCTTTTATTTTTCATTAAAACACATACACACACAATAAGCATTCATCTCTCTGGTCCTCATACTTAAGTGTGTTTTGCATTTTCTGAAGATGAGTGAATTTTTATGAATATGTAAATTGAACATGTCAGATCACATTTGGTAGAGAGCTGGGATGTTTCCTGGAATGCTCCTGAATTTTCATGTATGAATTAAATGCTATCTATATATCAGCTCCAAACTTCTGTCACTTTATAAAAGCCATATTGGCCTTTTGTCATAAAGTGAATAGCGGTCAGCAATTTAATGAAATTAATTTTACTAGTAAGAAAGTTTAGTTTTCTATCTGATGAAACATGGATAACTGAAATTCAGTTATTGTGCTCATTAAAGCTTTGGTTCCTCCATTCTCCACCCCCCCCCCACCCCCCACTGGATCTCTTTTTGGCAACAGGCTCCCTTTTGCATCCGTTCGTTGTTCAGCGTGTTCCCTGAAGGAGATTACTCCTTCCATGGCAGCCCTTAAAATATGTATGTACAACAACTGTAAAATTAAGCCTCTTTCTGAGACCCCAGTGTTCCTTGTTCATTAGTCTTTTGATCATTCTTCTCTGGTAGTGACTCAAAAACAGGATTTTAGGTTTCTCTGTTTCGTGCTACCCATCAGTATGCTTCTGTGGGGTAATTTATTCTACTTCTGTGTAATCAGAAGTTTAAGAGCTGTGGAAGAAATCTTGGCAAAATGAGAACCCTTCTTCATGCCAGGCACTGTGCAATGGATTGTTATTTAAAACTTAGAAGACTCTTATGGGATTAAAAAAAATATATAACCAGATCCATTGCTGTCAAGTTAATTATGACTCATAGCGACCCTATAGGACAGAGTAGAACTGTCCTATAGTTTCCAAGGAGCACCTGGTAGGTTAGAACTGCCTACCCTTTGGTTAGCAGCCGTAGCACTTAACTACTACACCACCAGGGTTTCCTCTTATGGGATAGGTATGTTTATTTCCTTTGTAATTCCAGAAGTTGGTAGAGAACACAACCACTTCGGAATCAGGGGATGTGGGTGAGGCAGACAGTGTTCAGGGTCTCTAGGACAAGTGATTTGTCTGATGCGAGAAGTTCTCCCAGCCCCTTCTTCTTATTACACCATATTTCTAAATCGTCTACAATAAGCATGAATTACCCTTACCAAAAAATAAATATTTTATAAAGAAATGAAAATAAAAGTTATACGTACTCACTGGAAAGTATAGAAAACTAGGAAAAAGTACTCATGGGCTTAAATATAAACATAACCTTTGTAAACCTTTTGGTGTATTTCTTTTCGTTCTTGTTATGTATGTATAATGGGAAATTTTTACATAGTTTTAATCGTTTTGCAGTGCTTTTTCTCTGTTAAAAGAATGAGATGCCACTACTCATATCTTGACAAATTGTAAAACGGCTTCACTCATCCTTACTTCTTCCTGTGGGTTCTTTGACTTGAACTGCAATCTGTGACACGTGTGCATTGCCTAGAAAGCCCCGTTTTGTTAATAGATGTCACTGTGACAACCAAGAAAAAGAAAAAGCTTATTATTTCACCACTTCTCATTAACACAGGTATCATTAATAATACCCTTTATGTTTTTCATGAATAAAGTGGTTCAGTCTACTATTCATATATTCATTCATTCCACAGATATTTTTTAAGTACCTTGTAATTGCGAGCTATTTTAGTCTTCAGTGAAGATGCAAAGATAAATAGAAGAACCCTCCCTTTTTAGGTGAACATAGATGCATAAATAGAAAAAGGAGCAATGTGATGATAAGTGATATGCAGAAGTATTAAGCAAGTTCTATAAGACCACAGAGGGAGAATCGCTTGAATCCTCCTAGAGAGAGAAAGTTTTTTTTTTTTTAGGTAAGAAAATGGTGTTCAGAGAGATTTGGTCTCTGAACTAGTTAGTTGTTGAGTTAGCATTAAAAGCAGATGTGACTGCAAATCCCTATTGTTTTCCACCAGACTGTCATAAGGAGATGTCCCCGTTTTCATTGTTTTATAAACTGAGATGCCTGTGTTTGGGAGATTCCTGAGGTGGGAACCAGAGGTGCTCCTCTTTTCTCTTCCCATTTCAAAATACCACTAATTTCTGATTTGACCGAAGAGTGTAATGGAACAGAAGTCAGGAGACCTGAATTCTCTAGACCTGCCATTGCCACTGTTTAACTATATGATCCTGAGCATGCTATTCCTTTTCTTTAGGCTGTGTTCCCTGTCTGTAAAAATGAGGAGACTGGAAGAAATCTCTCTAAAGCTCTAATTTTTTTTTTATAAGTAATGTGTCATGATTCCCTTCATCTTTTCAAAGTGTGTGGCATTTCCATAGGAGTGTGTGTTCCCGAGGGTGTTGAGAAATCTTTATATACCGTGGTTTTGGCATAGGGATAGGCAGGAGTCAAGAGTGACAGCTCTTGAGTGCCTGGGCTTGATACTCAGCTCTATATTTACATGTTGTTTAATCTTGAGCAAGTCATTTAAACTAATTGAATCTCAGTTTCCTAATTTGTAAAGTAAAAATAGTAATAAGTGGCTATCTTACAGAGTTGATGTGAATGAAATCCATTGAGCTTATGCGTCTAAAGCACTTTGCATGGTATCTAGCACATAACACCCAATACTCATTTGGAGTCCTGGAACAGTTTTAGAAGTCATCATACCACACAGTAGCTTCTTTTACTAATTATTCCTTTGTAAAGACAAAAAAGAACCAATATGACCATGCAGAGAATATGGAGTTTAATCACTTTTCCCTCAGTTCAGTTAAAGGGTCATAGGGGTTAAAGCAGCATTTGCTGTTAAACTTTTCCGATGACTTAGAAAAGACTTCCATTAGTCTTATGGTGAATCATTCTTTTCCTTGCGGTATCACCAGGGCTCAGGACAGGCTGCAGTATAGGTTAGGTGCTTCGTAAATTTATTCATTTGTGGATGAATAAATGATTTCATGCTTTGTACTTAAGAACTGGGAGGAATAACAGCACTTGGCAGTGAGTCTTTTGGCTCTCATACTTTAGCTTGTGACATTCGTTGAGTTTGTTTTGAGGGAATTTGGGGGGCTTTCCATAGAATCAAAGCAAAATTCTTCTGAAACCAGTGTTTGGCTTTCTGCTTTCATCAATAGGCTTATTATTTGCCCTTGAAACCTCTATGGTACTGGGGAATTAAACATTCCTCAGGTTGATTTACATGGCAGTAAATAATCTGTGCTGTCCATTGCTTGCTCCATCAGTGTCAGCCCTGTTCATAAAACCCTGGAAGCTCAGTGAGAATGGGGTGTGGTGGGCATGTTAATTCAAGTTACAGATGTGTGTACATAGAAGATGTTGCTTAGTTTCACTTTTGCTTTTTTGCTGTAATATACATCCACAGTTTCTCTTTATGGATTGATATAATTGTAGAAGTTATTTTCAATCTGAATTTATTATTATAGTTAATTTTTTTTTTTTTACCTCTGTTATATGCTAGGCACTACGTATATTATCTCACCTGATCTTCACAACAACTTGTGAGTTAGGAGATTATATCCTTTTTAGAGACGTAGAAACTAAAACTCAAGGAGGTAAAGCTTATTCTCTGAAGTCACACAGCCCATGAGTGATGAAGCTAACATTTGAACTCAGGTTTTTCTGGCCACAAAGCTCTTAGCTACTACACCATATTTCCCTCGTCTAAAGTGCTTGCTTCTGTTTCTAGAATTGCTTTGTGTTTAAGTTGGTAGGTAACCTGTTGTAAAGACCCATAAGTTTACCATACCACTCAGGTGAAATTTAAATCTCTTAACAACATTGCAAATACATGAAATTTATAGTGACAAACACAGCCATATTACTTTCTTGTTATCAATCCATTTAGCAAATTTACAGTTTCCATTAATTTTAATCTGTCCTTATTACCTGTTTTATATAATAAATATCTCTTAGTCATGACAGACTGAGTATAGATCACCTGAAGTAGGCTTTCTTTTAGTAAGCACAGTTGCAGCTAAAGATTTGTGAATTAATTGGGAAAATTGCAAATCGGGTAGTCAGTGAAATAATTCATTGTCACATCCAATCAATAAACTTTGTAAATCAGCTCATTTAATTCAAAAAATGATCTATATAGATCAAGCAACCAATTAAACAATTAGCATACACTTTGCAATTAATTAATTTAAACATCAGTCATGTAATTAAAACTCTAAATTTAAGCTGCAGAATTTAGAATCCTGCTGCCTGTGAACTGTTTGGTTCATGTTTCTGAAGCTAGCTTGAATCTAGCAGATTTGCAGTTTTATGATTCAGCTTTGGAACCGGGTATCTTAAAGTGTGTCAGTAGATTTCAGTTTACAATAGTCTTTATATAGGTATAGTTTCCTAACCTTGTTCAGTACATCAACTTTTTACTTCCCCCAAAAGGGAGAAGGGAGTATGTGTTGATTCTAAACTGGGACAAGTCTAGAATCTTGGAGTACTGACTAGAGAGTCTAGGGAAATGTGAAATGTCCAGAAATAGTTGAGAGGGCCAGGTGTCTGTGTCAGCGTAGATAAGATCATCTTCCTTTACTCTTTTAAAAATCCATGATGTGTAGAGTAAGATCCTGCCAAGCGAGTAGGATGTCCTTTAAGAGAGTAGAGAGCTATATGGATGGTCTTGGATACCTTGAGCACTTCTCCTGAGCTAGAGCACAGATATTGTCTTAATCCTAACCATAAATCACACAAAATCTGGTTCCCCCAAAATACTTTTTCCTGCTTTATACTTCATTTATACCTCTTTTATGATACTTATTTTAAGTTTAAATTATAACTAGTGTAGTGTTTACTTTTTTCCCTACTGTAGTGTAAGTTTCCTTGAAAACTAATACTAACATGATCTCATCTTTGGTCTAAGGAGTTAAACTTTGCCTTACCTACAGCAAGTGCTCAGTAAATATTTGTTGGAAGAATAAAAAAATATAAAGGCCCTCATTTCACATTGTTTTTCTCCCCTTTGCACTTCTGCATGTTTTCACTCTACCAAATGAAAACAGGGATTCTAACCGTATTACCCGGTTTGGGGCTAAGAAATAGCAGTGTCCTCAGTTTGCCTGCTGTACACCATACCCTCTGTTCTTTTTGTCCCTTCTCCACCTTGGTATTCACACACCTTTTTGGTTTTTCTTTTAGTGACAACGTCAGCGCCTACTGCCTGCATATTGCTGAGGATGATGGGGAAGTGGACACAGATTTCCCCCCTCTGGATTCCAATGAGCCTATTCATAAGTTTGGCTTTAGTACCTTGGCCCTGGTTGAAAAGTACTCATCTCCTGGTCTGACGTCCAAAGAGTCACTATTTGTTCGAATGTGAGTATTTACTCTGTAATCTCAGTATCTCATCCCTGTCTTTTAGCATTTTGTATCTGATTGTGGTTCTGTTCATCAAATGAATGGTATTTGGTATCTGGAGAGTCTACATGTACTCATGACTTCAGAGAGCTGTTGGAAACATTGTTTGTATTGTATTTCATACTCTAAATACAGGCTGCTTTGCAGTAGCAAATTGTACTAGGTAGATCTCTGAGCAGCATCATGTCTATGAACGAGGCCTCTGGAAACACTAAGGCACTTTGGAGCCTGTGAAGTGAAAATTCTGGGTTTTCCTCCTTCTCATCAAAGAATCCAAACTAAAGCGAAATGTGCATTTCAGCCATCTCTCTCATAACTCAAAATATTTCATTTCTCTCCAACTTTGTTCAGATCAAATTTGATCTTTCCTCTCAGTTTCCTTCCTGTAGACTGAGCTGAGGCTCTTAACCCTTCCTGCACCACAGACTTCTTTGGTAGCCTGGTAAAGCTTATGAAAGCTTTTTTCAGAAAATGGTTGAAATGTAGTTCAGTTTCATTGTATTTAAATAAGTTATTGAATTATTAAACATATATATTTGTGATCTAGTAATAGATAATGCTTTACTAATGCATTAAATAACAAGATCCAGTAGCAGCTCTAATGATAACTCCTGTTGTCTTTCGTTTCAAAGTGGTGTTGAATGTAAATGATAGTTGAAAACTCTATAGCTGTAACATACTGTGACAATATTTATGATTTCTGTTTATGACAGCCACTGGTACTACTAATACTACCGAGAGTTGTCACCTATATTTGTAATTCAAACAAACAAACAAAAATACCAAACCCACTGCCATCGAGTCCATTCCGACTCATAGCAACCTTGTAGGATAGAGTAGAACTGCCTGATAGGGTTTCCAAGGAGCACTTGGTGAATTTGAACTGCCAACCTTTTGGTTACCAGCTGTAGCTCTTAACCACTACGCCACCAAGGTTTCCTTTGTAATTCAAGGAAATGCCAAATATTGGTTAGAAGTTAGTGAAATAAAAATGTAATTTTTGTCCAGTCAAAGTACAGAGCACTTGAGTTTTATCCACATGTCCCCAGTTGTTAGCCTTTAGGCCTTACTCTAACCTAAGCTCTTCTGGGCTACTCTGTCCTGGCCACCTCCTGGGAACAGTAGCGATCCCTTTGGCACCCCCTGCTGTTACTAACCAGGATGTTCAATTGCCAAAAGAGGGATTGCTTTAGGGGACATTTTCCCTTTTTCTTTGAAACATCCAGCCTTTGTGTGAGATTTTTACAAAAAATAGGATTATGCTACCTATCATATTTTGGATCTTTTTAACTTTGAGCAAAGCAATAATACTTGACTGCCTGGGGGAGGGCTGGGGGTAGAGTCTCAGGCTTTTGTAATGGCCATCTCATCTCTACTATGAAGTCAGGGTTTGGTGTATGTAACAGTGACATACTTTCCCATTTTTTTATATTTCAGAGGCACTAAAACAACTTTAAAGAATATTTAAAATAATTTAAACAGTATTAAATGTTCCCTTCATCCTAATACAACTATTTTCATTTTTATATAATTGTTACCATATATATTATGTATTACTTATTATCATTTACATATTTGTTTTTTTATTTAATGTTATAAATATATCCATATTTGTTCTTAATTCATACAGTCTGCACTTAATGATGTGCCAGGGCTCTAGTCAGAGATAATTCTCACCCTCATGGAATTTAATGTCTAGTGGAGAGATAGCTGTTAAGCAGATCATTAAAGTGTGATGAGCCGCAGGAAAGAAAAATGTACAGGGTACAGTGGAAGCCTATTACAGGATGTTTAGGTGGTTTCCTTGTTTTGGTTTTAGTACATGATTCTATAAAACCCAAAACCCAGTGCCGTCAAGTCGATTCCGTCTCATAGCAACCCTATAGGACAGAGTAGAACTGCTCCATAGAGTTTTCCAAGGAGGCCTGGCGGATTCCAACTGCCGACCCTTTGGTTAGCAGCCGTAGCACTTAACCACTACGCCACCAGGGTTTCCCATGATTCTATACTGACAGTCATTGCCTATATCATATTCCTTTTATTTCTGTTGAATTACTTCCTTAGGATAACTTCCTGTGAGTAAGATTATTAGTCAGAGAGCAGAAACATCATTAGGCTCTTATTTTATATTTTCATGTAGCCTTCTGAAAGATGTACCAATTTATAATGCTACAAACAATTTATAGACCCATTTTTTTTTTAATCTTATCATCATCAAGTATTTTCACTAAAAGTTTTTTCTTTCTACTTTCTGTTTTTGAGACCTGGTGGCACAGTGGTTAAGAGCTTCGCTGCTAACCAAAAGATTGGCAGTTCGAATCCACCAGCCACTCCTTGGAAACCCTGTGGAGCCGTTCTACTCTGTCCTATAGGGTTGCTATGAGTTAGAATCAACTCAGTGGCAATGGGTTTGGTTTGGGGTTACTTTTTATTTTAAAAGGTATTGGTATTTCAGTAGTTTTTATTTGCATTTTTGTTGTTTATTAATAAGCAACATAGAAGAATTGTGTTCTCTTCACTACATAATTTTTATCCCATAAATATTAGCATATGATTATAGCCGTCTTTTGAACTGAAGGTTCTTTTTAAAGCAGGAGACTTTAAAACAATGGTTTTCAGTAGATTGGGGCTGGAAGTGGGATGGACATACCTTCCCAGGAGAGGCATCAAAGACTACACAGTGTTTGACTACAAGCCCCGCTTTCCCAAGAATGGGGAAATAAGTAGGCAGAGAATAACAACTGCTTTAAACTTGATGTCTTTCTTTTCTCACCCTGAATTACTCCCACTTCTGCGTTCTACGCCCAGACATACACACTTCAGCCAATCCTCTTTCTGTTTTAAAGTTCAAAAGGGTTTGTTTGACACGTCTGCAGTGTTTCTGAAAACACGAGGTAAAGTGAAATCTTTATACTTGAGCATTTAGAACAAAAGCGTTAATAAGTTTTCTATTCTTTTTCTCAGTTATCTGATGAAATAGTACAGATTACTGGCCATTTGCTCTATTAGTATTTTCTTGGTTCAGCAATGTCCCATTTGCCTTTCTGGTCTATATTGTAAGTTAGCAAGGCCCCTCCTGCTAATTCAGGAGAGAGCATACCTTTAGGAATCTCCAGGGATGTGCTCAAAGTTTCAGATAGAGAAATCCCAGCAAAATAAGTAAAGCTGTAGCTCCTTCTCATCTTCATTTCCTTCCATTCCTCCTTGCGTCTCTCTCCCAGTGGCCACAAATATTTCTTGAATGGGTGGCTGAATAGATCTCTTTGTGGCTTCTACATTTTTCTTCTTTGTGTACTCTCTTTTCTAGCAGGGGACAGACAGTTTGGGTGATGTTGCTCAACTGCACTGAAAGGCTGAATTGGAATAACATGTGCTGAATGTGTGGGGTGGAGGGGACATTAAGGATCTGCAGACTTTCGAGTTAGTCCTCTTCTGGGCAGACATCCTCTAAGACAGTAGCAAGACCATAAACTCCTTAAAGAAAGAGAGGTCACTGTCTTTTTTATGTATGTATTCTTAGCACCCAGCACAAGGTTTGGAAGGAGTAAGTGAATCTTCAGGTGTCTGTGGGCTGCCTGGAGGGTCCTTGGCCAAGCTCTATGTCCTACCTTGCTTTCTAAGCCTTCTTAACCTCTTCTACAGCCCTGTCCCTGACTTGGATACCAAGAAGCAGCCCCAGGTTGTCTTCTGGCCTTTAGAAGCCCTCAACACCACCCAAAACTAGAAGGGCCCAATTTACCCTCTTTCCCTACTTCAAATGAGGCAGTACAGGCATTGCAGTTAGGCAAACCAGGGTTCAAGTCTCAGCATCACCTGTGGCGTGCTACAGGGACTTTGTCAATTTTATTTACCTGTGAGTCTCAGTTTTTTAATCTGTAAATGGTGATAATAACCACCTCATGGAATTGTGAGAAATTTTCTTAAATATAAGTAATGTATAGACCTCTTTTAAAGGAAAATAAATTCTCCTGAAGCCTCAATGTTTATCCAAATTAGTTTTGTTATAATGCCTCTTAGATATATACAGATGTAAAGTCCTAGCTATAAATTCCATATGTCTTTATAGAACCCAAACAATATTACAAATTAAATACAAATAAAACTATAATATTAGGTTAACTTTAATGCAACAGATGATGTTTTGCTGAAATTAAATCACTAATGTTGGGTTTGGTGGGTGTTAGATGTTTTTAGTAGTCAATTTGAGCCTTCTGATTTTCATCGAAACATCATGATTACGATGTTACTATTTGTCTTTTAAACAGTGAATACATTTTTAATTCAAAACCCAGTGCCGTGGAGTTAGCAGTCCTTTATTTTAACGGCCCAGTTGGTTTATAGTACATCCCCCTCAAAATTTTAAATGTTCTTTCCTGAAAATTTTTCTTTGCATTTATCATACCATACTTTTTACTAGGATGATCGATTCATCTTGGCTTGCTCAGAATTTACTTTCTCGCTTTTAAAATTGAAAGGCTTGCATCCTCACCTCCCCCCCCTCAGTCTCAGGTGAACAAGGACAGTTGGTCACCCTGCTTTCTGCTATTGCCAATTGGCATATACATAGGTGGGTTCTCTGCGTGATTGATACCTGCACAGTGTGATTTTGCCACCACAGAGCATGAATTCTTTAGAGGTCAGGTCAGCCAGCGTGTGCTGCAAAGAGTCTTGTGCCAGCTAAATTCTCCCACCACTTTTCTCTGTTAAGCAAACCACTTTTGCATGCAGCTTATAGTGCTGCCATTTGGCCTTTACTAAGTCTGTTAGTGATGTCAGATAACTCTTGCTGCCTTAATATACAGTCTCCTAAATCTCAGCTGGCAAACTTTTTCTGTAAAGGGTCTGATGGTAAATATTTTAGGTTTGTGGGCCACCTGGTCTCCGTAACTTCTCAACTCTGCCATTATGGCACAGAAGTAGCCATAAACAATACTAACAATACAAAACAATAATGGACATAGGTTAGATTTATTTGCTAACCACTGGTTTATCCCAATAAGTTTATTTCTTGTTCACATCACTTTGATGAGGGTCAAGTGGCTTTCCTGGCTATTTCTCCACCACGTAGTGACTCAGGGCTCCCCAGCTGGGTGAGCAATAGAGGGGAGCATGGAAGACTGGGAGTAGCCTGTGTTTTAAAAAGAAGATGTTTGTGTTTGTGCATGTGTGTGTGTGAGATCTTCATTGAATTAAAAGCAAACTTTTTAAATTGTGGAACTTGTTTTAAAAAAAAAAGTTGCTAGTAGAAAGCCTGTAAATTCATTTGTTGGCCCCTGGGGGCAGTCCTGGAGAATCTTTGGTGGGTTTTTTTTTTACCTTTTGGGTTATTTTTTATTATACAGTTAATACATGTTCAATTTAGAAAATAGAATTGTTTCTTCATACAAAAGAAAATAAAAAATTTCTATTCATTCCTTCATGCAAAGATAATTATTATATTTATATTAAAAAAGTAGCTAGTTAAGTGAATCCCTAATTAGAAAACCGTTGATGGAAAAGAATGTGGATCTGGACGCCCTCTGATGTTCTTACTGACTCAGAACTAGACCCAGCCTTCCACTGCAGGGCCCTCGTGCCCCAGGAAACCCCTGGAAATAAAGCTGATGTTTGGGAAGGGAGAATGGATTACTCTGACAGCTTGCAAATTAGGAGCCTGCTAATGGGAACCACCTCCTTTACCAAATAGGCTGACTGATTTCTATTTCTTAAGTTATTCATTGTTCTTGATTGATTTGGACAAAGGAAAGGGTGAGATGTAGGAAATAAACAGCATATAAACAGGAGTCCCTAACTTGCCGATTGCAAACTACTCTGAGCCTTAGCATCGATGATGTTTAGATAGTGGAGGGGAGGGATGTTTGGGATTGGCTGGTTCCCAAGGATGGATAAAGAGCTGGATCACCGCTGGTGCCCAACATCTGAAGAAGTGTTTCCTGCCAGCAGTGACCAAGCCAAGGCCTTCTGTCCCTTTAGACATAGTGGGACAAGGGAGAGTGGGATCTTAGAATGAACTAGGTAGTCCTCAAGGAGAGGGACCTGCCTTGTCCCATCACCTTCTCCCATCCTGCAGCACAGGGCTAATTCAGCCAAGACTTTGTGAAACTGAATTGAGTTCAGAAATGGCAGTGTCGAAAGGAACTGTAGTGGTGTCATTCCATTGCATGTGTTGACGTTAGTGTTTCATGTCAGGATCCTACTCTGGAGTTGGGAATAAGGGCTTTTAGGGGAAGAAGAGTCAAGGCCAATAAAAATGGACAGACTCCCCATAGATCAGAAATCATTAAAAACAATTAACCTGCCCTTTTATGTATTTCCCTTAAAATATTTAATAGGTGGATGTGGGGAAGGAACAGTTCTAATCTAGAGCTACCAAACAAACAACAAAAAAAACAAAGCCATTGCCATTGAGTTGCTTCCAACTCATAGCGACCCTATAGGACAGAGTAGAACTGTCCCATAGGGTTTCCAAGGAGCAGCTGGTGGATTCGAAATGCTGACCTTTTGATTAGCAGCCAGCTGCTTAACCAGTGCACCATCAGGACTCCTAAGAGCTACAGAGCAGAGGAAGTAGAATCCTGTTAAGGTTTTGCTGTTTGGGAAGGGGGCCATGGTGAGGAGTAGGGGGTGGAGTAGCGGAGGGTCTTGCAGTGTGGCCCAGAGGGCTCCCAGAGATACATCATGGCCTCTCTTGAGTCTACATAAAGGGAAAATACAGAACTCAAACTCTAATAAAAAGACCAGACTAAACGGTCTGACTGAGACTGGAGGAACCCCAGAAGGTGTGGCCTCCAGACTCTCTGTTAACCCAGAGCTATAACCATTCCTGAAGCCAACTCTTCAGACAAAGAATAGACTGCACTATAAGACATAAAATGATACTCGTGAGCAGTGTGCTTCTTAGTTCAAGTAGATGCACGAGACCAAATTGGCAGCTCCTGTCTGGAGGGGACATGAGAAGGCAGAAACGGATAGGAGCTGGATGAACGGACATGGGAAATCCGGGATGGAAAGGAGGAATGTGCAGTCACATTATAGGGAAAGCAACTAGGGCCACATAACAAGGTGTGTATAAATTTTTGTATGAGAAACTAATTTGAGCTGTAAACTTTCACCAAAGCACAGTAAAAATAAATAAAGCGTGTCCTAGGTTTATCGCACTTTCCTATGTGAGTGCTTTTCGAAAGGGTTGATACTTTTAGTTTACTTCCTCATGGCGCCTTTAACATATACCCCAAGTGAAGAGGCTTTTTATTAAAAGGCATCATTACCTTGAAGTCTTTCCTACTCTTGTATGGTATTGCTTTGCAGTCTGAAAAGGAGAAGGAAAAGGAAATAGTGTTTTGTACACCCACTCAGTTTTATGTACCTAGTATCCGTGCCCCCCCCCTTTTTTAATTGTGCTTTAGGTGAAAGTTTACAGCACGAATTAGTTTCTTATTCAAAAACTGATACACAAATTGTTTGTGACATTGGTTGCAATCCCCACATTGTGTCAGCTCTCTTCCCCTTTTCCTTTCCACCTGGGTTTCTCATGTGCATTCGTTCAGTTTTCCTGTGCCTTCTGCGTTTTCGTCTTTGCCTTTTGGCAGTGTTGCCCACTTGGTCCTATATACATATTTGAACTAAGAAGCACATTCCTCATGTGTGCCTGTCTAATAATCTTTGACTGAAAGGCGAACTTTGGGAGTGGCTTCAGTTCTGGGTTAGAAGGGTATCTGGGAACCATAGTCTCGGGGGTTCCTTTAGCCTCTGTCAGACCAGTAAGTCTGTTCTTTTGCTTTTGTGTATGTGAGTTTGAATTTTGTTCTACATTTTTCTTCCACTCTGTCCATGTCTCTTTATCGTGGTCCCAGTCAGAGTGGTCAATGGTGGTAGCTGGGCACCAGCTAGTTCTTCTGGGTTCAGGCTTTTGGAGGCTGTGGTTCATGTGGTCCATTAGTCTTTTGGACTAGTATTTTCCTTGTGTCTTTGGTATTCTTCATTCTCCTTTTCTCTGGATGGGATGGGACCTGTAGATGTATCTTGGATGGCCATTCGCAAGGTTTTAAGACCCCAGGTGCTACTCACCAAAGTAGGATGTAGAACATTTTCTTTATGAGCTACGTTATGCCAGTTGACCTACACGTTCCCCAAGACCATGGTCGCCAGCCCAAACCCCAATATAGTATCCATTACCTTATTTAATCTTTATAAACAACTCATTTTTATATATGAGGTAGGATCAGAGACAGGTAATTATCCAAGGTCTTTACTATTTGTAAGAAAATTTGTAAGAGACAGAGCTAAAATAGGATAATTTTTAAAAGATGCCTTTGTTCTTTCTAATCACATATGACAATATGGCATAAATTATCCTAGTTATTTATTGTTTGCTTGAGTCATAGAGGACCAACTGTGTGTTGTGTCTTTTCATTCTGTTGTATTAGCAAACATTTTCATTGTCCAGATTGTTCTCATGTATGGAAATGTAACATATGCAAGCCTGTTTAATTTTGTATTTGTAAATCTGACTTGATTTCCTTTTTGGCAACAGCTACTGTCTAGAGAAAAGAAAAGCCTTTTCTTTGTGTCTGTTTAAAGTGACAGAAATACTGGAGCAAGTAATAAAGATGGAAAGCATTAATTGTATACTTCTAAGAATTTAAAGGTCAGACAAGCTAAATATGTATGTTTTTCTCACTGGAATATCTGCCTGTTGGAATTATGCCAGGATATGCTTTGTACCTACAATGAAAGTACAAAATTTAGATAGCCATCAGCTTATTTAGTATCCAAAGATCATGTCAGATTGTTGCTTTCGTTGCTATATATCTTAAAAGTTTAGGACTCACATTTCTAACATTAATATGATTTGTTTCATGATGCACCCCCTTTGGCTGTGTTTAGTTACTGTGTCTCATTTTGATTTCCTCTGTTCTCCCCTCAGCTTATGTTGGAGTCTGTCAGCGGCTGCTATGTACATGTCAGGCTAGTGACTTGTAATGTTTATTAATACAATGTCAGTCTTGCTGTTAAAAAAAACTGTGATGCTTCTTAGAAGGTTGCGATAGAACGTAGCGTTTGATTTCCAGATCCTGTCTGCACTGCATGGTGAATACATTCGCAGATGTTATGCAGTTCACTGACCTGACAGTTACGGAACCCCGCCTGGGACCCCATTTCAGCAGGACATATTTAAACAGAAACAGTTTGCAAAACTTTACACACTTAAACTCCTGCCAAGGCAAACTGTTAGCCACTTGAGTTTGTTATAAATACCCAGTGGCAGTGGTTGGAAGTAGCCCACAGTGTGTTTTATATTCTGAACTGAATGTGAATGTCTTTGCGGTTATATAGAGTAGTAAATAATTGAGTTTGATTAGGGAGAGGGACCTCATTATCCCCCACCTGTGCCCAGCTGGAAGGGGAGGGTCGAAATGAAGCCATTAGCTGTCTCTCTTACTGGCATCTCAAAGAGCTCAAATACATCTGTGTCTTATTTTCTTTTCTGGCACAATCAGTCGAGCAAGCTAAGCAGGCATGACCGGATTTGGCAAGTCCCAAGGACTCTGGCAAAGATACACAAGGAGAAGGCGGAGGGCAGTCATTTTGGCTTCTCACTGCCCATTAGTCTAGCGAGTTATGTTTTTTGGAAAATGTTTTGAAAAAGAGTACTTTGTCCAATGTCAAACATTGCAGGCTAACAATATACTTTGATCTTTTTAAAAAATTTTGTCAGTGCAAGGGGAAACAAAATGTGGCATTCACACTAGTGTAAACTCTCCTTATGGATAAAGTAATTCCCAAAGGACTTATTTTAAAGCAGGCATGCTGCAGTTATTACAAGACTTTCTCTTGCTCATATATTTTCATTTTCAACCTTGAAGTGCTGGAGAATGAACATGCATAGAATTGGGACCAGAGCAGGTTGGGAAGTAGAGGAGTGTGTCTTCATCACTATTATGAACTGGTCGGAACTGGAGAATCAAGCTACTCTTGGCAGCTCTTTGCCGCTTCCACAACCTGAGACTGTGCTCATGAAACCATGACGTTGTCCAAGGTCTTTCAAGAAGGGATCTTGTAGGTTATGTGGTTAGTGTAAGAGTCAGAGCATTTAGAACCAAACTGAATTTGTTACAGTAGAAATTGAGCCTTTTCTGCAGATTGGCCAGTGGTTCCAGCCTGAAGATGTACTCCGTGGATGTCACTTTTTCCCCTGAGCCTCAGATGTCCCCAGGACTTACTCCCTTCTGGGTTACAGAGGGCTTAAAAACACAGGCTTTGGAGTCTGGCTGACCTGGGTTCAATTTCTGGCTCTTGCACTTATTAACTATATAACTCCAAATAAGTGTTTTAACCTTGCCAAATCTCAATATCCTCTGAGTAATAGCACCTGCCTTTATTGAGAGAATTAAATAAGCAAAATAAGTGCCCAATAAATGTTGACTCTTGTCATTGTCTAGTCAGTATATATAAAGCTTTATACATACGAAGAAAAGCCTATAGTTGTCATACTAATAATAACTATTGTTTATTAAGCATTCCTGATATGATAGGTATTATGGTAAATACTTTGTAAGTTTTTAGTCCTCATAGCAGTTTTACAGTCTAAGGATGATTATTATCTTCATTTTGTATGTAAGAAACCTGGAAGTTAGATTACATCGCTTACACTGTGGAAGTCAGTGCTGGGACTAAACCAGGCCACTTACTCTAGAGCTCGCTATGCTCTGCTGTCTTCTGGTGTTGCCAGTATCTTTCTTAGAGTGCCGTAGCGCTTTTGACTATGTTTTGAGACATCATCTCTGCTAAGAAGCTCCTTTGACTCCCTCACTCCCACCTGGCTGGGTGAAGTGCCCCTGAGTTTCGCCAGCGCTCTGAGCTTCCCTCCATCTTTGTGCTTACCATGCAGAACTATAATTGTTTGTTGTCTTCCTCTTCCACTGGACTGTGCTACTTGGGATAGAGACCATATTGTTGACTCCTGAATCCAAAATAGAAACTATAATAGATGAGTGATCTCAGGTAAATTACTAATGCCTCCAGCCTCAGTTTCTGTGAGATGGGTATAATAATAGTATCTGTCTTAGAATGGTGGGCAGCAGTGGTTCATTTATAGAATTCTCACCTTCCATGCAGGAGATCTGGGTTCAATTCCTGACCCGTGCACCTCATGCACAGCCACTGCCCATCTGTCAGTGGAGGCTTGTGTCTTGCTTTGATGCTGAACAGGTTTCAGCAGAACTTCCAGACTAAGATAGACTAGGAAGAAAGGCCAGTGATCTACATCTGAAAATCAGCCAGTGAGAATGCTGTAGATTGCAGTGGTCCAAATTGCAGCTGATTCTGGGGATGGTGCAAGACTGAGCAGCGTTTCATCCCATTGTGCATTGAGTCACCCTGAGTTGGGGGCTGACTCAAAACAGGTAACAACAACATCTCAGGATAGAGAGAGTTAATGCAGATAAAAAAAAAAAAAGCCTAACACAGCACCTGGTATGTAGTAAGTTTTCGCTCAATAGTAGGTTCTGCTGTATTGTTGTAATTGTTGAACAAATAACCTGTACTGTGCAAATCAAAAAACCCTTTTTAAAAATCTCATTGAATTTCTCTCCAACTCTACTATGATTCTGACTTCCACCATGTCTGTCCAAAGCCAATGAGTTAAGCTGAAGCGGAATATACCTGCTTTTGTGTTTCACTCTCTCAAAAAGGAAAAACTTGAAAACTGATCGCTGAATGCTTAGAATCAAATTCCTCTCTTTTGAACTTCAGGGGATTGATTCGTGACACCTGGACCAGAGGCTGCTCCCTGTTAGTGCCCCTGAAGGTTGCCACCATGCCCAGCAAATTGCATATTTTAATGGTCTGTGTTAACAATTCCAAGCAATGAGGGTTGAAATCCATTCCTTCAAATAAGCAATCTCTGCTCAGAGAAGAGGGGCTCAATGGGGCGGGACGGGGGCAGGGGGCTCCTCTCTTGGGATAATGACCTGGGACAAGGGAAACAAAAGAGAGCTAACATGTGTAAAGTCCTCTTACTGTTTGCCAGCCTTACTGCCAGGTGCTTTGCATTCATTGTCTATTTTATGCTGGAAACAATTGTAGAGAAGTAGTTATTTTTTTGTTGTTGTGTGCCGTTGAGTCAATTCCAACTCATAGTGACCCTATAGGACAGAGTAGAACTGTCCCATAGGGTTTTCTAGGCTGTAATCTTCACAGGAGCAGATCGCCAGATCTTTTCTCCTGCAGAGCAGCTGGTGGGTTTGAACACTGGATCTTTCGATTAGCATCCGAGTCCTTAACCATCGCACCATCAGGGAATTTCTCCTCATTTCATGCATGCAGCTGAGGTTCCCACGCGTTAAGGCAACATTTCAATTAGCTGTGGAACCAGGATTTGAACCAGAGAGTACTTAACTCCCAGCCTGTGCTTTTTCCTCTCTAGTATGCCCGCCAACTGGCTTCTGGTCCCATAAAAAATAGAATGTAAGCTTTTCAGACCTGTGCACCTATTTCCTTCCTGTCCCCTGTCACTTCTAGTTTAATACTTAGTACAGAAATACTCATTGAATGAATGTCAGGTTAATGCTGGTATAAAAACTTCTCTGTGGTAACTGAGTGGCTTTGCACTGGGACAGAGCTGAATTCCTCAAGTGAGTAATCTCTTTTTAAAGTGTCCATACATTTTTCGGTGGTTACGGGACTTGACAGGTCCTAACTTTGAATTGACTGAAGCACTCTTGGCAGCATTTAGTCAGCTCCCCTAAGTGGAGCTTCATCCTATACCCAGCACAGGCAGCCCGAGGAGCTGCAGAAGGGCAGCCACTTCTGCTCATTGCACCTAGAATACCCTGCCCTGGGGGAAAACGAGTTGTCATGGGGAACAGGAGGAAGAGCACATTCTGAGATGTGTGTCTGTCTTTTTGTCCGTCTGCTCGTCCAGGGGCTAGCCACCGCCAGCACAGACCACAACCAGCCCAGAATGCGGCATCACAAGGAAGGGAGGCAGGATTTGCATGTTCCCCTACCTGCTGCCAGCATTTCCCTCAAGATCATTGTCTTCTCAATCTCAGACCTGATGCCCTGTATCAAACAGGAGTGACTTTATAAGATGTATTTCAGCAGTTTTTTTTAAAGCCCATAGAAAATTCTGGATTTAAGAAATGAATCATAAAACCCAGCATGCTTGGAAGTCAAGCTGAAAATCGTGGCAGCAAGTTGCCATTTCCATTTATTAAATGGGAGCATAACTTAATAGTTGCAGCTAGGTGGATTCTGAGGACCAGTTCTATTCTGTGCTTTTATGTTTTAGAATCATGTATGTATATTACCCCAAAATCACAGCGTTACCCATTTTGCCCTCTGAAGTACAGTAGATTTGGAACAAGATCCAAAGTTTGCATTTGTCTGGAGGGAAAGAAGTGAGTGGCATGTGGGACTGGCCTGGGGAAACTTTCATTAGGTCTGGTTGAGTGTGCAGTGCGTGGGTCAGAACCTCTTTCTCCTTTTAATGTGCACGTTTTTACTGAAATGGAGCCCCAGAGTAAGATACTGTACACTCGCGAAGGCACATTTTGAGCTCTGTGCGTGCTCCTTCCCTTCACTGTTGTTTTCATTTTCCTCTCATGAACCTTGCTACCCTGGCTTCAGCACGGAGGCTGTAAAGGAAGATGGAGAGCCGAGTTACCTCAGAATGATCACTATCGTTAACATTCACGGGTGGTTCACTTATCATTCCTGACTGCACAGACATGGCAGCCACTCGGAAGCGTCCGCAGGTGTAGCATGGTGATACATATTACATTGTGCCACAATGGATTTATGTATTCTGTAACAAAAGAAAAGTGTAATGAAAAAATACAGGAGGTGATCCTTTATTCTTCTACCACACAATTTATCAAGAATGCCTGTGGATGATAAGTGCCAGGGATTTCCTCTGCTTGCTTTAACCTTGTCACCCAGGTACATTTTGGTAAAGTGACAGAAAAATACAGACTCGGGATTTTCCTCTGTTCAAAAATCTTTTAAAACGACACTTTTAATTTATGGAAGTTAGTCCAAATACAAGGCTTCCTTTTAAGCTTTTAGTTTGCCATTGCTGAAAAAGATAAACATGTTGGCTTGAAATAACGCTATCAGCAAGGAGCAGTTAGGAGGGAATGTAAGTAGTTTATAATCAGACTCAAATCTAAAATAGTTCAGGTGGAACTCAGGTGGATGGGAGCTCGTGAGGTCTAGGCCAGTACTAGTTTGCGAGTACCCGAGAAGTTGTGTTCCCTTTATAGGCCCCCCTCATCCATTGCACAACATATTGTCACAGATGGAGCGCATACTGACTTCCGAGGAGAAAGCAGGGAAAGGCAAATCTGAATGTGGATGATTGGCATTTGTTCCAAACACACACTGGCCTAGGGCCAGAGCAAATACCCCTAAGTTTATAAATGCACAAGGCACTTTACATTTCAGTACTCTTGCCAAAGTATCACTTACTGCATCGCTCCCTAAATACAGTTTTTTAAAAAAGAGCTATTTCTTATTTTGCTTTGATCAGTAAAATAAACTTTTAAAGATTGTTCTGGGATGGGGTCCAGCTTCTGAGGTAAAGAATGGCTGGGACTCAGGCATGATTCAGTAACAAAGTGTTCAGTGAAATTAGCTTGACAGTTCTCAGGCCTGCTGTTCAATAGCAAGAACTTGACCAAGTTAAAATGGATGATCGTGCTAGCCAGACCAGCAACGGCTTTTGCTTTTTAACAAATGGAATGTCAAGGATTAAAGAGCAAGCCGTATGGAGAGGAGGGGTGTGGAGATGTCTCTGTATTAGGGAAGCAAATTGGGTCCTTGGTTTTGAGATCAGCCCCCAGCCGCTGTGGAGAGCCAGCCACCTGGTTGGGTCCAGCCTAGGCTTAAGGCCCCTTCACAGCCCAACCTACCATTAGGAAGCTTTCCCAGGGCTTAGCTTGGGGCTTGGCTTTTCTTTCAGATATCTTGTCAGTATGAAGTTCTGCCGTGTTTTTGGCCATGTTCCCTTTTGAGATTCTTACGGAGAAATGGGAATATGACCAAACTCCTTGTGGCAATTCCCATGTTCCATAGTTGGAAACTGGGTCCTGTTTGTTACATGAGCTATTTGGAATTGGCCTGTTTTGTTCCAGTGCCCGAGCATAGTGAGTAGTATTTGTGATATTTGCTTTTGCAGTTAACAGTCTTGATGAAGTTATACCTTACCCAGGAGATAGGCTTCTGTTTTTAAGGTACTTAATTCCTTACATGTTTTTTCTCTGTCTAGATAAAGCTCCTCCCCCAATTTGATTGGCTGAAGGTTTACAAACAGTGTTAGTATTTTGCCTTATAATTATGCTTTAGCTGATGTGTTGTCTAACTCTCTAGGGCTAAGTAGATTAAAGCATTCCTTCTAAAGTGTATAGACTGTACATTTCAAAATATATATATTTATGTATCAGTTAGAGCCTTTTCCTTGTTCAAAATTGTTTGGGTATCACTTTTCCCCCACTTTCCAAGACGTTTTCCTCTGGGGCTCCATGAGCTTTAATATGGTGGTAGTATCTGCCTGCAGTGACCTCTGGTGACGCAAGTCAAGTTTATCAGTTGTCAACCCTTGCTGCAGGACTTGGCTTGGGAGCCAACACTAGGAACCCATGGTACTAGTAATCCACACAGACCAGTTAGGTTCAATTTGAGATAAATTAAAACCTTCCCTGACCCCAGCCTCTCTTCCACTTGGAATTCCTAGAACCAGAGTGCCTTTCTTTCTTGTTATTAGAAGTAGGTTTATTTAACCTGTTTTTAAATAATGGGCACTTAGATGTATACTCATTTTTAAACTTTCTTAAATACACTGAGTAGTATCTTTCTGGTTGAATGTTGGTGATGATTTAATATTTGTCTTTTCCTACAGAAATGCTGCTCATGGATTCTCCCTTATTCAGGTGGACAACACAAAGGTCACCATGAAGGAAATCTTGCTGAAGGCAGTGAAGCGAAGGAAAGGATCCCAGAAAATTTCAGGTGGGACAGTTAAATCATACTGTGGCCATAGATGCTTACTCCTTAGTTAAAAAGTGCATGTGTTTGGGGGTGGGGGGGAGAAAGAGATAGAGAGGAGTGAGAGAGAGAGAGAGAGAGAGTGTGTGTGTGTGTGTGTGTGTGTGTGTGTGTGTGTTTATTTGATGGCTGTCTAGATTGTTTAAGATACCATTGCTAGGTGGTTTGGGTAGCAGATCTAAAGAAAAAAAAAGTGATTTTAAGCTGCCCCCGTGTTCAGGGAAGGGGCTGGATCAGTAGCATATGTGAGAAGAATGTGTTTGTATCAGTTATAGAAGCTCAATCAATAATTTGTGGTAGACTAAGAGCTACTTGTGCTAACAGCTAGTTGGTGTAAAGCTGTCTTGAAAACGGAATCAGTCCGAAACTTGCAACGTTATTTTTCCCTTCACATTTTCACATAATTTTCCATGGGCGAAACTTTTAGTTGTTAATGTTTGGAGTATGGGAAGAAAAAGAGAGAGAGAGAAAAGTTCTTAGTTTTTACCAAATGAGGGCAACCTTAAAAAAAAAAAAAAATCACTTAATGTGCACACATACCTAGCTCCTCATTACAGAATTTTATACAGAAAATAGGCTGATGGCATTGCTGTGATTTTTAAAGGATATGAGAAAAAAAAATTTTACTGGTATTAAGAAATAATTATTTTGAGAAATAGCTTAAAGATTTGTCATACCACAGGCAAGTTTAATATCAATTGACCTGTATATGACATGTCAAATATCTTAGCTTTGTAAATTAATGTGGCTTCTTAAACACCTTTGGTTTCACCTTTTGGAAAGGAAAAAAAAAGCATTGCTCAAGTTAAAGAAAATAGTTTTGTGCTCTTTTTAAGGGGAGGCATATAATCTGTTCCAGATTTAATTAGCTATCTTCAGGTGAAAGCTGAAGTTTTAATAAAAGTTAGAACAGATAACACAGTGAAGGACACGGATGAGCTGTCTCAAGGCCATATTCCAGGGGAACGATAAGAGCTGTAAAAAATGGCAGAGGAGAGCAATTGAATGGAGCAATGAAAATCTGATTCTCATAAAAAAGAGAGAGAGAGAGAGATGCTGGTAGGGGCGGTTGTAGATGAGACCTGCTAGCGTCTGCAAGCAATTTGGATGCTTGCCAGAAGTCATTGTTCACCCTCGGCTGTGGCGGCTCCGTCCAGATGTGCCAACTGCACGTTTCGGCTTTTGCCAGCTGACTGCGCCGTTTGATAACCAGCTCTCTGGATGCCCATCACTGGCCGCAGAGATAGAATTAAATGATGATGATCTTCCCACAAGTTGGGAGAGGAAACAATGCATATAAATCTTGATTTCATCTCAGCATGAGAAGTCTTTATCCATCATCACTCATAATGAACAAGTCGTTAGCTGGGATGAATGGTGTTCTGGTTTTTCCAAACACCTCTTTTGTTCATTTTTTGGGTGACTTTTACCCACTGCATGGGGGTCAAACCTCTTTGCATTAAGGGAGTGATTGAAGAGGCATATCTTCTCCTTCCCAGGGGAAAGTAGATGTTTTAGGGTTCTAGGTGCCAGTCGAATAGTTTTAAACAGCTTCAGCTGCTCAGAGATGTTTAACAAGCATTCATCTTTTCATCTCCTGGTTCTATTTTCTGGTTTTGTCCTTAAAATTTTTACATAGTGGTGTACTTTGTGATGGTAATCCATTATATTCCAAGAAAGTATTATTCTGAATTTCCAAGAAGAAGGTATAATTTTTTTAACCTTCTTACTAGAAATTCTGCTGTCACAGATTTTTTAGGCCATGAAACACCTATGAACTTATTGGGATACAGCTGAGCCAGTGTGTCTTTCCCTCTGTTTCCAGCCATCTCTGTTCAATTGCATACCTGTTCATTTATGCCCATCCCCAGCAGCGACATTCGTCATACACATTTATTTATGTTCACATTTGAGTACCCATCCCTCCCATTTCCATCAAAGTCTTTGCCATATCCGTGACAAAGAGGTCTATCCTAAAAACCAGTAATCTGCCTTATTTATTCCTTTTCATACTGTTGCTGTTATTTGCCATCGAGTCGATTCCAACTCATAGCGACCCTGTAGGACAGAGTAGAACTGCCCCACAGGGTTTCCTAGGCTGTAATCCTTACAGCAGTAGATTGCCAGGTCTTTCCTCCTGAGGAACGGTTCATGGATCCGAACCGCCAGCCTTTCGGTTATTAGTCAAGTGCTTAGCCATTGTGCAACCAGGGCTCTTTCTTTTAATACTTGAGAAGCCAGTTGAGACTGACGCATTTACATAAATTATTGTCCATTTTCTTAATCCAAAAAGCTTTTTTAAAATACGTTCTTCCAATTGCCGTAGTAAGCCTGGTTTTATGAAGCAGAAGGATCTCCAGTTTGGCAGAGGTGTTTGTTTAAGGTAGGTTGATAAAGGCAGGATATAGTTTGTGTTCTTGAGCTTTGTATTGTAGAATAGACTTCTTTTGGAGGGTGACTAATGAAAAGAGGAACATCCTCTTGTCATAAAGGGAAACGCAAGTACATGTACAAAAAAAACTGTTGGTGCTCACAGTTAGCTATGAAATACTGATGATTCACCCATGATGACATGTGAACTTAGTGGCAGGCGATGCCAGGTTAGGGGCATTCTCATCCTCCAGTTCCTGAGTCTCTACCACAGTGATCTGCCTAAATCTTTGTGGGATCTTGCCTACCTTGTCCTGTGTCTGGAAAAGAGTTAAGAGTGCTCAGCCCTCTGTTACAAGCAGCTTTTATCTGATTTGAATGCAGAATAATGCTTGCCTCCTTGTAACTCTTAAAAAGAGAGGGAAGAAACACCTCTTGCAATTAAACAGCATGCCATGTCAAGTGGAAAGCCCTCACGTTGTCAGGGGCTAGTTTTACTATAACAAGATTTAAGAATGATCGGCTGACTCTGCACTTCTGCTGCTTACCCACAAACCTTTAACTTTCTCATCTTTTTTTTTTTTTCCAGACTGATCATACAACTTTTTAATAATAATGTTGAAATTAGAACTGAAACTATTTCATTATTAAATCAAGATGTGGGCTTAATGACAGTCCTAATATTTAAATAGTCTGTTACCCCTTCCTCTGGCCAAAAACCAAAAACCAAACCCAGTGCCATCGAGTCGATTCCGACTCATAGAGACCCTATAGGACAAGGTAGAACTGCCCCACAGAGTTTCCAAGGAGCACCGGGCGGATTTGAACTGCCGACCCTTTGGTTAGCAGCCATAGCACTTAGCCACTATGCCACCAGGGTTTCTGACTTCCTCTGGCACTCCCTCTTAAATTTTTGTTTGGAAAAAAATCAGAAGATAGTAAATGTTTGATTGAGCAAAAGAATTCTTCTTTGTTTAGGTAAATAGCTTTGTCGATGGTAAGCCCTAGTGTTTTAAAGTATTTTTGCTTTTTATAGATAGAATATCATTACAGACGCGTGTAACTGATCTAAAATTTTAACTTGTATTAGTTGTAATTATTTCATCAAGTCATAACTATTTATGCATACTACAAGATTTTTTTGTTTTGTTTTGTTTTCTGTTAATATTCATCCACTGAGCTGTAGTAATCTTTTCACGGTATGTCCCAGTCAGTTCACTGCTAAGGCCAGTTTTTTAAAGCCCGTTTTTAAACATCTCTTTTGAAGTTTCTCTCTGGCTTTTCATTTTATTACTGACCTACTTGACATTTGGAATCTACCTGCGTTGACAGAAAGTCCCCATTGTTTAAGAAAACTATAAATGGAGAATTCAGTTTCAGAAGAATTAGATGGAACCTCTCTACTAATTTTAGCAGTTGAGTGGGCGTATTTTTGAAATAGTGAAAAGTAGCCTGTCAGGTGCCTCGATTTAGCCAGTGAAATATACTAAGCTGTTATTTAGTGAATAAAGGTGTTAATTCATCGAGTTCTCCCTCTGTCAGGGTCATCCCTCACAATCAGTGACCTTCTGAGCTTCTTAGCATTTTCTTGTGGTCTTTTACAAATGCTGTTAACATCACTGAGTTGTACATGTAAGAAATGTTGAAATGTCAAATTTTTTGCCTCATATACATATGTAGATATACATACATGTTTGGACACAAACATATTCACCACACCACATTTTAAAAATTAATTAATTTTTTAAAAATTGGTGTTATCCACCAGCCTTTACCAGCCTCATGAAGTATAATATTGAGAACAACAGAGACACTGTTGAGAAATAGAGACAGCTCCAGTTTCAGTTTTAATCCTGACACAGAAATATAGCTATCTCTTGATCTATAAAAGAGAGAAGGCTTCAAATTGGGATTTACCAAGCAGAATTATTTTCTGCATTGCTCTATTTCAGTATTGGTTCTCACTATGAAATGGAGGTGTTTTCTTTATTATCTGCTAAAGCATTGAACAGATGCGTATTAATTTTTTTTTTTTTAAATCCCTGTCTATTTTTGCCTTTTGGAGTCCTGGTGGCACAGTGGTTAAGAGCTCAACTGCTAGCCAGAAGGTTGGCAGTCTGAATCCACCAGCTGCTCCTTGGAAGCCCTATGGGGCAGTTCTACTCTATGAGTCAGAATGGACTTGACGGCATTGAGTTTAGGTTTTTCGGGTTTTATTCTCGCCTTTTAATGTGAAAGACAAATTTTTGTTACTTTGAAGATCGTTTTGAAAAGTGCTTATACAATATTGTCAGTAAGCCTTGTGGCATTCATCGCTACTGCTCCCTTTATAAAATTTCACCTAAAACTTGAAAGAAGTGTTAGCTTTGTCAGGCGAACCCCTGCTTCCATCTCTGTTTGAGTCACAGAGCACTTTATTGCTTGCAGATTTACTGTGTTTTCACAAGAACCCTAGAACATCATCAGCAAGATAGTCTAGTATAAGGCTTCTGAAACTTTTATTTCCTAAAGCACTTGTAAGAAGAGCAGGGGAGTGAACATCTGCCACAGGGAGTGTGGGGTTCTGATCTAAGAGACAACTGATGATGACATCCTTGGATTTTCAAGTGTTGTCTTAAAAATTCATGCAAAATGTAAATACTGATTCATAAAATATTGTGGCTGTGTTATGCATTCACTCGTTTTGTGCCCTTTTATGTGTTAGACCAGTGTTGTGTACAGGAAGACAGCAGGGAACCAGACAAGGCCCTTACTGAGGGAAGCCTTACTTTCAAGACAGAGAGAGAGACTGCATCCTAAAGGACAGTCAGGGAACTCCTCCTTGGGAAATTGACATTTTAACGGTGACCTTCATGTTTAAGCTGGGAAAGGTTTGAGGAGTAGGGGGAGGGGCGGTATCATTCAAAGCAGTGGCTGTTCCAGGCATACCATATTTTAATATATAAAGAACGTTTCAGGTTACTTAGCAATTAACTCTTTTTCCCTGTGGGGGAAAAAAAATTGTATTAAAACTGACACTCCAAGAGAGATGAAGCAGGTGCCCAACACAGTAAATGATACCACCATCCATTGCCCAAGCCACATACTCAGTTGTCAGCCTTGAGTTCTCCCTTGCTGTAACTCCTCACATCTTAACCATTAGCAAGTATTGTCAGTTTTACCTCCGGAATGTATCCTGAATCCATTCAGTCTTTGCATCTCCATTGGATGAATCCAATTCATGATTTTTCACCTGGATTGTTGAAATACCACTCTTGACTGGTTTTCCTGCTTCTGTTCTTGGCTGCCTCCAGTCTGTTGTCTACATAGAAACCAAAGTATAAATCAGATCATCTATGCTCCAAATCCTTTAATGTCTACATCTGTTTGCATTTAGAATAAAACCAAACTTCTAGCCACAGTGAGATACACTGAAACTGAAAGAGAAGAAGGGCCATACAGAGAATATGAATAAGAAGAAAGAAGAGAACTGTAAAGAAATGGGAAAAGAAGTGACCAGAGTTGATGGTTACAGTATGACAGAGTGATAGAGACCAGGCAGAGAACCTGGGAAGCCAGGATGAGAGAATTCAGAGCCTATAACATGATGTGACCTGCTGTAATAGATTAGCAGCAATACCTCATACAGTGGTCTTACTTTCATACCAGATAGACAGTTGTATACAAATTAATTTTTTATTTATCAAGAGTATTTTAAGGGGAATTTGTGTGTTGGTGAAGGAGTTGGTCTTTCCCCAAGATCTATTGCAAGGGGGTAAGAGTGAAAGCACAGAAGAAAAGCTGATTTATTGAGTGCCTTTTGTGTGGTTACAGATATTATCTCATTTAATTTGCACAGCACCCCTGGGAAGTAGATTTTATTATGCCTAGCTTACAGATGAGACCCAGAGAAATTAAAGTTACCCAACTTTTCACAGTAAATAAATGGCAAAACCTGAATTGGAGCCTAGGCTTTTTTGACCTCAAAGCCCACACTCTTTTTATTATACCATGTTGCTTATTAGAGCCCTAATGGGAGAACAAATTTAAAATTCTGTAAACAGAAATGTTCATTGATTCTAAGATCTAAATGCACTAGGGAAGTGCAGCATTTAAAGGAACCCTGTGGTGAATCTGGATATAAAGCCAGGAATTCTTTTTGTAATTGCACAGTTTGTCTGTATTGGTGTCAGTTTTAATGTTTTATGTCTAGCTTTCTTAAAGCAACATATACCTGTCCTGAGCTGACCTATGGAAAAGTGAAGCACTTACATTTTAGTAAAGTAGAATTTTTAACACTCTTGTAATCTGAAATGCTCTCCAAAGGCTGACGTAAGCTGGAGAACCTCTGGCTGTAAGGTTGAGAGGAAAACAGGCTCCTGCTTCATGTGTAATTATAAACATAGGCAATCCAGTAACCTTTCTTCTATGAAAATAGAATTTGTGATCCAGAGACATAGACATGTGCTTTCCTTAGTTGTCTTAGATAATCCTTTAAAAAAAAAAAAAAAAAGAAAGATAAATAGAATTGTTTAGATGCTCTTTGTCCAAAATGCAGTAATTTCTGCAGAAAAGTTCTCCTCATGAAAGAATAAATAATCGTGCTGATGCAACTCGTGTGGGGCTGAATAAGAAAGACCTGATTCTTAGCACCCAGTGACCCAGCAGGAAACTGGTATAGTAAATTAGGGCTGCTGTGGTATTAAAGGAAACCCTGGTGGCGTAGTGGTTAAGTGCAACAGCTGCTAACCAAAAAGTCTGCCGTTTGAATCCACCAGGCACTCCTTGGAAACTCCGTGGGGCAGTTCTGCTCTGTGCTATACGGTCATTATGAGTCAGAATCGACTCGACGGCAGCAGGTTTTTTATGGTATTTAAGGAAACCCTGGTGGCGTAGTGGTTGAGAGTTATGACTGCTAACCAAAAGGTGGGCAGTTTGAAGCCACCAGGTGCTTAAATGTATAACTCAGAAGTGCCCCAGGCAAGAAGCTCCAAGTCAAATATTCCTTCTTGCCTCCTTTCCCTGCCTCTTTTATCTTGTTCCGTTTCACCCGAGCCTCCCTCTGTCTGGAATGCTCTGAGACTCCTGATGGATCTTCTTGAGTATATAGCGGAGCATGTTAAAGATGGCATTGCAGTCAACTATTTTATCCAGAAAGCCTGGAAATTTAGAGAATTTATGTCAAGCAAAAATCTTGCGGAACCACTTTAGAGAGCCAATTATTTTAGAAGGGTGTTACGAGCTCTCGTAACTGCCGCATCAGAAAAGCTGGAACTATATCACTTGCCAGAACTGTTTGACCAGCACTTACTCTTCCTACTAGCCGCTAATCTTTCGGTAGTTCCTTTTCCATCACCAGATCTATTCATGCACTCCATCTGGAGCAGTCAAAGAATAGATTAAAGAAGAAGCAGAATGAAAGAAAGAGAAAAGATGTACACTTCTGAGAGGCTATGTTTTTTTTTTTTTATGTGGTAGTATGGGAGGTACACACAATTTGGAATCAGAAGACTGATTTTTCCCTGGGTCCATTAGGGACTAATTTTAGAGCACCATTAATTTAATAATAGTTTTCCAGGAAAAAATAAAAACGCTAGTACATCAAATGTTTATATTTATTGCAAGGTGCATTCTGAGTTTAGAAATGTTAAAAAGTAAAAAAAAAAAAAAGTGTATATGCACCTAGAGTACAATGAATTGCTTTTATATGGCCTTTCTCACCGTGGCCTTGTAACTCCCACCAAAAGATTGGGTAGGACTGTGCAAATAAAGGGCTTGTGGCCCACCAAGGGGATTGAACAGCTTGCTAATAATACAAATAAGGTGCGTGGCATGCTTGTGGGGGTGGAACCATGCAAATAAGATATATGGAACCCTAATGAGGGGATTGATCAGTTTTGCCATCCCACTAGGCTTAAAGTGATCCATTCCAGAGGCAGAAAGAGGGGACCTCACTACCACCAAGAAAAAAGTCTAGGTGTGGAGTACATCCTTTGAACCTAGGATCCCTGCACTGAGAATCTCCTAGACCCAAGAGACAGAAGCAATATCCCTGGAGACGACAAGAGATGGCAAGAAGCAGTGGCAGGGAAATGGCGGCAGCAGACGCAGCAGAACCAGGAAACTGGCAGGAGATGGTGCAGGAGGCTTCCCAGCCCATGGATCAAGAAGGTTGAGTGCCTTCAGGCAGGAAGCTTGTGGCAGAGCGAGGTGCCTCTGGGCACTTGGCAGCGCTAGGCTTGCTGACTAATGGAGCTAGAAAGCTGAGCGCCTTTGGGCCGAGGTTTACTGGTGGAGTAGGGTATCCCTGGCACTTACTGGTAGACCTAAAGAGCTTTGCAACACTTGCCTGAGCAGGGCAGAAGCCAGGTCAAGGGGCTGAGAGGCCGAAGGCTAGGTAGAGGCCTGCCTGCGAGCATGGCTAAGAAGAAGCTATCCTGACTGAAGAAGTGTATGCTGAGTGGTTTCTGATCCTGAATTGTAACCTGTTACTTCCCTAATAAACCCCATAATTATGACTAAACTCCATAATTATGACTATTGTGTTTGAGTTCTGTGTGGCTATTTACAATAAATTGTCAAACCCAGCAGAGAAGTAGAAAGTGCGGTGGGAGGGGATAGCTGGTGTCAGAGTTAGTAAAAAGGTTGAAGAGAGGAGGCGCTTCCTATGAACCAGTCTTGGGCTGCTAATGCTGATCATGATTCTCCTTCCCCTTGTGAAGGTAGTCAAGGAGGTCAGAAAAAGCTTTCTGGAGTAAATGATTTTGATAATGGCTTTTTGAAGATTGATTCAAACTTTGACAGATGGGTAGGTGGAGGGAAGAACATTCCAGGCAGAGGGAACAACATGTTTTGAGACGTAGTCACAGAACATTAGTTCTGAATCGTTGGAACAGGAAATGAGCAGAGGGCAAACTGCAGAAGATAGACAGGGGCCAGATCTCTGGAGGCCTGATACTGTACTCAAAACTAGAAGAGGAGGTATATTCATGTATTGAGAGCCTGTTATGTAGCAAGCACTGTGTAGACACTAGGGATTTTGTAGAGACCAAGAAATGGTCATTGCCCTTGAGGAGTTTGCTGTTTAGTTGGGAAGATAGATAAACAGACAGTTAAAATACAGTGCATGTATGAGTGGAAGTAAGTATAGGGCCTAGGTGCACTTTTGGGGGGTGGGGGGAGGGCTAGTCTAATCTTAGCAAGTCAGGAAAACTACCCTGCACAAATTAGCTGAGTGAGACTTGAGGATGAACAGAAACTGACCAGGTATAGAAGGATGGGAGAGAGTTTAAGCTGAGGGAACGAAAAGAGAGAGCTTGGTGCCTTCTGGAAAAAGCACACCCTCGGTATAATAGTGCAGTAGAGTAGGAGTTGGGAGGGTGGGGCACAATGAGGTTGAGTGGTCATTTGGGGCCAGGTCATGTTTGTAAACTATGTTGAGTTTGACCTTTATTCGGATGGCAGAGAAGAACCACTGAAAGGAGAGCAATATAATTAGAATTTCTTTTAGAAAACACACCGTTTGTGTTGTAAAAATAGATTAAAAGTGTAAAAATGGATTAAAGGCCGTAAAAGAGGAACCAGAGAGACCAGTGATGAGGCTCTTGAGAGAATCTGTCCAGCAGATGATAGAGCCCTGAACTAAGGCATGGAGAGAAGTGGATGGTGCTTAGTTTAGGAAACAGAGGACGGACAC
This sequence comes from Loxodonta africana, assembly GCF_030014295.1. NCBI lineage: Eukaryota > Metazoa > Chordata > Mammalia > Proboscidea > Elephantidae > Loxodonta > Loxodonta africana. The sequence continues at coordinate 49,993,333 of NC_087350.1, forward strand.
CTTGGTGAAGTCTGATTTCATTTATTTGAGCTGAATATGCAGTTTAGGGAGAATTGAAATAGCTTGGAGCTGCTGTCAGATCTCCTGGAGTTAATATCAAAACAAGGTAGTGGTAAAAGACTTTTAAAGAATTTTTTTTAATAAAATTAAGTACTCGTTGAAAAAAATTGAGACATCATAAACGTCCCTGAAGTAAAAAGTGAAAGCTTCCTCTAACCTTCTTTGGTATAAATCCTTTGATTCCCACCACCCCCCCATACACATACAGATATTCATATAGGCTAGAGGTTGCATGAGAGCAGTGTGCTTTTTTTTTTTTTTTTTTTTGATCACTGTGCACCTAATAGGGTGCCTGTCAAATAGAAGGTACTCAATAAATGTTTGTTAAATGAACTCATGAAAAATGTGTATGTATAAAGAGTTTTTAAAAAATGATATATGCAGTTTTGCATTTGATTCTTTCATTCAATAATGTTAACAAACATTTCTTATATATGAGTGATCACTATTTTTACCTTCCGAGTTAAATTTATTTAACCAGCCCTCTACTGATGGACATTTAGATTACTTCCAAATTATCAGTATCACAAAATTACAGAACATGCAGCAATCTTGTGTGAATATTCATTGCACATTTGTGCTAGATTTTAAATACAGGATTGCTTGTCAGAAGCTTTGCTTATTTAAAATGTTAAGAAATCCAAATTACTGTTCAGAAAGTTTAAACTCATTCTTTGACACTCCAGGAGTATATGAAAGCGCCTCTTTCCCCACACCCTCCTCAACACTGGATGTTTTCAGTGTTTAATTTTTCTTGAACTGATGGTTAGCAATTAGTATGTTGTCATTTCCATTTTCATTTCTGGGTCTTTAGTGTAGTTAAGCATTTTAAAATAAGTTTATTAGCCATTTATCTTTATAAAAAAGTTCTTAAGTCAGTTCTTTTGGTGGAAAGAGGGATTGAGAGGAAGTCTAATTTCGGAAAAGTGTTTATTTTTGTTTTTTATTAGAAAACTATTCTTTGAATGTGCCCTGTGGCCCATACCATTCTCCCACTCCCATCCCCTCTCACACACACTCCCCGGTATATAAAAAAAAAAAGAAAAAATATAAAGAAGGGCGCAAATCCAGGCCACGCCATTTCACATGTTTTTCTACTGGGCCGTCAGTCACCAGCAAAGCTTTTGTTTATGGGTACGGACATAGCTAACTGGTAATTCACTAGTCTCCAATTTACTTCATTAGAGACCATATGTTACCTGCTTTCTCATCAAAACTAGTTTAAAAAATAGATTTTCTGTTAAATGCTCTATTTTAGCTTCTTTTACATTTACATAGCACTTAGAAAATGTATCATAATCTGGAAATTAGAAATATAGACCAAAAAAGTTGCCAGTCCTTAACAGGTTTATTTTGGGGAGGCACATCTAAGGGCATGCCTGGCAACATTATGAATAGCACTGGCACCAAGGGCAACTGTAGGGGGTTAATGGGGACCCTGCATCATTCCTTGCCATGTGCCTGGTGAGTAAACTCCTAGAAGTTTATGGGAATGGTAGCAAGTGGGGAAAAGCCTGCAACTAACAATCAGTGTCACAAAGTGGGGATGACTAATTTGCTTAGGAGACTGTTGAGACAGATGTTTAATTAGCTGAAGTCAGAGTGGATAAATTGGGAGAGGACTGCCTATGCAGAGAAATACCTTTTCTCCCCGGTCTCTCATTTAACTGTTTTTTTGTCCTCACCATTTTCTTTTTGAAGGCAACATCCTTAGGTTGTGTGTTGGGGTGGGGGACGGGGAGAACAGAGCGATAGTACCAAGGCAATGGATTCTATTTGGTTACGTCTGCCCAACACTTACCATATGCTAAGTATTTTTGCATTTAACCTTTACAAAAGACCTTGTGAGGTGGAAATTATATCTTTTTTATGGTTGAGAAAACTAAAGATACACACACACACACATACACACACAGTGTGTATGTGTGTGTGTGTGTATCTTTAGTGTGTTGCTAATACGTGATATAGACGGAATTTGAACCCAGGTACCTTGATTCTTGAGTGCAATATTTTTCCCTACATCATAGCTTCCTCATTTAAAATGTTACGTAGATGAGGGAACTTGCTAGAATAAAGGCCATGGTTTATATTTTAATAAAGGTTTGTGTCACACAGGTGTATGTGTTTGTCAGAACTATTGATTAGTGCTTTTAAGACTTGTGCATATCATTGTATGTGAATTTTACCTAAAAACTTCAAAATCTTAAATATTAAACTCTCAGTTAATGATATGCATGCTGAAGTGTTAGGGGGTGCATGTACTGATGTGTGCTTCTTTCTTTTGAATGTATTTTTTAAAAAAAGATTGATTGATAGAGATGCATAGATGTATGGTAAAACAGGTTGTTGTGTGTTGTCAAGTCCATTCCAACTCAGAGAGACCCTGTAGGGCAGAGTAGAACTGCCCCATAGGGTTTCCAAGGCTGCAACATTTATGGAATCAGACTGCCACATCTTTCTCCAGCAGAGCAACTGATGAGTTTGAACCGCTGACCTTTCGTTGAGTAGCTGAGCACTTAACCACTATGCCACCAGGGCTCCTTAAAACAAATATAGTACAATGTTAATTGTAAGATATAGGTGGTGGATACATGGGTTTTAAGTGTACAGTTCTTTCAACTCTTCTGTGGTTTAAAATTTTTCATAGTGGGAAAGAACTCACAAAAATTAAGGATATGTAATTCATAATAATGAATTTCTGAAATTACAAATAAATATCCTCGTGGCATAGAAAACACTAATCTTCTTTTCCTTTTTTGTAGCATAATTTATCTTTCATTACTTTGTGTGCTAAATAACATCTTGGAGGTCGCGGTTTCTTCAGTCGACCTATAGTTTTAAATAGTATATACAGTTCAAAAAAAAAAACAGTTACAGATATAATAATAATTGTTACCGCTTATTGAATACTTAAAATTTGCCAGGCAATCTGCCAGATGCTTTTTTTTTTCTTCTATTATCTTAATCCTTACAACAACTATTTGAATTGGTTGTTTCTTTCATTTTGTAAATGAGAAAACTAAAGCTCAGAGAGGATGCAAGACTTGTCTAAGGTCACACAACTAGTAAGTGGGGAAGCTAGGACTCAAACCTAGGTGCCTGACTCCAAAGGTTGTGTCCCTAACTGCTGTCCCACACTTCTTCCTGATAGATAAGAATACAGTGTCCACAGCTCATTAAAGGTGGGTACACTTTTCTCCTTAGAAACACTAAATGCTCCTTCTTTGGTTGTGGCTGGCAGTATGATTCAATAGAAAGGGCACAGGCTTTGGAACCAAACCTGCCCACATACCAACCCCAGCTGTACCTTTCACACAGGCTGTGAAGTTCAGCAAGTTAACTGCTTCTCAGTTATCTCTTCTGGAAATAATACCTTCCTTACAAGGTTGTTGTTTTGACTGAATGCATGCAAAACCCTTAGTAAGTGCTCGGTGGATGTCAGCAGCCACTATCCCGGTTGCCACTACCACATAAAAAAAACCCACTGCTGTCAAGTAAATTCTGACTCACTACCCCATAGAGTTTCCAAGGAGCACCTGGCGGATTTGAACTGACGGCCTCTTGGTTACCAGCTGTAGCTCTTAACCACAATGCCACCAGAGTTTCCTACTACCACATAAGCACACCGTATAACCCTTCTCCTCAGTGTTTGGTTTTCTTCCTTTTCTACACATAAGACTTGGCCTCTGCCTGCCTTTTGTTTTCCAACGAATTAAGCTCTGTGGAAGAATGAAACTTTCAGTTATGCTTGGATTTGAATCTGCTGAAAGCACTCTTACTTTGAACAAGGAGAAAACTAGATCCAGAGAGTCAATTCTAATGATTTTTTACTAACAAGAAAACCCATACCCTGTATATGAACCTAGAAAACCAAATCCGTTGCCATCCAGTCAATTCCTATTCATAGCAACCCTATAGGCAGCACAGAACTGCCCCCATAGGGTTTTGAAGGAACAGCTGGTGGATTCGAGCTACCGACCTTTTGGTTAGCAGCTAAGGTCTTAACCACTGTGCCACCAGGGCTGATGATCACGAAGCTCACAAATCATATAGCTTATATCAGCAGATTTAATTTCTTATATCAAAGATCCTAGAGATAAAGTTAACAAACTATAATTTCCTGTAACAAGCATGTTTACAAGTGATTTAAAAAAAAGTTCTATTAATAGTTGAGTAGCTCACAGAGCCTGTTGGTTCCTCTCAGAAGACATTAAAAAGAGTAAATGTACTTAACATCAGTATCATATTTGAGTGAATTAATACAGAAGTTATAGACGAGAGATTTGGAGTGCTGCCCCCTATCTCTCTGCACCCTCCTTGAAGAGCCTTGGTCTCCCCCACGGGAAGCAGAAGGTCCTCTTTCTTCAGGCAGGCTATCTGTGTGCTTATCCTGTTACAGCTGGAAGAAAAACCCTTCCTTCACCAAGACTGATTTGAGCTAATTTCCATGAAAAACCACCACTTCAGAAGAATTATCGCAGCACAGAAGACTTCTTCGAGATCATCCAGAGGACCTGAAATACCAAACTTCTATTTTACTGCTTTCAAATGCCTGACGTTGGAGCTGTTTTCCCAAATAAACAACTTAAGCGATTTTTAACAATTTCAGTTAACAGCTTTCCATAAAGAGTTATTCCTTTTTGGAGTAAATTACAAATAATGGTACTTTTGACTGTGTGTCTGCAACAGTTTTAAATACATTAAGTAGGGAAAGAAGAAATAGCTAGTCAGGGTTATTTCTTTTTCTGCCTTGCAATGATAATAATGTCCAGAGACAAAGATGACTTAAACTAAGGAAAATGGCATTAGATTAGCACTGAGAGGCAGGTCTGAGTAGAGGAAATATCAGCATTTACCTTTCTTGTTACTTAGCTGCTAATCACAGCATGGCAGTCAGCTAGGTGTGTGGGTTCTACTGTGTCATCAAACCAGTTTTTCAAACAGGAAGTCAGTGAGATGTAATTAAAGCCTAAGTGCTGTAAAAGATGCTAGGTGGTCTCTTGCAACTCCTCAATCTTCCCCAAAACTGTCACCACATAATCATAGTTATATCAAATCATAACAAAACCCTAGCTTTCCGTTTTTTTGTTTGTTTTTGGCATGCTACATTTCTTAGAACAATGTAATTTAAGAGAAAGCAAGATTAAAGTCTACAAACTCCTGAGGGTCATGCAGATCTCTGAAACACCTAAAACCAAATTCATCATTTAATAAATATTTGTGCAATTTCTACCAAGCTGCAGGGAGTGAATAAGAATGACAAGTGCCTGCTCTCAGAGAGTTCTCATTCTAGTGGGGGAAATGGTCAGTAAAAAGTAAACAGATGAGTGTGATACATGTGATAGGGATAAACACTACAAAGAAAATAAAACAGGGTGATATCTCCTACTTTAAATCCACATGTCTACAGAGTCTGCCTTCTAAAATGCAGTTCTCTTGGGTCACTCCATTATTGCCTACCATGCTCTTAAACCAAGCCCTTCATCATCTCTGTCCCTCCCCATCACAATCTCATTCAGCTCTTCTTATGTCTTACTGTGTTTCCCAGGTCTGAATCTGGTTCTGCTGCTTGCTGGGCCCCTGCTACCATCTCTTCATAAAAGAGTCCCTCCTCTTTTCATGTGGTTGCCCTAGGACATCTTCTAGGCTCTATGTCTTGAATCCTGCCTCCGGGTCAGGCTCTGAATCCAGTTCCCATCCTCCAGCCCCTTTTGCCTCCCTTTCCACTTAACATTTTCACTGTTCATTGCCTCCCTAGTTCATGTCGTCAGGGATATATGGCCTTTGGGTCTCTTTCTCCCCGTGCCTGCCCCAGTGGGCCAACCTGCTGCCTTCCATACCTGGCCCCTCTCCAGAGACCCCAGGCAGGCAGCAGTGTTTTGTACCTCCCTTTCTCCACTCTTCCACCCCCTCAGCTGTAATTATCTGGTAAGCCATTTTTCTTCTTCACTAGACATGGTAGGGGACCTTACAAGTATTTGTTGAACAGCGCATGAGTCTGAAAAACCAAGATTTCTTCCTTACAAGCTGGTAGCCAGAATTAGAAGGTTCCTCTATGCTTTTTAGTGAGATTTTAAAGCAAATGAAAGGAATTCATGCTTTGAATATGATGTCTGGACATATGGTGTACCTTATGTTCAAGAGGTGATGCAGGCTAAAATTAATGCGATGAGGACTTTCCTCTCAGGTTTTCACTGAACTGAGTAATAGGAAATCTTCTGGTCCTCCCGGAGCATTGAATCATTGGAGGAATGTTACTGCGGCCCGTTAGGAAGCATTTGGGGTCATATGCAGCTCTCGTTAATAAGTATAGCTGGAAAATCTCGTATGTGAAGCTTAGAAAAGCAAACTTCCAAGGTTATCATTTGGAATTCTGGTTTTCGTACTTTCCTTCACAACATTCATGTCTCAGATCATTCCCATAGGCAAACTTCCCCCCGGAGTCCCTTACAAGATAAGTTTTTTGGTGTCAGCAAGAAGCTTTTAGTAAGACTTCTGTTTAATGAGAACCTTCAGATCTTTATTTCACATATCTACTTAACTCACCTGGCTGGGGGCGGGGGGGGGGCAGGGTGATAATACTGTTTTATTTTTATCGTTGACTTGTGACTCAGGAGGCCCCATATGTTACAGAATAGAGCTGCTCTACGTTTTTATTGGCTGTGATCTTTATGGAAACAGTCAGGCCTGTTTCTTCCACAGTGCTGCTGGTGGGTTTGAACCCCCAACCTTTTAGTTACCAGCCAAGTGGAAACTGTTTGTACCACCTAGGGACCTTAATTTTTGACGCTAGTCAGTCTTTGCTGTGCTCACTATGATGGGTCCTACTGATGAGAGCAGAATTTCCTATTACTTCCTGTTGCTCGGCTCACCATGCTCAGGTTCTGCTGAAATTCAGCAGTTGCAGAGGAGGCTCTGGCCATGTCAAGCATGGCCTAAGTCTTCATTGTTCACTTCCTGGGGAGCTAGGCATGCAACCTGAAAAGAAAATCTCCAGGCCCTTTTGCCTCTCTCTCTTAAACACTGTACTCTATGCTGAGAAACTAACACCCAGCTTCTCTCCCCCTGTGCTGCACCCAAGCCCAGGTCACCCAAAAGAGGATCTTGAGAGCCCCAGGGAACCCCAGAGACCAACATTTCTCAGAACACCTCACCCCAGTAATCTCACACCTGAAAACCTCTCTCAGGAGAGAGGGAAGGAAGTGGAGACTGCTCCTGGACAAATTCTTTCTTCTATCTTTTATAAGTCCTTCCATTTCCTGAAGAAAGGACTTTCTTGAGTTCCCGGTTTGGTGAGTTCCCCTCCTGAATGGAGCCTCTCTTGCCCCCAGGCTGCTGGGCGTTATCTGACTTCACTTTAGCAGGTTGTTTCATGCATCCCCTAATTGGCTACCAGCACCCTTCCCTGATGCAAAGAGAAACAACTGGGCAGCAAGGGCTTGATGAGTTGATAAGCACTGAGTTACTCCATCAGAATCAACGGTGGAAGTTAAGAGGGACAGGCCATATCTTAGCTGTGGAATCTGCTAGAGAGAACAGTGTCCTTCACCCACTCTGTCTTGTGTCAGAGGCACTTTGGACCTGTCCCCAGTAAGTTCCTAGTGTACTAATCTTGCCAAACATTGGTGAATACCTTGCAAAGGAAAAGGATGAGGGCCTCCTTTTACTTTGGGAGAGTGTTTGAGAGAAGGATGTTGAGCTTTAATTTGAGTAAAATGAAAGCCACTGTGGAGAAGAACTGGTTCCTTTTTGTTTACACCCGATCTAGCACTGTACCTGGCCAGGATTTGGTTGCTGATACATTTTGTAGAATGAACTAGGGAGGAGCAGTGAAAGCCAGTGTGCAGCCCACAACTGCTTTGCTCTCTGCCAGCCTGGGCTAGAGGCCACCCACTTTCTTTTCAGGAATGGATTCACTACCCTTCGATTATTGGAGATCAAACTTCCTCGGAGAATTAAATCATTGAATGTAAATGTCCTAAAAATGAAGGCGCAGTGCACATCAGTCGAAATTAGTGTTGCCTCCCAGGTCCCCTTAACGATATGGATCTCTAATAAGTCCTTGAGGAGCCAGAGGAGTATATCAGAAACAGACATTTTAAACATCAGTAGTCAAATAAGGGTACCCAGCAGGAAGAAGCTTCTACGTACACTGTATTACAGAAGAAAAGAATTAAGGCAAACTCACTTTGCAGAGGGAATGTGTGAACAAGAGAGAGAGAACATACTAAATCCTCATCTTCCATAGCAGGAAGTTAATAGATACTGTCTCGTATCGATATAATCTTAAAAATAGCTAAATAAGAATACATAAAAAAAAAAATGACAGTAAATACCAGAAAAAGTAGCCCAAAAAGTTGCAAATGTCTGTGAGGAGCAGGACTCAGGATTGGAGCAGGGACTTACTCTCCTTCATTATAGGGTTTGTAGTAGTATTTACTTTTAAAACTACATGTGCATGTTATTGGAAACCCTGGTGGCATAGTGGTTAAGTGCTACGCCTGCTAACCAAAAGGTCAGCAGTTCAGATCTACCAGGCAGTCCTTGGAAACTCTGTGGGGTAGTGCTACCCTGTCCTGTAGGGTCGCTATGAGTCAGAATCGACTCTGTGGAAATGGGTTTGTTTTTGTGTGTGTGTGTGTGTGTGCATGTTATTTTGATAAAAATAAAAATAATTTTAAAGTTTATAAGAAGAAAACAACTTACTTTCAAATTCTAGGGCTTAGAAAGATTTCTCTTTCATTTTCTTACTTTTAAATCTGTTTGGAAACTTCCTTTCTCCTAAAAGCCACAATCCATTTTATCGTGTTCAATGTCAGTTTTCTATGAGAACATCACTATTAAATAGTTACTTCCTATTATAAACATTTCCAAACCTTTTAAGACTAAAATGTTATGTAACTGTAACTGTTACATTGTAATTTTGCCAACATTTTGTCTCTGTGACCCGTATTTTCCGTAGGTTAAAACACAAGTTATTAGCTGAGTACTCTGTCCCGTTCTAAGAATGACTAATACCTCAAATATAAATGAAAACAGCTGCTTTTCCATAACATTAGAGTCCCAGACAGCTGTCACATGTACATTTTGACATTCTTTTTTTTAAATTGGGACAAAAATTAGTTATGGGATCTACTAATCTGGTTAAGTATATCATCTAACTTCTGTGGAGAGGTAGAGAAGAGGTCATAGAAAAGCCCACAGAGCTAGAATGTAGACTTCCCAAAAGGCTTGAACTTACTTAAAATGAAAACTGTGTGATGAGACCCTTCTGTGCCAAGAACATATGCTCTGTAAGGGTCTGGCGGTGGCTACTGCACCACCGTTGCTTCTGCCAGGAGTCTGAGCAGGCAGACAGCCATTGTTCTCTTCTCTCAGGCTGAAGAGATTGTGGAGTTCTACTCCATTGTCCCTGGAAAGCCTGAATCTATGCTCTCGCCTCCTCTGCAGCCCTTGGAGGATTTATTTCAGGGGGTGTCTGTTGTGGTTCAGGAGGTTGTGCTTCCCCTTTTGGCTTAAAGCTGGCTCTGCCTTTGCTAGTTGGGTGACCTTGGGCAAGTGACTTCGCCTCTCTGAGCTCCTTGCTTTAGTCTCCTTCTCAGTAAAATAAAGTCATAACTAGATCACGGGCTGCTGGTTGATAGTCTTAGCTGTAGAGGTTAAGACCTAGGTCCAAGAAGTACCTGCCTGGCTTTTTCTAGCTCTTTGGTGAGTTTCTTAGCCTGTTTGGATGTCATTTTCTTCATCTATAGATGGAATAATAATAGTGTCTTCTTCATAGCACTGTTGTGAGAATTAAATTAAGATCTGTGTAAAACACAAAGCGTTCAGTAATTAGTCCTGTCCTCTCCCTTCAATTTCACTGTTATGAGACTCCGTCAAACTCAAAATTTTGTGATCTAACACTTTGTTTTTTATGAGTATGACTGCTTTGTGTCATAGTTCAATGGAGTCATTCAGTAGACTCTAGCTGCTAAGTAACCCAGCTCAAATTTAGTCCACATTGGGCACAGCCCAGAATGTGTGCATCTGTCTGCCCAGCTGCTCATATGAGCTTTTCCAGGGGTCCGAGGCCCCTTGTCAGAGCAGCAAAGCATCAGTGAGAACATAGAAGTGCACATGTAGGAATGACCTCACGTTGCTCTAGAGCACGCCGCATCTGGGGCACAGTGTACAGAAGGGTTAGAAGCAGGAGAAACTTTTGTCATAAATTTTCTCTTCAGCAGGACTTCCCAGGGAATGTCTGACATGAGCAGAGAGGAAATGCTGATTGGCCTGGGAATCAGCTGAAGGAGACAGGAGCTGCAGTGGAAGCTGCTGGATTTACTGTTACTAGCAAGGCAAATGGAAAGCCAGCAGGGCAGCCCAGCTCTCAGATAATAGATGTAACAAGAAGGAAAACTCCCAGAAAGGAAAATGGCTGGCAGCCAGGAATCCTCTTCTGCCATTTTTTCCCATTGTTTTTTGTTTCGTTTGTTTAGCACAAGGGGATGCATATTTTAAAATCTTGGATTATAAATCACAATTCTTAGTAAGATTCCTCAGGTTATATTCAACTATTTAATAAAGCAACAGGATGCCGAATGAATTGTTTATCTTCTAATTGGCTTGAAATAAAACAGGATCTATAATTGAGCTTATCTGTTTGATAGATTCAGAGTTGAACATTGTGAAATGGGCAAAATTGTATTAATATAATAATAAATAACTATCATTTGTTGAGTACTTACTATGTGCCAGGCTAAGTCCTCTATCTGTGTTATTATTTCTTTTAATCTATACAATAACTGTGTGAGTTAGAAATGATTATCATTCCCAACTTAGAGATGAGAAAATAAAGCTTAGACCGCTTAAGTAATTTCCCAAGGTCTTAAAGCTTGGTGGAGCTGGGATTTGAACCCTACCGTTAAAGTCCTATCAGTTTAGTAAAATGTATTGAGGCAAAACCCAAATGGCTATTACGAGGCCAGGCAAGGTACTGGCAATAAAAAAAGCACTAACCAAGGCTTGTGTCTTGACTTCAAACAGCCCCAGTTGGTGTGGTGGTTATTAGAGGGAAGATGGGACAGGCAGAGAGGGGCTGGAACCTGGACTTTGATTCTCCAATGGTGGGCAGAGGTACAGTTGGCAGGTAGAGCTGATACCTGAAAGGTCTGGCCCCCAAAACAGGGAGCAGGGCAGATGGTTGCTCAGCATCAGGGATCCACAAGGATTCAGGGGGATCTACAGGTCCGGGCAGCAAGGACCAGGGTGCAAATTATGTTCAGCATACAGGGGCAGCAATACAGAGAGCTGAAAGTTCTAGTCCTCCCAGAAGACTTTACTTCCAAAAAATCAGCCATTGAAAACCCTATGAAGCACAGTTCTACTCTGATACACGTGGGAGTCGCCTTAAGTCAGATTCGAGTCTTCAGGAACTGGCTTTCTTGGTGTCCTATGCACGGTTAGGTCACAAAGGCAACAGGAGAGCGAAAATGCATTGTCCTAATTACCTCTAGAAGAAATTCTTTTAAAAATGCCTGTCAGTGGCCAGCATCCTGTAATTTTCCTCATTCAGTTCAGCACAGCAAGCACTTTTTCTAAAATTAGAACAGATGAAAATTAAAAATATGTATCTGAAATCAAACTCAGCACAAAAGGGCCCTCACAGTATAAAGGGGGCTAGAAAATCAAGATACCAACATCTACCCAATTAAATCAATTAGTCATTCATCAAACATTTACCAAATTCTGTAGTTGCAAAGATGAATAAGACTGCCGTTTCATACGCACTCTTTCTGGGACTCATTAAGTCACTGAAAGTCATGGCAAGGGGAGTTCTCTAAACTATTTGAATTGTTTTCTTGGTTATGTTTCCCCCTCTTCCCCCTCCTCCCATTTTTCCAGAGTAAGTATAGTTGAATTCACATAAATTAAATGTATAATTTATGGATAAGAAAATCCAGGCAAATAGGTGGCATCGGGGCTTAGAGGAGGATTTCCAGAGAGACACACTGAGAACCTAGCAGAGCACCAGGCCTGGAGCAGATTCTGGGCAGGGATGCACCAGAAGCAAGAAAAATTACCTGAATGAGACATGGAGGCCAAGGTCAGATTAGGAGAAAGGAAGCCTTGTTTTTGATTGGCCTGGAATTGCAGAAATTCTTGCCTTGGAGGAGAGCCTGCAGGTGAGGGGAGTGTTAAGTGATGCCAGTCTGGGAATCTATAGGGTCCGATACCATGGACGTCAAAAGGAGAAAAAGCAAAAATGGTTGCAGAGGCCAGATAAGATTTAAGGGAATAGCAGTAAAGGAGGGATGTGATTTTGACAGACTGGAGGAACAAGCCGTCTGGGTGAAGGGAATGGCACAAGCAATGGTATGGAGGTAGGAGACCATGAAGTGTACGCACCAAACAGCAAGGAGACTAGTTAAACTGCATCATAGGTGGATAAGACATTAAGATGGGTAGAAGGTCCTGAGAATAGATAAGGAGTTTACATGTAATTTGGTAGGCCCTGGGGAGAGTTATAAAAGGATTTGAGCATGGAAGTGATAACCTTCAGAACATGACTCTAAAAAGCATCTTCTGATAGCTGAATGGAGAATGGAAGGCTGAAGACCAAGAGACTGGTTGGGAGACCATTACTGTGGGCTGGATGATAAGGAATACAAACAGAAAAACAAACCCATTGCCATCAAGTCAATTCCGACTCACAGTGACCCTATAGGACAGAGTAGAACTGTCCCATAGCGTTTCAAAGGAATAGCTGGTAGATTCGAAGTTCCACCGTTTTGGTTAGTGGCTGTGGCTCACCATAGTTCTTAACCATTGTGGCACCAGGGATGCAGGGAAGACTTATTAAGTGGGTAGAGTCTGCGTAACTTGGGAGCTGACTTAATATCAACAAGGAGGAAGACAGAATTAGAGAAGTATTCCAGACTCGGTGAGTTCTTTGTTCACTACTACGAGTCCTTAGAGGCCAGGATCAGAATTTTATTCATCTTTGCATCTATAGTGCCTAATGCAGGGCCTGGCACGTGGGAGGAGTTTAGTAAATGTTTGAGAAATTACTGAGTTAATTCCGTGGGAGAATGGTGATGTCATTTTGGAAACCCAGTTATAAGGCAAAAGGTGTTTTTGAGAAGGGAATGTATAGTAAGTTGATAGTTGGTAGTTCTGTAAAATTAGAAGCAAAAAGGTGCTTGGAGTTCTGTCTTTTCCTACAAAAGCAAGCTGAAGCTATTCATTGCCAGTGATGCTTCCCTAGAGAGTTGGTAGAAGCCCCTTAGAGGCCCTGCAGGCTATGATCTCACCCAGGGCTGGAACCCCTTCCACAAGGGTCTCTGACACTTAGCTGTTTATAGACGCTTTCACTGCCAGTATCTCACTGAATCCGCTCAAAGCCCCGTCAAGTAGATGCAGAGGGGGAGAATGAGGTTTAGAGAGGATGTGGTTTACCCAAGCAGATTCAAATCAAAGTGTTCAGATTCCACTGTATCATAACAAAGTCTGACTATTGAAAACAGCTGGCCCTACTCTTACCATTGACTAGAGTTGGAGTCACTGCTTTTTTGTAGCTCAGAAAAGGCTGCAGACAAATGAAGTCTCCTTTTTGTTTGTTTCTTTTGTTTTTGTCCTTAGGTGCTTGTGACTAAATTCACTAATTCACTAGCTGTCAAGGCTGTGTTAAGGAAAATGGGTTTGAACTGCTGTGGTTTTTGAGTACTGGACTGGATGTCAGAAACCTTTGCCATCACGGGAAATTCTGTCACTCTGGATTTACTATCTGTTCCCCGCAGCTGAATTCCTCAGCAGTGTGATTTAGCACCCTGGCTCCCCATCAACCAGTTTTGGCATTTATTTGAATGCATTACCCTACTGGTTTCCATAAACTATTTTACAATTGTTTAAAATAAATGACTGTTTATTTCCACAAAAACCATCTGTATTTCTTTACAGAGCAACAGATAACTATATGTAAAATTTGGTAATGTCACAGTGACTCAAGTAAAGAGAAACAGATTGGATTGAAAAATTGGATGCTTAGGGACAGTGTTAAAGGTTTCTGTCCTCTCTAACAAGTGATATTTGGTTTTGAAGGAGAAAAAACTACTTCTTTTTAACAAGTACTATCAGGCCTCCTTTCTCCAAAGGGCAGTGCATTCGCAGTGTCTGGATAGTGACAGGACGTGGACTATTAGCATTCCTCATGGTAGTGAATTGCCTGCTCCTTCCAGCAAGCTCTCTGCCTGGGATGGCATGTAGGAAGATCCTTTCCAGTAGCTTCCAGACTTCTCTAAGTTTTAAGTTTTTGTTTGTGCCTTATGTCTTTCCGTTCTGACGTTGAGTGGGTTCCGTTCAGGCCTATATGCTGGAACTTAAGCATTTCTGGGTACAAAGCCATTGAGGCAAGCAGCTGTGGCCTGGGTGAGGGGAACCAGAACTGATAGAGAAGCAGGGCTGGCCCCTGACAGTGGTGATTTTCCATTCTTCAGCCACTGTTCAAAGCCATGGGGCGAGTCAGCTTAAATCACATTTGTTCAATCCATCTTCAAAGAAACCAGAGTTGGGTCACTATTGGGAGTTTCCAAACAGTGGGGATGTTTGAAGTCACATGGAGATGGAGCTCCAAGTCTGCTTTCGAGCAGGAGGTGGTCAGGATGGTTGCTGTGATGGTTAAGGTTGTGTGTTCAACTTGCCTGGGCCACAATTCTCAGTGGTTTGGCAGTTACCTAATGATGTAGTTATCTTCCATTTTATGATATAATTACCTCCATGATGTGATCAGCCAGTCAGTTGTAAGGAGAGTTTCCTTGAGGGTATGGCCTGCATCTAATCATATGTTGACATTCTGGCAAAGCTTGCTGGCTTTTGCTTGCTGTGGGTCCTGTATCTGGCTTGTCATCATTTGACCTCCGGTTCTTGGAACTTGAGCCAGCAGCCTGACATATTGCCTGCCAATCTTGGGATTCATTGGCCTCCACAGCCCATGAGTCAGCAGCTTGCTTTCTGACCTGCTGATCTTGGGTTTATCAGCCCCTGTAGCTACATGAGTCAAGAGAAGCCTCCAGCCTGACACCAGACCCAAGGACTTGGGACTTGCCAGCCTCTACAACTGTGTGAGCCATTTCCTTGACATAAATGTTTCTCTCTCTCTCTCTCTCTGTGTGTGTGTGTATATATATATATATATACACACACACACACACATACATACATACACACACACTTAACTGGTTTTGCTTCTCTGGAGAACCCAGTGTAAGATATTAGCCGAGGCTGAATTTTAGTCACCAAATATACCTGTGTGCTGAGGCTGTCCTAAGAATGTAGAGATGCTAAAATGTGCTCTCCATCCTCAAGTTGCTTACAGCTAGTAAGGAAGACAGAGGTCTTTTTAGTGTAGAGATCATTTTAGTGTCGATTGTATAGGGAAGTCCAGGGGCAGTGACATCTGAGCGAGTTTTGACTTCTCAAGTAGAAGAGACCATGGACTAGAGAAGTGAAGTGGAGGGAAGGATGTTCCAGAATGAGGGACTGGTATGAGCAAAGACACAGAGGTTTGAAACAGCATAGTTAGGAGGGCATTTCCGAGTTACTATTTCATTAGGGGAAACCCTGGTGACGTAGCGGTTAAGTGCCACAGCTGCTAACCAGTTTGAATCCACCAGACGCTCCTTGGAAACTCTATGGGCAGTTCTACTCTGTCCTGTAGGGTCGCTATGAGTAAGAATCGACTCAACAGCAGTGGGTTTGGTTTGGTTTGTATATCATTAGGTAAGGAACCCTGGTGGTGCAGCAGTTAAGCACTTAGCTGCTAACCAAAAAGTAGGCAGTTCAAACCCACCAGCCACTTTATGGGAGAAAGATGTGACAGCCTGCTTCTGTAAAGATTACAGCCTTGTAAGCCCTCTGGAGCAGTTCTGCTCTGTCTTACAGGATGTCTAAGAGGCGGAATGGGGTTGGTTTGTTTCGGGTTATATCACTAGGTGGGAGATAGGAAGAAGAGGGAGATGAAACCAGTGTGGCAGACCTCTAGAGGCTCTAGCCCCTGCAGAAGAACTAAAGATCTCTCTAAGAGTGCCCCTTGGAAAGTGGAAACAGCAGTCCAGGTGTTATGGACCAAGCAGCTGAAACTATTCAGTGCAAACTGTGGGCCAGGCATTGTTCCCGTACTTTTTACCTGTACTAACTCACTGAATCCTTAGAACAACCCTTTGAGGCAGGTGATGTTGTTATTCTTTTACAGATGGGAAACGAAGGCACCAAAAGGTTAAATAACACCCCCAGGGTCATGTAGCTAATAATTGGTAGAACTGAAAATTCAAACCCAAGCTATCCTGTAACCGTTTTACCATGCCATCTCAGATATGTTGGGGTCAGCAGAAGCTGCAGAGCACTCTCCCTACACAAACACACAAAAATGAGTTTAGGACAGGGGTCAAATCCAGACCTTCCCTTTTCCCCAGGCTGCAGGGGTGGGTTACTGACACACAACCTTTTGTCTCAGAGGCTAGTAAAGGCATCAAGACTGCCTTAAAGGGAGTTAAGTAGCCAGAGATATAGTTTGAGACCGCCCTTTGTTTTTCACAGTGCCATCTAGAATCCATGAGGAGGGCAGGCATCTGTAGTTGTCCAGACTGGAGTGACACGGCAGCAGATGGGAATTCTGACCCTCGGTCTGTAGTTGTGGGCTCCTTTTGTAAATGGCCTCAGACACTCCATTTCTCTTCATCTTTGCTGCCCAGCTCCTTTGAGCAGCTCTGAGAGCCTCTGGGGTCCAGCCCGTGGCTGAACCCTAGGCCTCAGGAACCCTTGAACAGGCTCTATCCCATTTTAGTTCCTGGTTCCCCAACTGCTTAGATGTCTCCCCAGCAGCCGCTGAGCCTGCATGACCTGTAAGGAGTCAGGTAAAATAAGAGGCCACAGTCCTTAATCTATACTAGTTGGAATAATCTCTGATAATAATCTCTTAAAATTAGGTTTTTAAATGAGAAAGTAATTCCAATGTATATGCCCATTGTCAAAAAATCCAAACAAAATAGCAATCCATGAAGTAAAAAAGGCTTCTTATCCACTGCCACCCCATCTTACACCCCAGAGGTAATTCTAGTTAACAGTGTAGCCATCAGAACAGTTTGACTCAGCTCCTTCCAGAGAGAGAGAATGTGTATGTGTGTTTTCAACAAATATACATATATAGCTGGGGTTTTACTTTATTAAAATGGAGCATATTCTACATATTCTAGATCTTTTTAAATTTAATAATGAATCATAAAAATATTTCCTTGTCTCTTTTTTTTTGTTAACAGCAATATAACATCCCAGTATACAGATAAACTGTAATTTATTTAATGGGTTTATTTTTTACTGATGAGCACTAAGGTTATATACTTTTTTTTTTTTTTTAATATTAAAACAGTGCTACAGTGAACATCATTGAACATTGATCTTTCTACTCAACCTGATAGATTGCTAAAAGTGGGATTGTTGGGTTAAAGTCGTTCAATTTTAATGCCACCTTGTTGAAGTCATTCTGTTTAACAGTGATTACTGAACACCTACAACGAGACTGTTTTTGTAGTGAAGCACTGGGGATACTGAGTTGAGATTTTTTTTAAAAGCCACATATCCCACACAGGTCTCCAAAGAGCACCCTGATAATGGGGTAGAGGGATGGGGAGGTGGGGAGGCAGGCCAAATTGACACAAATGCCTTAACTGACCATGCTAAATATACTGATAGAAATAAAGGCCCCCGGAAATTGGAATGAAAGAGCTCTCAATTCTAACAGGGACCAGGGAAAGCTGCAGAGGAGGGGATGTACCAGAAGGTGTGCCTTCTTCCTCCTCCCAGCGCCTGTCTGTGAGGCTGGATGTTCAAGAAGAAATTTGTTCTAAAGAATTATGGTGCTCCTGCTTTTTCTCCTACACAAAGAAGGAAATCTCAGCTGTACGCCCTTTCCTTTCCTCCTGTTGGCACTTTCTGATTGATGATTGGAAATGATGGCAATACATAAACTATTTTTCTTTTTATTTTATGACCTGGTAATAGCAGTAACATATTTCCAGTAAATGTTTTCTATCGCAATAAAAAAGTTGTAACAAGACTAGAAATAGGTATAGTTAAACCCTAAAGATATCACAGTTTCAGAACTGTGGATTGAGGCAGTAACTCTGTAAATCATTTAACTTAGAAAAAGACACATCCCCCCCCCACCCCCAAGAAAAGAATCAGGGCAAACAGCTGGTGCTTACTTGTAAATGCTCATCATATAGGTGCCTGCTGTGAGGACTGGTGGATGCATGCTTTTTACCCCCTCAAAACCAACTACCCACTCCCTCATCACTGCTGCCAGGTCTCCCCACCCAACATCTTTACTCCTTTTGGAACTGATAAATCATCTCAACCTTACACTTCTTTTTTTTAACCCAAAGATCAAAACCTATAATGCCCTTTATGGGATATAGCTAACAGAGTGGTTAAGACACAGGCTTTCGAATCAAGACACACCTTGATTTTTGTCCTGGCCTCATCACGGGCAAGTGACTTAAACCACTCTGTAAAATTGGGACCATAATTGGGCCTACCTTCTTAAAAAAAAAAAAAAGCCCTTATAAGGATTCAGAGAGCTAATGCATGTAAAGTGCTTTGTTTCAGGGCCAGGAAGGTCCTTAATGTCAGTCACTGTGGTTATTATTACAGTCTGAGAATGAAGCAATATTTGGTTTATTTGTCAAAAAGGACAAATGATTTTGTCACATTTACATAGCAGTATAATAACCGATATTTATTGAGTGCTTATTATGTGTCAAGCATTGTGTTGAGCATAATCTTTACAATTACTCCATGAAAGTTTAAATCAAGTAACTTGCCTGTTGTTACACAACTTGTAATAGGGCCAACATTTTAATTCAGATCTTTCTGACTCCAAAGCCCATGCTCTAACCAGTACCAGACCACCTTCTAGTATCAGATGCTCACAGCAGGAGCAGAGATTGTAGAACTTTGAGTAGTTCTGTCTCACACCAGGCACATCTTCCTTTGGCTGATAAAGATTTGGAGCTGATATTGGTGAGAGCCTGTGCTCTCAGAACTCCAGGGTCAGACAGAAAAGAACTATTTCCTTTCCCTAATCATAGGCAGAGCAGCCTGTTTCTCAGCTCGTCCTTGTTTAAGCTCTACACATTTCCTAAAAGGGTGAAGAGCCTCTTCTGTGTGTCTGTTATCCTTATCATGCTCTAAAAATTAGGCCTTTCCCAGCCTTTGCCTTTAATCTCTGATTCTAGCTGACACCTTCATTAATGGTCCAGCACAAGCTTTCTGTCGACTTGAAGACTGCTGTGTAAAAGTGGTTTTGCTGTCCTATCAATAATGGTCATAATTTCCCCAATACACTCATCAGCAGTGATTTGAAAGTCTTGCAGCAAAGAAATGGAAACTCCAGTGCAGTGGTTTTAAAGTAATTTGTCTTATAGACGGCATCTTATTTTAGTAAAATCAGGTCAGTGGAACACTGCTGGGTCAGTTTTTTTTGTTTTTTTTTTTTAGTATGATACAAATTAGTTGAAGGAAATTGTTCATTTCAACCTTAGATTATTTCTAGCTACGGTAGCTTTTTAATATCTTTTTCTTTATTTACATGGTTTTAATAAACTTTAATCATCATCATCAGGCAAATACCTTCTCAGTTTCAGCCAAGCCTTAGATAAGAGGAAGAAGTGCTGTCACCTACCCCACAGAAGCAACCTTCCCTTCACAGTTTTAGGGTTTAATGTGATGATGACTGTGTTTCCCACTCCTTGTCATCCTCCAGTCTGGCCCCCTGGTTGGGGTTTGTTTATTGCACAAAGTGACCCCTTGACCATGCCCTCCCCCAGGAGGTATTTTTGTAAGCACACTATGCTAATTTTCTTATGGCAACATATTAAAAACAATGGCACGGCCACACTTACAAAAATATACCTTGCAGGGGAAGGGCGAGGTTGGCAAACAGACATAGAAGGCATGGGCTATTTGCATAAAAATATGGTACATATTTGTATGTGCTGCATGTGTAGTCATATATATAATAGAGCACATAGGGGGCACAGTTATGGAAACTTCTTAGACATATCCAGACACCTCGTGGGACCGAGTTACTGGGCCTGAATGCTAAGGACCATAGTCTGGGGGAACGTGTAGGTCAATTGGCATAATACAGTTCATAAAGATAATGTTCTACATCCTAGTTTGGTGAGTAGCATCTGGGGTCTTAAAAGTTGCAAGCGGTCATCTAAGATGCAACTATTGGTCTCTTCCCATCTGAAGCAAAGGAGAGTAAAGGAAACCAAAGACTCAAGGAAGCAATTAGTCCATAGGACTAATGGCCCACAGGAACCACAGCCTCCTCTAGCCTGAGACCAGAAGAACTAGATGGTGCTAGGCTATACCACTACCAATGGTCTGACCAGGGACACAATAGAAGGTCTTGGTTAGAATGGAAGAAAAATGTAGAACAAAACTCAAATTCATATAAAAGACCCGTCTTGCGTACTGGACTGATACAGACTGGTAGAGCCCTGAGACTATCGCCACCCGAAGACACACCTTTTTAATCTGGAACTGAAGCCACTCCTGGAGGTCACCTTTCAGCTAAATAATAGATTGGCCTGTAAAATAAGCAGTAACACCATGAGGAATGTGCTCCTTAGAACAACCAACTATATGAGATCAAACAGGTAACATTTGCCCAAAAGCAAAGATGAGAAGGCAGGGAGGGGCAGGGAAACTGTAGAGATGGAAAAGGGAAGGCAGGGTGAAAATGGGGAGAATGCTGACAACAGTGCAGGGATAGCAGCCAATGTCAGGGAACAATTTGTGTCTGAATTGTTGAATGGGAAACAATTTTGCTGTGTAAACTTTCACCTGGAACATAATAAATGTTTAAAAAATAAATAGGTGATATCATCCATGAGACCTGCCCGTATTGGGTTGATAAGTGCTAAAAATATCATGGTTCTGTTCTCCTACTTGATTTCTTTTCTATATTACTTAACTGTAAAATAAATATTAAAAATTTCAACAAGATTTTGATTTTTTTCTGAAATTAATACTTTAAAACTATGTAAATATTAATTTTTTTAAATTTGCTGTTTTATTAAGAACCTTAGCTATGAAGGTATGTGTAGAGTTGAATAGTCCCCCCCCCCCCAAAACTCTTGCCCACCTGGAGCCTCAGAATATGACCTTATTTGGAAATATAGTTTTTGCAGATGTAATTATTTAAGTTAAGGTGAGCTCATACTGGATTATAGTGGGCTGTAAAGCCAGTCTGACTGGTGTCCTTATAAGAAGAGAGGAGACGCAGAGACACGTGGAGGAGAATGCTGTGTGAAGACAGAGGCAGAGATTGGAGTGAGCATCTACAAGGCAAGGAACTCAAAGGATTTCCCCGCAGAAGCTTGAAGAGAGGCATGGAACAGATTCTTTCCCTAGCGTTTTAAGAGGGAGCATGGCTCAGTTGACACCTTGATTTCAGGCTGCTACCCTCCAGGACTGTGAGAGAATAAATTTCTGTTGTTTTAAGCTAAATAAAAAAAAAAGAAAGAAAGAAAGTTAATGGGGGCAAAATTGCATTCCCAAACATTTGAACCTGAAGTGGCCAGGGCCAAACTTAGTTGATCTCTGGTGATCGGTTCAATTTAGTTACGATTTTTTGCCATTAGGCTGGGGCTGAATGATGGTGATTTGGTTGAGGCCAAATGTCTGAAGAAAATTGGCTCTCTGATAAGAGTGCTGTTATCAGAGGGGGCTACCTTCTCATTTACATTTAGATGAGTATTGATTATTTATTTACTCAGAGAAGTGAGATTCGTTTCCAATCTTATCTTTCTCGTCTCTGCTTGTCAGCAGAAAGAGAGATAGAGCTCCTGACATCAGGCCAAGATAACAGCACTTTGTAGTAAAGATAAAAGTTAGAATGGGCCTTTTTCTAGTCTTGACTGAAAGGATAAGTTTTAAAAATTAGAACTGATGGGTCATGCTTTCAAAACCTTTCCTGAAGGTTTTGCAGTTTAACTAGGCAGGAGAATTGGTTTATTGGAACAGCCCTGGTCTTTCTTCTTTTGTAATAGGAATTGTATTTAACTTGATTATATTTGGCTGTTTCACTGAGAGCAAATTGTGTATTGGCTCAGAGGAAGCTAAAGTGTGACCTTATTGTCATGTCTGCTTGTTCCTTTTTTTATTATTTAAATTCCAAATTATCCAGTCCGAGCCTCAGAGGGGGTATAAGCTACAGTGGTTATCACTTAAATATAGTTCAGTACGTATATTAAGATCAAGCAGAAAATGATTATAGTAGCCCCTAGAGGAAGAGTTATGAGCAATGGAGCTAATGCTAAGTGCAAACGTTTTGGAATAGCTGATGTTGGGTCTGAGCTCTGATACTAACACTGTCAGCTTGTCAGTGATGCTTTGGCTCAGTGAGGAAGTTGGGATTCAGCTGTCCCTTCCATTGAGCAGGCAAGGCTTGGCACCATTTGCTTCTAACTGGTCTCCCTGCCACCGGTCCCCTCCAATTCATTGTCAATAGTGCCACCAGAAGAATCTTACCAAAATATAAAGCTGATTGTGTCACTGTCCAGCTCTGTTAACATCTGTTGCTTATAAGAAAAAATCCAAGTCTTGACCAACAGACTGGGCCAAGCCCCCCGCCTCCCCACCTCCAGCTTCCCTTAGCACCCCTATACAACATAGGCCTCTTGCACACTGAATTTCCTTCCCATAGTGTGGGCTCTTCAGTACCTCCTTGCCTTTGCCCATATGTTGTTCCCTCTGAAGAAATGCTCTACTTCCCCCTTCTTCACCTGGCTCTTGTCCTCCTCCAAGATCCATTTCAAGTGTTTTCACCTCAGGTAAGGAGTAGTTTCCTCTGTGCTTCCACAGTGCCTTGTCCTTACCTTGGTAAGAGCACCAGTTGTGCTCTTTTATAATTTATCTGCTCAAGTGTGTTTCCCCACCTCCCCCAGCCTCCTTGAGGGCAGGGATCATGGATTATTCATCTCTGTGTCTGGCACATCGTTGATGCTTGGAATATTTGTTAGATGGATATATGGATGGCATTGTAATGTCACAAATCTTGATATTTATGCTGCCGTGGTTCTGTGGGTTCTTCGTTTTTAGACTATGTAGGGCCTGAGAAACTAGGGAACTTGAAGAACCTGGCTACCGAATAAGTATATCTAATAATAAATGCTGCCTGTCTTTTAAACCAGTGTGTAACCTCTCCCACCCCATCCCCCTACCTCGGGATGCAAATGAGTAAGGATATGAACATCTCTTGAGGCCATCATTCCCTGCCACCATGTACGTTTCATTAATGGGGCTGTTAGCCAATTGTGGAAACCCTGGTGGTGTAGTGGTTAAGTGCTACGGCTGCTAACCAAGAGGTCGGCAGTTCGAATCTGCCAGGCGCTCCTTGGAACTCTATGGGGCACTTCTACTCTGTCCTGTAGGGTCGCTGTGAGTTGGAATTGACTCGACGGCAGTGGGTTTTGGTTTGGTTTAGCCTATTGTGACTCAGAGGCTAGGAATCTCCCTAAACCTTAACTGTTAACAGTTTCTCTTTCCACCTATACTAGCAATAGTAGCAGCTGGTGGTGTAATGGTTAAGAGCTATGGCTGCTAACCAAAAGGTTGACAGTTTGAATCCACCAGGTGCTCCTTGGACACCCTATGGGGCAGCTCTACTCTGTCCTGTAGGGTCACTATGAGTCAGAATAGACTCTACAGCAGTGGGTTTAGGTTTTTTTTTTTTTTTTTTTTTGTCATTCACTGAGCATTTTGCTAAGGGGAGTTGTGGACTATCTCAGTTTAATCCTTACAACAGCCTACTGAGGGAAGTGCCTTTATCATCCCACTTCAGATAAGGAATTGAAACCCAGAGAGATTAAGTAATTTCCCTTAATGCACAGCTAGCAATGTTACTCCTTCTCACAGTACAAATACCAGGAGTTTTCTGCTTAAAACCTAGCTCTTCCTCTTATTTGCTCACTCCTTTTTCTGGCTACAAGAAACTTTTAGGTTAAAGCAGTTCTTTATGTTAATGAATGGAAAATAGTTGACCTGAAGGTATAGCCGTAGAAGTGTGTAGCCTTTGACTTTATCGTTGGGTTTTCCCCAGACACATGGTTCTCAAACTTGTGCTGATAGTTCAGCCATAATAGTGATAGATTATTTATACCCTACCTCAATCCAAAAGGCATTTGGGTACATATTATAATAGGACTTAAAATACATATATATATAAATTGATAAACTACATGAAAGAAAAAAGGAAAATAAATGTTTAGCAGAAAAATGAGCCCAGAGGAAGAATTGGCACAGAAATGTGTGCCCAGTTCACCATAGTCCTGGTCACACATTTGCTTAGTCCTAATAGGCAATAGGCAAAGGAGAAAGGGACACAGTATCAGTTAATCACAAAAATTTATGTTGATATAAAAGCAAGCCAGTAAAGCAAGCCAGTTGCTTCAGGGAAGCACTGCTTTTCTTGACACTGAAGTCTAAAGAAAGTTTCTCCATGGATCTTTAGAAAAAAGATACAGAATGATAGAGTTGATGCTGTGGCTGCCCTCTTATCAGACTTTGACAGACACTTGCTTACCATTGGATTTCAGCCCTCAGCTGGCTCTCAGCTGCTAGGGAATTGCGTGCTAAAACCTTTTATGTTTCAGTCAGAATTTAAAGGGATCGAGGAAGCTGGACTGAGTGGGTATCCACCACCCAAAAGTTCTATAGATTTTCTTTGAAACTTACGTGCTGAGATGTTTGCCTCGGGTTTACAAAATCCCATAAAAACCCTGCCTGGGTATTATAACTTGGACCTCTCCCAAAGTGCCCAAAGCGGTCTTTTGTTCCTAGACCATTGAGTGACATGGTATTACTGCAGTAAATACATCATTGGAATGCCTGCGCAGGTTTTCTTGTCCTTGCAGAGTAACTGCTTCCCAGAATCTTCCTTTTTGTTCCCCTCTGCTGTGAAGTAGAGGGCATGTGGCTTCATGCGTGGCTGTGACATTTTAAAACCTCTTTTCAAAGGGTGAATGTTGCCTTCAGAACTATGTGCCCTTCAGTGTGCAAGAGCCTTTTGTGTGTGTGTATGTATATATACACACATATATGTATAATATAATCATTCTTTGGCAAAAGTATATTAATAGAAACTGATGTCACAGCTTATCTTTTTGAAATGGCTTTTGGTTGCTATTTATTTTCTTTTCTCCCATGTCAGTTGCCTAAAAATTAAACAAGCGTTCGGTAGAGACTGTTGTTGTTGTTAGGTGTTGTCGAGTCTAAAAAACAAGTATTTGATAGAGGCTTTTGTTGTTGTTGCTGTTAGTTGCTGTCAAGTCGGTTCCAACTCACAGCGACCCTGTGTACAACAGAACGAAACATTGCCCAGTCCTGCGCCATCCTCACAGTCGTTGCTATGCTTGAGCCCATTGTTGCAGCCACTGTGTCAGTCCATCTTGTTGAGGGTCTTCCTCTTTTTCACTGGCCCTCCACTTTAGCAAGGATGATGTCCTTCTCAAGAGACTGATCCCTCCTGATAATACGTCCAAAGTATGTGAGACGTAGTCTTCCCCCCCTTTCTTCTAAGGAGCATTCTGGTTTTTTTACTTCTTCCAAGACAGATTTGTTTGTTCTTTTGGCAGTCCATGGTATATTCAGTATTCTTCGCCAACACCACAGTTCAAAGGCGTCAGTTCTTCTTCGGTCTTCCTTATTCATTGTCCAGCTTTCGCATGTATATGAGGTGATTGAAAACGCCATGACTTATGTCAGGCACACCTTAGTCTTCAAGGTGACATCTTTGCGTATCAACACTTAGCTTGAAGATGTCTTTGCAGCAGATTTGCCCAGTGCAATGCATCTTTTGATTTCTTGACTGCTGCTCCTGTGGGTGTTAATTGTGGATCCAAGTAAAATGAGATCCTTGACAACTTCAGTCTTTTCTCCATTTATCATTATTTGTTATTGGTCCAGTTGTGAGGATTTTTGTTTTCTTTATGTTGAGGTGTAACCCATACTGAAGGCCGTGAAGGCTGTGATAGAGACTATAGTTTGATATATAGCGGATCAGAATTGTCATAATCCTGATTATCATCAACAGACATTTATTAAGAACTTTGTAAGAGTGAAGCACTGTGGTTTGTATTGTACTATAGGAGCACAGGCCTGGGCAGCCATGAATATGAATCCTAGTTGCACCACTTCCTGTGGGATATTGAGCAAGTTATTTAGCCTCTATAAGTCATAGTTTCTTCTTTTGTAAAAGGGGATTCATACTCTTTACACTTTCTAGGGCGACTGAAGAATAAATGAGATGATGTATGTAAAAGGCCTAACACAGTACCGGGCACACAGTAGCAGGCCCTTTGATGATGATGCTTATGATTATTAGGATTGTTATGATTTCTTCTTATTGTTACAGTCTGACAATGATGATGATTATAGCCGGCAGTAGCCAACACTTAAATAATGCTGTTAATATCAGGTACTTTACAGGCTTTACAACTATTAACTAATTGAATCCTCAGACAGTCCTGTGAGATAGAAACATTTCCAGCTTATAGATGAAGAAACCGAAGGAGGTTATATAAGTTGGCACAAAGCCGTACAGCCCCAGACTTTGGCTTAGGCAACCTAGCCCAACTCCAGGCCCTTAACAACCAGGGTATATTGCCTTCTAAGGTATACCCTGCCTCTGATTGTACAGTATGGCCTGAAGTTATCAATCTAGGCTTTTCAGGGGAAAATACATGAAATAGTCTTTTTCTGTAGGATATCTTATCCAGTGTTTAGGCAAGTATCAGGAGAGAAATTAATCGAGATTTTTAAGAGGCAGTTTTCCACGTAAGTTGGGATTTCAAGTCTCATCTACAGCATAACCACGCTACCTTCCTGAGATTCAAAACCTATCAGTCCTTTGCTAAGTACAGAAGTGAGTTTCCAAGTTGCTTTTTAGTTTTTATTAAAGAACAGGAAGTACCCAGAGCAAAAAAGGAAACTCAGAATTTCAGTTACTGAAAAAAACTAGACATGGATAGGAATATTCTTAGAGAAAAATTAGAAGGGTCTTCCTGGATGGATAGAAAGATAAGGTGATCATGTCTGCATAAGGGGGCTTTAGTACTATCATGGGCCCAGGATACAGCTATAGCATGAGATATTTGGTATGTGTGAATTTCAGTAAATTAAATTATTTCAAATCATTTTCATTTTGGAATTACAGAAACCACAAGTTAAGTGATTCAGAACCCAGATGAATCCACAAATCTATAAAAACCTATATTTATGGTACAAACTGTTGCTTCTTTATAATTGGCCAATAATTTATAGTTTGGAAGAAAGATTCCAAGCACACACTCTAGACCCAGAAGACCCTTAGGTTTCATTTCCCCTTTGTACTACTTCTGACCTTTGTTATTTGGGGCAACTTACTTCACCCTGCTAACTTTGAAGGGCTCTATAAAATAGGGCTAATTAAGTATCAACCTCTCAGGGTCGCTGTGAGGATTCAGTAAGGTGACATGTGTAGAGTGCTTGCATATCATGAGCATGTAGTAAATGAAAATCATTGTAATAGGCTTCAAGGAGACAGTCATAAAGCTACTCTCAGGAAACAAACTGATTTCAATAGAAATATCTCATGAAACAAGAAAGTAAATATTTTGAATGATGGCATTTGTGGCCTTAAGAATGGTTCAGGGAGATGTGTTTAGGGATAAGGGACCCTTCCTAGTACTCCCTGACTCCTCTTGGTTTCCCTGATCCACGTTTGTCGAACCTGTTGCCAAAAGTGGAAGGAAAAAGTGTGCAAAGGGGGAACCAGGCTGAAATCCACACTTACGTAGTCAGACCTTGGCTCCCATTAATCAGGAAAGCGGTGGCTTACCTAGAATCCAGCTGTCAGGTAGGCTGGCAGCTTGAGAAGCCCAGCATCCTGTGCCCTGCACTCAGAGTGTGCACGCCAGGTTGCAGGGTTACTTAAGGTGAAAATATCTATCTATATACACAGATAATGCCTGGTTTTGATTAAATTACTGTAAATGGAAATGCCACTGAAGATGCCATAGTGTGTGATTATTATAGTATCTTCAGAAAAATAGCATAGTAGGAAACTGGAGAATTTTAAGTGCACATGATGTTTTTTCAATTATAAAGGTAATCTTTATTATACGAAATTTGGAAAACTTAGAAAAACACAAAGAAAAAATAAAAACACTTATAGTCCCACTACTCACATTTTGGAAATAACATTTCAGGGTTTTTTTGTTTTGTTTTGTTTTTTGCCCTATGACTTTACACATTTTTTATAATTGTAATCATCCTGTACGTATTTGCTATAATTTGCTGTCTTCGTAAAATAGTATATTATAAATATTTTTTATAAAATATTTTTTGTAACATCACTTTTAACATCTTTGTGGTATTTCATTTATAGATGTGTAATAATTTATTAGCCAATCTCTTGTTGTTAGACCTAGGTGGTACTCATTTTGGCTGTCATAAAAAATGAATTATTATAGCTAAACTTTGTACCTAGATTTCACTGTAAATTCATAGACGTGGATGTCAGTGCCTTAGATATATGTGTTGCTGGGTAGTATTGGGGATGGGGGCACTCAGAGATTGTATAACAGGCCATTGTCTTGGAAAGCAGCTCTGTAGGTTCAGGGGGTGAATCCCTCCCTCTGGTGGGCTAAAGAGGCCCACATCTGGAAGGGCAGATACTCAGTGAAGAGATAGGAAGGATAAAAATCTCTCACCAGCTCGGTTTGCCGGGCATGATTTTTATGAGATTACTTCTGTCCGTTAATGTACAAGCATTCAGTCATAAGCAGCAATCATGCCTATTAATTGACAAATTTTGGGATTGACATGTTAAAGGTAGTAGAGACTATAAGAATTACCTGCATTTCCATACTTTCATTTACTTAATACATATAAAATTAGAATTTTATGTATATAATGTTGAAACGGCACCTTTGTGACCTGAATACAGGGCATTAACGCTTGCGAGAATTATATAGATTTCTGAGCATGTTTTGCTTAGTTTTGTGTGTTTTTGATCGTTTGTTTTCTTAGTCAAAGCTTTAAAAAGTATAAAAAGGATAGAGTGTATGTAAGAACGATGAGAATTAGAAGAAGAAGAATTGGCTAATTAGTGAAAAGACAACATATATACCATGAAACCAAAAGGAAACTCTGCAGTGCTACAGATGAACATAGAACATGGGAGAGGAGGATGACTGGAAATGAGTGAAATGCCTCAAACTAATGAAGAAGTAATACTGGAGATGAACAATCAACAAGTGGACAATAGCTGGAGAACATATCTGAGAATACTTGTTCCACCTGGAAGCCCTGCAAGGCCTCTGATACTTTTCTTAGATCTCTTACATCTCTCCTCTGACCAAACACGCGCCCCTCATAGTCAGAATAATAAGACAGTGTCTTATGCCACTCATCTTTTCAATACTGTTAATAAATCACAGGAGCAGGCTTTTGAATATGATCGTTGGACCTACTACGTGTTATCTGAGGAGAACAAGATTGTCATTCGGACCTAGAATGAAAACCATTCTTGAAGCCAACTCTTCAGATAAAGATTAGACTGGACTATAAAACATAAAATACTACTCGTGAAGGGTGTGCTTCTTAGTTCAAATAGATAAACGAGACTAAATGGGCAGCTCCTGTCCAGGGTCAGGATGAGAAGGCAGAAAGGGAGAGGAGCTGGTTGAGTGGACACGGGAAGCACGGGGTGGAAAGGGAAAGTGTGCTGTCAAGGGATTGCACCCAGGGTCACATAAAAATGTGTGTATAAATTTTTGTATGAGAAATTGGCTTGAGCTATAAACTTTCACCTAAAGCACAATTAAAAAAAAAAAAAAAAGATTGTCATGTGGGTTTACAAAGAAACACATGAATAAATGTATTGAACGCCCCAGTGTTTTTATTGAGATCTGTCAAATCTTAATGGTGTGTAATGCAGGGTAGCTAGTCTCTTGTTTCCTATATTATTGAACCTGTGTCTTGTGTTTTTGTAAACATTTCTGCAAAAAAGTGAATCAGCAGCCGCTGTCCTCTGTCGCCATAACCCAGAAATCTGAGATTTATTTTTTTTAACCTCACTTTTTCTTTAAGTTTGTGGGTTATGTTACTAGAGTTCTAAACATACCTTGTTCTTGATTATAATTGATTATTCATTATTATATAGTAATTATTAATAATAAGTACCTTTTTAGGAGTACCTCCTATGAGGCAGGTACTTCTAAGTAAGCATTTTTCCTCTATCACCTCTAATCTTCACGACTATCCTTCAAGATACACCTATTCCCACATTACGTATTAGGAAACCGATTTAGAGAGGGTAGGCTGTCTGCTCACATCTGAGAAACTGTGTAGACAAGCTTGTGACTCCAGGCCAGTCTTACTCAAAAACCATTTGGCCCTGACCTTGTTTTGGACAGAACTGAGTGAAAATACACCTGATACTAGAACAGACACGTGTGAAACCTTGTGAAAAACCCCAAATTCTTCCATTTCAAATAGTTAGACCCTTTTTGGAAAGGCTCAGGAGAGACTTCAGCATTTTCCTAATGCTTTATTCACTTTTCACCAGTATGCGGTATTTTTTTTTAATGTTAAATTCACTGTTTCAGACTTCCTCCCCTCCTCCTGCCCCTTTGATCTTCCAGGCCCTCAGTACCGCCTAGAGAAGCAGAGTGAGCCCAACATCGCTGTGGACCTGGAGAGCACCTTGGAAAGCCAGAGCACATGGGAGTTCTGCCTGGTTCGCGAGAACAGTACGTTGGCCTCCTCACTCCGTGCCTGCTTTGTCCATTGCAAATGTGCTTACAAGTTATTTGTTTGGGTACTCTCACTGGTCTGGCTGGCCTAGGCAGATTTGAAAGGATTTTTTTTCCCAAGGCAGACCTTAGCCTTTGTACCAAAAGTATATCTCAAATGATTAATTTCATGCTCTTGGTAAAGAGTCTACATCCTGTTTCACACTCAGTAATTAATGTTTTTCTGTTAAATTCTACCTTCTTAAGTTAGGAGCAGCCCTGAAAACAGCTTGGGAGTATAAGGGCTTTTCTGAGACAAAGGCCATTTTGTGTATTAAGTAGCTTGCCTCTCAGTATCACTGTTTAGACATCAAGAGGCTTCAGAGTTTAAGAAAATTATACCTATTTGCATATTTTTAGCAGGAGACAAAGTAGTAGTTTTTAGTGCTGTGTTGAGAACTTTTTTAAAACTTCAGTTAAATTTCTTACATGCTGTTTTTTACAGTTTCCAAGTTGTGAATTTTGCCAACCTTCTTCTCTATATGAAAATTGTGATTATGACAGGAGACCCCTGATAGTCGTTCCTGCTTCAGGGCTTTTATGCTTGTGTCCTTGTGTCCTGTGAGACATTCTTTCCCCGACTCTGGTTAACTCCTTCTTATCCTTATCTCAGTTGAAATATCACATCTTCAAAGAGGCCACCCATGATCTCTGCCTCCCATCACCTAAACCTGATCCATTGATTCCTCATTTGGTTCCCCGCCCCCCCGCCATTATATTCTTTCAGTATACAACTTTTTTATTGCATGTATATCTTCTTATAATTAATTCTTTTTCTTTATTGTTATTTGATGTCAGTCTCCCCAGACTAGCTTGTCAGGTCTGTGAAGGCAGAATTCTAAACAGTGTTCCGGAGCCCTAGCAAGGTGCCATTTATTAGTTCAGCAGACACTCACTGATCACCTGCTCCAGACCAGGTATTGCAGGAGCTCAGTAAATAAAATTTGAATGAGTGAATAAATGGTAGATCTTTAGTTATTCCACTGACCCTTTAAACAAGAACAGGCTGCTCCTCGCTGACCTGTGCCCCTGACAGCCTCCTTGGAGAGACGTGCACAAAAATCACCAGAAAGGTAAAAAGTTCTCTTGGCATTTAGCAACAAATTCTCAGAGGCAGAAGGTTGGTACCCCCATAGTCTATAAGTAGTTATAAGTGTCTTGTAAAAAAAAAAAAACATAGAAATAAAAATCACTGACTCTCAAATGGTCTATAAAATTTAAATAAGTAGTAAACATTTGTAAAAATGTTTGTTCCAGTCAGCAATCTAAGATACAAACATTTTAAAGCAACAGTGTGATACTTCTCACCTATCAAATCAACCAGATATTTTGAAGAGCCCTCATTGCTGGAGAAAATACAGGGAAAGATGTGTACTCAAACACTGCCAACTATAGTGTAAACTAGTATAATGTTGCTAGAGTGTCAAGAAACCTAAAAATGTTTTACCCAGCATTTCTGCTTTTGAGGATCTGTCTTAAGGAGAAAAGAACTAAAATGCAACAAAGATTCATTTATAATGATAGTTCTCACAGTATAATTTATAATATCCAACATTGGATGAGTAGTCAAATAACGTATGGTACCTCCCTGTGTAACTCAGGACTTTACCTTCTGATAATGGCAGACTAAGTAATTTGAACAAAGTCTACCACTGAAGGTAATAAAAATCTTCACAGAACACAAGGTAGAAAGAAATGAATGGCCTATATTTGGAGAAGATTTGAACTAAGAGGTGAGATCAACAGCTAGAACCATTTTTGTCCTGATATCTTTTGGCTGTTTGGCAGAGGTAGCTAAAAGGTGAGTCGAGCTGTTGAAGTCTTAGGGGAGAGAGAATGAAGAACAGGGTTTAAGAAAACCTAAGAGGAGGGCAAATAGAAGCATGTGGTAAGATGGTAGATTTAAACTCAAATATATCAGTAATTAAATTAAATGTTTTAGTTTAAAAAATAAGAGAGATGGTCAAAAAAAAAAATTTTTTTTTTAAATATGCTGCTTGTAAGAAGGAAACCCTGGTCGTGTAATAGTTAAGAGCTATGACTGCTCACCAAAAGGTTGGTAGTTCAAATCCACCAGGCGCTCATTTAGCTATGTCCTACAATTTTTTTTAATAGACTTTATTTTTTAGAAACGCTTTAGGTTTACAGAACTGTGTAGAAAGTACAGAGCGTTCTCATGTACACCCCCATGGGGCAGTTATACTCTGTTCTGTAGGGTTGCTGTGAGTCGGAATTGGCGGCAACGGATTTGGGTTTTGTTTGGTTTTTTTGGTACTTGTAAGAAATATCTGAAAACATAAAGATATTGAAAGTTTGAAGTACAAGAATGAAGATATTCTTTGCAAATACTAACTATAATAAGTCTGGTATAGCTATATTAACAGGAGGCCAAAAAAAATTAGAGATTAAAAATCGTTTCATAATGACTAAAGGTTCAATTTACTAGAAAGATTTAACAATTCAGCATAAGTTGTTACAAATAAAATGACGTAGGCTCAAAATATATAAAGCAAAAGTTGAAAGTTACTAAGATAAATATATAAATCTCTAATCATGGAGGGAGATTTTAAGTTTCAGCAATGGATAGAACAAATACATTTTTAAATCATTAAGAACATAGAGCACAGTTAAACTTAATCTAATGGACATGTACAGAGAATATTTTACTCTTTCACTGCAGAACACACATTTCTGTCACACGTGAACATTTACCAATATTGACCATATCCTAAGCAATAAACTAAGTCTTCAATATCAAAGGATTGAAATCATAGAGGATATCTTCTCTCATGACAGTGAAATGAGACTAGAATCAAGAAAAGGACAATTAGAAAATTTGTATATGTTTGGAAATTGAGAATTAAGCCTCTAAACCTGTGATTTAAAGAAGAAATCATAATGGAAATTAAAATATTTTGGACAGAAAATAATGAAAATTCTGCATATTAAAAGTCGTAGGATCCAAAGTAAATCCTAATGTAAAATATGAACTTTAGTTAATAGTAATGTATCAATACTGGTTCATTAATTGCAGCATAGGTGTCTCAGGAATGCCAGATGGTAATAGGAGAAATAATGTGCAGGGTAAAGGGGGTGTACTATGAGAGCACTGTGTACAATCTACAGTTTTTCTGTAAAGCTAAAGCTTCTCTAAAAAATTAAGTCTATTAAAAAAAAATTGTGGGATATAGCTAAAGCAGAATTTAGAGGAAATTTTACAGCCTTAAAATGTATATATTACAAAAGAAGAAAGACTAAAAAGTAATTGCCTAAGTATTTGGCTGAAGAAATTAGAAAAGAAACAGAAAAAGAAATCTAAAGAGGATAGAAGGAAGGAAGGAGTAAATAAGAGCAGAAATTAATGAAATAGAAATTCAGAGACATCAACTGCAAAGTCTTATTCTTTGAAAAGATTAATAAAATTGATAAATCTCTGATAAAATGGGTATATGAAAAACAGGAAGAGAAACAAATACCAGTAAACACAAATAGTAACTAGAGTGAAACGGAGGCATCCGTATAGATCCCATAATTGTTAAACAGATAATGATAAATTTTATGAAAAATTCTTTACCAAAAATTTTTTAAATGTAGTGAAAAGGACACATGTCTAGAAAAGGGCAGCTTACCAAAATTAACACAAGAAGAAATAGAAAACTTGAATATTTGTGTAAGTATTTAAGAGACTGTCATAACCTTAACGAGATGGATTTACACAGTGGCTGCAACAATGGGCTCAAGCATAACAATGATTGTAAGGATGGCACGGGACCAGACAGTGTTTCATTCTTTTGTACACAGGGCCACTATGAGTCAGAACCAACTCACTGACACTTAACAACAACATAATCTTATTACCAAAGCCTAACAAGGACCATAAAGCCAAAACCACATTTGCCATCGAGTCACTTCTAACTCATAGTGACCATACAGGACAGAGTAGGACTGGCCCATAGGGTTCCCAAGGCTGTAATCTTTATAGAAGACTGCCACATCTTTCTCTCATGGAGCAGCTGGTGGGTTCAAACCACCAACCTTTCGGTTAGTGGCTGAGCGCTTAATTACTGTGCCATCAGAAATTCTTAAACAAGGACTATACAAGACAGAAATTTTTCAGACCAATCTTACTTTGCACGTAGATGCAAAAATTCTAAACAAAATACTAACAAACTGAATCCAGCAATATATTAAAAAATAATAATATATCATTACCAATTTGGGTTTATTCTAGGAATGCTAGCTTGGTTTAACATTAGACAAACCCAGTCAATTTGCCACAGTAACAGATTAAAGAAGAAAAATTATCTTAATAGATATGGAATGTTATTCAGCCATTAAAAGTTAGGTTCACGAAGAATTTCATAAGAGGGGGAAATAATTTCGGTGCTTTGTTAAGGTAAACAAGGTCAAGAATACAAAATAACATATAGAATAATCCCAACTATGTAAAAACAAAACAAAAAAAAGCATAGAAGAAAATTGGAAGGAACATGCCAAAATGCTAATAGTGTTTGTGTCTGGTTGGCAAGATTCTGGGTAATTCTTTTCATGACTCTATACTTTATGTGTACTTTCTAGTTTCTAAATGAGCATACGTGACTTTCTAAGAAGAAAATTCAAATAAGCAATAAGGCCAAATTCACATAAAGATTATATAGTGAAAATACAGTATCTCTTAGTGTGGCAATCCTTGAGACACTTGAAGTCTCAAACCGTTTTTAGTGCCATAAAAAAACCAAAATATCATGACATATCAAAGGAAAAATTATACAAACATACTCTTTTGTAACTTGCTTATCTAGAATTTTTTACCTGATACAAACGGTTAAGACCATTCTCCCTCTCTCCTTTTTTTCCTTCCTTCCAGCTTTTTCTTCATTCGTTGAAGACTCTCATCTTAAACTTATTAGGGGAACTCATATAAGAACCTTGTACTGGATTCTGTTTTAAAATGATGACTCCTTTGTACAAATAAGATAAAATATTGTTTATCAGCATCTTGGTAAATTTTTTTTTTATAATTAACACTTCCACAGAACACCATGAGTTACCATCAAGTCAATTCCAACTCATATTCCATTTCATTGTGACCCTGTGTGTGTCAGAGTAGTAGAACTGTGCTCCATGGAGTTTGTTTTCCTATTATTTTGTTTATTGTGCTGCTGTTGTTGAGACTATACACAGCAAAACCATACACCAGTCTAACAGTTTCTACATGTACAATCTAGTGACATTGATTACATTGAGTTATACAACCACTCTCACCCTCCTTTTCTGAGTTGTTCCTTCCTCATTAACATAAACTCACGGCCCTTTAAGATTCCTATCTAATCTTTCAAATTGCTGGTGTCAGTTTGATCCCGTATAGATAATTCTTAAAAGAGCATAATGCTTAAGGCAGAACTTTGTTACTAGTAAGCTAAACTGTTCTTTGGTTTTAAGATGACTTCAGGGGATATTGTTGGTTTAAGGTTTAAAGATTAAATCTGGGCAGTAGTTTCAGGTCCTCCATAGCTCCAAAAAGCCTAGCGCCCATGAGAATTTGAAATTCTGTTCTGTGTTTTGCCTTCTATAGAATCTTTGATCAAAATGTTCAGTAATGGTAGCCGAGAAACATCCAGTTCTTCTGGTCTCATAGCAAAGGAGGCAGTTATTCTTGGAGACAGTTAGCCACACATTCCATTTTCTCTTCCTATTCCTGACCCTCCTTCTTCTGTTGTTCCAGGTGAATAGAGACCAATTGTTGTGTCTTGGACGGCCATTTGCAAGCTTTTAAGACCCCAGACACTCAAGTAATGAACTAAGAGGTGGAACAGAAGCACTAAACACGTTATCAGGCCAATTAACTGGGATGTTCCATGAAACCATGACTCTAAACCTCCAAACCAGAGCGAAATCTCATGAGGTGTTTGGTTGCACATAAGCCTCCGTAGAGTTTTCACTGGCTGATTTTTCCAAAGTAGATCACCAGGCCTTTCTTCTGAGGTGCCTCTGTGTGAACTTGAACCACCAACCTTTTGGTTAACAGCCACACACATTTGCACCACCCAGGGATATCTCAAGTAACACCCATGATAAAACAGATTTTCTTTTCAGGTAACAAAGGTGTCTATAACAAAGCCTCCCTTCTTCTGTCCCCTAATTACCCTTTCAGAGACAATAGTTCCCAGCTTCTTCAGTATCTTTCCAGAGATCATCTATGCATATACAAACATACTCTGTGTATATCTGTATATATACATATGTATACACATACATCTATGTGTGTGTGTACATGCACACGTGTATTCTCCCCTTTTTAAAAACACAAGTGATAGCAGACAATTGACAGTGTTCTGCATATTTTTTATCACTTTAACAATATAGCTTAGAGATTGTTCCACATATAGATTCACCTTTCTTCTTAACTACTGCAGTACTCCATTGTATGCATCCACTGTGATTTCAGATTAGTTTTTCTTAAGATATGAGGCCCAACTTCATTGTACTAGGAAAGAGAACCTGCAAGCGTGGTGCATAAAGCTTTGAAATCTAGACTGCAGTAGTTCTCATTCCACTTCAAAGCATGAGTGTGGTCTTAATGAAATTGTGTGACCTCTGTGAGCCTTAGCATCCCTATCTTAAAGGATCCTTAAGATACTTCCAGTTTCTGCACTCTGAGTCAGAATCACTGTGTGAATGAAAGAAGCCCTTATCAGCATTTGCAAAGGGTGCAAGGCAGTTACTGGTTTGAAATCAGTGGAATATGAAGATTGTAACTAGTCTCTGTAAAATGGAAGAAAATTATAAAAACAGTGTATTCTTTTTATAGAAAAAGTGGTTTGGGGCTTTTGGGTTTTTTTCTTTTTTTTTTTTAAGTAAAAATTCTAACTGAGAAGAAAATGTTGCTCTCTGATAATTGGTTTGAGACAAAGAAAAATATTTCAACCAGATTTTTTTTTCCACTTTTTTTTTTTTTTGGTATGTTCGATTGACGTGCCTGGTATCCTTAAAGCCAGTTTAGAAGTGAACTTAATTATGAGCATGTATCACGTAGTATGTAAGAGAATGTGTGGCTCAGCTAGACTACCAGGATTCATGTTCCGGCCCCAACACTAACTAGCTGTGTGACTTTGGACAATTTGCTTAACTTCTCTTGGGTGGTCTGTTTGCCCTCATAAGATTGATGGGAGAATTTGATGTATTAATATTTATAAAACTCTTAGAACAGCGCCTGGCACATAATAAGCACTCAGTAAATGTTAACTAATTAATTAATAATGAAAAAGCAGCATGCTGTGGCTAATTAAGCAGACAGGGCACAGGTGTGGAAGTCTGGAATTATGAAACTTTTAGAATCCTAAAGGAGGTGCATGTTGGGAGGGAGGGGTGCAGGGGCAAGTCTGTGAGGCTGTCACAAGACCACAGAATTTAGAACCAGAATTCTTTCCAGCAAATATGTGGAGTGCTTTGGTGTCTCAGAAGGAATGTGTACCTTGTAAGTAAAACCATTTGAGAAGACTATTTGCCATAAGAGTAAATATAACCCTTTCGGTTTTTCTTCCAAGGAGTCCTGGAGCATATTTATATCAACCACGTTAAAGGATGTTTTATGAGTTGTTGGTTTTTTGGTTTTGTTTCCTTTTAAAAGTTTTTCCTTAAGCTGTTTATTCAGGGCCTACTTTTAGAAGGCATTGTGCTAGATATTCTGCACATGCTCTTTCTTGTAAATTTCACGACCACCATCTTGTTGTTGGTAGGTGCCGTCAAGTCAGTTTCAACTTACAGCAACCCAACATACAACAGAACAAGAAGCTGCATGGTTTTGCGCCATCCTTACAGTTGTTGCTATGTTTGAGCCCACTGCTGTAGCCACTGTGTCAGTCCATCTCATTGAGGGTCTTCTTCTTTTTCACTGACCCTCTACTTTACCAAACATGATATCCTTCTCCAAGAACTGGTCCTTCCTGATAACATGTTCAAGATACGTGAGATGAAGTCTCACTGTCCTCATTTCTAAGGAGCATCCTAGTTGTACTTTTTCCAAGACAGACTTATTCGTTCTTCTGGCAGTCCATGGTATATTTAGTATTCTTCACCAGTGTCATAATTGAAATGCATCAATTTTTCTTTGGTCTTCCGTTTTCCTTATTCAGATTTCACATGCATATGACCCAGTTGAAAATACCATGGCTTGGGTCAGGCACACCTTAGTCCTTAAGGTGTGACATCTTTGCTTTTTAACCCTTTAAAAAGGTCTTTGGCAGACCAGACTTAATGGTCTGACAGAGACTGGAGGGACCTCTGTTAGTCCAAAACTAAAACCATGCCCGAAGCTGACTCTTCAGACAAAGATTAGACAGGACTGTAAGACATAAAATGATACTGGTGAGGAGTGTGCTTCTTAGCTATGTGGGAAGCTCCTGTCTGAAGGCAAGATGAGAAGGCAGAAGGAGACAGGAGCTGGTTGAATGGACTTGAGAAATACAGGGTTGAAAGAAGGAGTGTGCTGTCACGTTGTAGGGAGAGCAACTAGGGTCATGTAACAATGTGTGTATAAGTTTTTGTTTGAGAAACTGACTTGAATTATAAACTTTCACTTAAAGCACAATTTAAAAAGGAGAAAAAAAGGTCTTTTGCAGGAGATTTGTCCAGTGCAATATGGCATTTGATTTCTTGACTGCCACTTCCATGGCATTGATGGTGGATCCAAATAAAATGAAATCCTTGACTTTAATGTTTTCTCCATTTATCATGATGTTGCTTATTGGTCCAGTTGTTTCCTTTTACCATACTTACTTAATCTGTATGCTGAGCAAATAATCCGAGAAATTGGACTGTATGAAGAAGAACATGGCATCAGGATTAGAGGAAGACTCAGTAACAGCCTGTGACATGCAAATGACACAACCTTGCTTGCTGACAGTGAAGAGGACTTGAAACACTTACTGATGAAGATCAAAGACCACAGCCTTCAGTATGGATTATACCTCAACGTAAAGAAAACAAATCCTCACAACCACCCTACAAGGTAGTTATTATTCTCATTTTGCAGAAAGGTTACAGTTTGCCCAAAGTTAGCCAGCTAGAAGAGTCAGAATTCTGATATCTGTTTCCAAAGCCCACTCAGATTGTTGATAAAACACCCTGAATTTTCAGTGCAAAGAATGATGACAATTGTCCTTATTATACACTATGAGAGAGAAGCTTGCAAAGGAAGCTGTTATGACAAGAATTTCTGCCTGGGGACTGAGAGCTAACATTTGTGCTTGGATCCTGGCCTAAATAAGAAAAAGACAAGCCAAACTCCTTGAGCTTTCCAGTTTGGATTCTTGTCTGATAATCTCCTTCAGCCAACTGTCTGCCAGAAGCTGGAATCAGACCAGAAGGAAGCACAAGTACATTATGGGAAGGATGTAACGTTAGGAAGATTTCCATTCTTGTCCAGGCTTCTAGATACATCCTGGCACCAATCTGAGCCTCAGTTCTCTTTTTCTGCCAAATGTTGCCAGTGATCTTTTCTCTTACCCACCAATCATATGGCCATCCAGGTCCTTAGAAGAAAAGTGTAGCGTGAACCAACTTATTCTTCCCACAGCTTTAACAGAGGGAAATCCTGGAATGCCCATCATCAGGACCAGTACATGCTTGGTATGGAGTACCAACAGAGTGTACCCCATAAAGACACTGCATCTTTCCTCTGATTACTCAGTAGTGCTTAAAGCACAGTTTTTAGAATCAGACAGACCTTGAGTGTACCACTTGAAGCCTCTGATGTTGGACAAATCATACAAACTCTCTGAGCCTCAGTTTTCTCTATAAATGGAGATGGTTGTATTTATTTTACAAGGTTTTTTATGAAAATTAAATGAGATATAAGTGCTGTTATTGTAACAACCTGTTAAGCCAGTGCAGTCATCATCCCTGTTTGATAAGAAGAAACTAAAGTTTGGAGGCATAAAGTCATTTGCTCATGGTCACATCAGTAATAAGTAGGGAACCTAGAAAACCGTGTCTTCTGCCTATTAAGTCTAGTGAAAGAGCTGAACCTAATAGGTTTATTTCTTAATAGTAGTTAACCGTAGAGAGAGACTTCAGTTCTTTAAACATTAGCTCAATCTTCTTTGATCTTCTTCCCTTTTCAAGGAGACTCATGGAATGCTTAAGACCTCCCATTATTTCAGCAG
The DNA here is from genome assembly GCF_030014295.1 of Loxodonta africana. Taxonomy (NCBI): domain Eukaryota; kingdom Metazoa; phylum Chordata; class Mammalia; order Proboscidea; family Elephantidae; genus Loxodonta; species Loxodonta africana. The sequence continues at coordinate 50,034,443 of NC_087350.1, forward strand.
CTTATTGAAGTCCTTACTTGAAGGCTATACTGGCAAACGGCCCCAGCTCTCAGGAGGTAGGTGGGCGGTTACCCAGATAGGTGGACTGTGGCAGGGGAGAGTATCTCTGGGTACTCACTCACCTAATCAGTTTCCCTTGAAGACTCTGGAGAAGAAGCAACTCCTCCTAGAAGCCTCACCAGACACCTGCCTGCCATTCCCTGGGCTTGGATAGAGTCCCTGCTCTGTACCCCTCTGCACTTTTCTTTAGCCCTCCCTGATCATTGATTCCACTGGGTGGGTTTGCCCACTCTCCCACCTGAGGGCAGGGATCAGATCTGAATTCCCTTTGCATCCCAGTGCCCGGCAGCAGGGCCTGGCCCATTCCCCCAGTGGAGTGCGCCTCCTAAGTCCCTGATGTTCCCAGGCCTTTCGCAAGGTACCAAGGGGCAATTATGCAATGGGTTTTTAAAAGAGTTTGGGCTTTGGGTGAACATCTTTATGTATAGGGTTTTGTGTGTGTGTGGTACTTGGGCTTCCCCTACCACTACCACCACTGAACAGAAAAAAAGAAGGGGGAGAACACTGCTGTAGAAGGAGAATCAAGGTTCACTTTATCTGACTGTGTTTCCGGATCTTTTGTGATCCTTATTTGTAATGGGCCCTTACCTCCTCTCCAGGCAAGCGCTGGAGACTAGCAGGTGCACTCTGTTTCTGGAGGACTCGCCTTCTTCAGTTACGAATCACCAATCTCACCTATGTCCGTCATGTGACTTAAGCCCCAGAGCTTTAAGCCTGTTTCATTATACTACAACAGCAGTTTTTAAATACAAAAGAAAATGTGATCGTTCAAATAAGTTCTGCTTACAAATAGAAATGACTTGTGATGTTCATGGTACATATTTTAAATTGATTTTACTGCTGAAAGCCAGTTATATATTTTGCTTTGATGGGAAGATGTTCACTGTAAGAAATCTACATGGGTGAGGGCTTTTTCCAAGTAGATATTGGATACTAGCTCCCTGATTGCTGCACACTGACCGAATTTAAACAAAACAGAAATGTCCCCAACGTAAGCATGCATATGCATGGTAACGTGTGTCTGCGTCTTGCTGCCTGATTAATGTGGACTGGTTAGCAGTGGATTGTAGAGGGGAAAGCAGGATGTTTGGAGTCAGAAGCTTGGGCTTAAGTCCCTCTTCTGAACTAGCCACTGTGTGATCTTGGGCAAGTCCTTCTTATCTACGAGCCTCATTTCCTCATCTGTAAAATGTGGATGGTAATCCCTACCTTGTAGGCCTGTTGTGAGGTTTGAACTATTGAAACGAGCAAGTATTGTCCATTACCAAGAGTTCATATGTGTGTGTGAGACAGGAGAAAACAAGCACACGTGCTAGTCTGAGATGTGTGTGATTACCTTTTCCCTCCCTGTTATTCCTGTTTTCCCTCTAGCCTCTTAGACTTCCCACAGGCCCTTTTGGGACATGGTCAGCACCGAGGGTAGGTGATACTTGGGACAAAAACCTATGCTTTTTTTGTTCTTATGGAGGCAAACTTGTGCCCTGTCCACACATATTTCTTCAGTAATGAGTACTTGAATTGCACTATGTGGGCTGAGAAATTCCACATGAATTGCATGTTTCACTCTCCTTTCTCAAAAGTCCCCCCCAACCCCTTTTCATTTTATCATTAGGTAGTAATTAGTATTCAAGGGAAATTGTTCTTAATATATTAAAATTGTTTAAGTGCATTTAGACCTGTACCACAGCCAATGTCTTATTGGAAAATGTAATTGGGGATTCTGTGTATGTAATTAATTGAATTACAATTAAGAACTTTCATTAAGCGATACACTGGTACATTAGAACAGTAAGGAAGCATGTTTGACGAGCCACAAGCCCTGTCTGGTCTCTCAAGTGAGGGCACAGGGATTTGTATCCCTCTGGTAGGCTCCTGGCCTCAGAATCAGCCCTGTAACTCCTGACTAATGGTGTGGTAATGCATCAGATGACATTTCTGTAGTGACTCTAGACAGGAGGTGTGGTTCTCCCAGCATGCACAATCTCATTCCCTGCCTCCAGAATCAGAGAGAGGGTGCTTCATTTTTGATCATATGTTACAGTTCTTAGATATTTTGCCATATAAATTGTCAGAAATGCCCAGGCTCCTTAGAAGACCCCATTACTTTTCCTGTGCTTTGAACATTGTCAAGGATGTATTGGAGGAAGAAGTGATGAGAATTCCATCATCAACCTAACTTCAAGCAAACTTGTAATGACCTGATGGTTCAACTTTTGAATGGTCTTACCCCATCCTCTGAAAGGTGGTTGTCTTCCCTTTGGGCACCTACCGGTTTATTCATCCCTCAAACACTGATAGAGCCCTCCTCTGGGTTAGCCACTTGTAGGTGCTTGGACGGTGGAGAAGATACACAGCCCCACATCATGGAGCCCATAGTTGTGATGAGTGCTACAAAGAGTATAAAACCAAACATGTAGTAGGAGCCCTAATACATGGCATAAACAGTATACAAAACATTACCAGCAAAGCAGAAGAGAAATGAGACAACTGGGAGCTCCTAAAAATCAAACACCTATGCTCATCCAAAGACTTCACCAAAAGAGTAAAAAGATTACCTAGACTGGGAAAAAGTTTTTAGCTGTGACATTTCCAATCAGTGCCTGATCTCTAAAATGTATATGATATTGGAAAAACTCAACTACAAAAAGACAAACAACCCAATTAAAAAATGGACAAAAGATATGAACAGGCACTTCACTAAAGAAGGCACTCAGGTGGCTAACAGATACATGAGGAAATGCTCACGATCGTTAGCCATTAGAGAAATACAAATCAAAACTACAATGAGATTCCATCTCACTCCAGCAAGGCTGGCATTAATCTAAAAAACACAAAATAATAAATGTCGGAGAGGCTGTGGAGAGTCTAGAACACTTACACACTGCTGGTGGAAATGTAAAATGGTACAACCACTTTGAAATCAATTTGGTGCTTCCTTAAAAAGCTAGAAGTAGAACTACCATACGATCCAGCAATCCCACTCCTTGGAATATATCCTAGAGAAATAAGAGCCTTGACACGAATAGATATATGCACACCCATGTTCATTGCAGCACTGTTTACAGTAGAAAAAGATGGAAGCAACCAAGGTGCTCATCGACAGATGAATAGATAAATAAGTAATGGTGTATTCACACTATGGAATACTACGCATCGATAAAGAACAATGATGAAACCATGAGTCATTTCATAATGTGGAAGAATCTGCAAGGCATTATGCTGAGTGAAATTAGTCAGTTGCAAAAGGACAAATATTGTATAAGACCACTATTATAAGAACTCAAAAAAAGTTTAAACAGAGAATACTCTTTGATGGTTACGAGAGGGGAGAGGGGTTTTCATTAATTAGATAGTGGATAAGAACTATTTTAGGTGAAGGGAAAGACAATACATAATACAGGAGAGGTCAGCACAACTGGACTAAACCAAAAGCAAAGAAGTTCCCTGAATAAACTGAACGCTTCAAAGGCCGGTGTAGCAGGGGCAGGGGTTTGGGGACCATGGTTTCAGGGGACATCTAAGTCGATTGGCATAATAAAATCTATTAAGAAATCATTCTGCATCCCATTTTGGAGAGTGGCGTCTGGGGTCTTAAATGCTAGCAAACAGCCATCTAAGATGCATCAATTGGTCTTAACCTACCTGGAGCAAAGGAGAATGAAGAACACCAAAGGCACAAGGTAATTGAGAGCCCAAGAGACAGAAAGGGTGAGATAAACCAGAGACTACATCAGCCTGAGACCAGAAGTACTAGATGGTGCCTGGCTGCAACCAATGACTGTCATGATGGGGAACACAACAGAGAACCCCTGAGGGAACAGGAGAGCAGTGGGATGCAGACCCTAAATTCTTACAAAAAGACCAGACTTAATGGCCTGACTGATACTAGAAGGACCCCGGTGGTCGTGGTCCTCAGACCTTCTGTTGGCCCAAGACAGGAACCATTCCCAAAGCCGACTCTTCAGACAGGGATTGGACTGTACAATGGGATAGAAAATGATGCTGGTGAAGAATGAGCTTCTTGGATCAAGTAGACACATGAGACTATGTTGGCATCCCCTGTCTGGAGGGGAGATGAGGGGGCAGAGGGGGTTAGAAGCTGGCAGAATGGACACAAAAAGAGAGAGTGGAAGGAAGGAGTATGCCGTTTCATTAGGGGGAGAGCAATTAGGAGTATATAGCAAGGCATATTTAAGGTTTTGTGTGAGAAAAAAAATTTTTTTTTTTTTTCGTGAGAGACTGACTTAATTTGTAAACTTTCACTTAAAGCACAATAAAGATTTAAAAAAAAAAAAAAAAAAAAACCGCATAGCAGGGGGCCAGAGCTGGTGAGAAGCTTCTTTGAGGAAGAGACCTGAAGAATAACAAGGAGTTAGGTAATGAGTAAGAGAAGAATTTTCCAGGCCAGGGGACTGCTCATCTGAAGGCTTTGAGAAAAGAAGGAGCTTGGCATTCCTGGCATATTTTTGAATGAATGAATGGAGTGGAATAAAATGAACAAAGGAGAGAGTGCTGAGAGATAAGGCAGCGTCTAGAATGTAGAGTTTTGTAGTACCCCCTTCCATAATCTGATCTTCTTCAAAATTTTATAAACCTGAAACCGTTTCTTTCTGATCACCTCATAAAACAAGATTACCCTGATTTATTGAGGATCTGAAATTTCCCTGTGGAAAGTCCTCTAGTCTGGCTGGCTCTGGTTCCAAGAGTTTAATCAATTAGGCCCTGACAGCAAGGATTCCTATCCTGGTTGTAACATGGCAGATTCTAGAGAAGGGCAGGCATATCCTACTGTGTGATCCTGGTGACTATGAAGAAATTACTGCAGAGGGGTGTGGGTGTGTATGGTTTACATTATAGGGTATCACCTATTGATTGTTTTTAAGAGACCACAAAAAATGACTAGTAGCTGAGAGGAAGCGTTTAATAGAAGAAAAGCTTTTGGGCTTATGAAGCTTTGGGAACTTAAAATCCCTTCTTTGTGTGGGGGAGGAAGATGTGATGGATGCAGAAAGCTAAGGGAGGGAGATAGGTGAGTTTTCCTTCCTGACTCACTTAAGCAACCAGCTTTGAATTTTTCTGAAGGAGTGGAGAGAGTTAGGTTTTATCCCTGATTCCTTTGTTCTGGCAAGGTCAGGCATGAATGTTTTCTTTTTAGATACTGTTGTATCCCATGAATCTGTGTGCTCCCAGCTCATCCAAGAAATACTTTTAATCGAGATAATGTGGTAGTTAAGGGCACAGTTTTGGAATTATACAAACCTAGTTCAATTACTGGAAACCCTGGTGGCATAGTGGTTAAGTGTTATGGCTGCTAACCAAAGGGTCGGCAGTTTGAATCTGCCAGGCGCTCCTTGGAAACTCTCTGGGGCAGTTCTACTCTGTGCTCTAGCGTCGCTATGAGTCGGAATCGACAACGGCACTGGGTTTGGGGTTTAGTTCAATTACTAGCTCCAGTGTATACTAGTTGCATGTCTGTCTAGCAAGGACGACATTCTGAGCCTCATTTTTCTCACCTGTAAAAAGTAAGCAAGATCTGTCTTAAAAAATTAAATGAGATAATGTATTTAACGTGCTGAGCATAGTGTCTGGCATATCGTAAGTACTTGGTAAATGTTAACTGCTGTTGTAGCTGTTGGAAACCCTGGTGGCATAGTGGTTAAGTGCTATGGCTGCTAACCAAAGGGTCGGCAGTTTGAATCCGCCAGGCGCTCCTTGGAAACTATGGGGCAGTTCTACTCTGTCCTCTAGGGTTGCTATGAGTCAGAATCGACTTGACAGCACTGGGTTTGGTTTGCTTTTGGTCATTGTAGTTGTTATTGTTAAGGCAGGATCCCTGTGCTCAGCGCTCCCAGTTTGGTGTGGGGAGTCTGAAGGGAAAACTAGGAATGATGTGTTAGATCCTGTTAACCAAGGTAAATACAAGGGATGTGTACTAACCTCAGGTACTGCTGGGATAACCTTTGTTGCATCAAACTTCATTCATCCCATCAACAGCATTTATTGATCACCTACTGTGTGATAGACAGCGTGCTACGTAGGGTGGAAAGTTCTTGCTCTCAAGGAGCTCGTATTCCAGAAAGGAGTACAGATACTTATTGTAGAAAATACGTATCATGAAATCCTTCAACAGAGGGCTGCAGGATTTCAGGAGAGGGATCAGGGAAGGCTTCATTTGGACTAGCTCTTAAATCTATACAGAAGTGTGTAGATTTTAAAGACTGGGAAGGACATTCTGGCCAGATGGTATAACCTGAGCAAAAACTGGTTTGGCTGTTTGTGGAGTAGCATTAAGGCTTTGAGATAGAGTGAGGCAGAAGATGGTTTATTTACTCTTCATTTAGTCAGTTATTTGCCCAACACTATTTTACTTTGTGCCAGGTCCTGAGCTGAGTGTTACTCTTGCTTTTGAAGAACTTCTTCTCCCTATGCCCTACCATTTTGGTTTTTTTCTACTCCCCTTCACATACCGTTTGCTCCAGCCAAGTGCAAACACTTGGTGTTCCCTATTTATGTACTCATGCTTTGCGGACTTAACATTTTTTCTCCGTACTATTTCTTCTGTGGGTTGCCTGCCGCCCCGGCGCCCTCCCCCGCCTCCCCCCCAATCATCTGGTAATTCTACCACCCTCCTCTGTTCCTGAAGCACTAGGACAACACCTGGCATATGGTTGGTGCCTGGTCACTGTTTGCTGACTTGGAAGGAATGGTTAACAGGATCATGCTATGGAAAGTTTAAAGGGGAGGACGTAACAAAGGCCACTGGTCTTCTGGTTGAGTTCTAGAAGTGGCATAAATCTTTTCAGATAAGGGAGACTGAAGTTGCTTTAACTTGTAACTAAATTATGGCCTTTCGACTTGGTCTCAGACTCATTGAACCATAAAATGAAGATTATAAAGTCTCATGCAGTTTGTACTTATGAATACATGAAATCTGTCAGTAGCATGTAGTGAGTTCATCTGAGCTTTGATTTAATGATTAAAAAAAAAAAAATGATTAGTGCCCATTTATCTGAAAGACAGTCATGCACTTCTGAGTGTCTCCCTCAATTCCAGTAAAATCACATATAAGAACACTTTGCAACTATAAAACAATACTTGTTATAATTGGCCTTATAATCTGATCATTTGACAGTAAACCTATTATATGTGTACAAGCTTTCCATCCATGTTTGTTGTCATGTGTATAACACTCTTTTGTTGTATGTAAGTAACTATACTTTTGTGTCGCATCGTGATTGCCCAAATGGACCTACAGGAACAATGAAAACATGGCATAATAACCAACAAAGGCAGTGATTCTTGAACTTTTTAGTCTTAGAACCTTTTTACACTCTTAAAAATTATTGAGAACCCCAAAAAGTTTTGTTTATATGAGTTAAATCTATTGAAATAAAAATGGAGAATTTTTAAAATATTTACTAATTCATTGAAAAAGAAATAACAAATTCATTACAGATTAATATGAGTAATAAGTTTTGTGAAGAATAACTGTTTTCTTTAAAAAATTTGATGAGAAGAGTGGCACTGTTTTATGTTTTGCAAGTCTCTATCATGTCTGGATTCATAGAAGATACCTGGATTCTCATATCTACTTCTGCATTCAGTCTGTTACAATATGTTGTTTTGGTTGAAGTATATGTAAAAAAAACTCAGCCTTACACAGATATGTTGTTGGGAGGGATATTTTAATAGCTTTTTCAGGTAATCATGGATATTCTTCTTTATTACTATACCAAAACTCAAGTGATCATTTCTTAAAGGTTAGTCACAATGTGGAATCTGAACCATATCCAGTGTACTCTGTGCACTTGAAAGAGAATGAGTGTGAATAAGGCACTTAATGTTAGTATTATGAAAATACAGTATTCATATCATGAATGCCTTCAAGGGGTCTCAGGGATCCCCTGCAGTGAGTCCTGGACCACACTTTGAGAACTGCTGATTTAAGTTTACCCAGCCTGGTCTCTTACCCTGCCGTTGTATTTAAGAATGTGGTGAGATGGGTAGGGCAGGAACAGCCTTCATTAGTAGTTTGGGGGAAGCAGAAGGAATGGGAGCAGTAGAAGGAACTTGGACCCCAAAGTCCAGTAGATCCATCCCCAGCTCTGCCTCTTCCTAACAGTGAAATCTTGGCAAGATTTTCACTGACTTGTGACCCTTGCTGTCACAGTTAAGATTTGAATCTACCTCTCTGGACTCTGTATTCCATGTTGTCAAGTCCACTTCCCAGCTGCCTCCTTCTTCACCTCCATTCTCCTTTCCTTTACCCCTTCCTGTGCTGACCTGGTTTTGCCATTCTTCACCTAAGACAGGTGCCAGGCCACCCTCCCTACTTCTTACTGAAGACAAGCTGCTTCCTCTCTTGGATTTTTTGCTTGTCCCCCAAACCTTCCATACTGTGAATGTGCTCACTATCATTCTTCCAGAGCCTTGTTGTCAGTCCACTTGGGCTCTGGTGCTCAAGTCACTGTTAGGCCCCACCCAAAAATCTGATCTATCGCAGTTCATCTTTGAGTTATTGCAGCTCAGGCGTTTTGACACAATACATTATGGTAATCCACGGCACATAGAGACATTAACACTCTCGACTTTGACAGAACACGTCGTGAAGTCTTTGAAGGTACCATTACAATTTATCTTGTCATTCAGGAGGAGACCCAGTTCAGCATTAATGTAGATGAACACAGCGTGGCTTTTGTTTCATTTAATTGCTTGTGACCTTTTTAATTGCTCATTTAACAAAATATCAAAGGGTTGTATTTCAATTAAATTAACAGTTTGGGGAGTGGGTTTTTTTGTTGCTGTTTTTTAGTATGCTTATTTTTAAAGCATTCTGGTTCTCTCCACTTTTTACTTTGAGTAAGTAAAAATCTCTTGAACAGAAGTAGGATTTTAATGTGAACTTGATAGTACAGTAATAACTAATACGCAAGTGATGCAATGCCAAGCATCTTCCACGTGTGCTTGGGTTCACCCCTTTCCAGAAGGATACAAATAGTAAAGCTGTACATGCAAAGTCCTATGAAACTTTTCTGGTTCAAGACCATGCTTTTGGTATAAGTTTGCTTTAGATGTTTGTCTCTAGATAAAGTGTCTGTTGCATGCACTGTTTATTGAGCACTTCTCTCTGCCTTGTACTGTTTTGCTTGTGTTCTGTAGCTAGTTTGTAAGCTCCTAAAGCTCAAGACCCTGCCTTAGCCTCACCAATGTCTCCCCTTCCCGCCACAGCCTAGCATAGTGCTAGCATGGGGAGAGAGGTGGCTGCAGGTTGCATGGGTAACTAGTCTGTACACACAGACATACCCCCACCAAGCGACAGCACCCCTGGGCCTATTTTGAGAAACAGCACTGGAACTCTGAGGCCAGGAGTTTATCCCATTCAGCAGTTACCTGTTTTGCAGTAAGTGGCATGTATTGGAGGCAAGTGCCAGACTGTTCCTTCCATGTCTGCTCCCCCAGGTGCTTCTGATCATAAAAGCAAACACACCCCTTGTCAGCTGGGGCAAGACTCAGAACTCACCCAAGTATCAGTGGGGACTTAAATCCTCAAGTGGAATATGAATTTACACTGTCAGAGAGTAGAAGGTCAATGCAAGAAGCATTAGTGTGTTGAGCCAGCTCCAGCTATATGTCTTGAACACAATTAATATAAGGAAATTGACAAGCCTTGCTGATTATTCCATAGCTTTAAGACCTCTACTAAAATCCTATCATCTCATCTGCCCATTATTAACATTTCAGCAAAATATAAAGTTTTCATTAATCTCCCACAGCAAATTTAGGAGTGAAAACTGGCACTTGTTTGAGCTTTTAGGACTACATTAGCTGGTGTATTAAACAAAATATGTCATTCTTCAGTAGCTTCTGTGAGAAACTAAATCAATTTCTAGCCATATTTATGCACCACTTTATCTAAAAGCATCTGAATTATCATTTACAGCTAAGATATTTTATTAGCAGCTGGCATTGAAATTGGTCAGTAAAAAATTATATGTCACGTTATAGTAATTTTTAAATTGGTTTTAATCCAACATCATAAAATGTAAAAATCTTAAGTGTGGTTTTTTTTTTTTAATTTGCATTTTAGCATAACAAACTATTACTTCTTTCTAAATCAAATACCTGCAATATTTAGAAAATACTAATTAGTAAAAAAAAACAGAAGCTCTTGAACTTAGAGCTAAGTTGTATCTAATAATGACAATTTCTCAAAAAAGATGGCTTTAAGTGATTTTTAAAATATTATAGGATTTTAATATTTTACCAAAATTATCCATAATTATCATGTATAAAAGATTCTAAAATAGAATGAACACATTTTGTTTCAATAAAAATGTAGATTGGGAAACATGAATGATTATTCTAAATTTTAAATCCTAGCCAGCATTTCAGTTCAGAATATGACCATTACCCAGGGAACAGTGGATATCACGATCATGGCATCTCTCCTTAAAACATAGACATTCCAAGCAAAGGAAAACAGGGTTTACCACCCTTGAAGACACTGAGTGCAACTCAGCCACATTCTAGTGGCGTGATGTTGGCTAAGTTACTCCCTCTGCGAGCCTCCCCTTCCTGTAGGCATGGCACCTGGTGTTCATCCAGCAAGTTTTTATTGAGCTTCTGCTTTATCCCATACGTATTTGTAGCACCAACAGGTTCTAGGCCAAAATAATGAGTAAAGCAGTCACTTCCCCGGCCCTCTTGAGGTTTACAGTCTAGAGGAAGAGACTGATGATTACTCTCTGATAAGCTTTCTGAAGGAAAAATGCAAGATATAGTGAGAGAGGGTAATAAAAGGGTCTGAACTAGACTTGGAGGCTGGAGAGTCACGGAGGCTTCCCTGGAATGTCTTGCTAAGCTCTTCAGCAGGAATAGGGAGGAAGCCGGGGGGAGGGAATGAGATGGGGAGAAGGGTGGCCTTGTCAGATGGGACTCTGTTGTAGACATTCAGTGAATGACCAGTTAAGGGTGAGGCTGCATCCTAATTGAGGAGAAAGCATTTTTGTAGGTGCTAGAGTGGTCCAAACTGGGAATAATTTTAGTGTTTAGAAATAGAATACACAATTCCTAATAAATGAGTTTAAACCAACATTGACTTAAAATCTTGCCCGGTAGATAAGAACTGTAGGAAGGAAAAGAGTTTAAGTATCAGGCTACCAGTTATATAGCAGAATTTTCCAGTTTCATACTCAGGTCTAGAGTTTTCCATTCCTCCAGCTTTGCCCCAAGGAGCTCTCTGGGCTTCCCTGTACAACCCTCTCTAAGTGCTCAAAGACTAGAGTACCCTGCTCTGGTTAGCCTGGTCTAGACAGGCACTTTCTTGTGATTGACTTGGCCCACACTCTCTTCTTCCCCTCCCCCTCATACCACAAATGGCACTAGCAGCTGTACCCTCCAGATACCACATTTCGACTGCTGGGGACCAAGAGAGAGTTTAGCTTTGCCTTGTGTGGCTTTGGCCCTCCCAAAACCTCAGGTTCCCCATCTGCACAATATAGAAAATTACAGGACCCTCTAGGTTTTCATGAGGTTTTAATGCAATAACATGGGCCTTGCACTTAAAAGCATTCATACATACTAGCTATTATTTTTATTTACCTTTTGTTTAGCAAAAATTAGAGAATTCCAGTTGCCAGACATCATACTGCTTGCAGAAGAGATGAATATGAAACTTTACTGACCCTCATAAAGCTTCCAAATTAGGACAGAACGACCACTAAACAATTCTAGTGCAAAGTTGAATGTTGTCCTCTATGACAGTAGAATAAAAATAATCATGGCTACTATTTATTGTGTATTTTGTATTAGAGTCTTTTTTTGTGTTAGATTCTTTACATACATTTTGACATTCTGTGGATAGCAGAAACTGGGACTCAAAGAGGTAAAGTCACTTGCCCAAGAACACATAGAGGCAAAGCTGGGAGTTAGCGCAGGTCTGCCTGGATCCAGTGCTATGGGAATTCACTGCCAGCCAGAGTCATCAGAAAAGATTTCATGAAGGAGGTCGGATTTCAGCTAGACTGGGTAGGATTTTGACAGGTCCAAGGTAAAGGTGGAAGGGGTATTCTAGGTCAGGGATACTGTCTTAGGCTGGGTTGTCTAGAGAAGCAAAACCAGTGAAGCATCTCTACGTGTATATAGAGAGAGATTTATATCAAGGAAATGGCTCACATGGTTGTAGAGGCTGGAAAGTCCCAAGTCCTTGGGTCAGGCTGGAGGCTTCTCCTGGTTCATGTAGCTACAGGGGCTGGCGAACCCAAGATCGGCAGGTCACACAACAGGCCTCTGGTTCACAGTCTTCAGAGGCCAGGCCAGCAGATCCCAAAATCAGCAGGTAAACTGCTAGCTCAAGTCCCAAGAACGGGAGGTTAGATGAAGCTTGCTGCAGGGTCCAGAGTGAGCAAAAGCCCTCAAGCCTTGCAGGAAAGTCCACCTATATTGGATGCAGGCCACACCCCCAAGGAACCTCCCTTCAACTGGCTGGCTTACTCACAGCAGATCCCATCATGGGAGGTGATCACATTATATCAGATCTCATCATGGAGGTGATTACATCATTATATGACTGCCAAACTATATCATAACTGCCAAACCACTGAGAACCATGGTCCAGCCAAGTTGACACACGACCTTAACAATCACAATACTATGTGAGCAAAGGCCCAGAAATGGAAAAACCTGGGCCTGTGTGCAGTCTAAAGAGTTTGGGAGGAGCTGAGAGAAGGTGTGTGTGAGAAATGACGAGACTGGAAATTACCATATTTCAGCCGTGGGCTGCCTTGATTGCTCGGCTGAAAAGAGTGTGTTTCATTTGGGAGGCTGCAGGAAACCAGGGAAGATTTTTGAGCACCAGCCTTCTTATTTGTCCCCAATATCATATATCAGAGTACTTAGCATGTATAAGGCTTTCACTAAACATTTGATGAGTGAATGAATAATCCAAGCTTTAGAAAGATGAATCAGATTGCAGAGAGAGCCTGGGAGCAGGAAGGCCAGTGAGGAGACTGTCACAGCCATCTCTAAGCATGAGAAGGCTCGAGCCTGAAGCAACATAGAGGCTGTGGGGCACAGGACAGGAAGCTAATAAACAAATGGTTTTGAGACTTTTGGGGAGAGATTCTGCAAGGAACATGTATTACTTTTATGATCAGAAAATAGTTATTAAACAAGAAATGTGACTGCTCATACTCTTGTGATTTTAACTTACTCTTGCGGAGACCAAGAGCTTCTGGCAAGCTGGCGTTTTTCTATCCTTCTGTGTCCCTACTGCCCAGCCAAGAGCCTGCCATGGAATAGGCAGTGTTTTGTCGATAATTGCTGAATGATTAATATTTTACCATTCTCTGTTTACTGGAATGGCATTATTAAGTCATTGCTCAGCCTTTTCTTCTCCAAATTAAATAAGCCCATATTATTTTAATTTATCCCAAAGCATTTTAAGCAGACACCATTTGCCAAGCCTCATGTATCTTTATGTGTTAAAGTGCTTTTTCTTCCCCAGGTTCAAGGGCAGATGGGACTTTTGAGGAGGATTCACAAATTGACATAGCTACAGTACAGGATATGCTTAGTAGCCACCATTACAAGTCATTCAAAGTCAGCATGATCCACAGACTACGATTCACAACTGATGTACAGTTGGGTAAGTGTGTGAACAGATAATGAACTGAACTCTTCGTTTTCAGTAGTCAACATAGAAATAGGGAAAGAAACAACATACAACTTCTGTGTGACCTGAATGACTGAAGGTAATTTATTTTCAGAGAAAATGTTTAAACAATGAAATTTGAAGTACATCCTTTTTTCCCACCTGAGTGCTCTCTCTGTTCCTCTTTTTTATGAAGCAGGAGATTGGAAATAGAACTAACTTAAGACTCTTCTCAAACTGATTGACTTCTGTGAAGTTCCATAATTCTTTCCATTCTGTAATTCTCTTGGGTGCTATTCTTAGAACCACTTTTTAACATTGCCATTTGCCTTTTCTTCCTCCATGAACTCATTGCTTATTCATTCATGCCTTTACTCAGGAAGCTTTTTAATGATCTCAGGAGTTATATTGGAATCCTTCACTAGATAATCTGGAACTAATTTATTTTCAACTAATATTTGGGGTTAATTTGTTCCCATTAAATACCAAATTTCTGTTTTGACTTAAACCTAACAAGAGTAACATAGTAGTCAACATGATATTAATACATGGTAATCATCATTGTAATAATGGCTACCGTTTATGGGGTATCCGCTATGTATTAGGCACTGTGTTAAGTGCTTTGCAACTGTGCTAAATGCTATTTAACTACCCAAAAGGTAGGTGTTTTTATTGTCCCAATGTAGCAGAGAAGGTAAATGAGGTGCAGAGAGGTGACATCTCACACCCAAGCTCACACAGCAGGTAGATGGTGGTGGTGTCAGGAATGGAACCCTGGTCTGACTGACTCCAGTGCACCTGCTCTGAGCCCCCACCCAGCAGAGGAGAGGCAGTATAGGGTAGTGCTTAGAGGACAGGCTCAGGAGATAGAAGCCTAGGCTGAAACACTGGCGTATTTACTAAGTTTATCACTGTGGGCAAATAATTCAGAGCCTCAGTTTTCTCATCTATAAAATAGTCCCTTTCTCATAAAGAAAACAAAAATCCTCACAACTGAACCAATAAGCAACATCATGATAAGCAGAGAAAAGACTGAAGTGGTCAAGGATTTCATTTTACTTGGATCCACAATCAACGCCAATGGAAGCAGCAGTCGAGGAATCAAACAATCCATTGCATTGAGCACATCTGCTGCAAAAGACCTCTTTAAAGTGTTAAAACGCAAAGATGTCACCTCGAAGACTAGGGCGTGCCTTACTCAAGCCATGGTGTTTTCAGTTGGCTCGTATGCGTGCAAAAGCCGAATAATGAATAAGGAAGGCCAAAGAAGAATCAATGCCTTTGAATTATGGTGTTGGTGAAGAATATTGAATATACCATGGTCTGCCAAAAGAACAAAGCAATCTGTCTTGGGAGAAGTCCAACCAGAATGTTCCTTAGAAGCAAAGATGGCAGGACTTCATCTCACATACTTTGGACATGTTATCAGGAGGGATCAGTCCCTAGAGAAGGACATCATGCTTGATAAAATAGAGGGTCAGTGAAAAAGAGGAAGACCCTCAACGAGATGGATTGACACAGTGGCTGCAACAATGAGTTCAAACATGGCAACGATTGTGAGAGTGGCATAGGACCGGGCGGTGTTTCGTTCTGTTGTACATAGGGTTGCTGTGAGTCGCAACTGACTCTAGCACCTAACAACAACATCTCATAGATAGGGTAATTATGAAATGAAATGTCACAGCACATGCAGAATACTTAGAAAGGTGCCTGGCACATAACAAGTTCTCAGTAAGTGTTAGCTGCTAGGATGATGGTGATTCTAACAGGATAGATAGATGAATTAGCTAGCACCCAGTAACTTTTAACCTTCAAAGATGTCATTTTGAGGACCAAGGTGTGTATGACCCAAGCCCTAGTATTTTCAGTCATCTCATATGCATGCGAAAGCTGGACAGTGAATAACAAAGACGGAAGAAGAATTGATGCTTTTAAATTATGGTGTTGGTGAAGAGTATTGAGTATACCATGGATTGCCAGAAGAATGAACAAGTAAGTCTGTCTTGGAAGAAGTACAGCCAGAGTGCTCTTTGGAAGCGAGGATGGTGAGACTTCATCTCACATACTTTGGACATGTTATCAGGAGATACCAGTCCCTGGAGAAGGACATCTTATTTGGTAAGGCAGAGGGTCAGCGAAAAAGAGGAAGACCCCTAACAAGATGGATTGACACAGTGGCTCCAACAGTGGGCTGTGGGCTGAAACATAGCGACGTACAGTGAGGATGGTGCAGGGACAGGGCGTTGTTTTGTTCTGTTGTACATAGGGTCGCCGTGAGTCGGAACTGACTCAACAGCATCTGAGGACAACAACTTTGAACCAAAATTCAGAACCCACCTTTTATTCCTCTCTGTACCTTTTCCTTTCCTCTCCTCTCACAAAAAAAAACCCTTAGCGTCTAAAATGGTAGAATTTGCGTATTTCATGTTGATTCTTAAAATACAAAATTATTCAGCGTTCTTCTTTGAGATAATTTTCCTGGTATCTCTTACAGAAATAGAAATAATAAAGCTACTCACAAAGAAGCCAGACGTAAAAGAGTACATACTCTATGATTCTACTTACATAACGTTCAAAAACAGACAAAAATATAAAGTAAAAAGTAAAGAAAGTGGTTTCTGAAGGTCAGAAGGCAGTAGTGACTGGAGAGCAGTTTCTGGGAGGTGAGTTAGGTTCTATTTCTTGATCTAGGTGTTTTACAAGGTTATGTAGACTTCGTGGAAAATTCGAGTTATACACAGACACGTATATACACAAAAAACCCACTGCCATCGAGTCAATTCCAACTTTTGATATATATATATATACATATACAGACACACTGTTGTGATATGTACACTTTTTATGTATGTATTGTATTTTCAGTAAAAAGTGTACTAAAGTAATAATGTTACCCAGACATCCAGTTTATGTTTGCCTGCAGTACTTCCCCAGTAACAAAGGGTCTTGCTTTTTTCTGAGCAGGACTAGTTTTAGAAGCCCAGTAAATGGCTAGACTGCAGTCGAGACAAACGTCCAAGGTGGGAATTTTCCCAGGTGAGCGTACAACAGATCCCCCCCTGCACATTCCCTAGAGGTAAAAAAAAAAAAAGCCTTGAAAGATAACCAGCGTCATGGACTTCGCCCCCATTTTTCCACAGGCAAAACATCAAACTCGTTTCATCAGATTCTGACATATTTATTAAAAGGAAAAAGTAAAGAATCTGTGGAAACTGCCCAAATTCTGCAATCAGTCAGGACTAGATTCAAATCCCAGCTTTACCTCTTAGCCTGCAAGTGTTACCTTGGGCAAGTCCCTTCCCTTTCAATCTCAGTGTTTGTCATTTATAAGGTGGGAATTATAATGTTTACCTTTGGAGACTGTGTGAATCATGAAAGCATCTGCCCTGTAGAAGTCATATTCTAAATGGTAGCTTATATTAGCCTTGTTATCATTGTCATTACTATTTATTTTGCCTATTGCCTTCTCTCCTCATCCACCATCTTGAAAGTATTTCATCAGATCATTGAGATTAGGCGGTGGCTCTCTGGACAGTTTCATTTGTAGCCACATGGAGACTTGTCAGGAAGAAATGGATGATGACGGTGATGCAAACATCTCTCCCTAGAGCAGCGGCTCTCAGAGGTGGGAAGACTGGAGGCCAGGTCCCAGGCACCTCTAAAGTGCTTCCAGCAGCACACATGGCACCCTCTGGTGGAGAGTTACAACTCTGAGGAGCTTCTGAAACATGTTGTCAGAACCTTTGTTTCTGTAAATGAATTCAAGTTCAGTCTTTTGCATTATAAGCAGAAAGTCCATTGAGTAGTCACAGGGAATTTTGTGACAACCAGATAAACTGCCTGTGAGTATTATATTATGCAGTGAATAAATAAGTTCATCCTCCCTTCCCTTGTAGAGGAGATCAGGTGTGTAACTTCAGGCCCTCTCTCTCTCCTTGCAAAGCAGATGATAATACCCTTCGTTATGACAATAATAAAAAAAAAAAAACCTGTACACACCCATCCAGAAATTCTTTCCCTCTGCAGCAGAATCTACCACAAAGTGCAAGGCACCAAACAGCATATCCTTTATGAGCATTCAAGTGCGCAGCTGGATTCTGAGATCAGTAAATAATATATTTTATTTCAACTGACTAGCCAGGTGCTTCAGATCTTTGCTGACACTGATGGATGGTCTCCTCTGCTCGTCCATCCTGTGTCGGTCAGAAGCAGAGATTTCACTTGCCCCCCGTGGCAAGCTCTACTAAGTGGTGAGTGTCTGTGTGCAGCATTTACCCAGCAGCCTTGCTGATTTCACAGAAAACTAACCATCTCCTCTGAGTTAGTGGTACATAAGAGCACGCAGCAGAGGGCCAGATTCCCAGACTCTGCAACGCCATTACAGCTGCATGTCTTCTGATGGGGTAGTTGTGTCCGATGCCCCAGTTTTACCGTCTGCCATTTGTATCTGAGAAAGTCAGGGGATGGGAGACTTAGACTTTCATCTGCAAGACCCAAAGTTAAACACATCTTCTGCCATATTTTCCTATGACTAAGAAACTATTAATGAAACCTGTGGTAAATATGTGATCTCTTAAAATAGTAAGAATTATAATTTTTAAAGGTAGTTATTGTTTATCCGATACTTACTATGTGCCAGGCACATTGCTGATTGCTTTCTTTGCATGCATGGTCTCCTCTAATCATAGCACTATTAGTAGGTAGGTACTGATACTATTTCCATTTTGTATATAAGGAAACTGGGTGTATAGGGAAGAATCTAGTAAGTAGTAAAGCTGGGATCAGAACATGAGAGTGTCTAAGACTTAAATCTAGCACTTAACTACTATATTATGCCTTGAATACAAATCACCATTGTACTGATACTGCTCTGTAGCTCTATAGCAATTTACAGTATACAAAGAACTTTCAATTCTGTTACCTTATGTAACCCACACAGCATGTTGTTGTTGTTATTCCTGTTTCACGGCAGAGAAAACTAAGGTGTGCAGGAGTTAAGGAGATAATGTTTACTGGCACAAAACTAACACAGTGTTAACTAACTCCCTTCCCTCCTCCTCAGCCATCAGGATATATAGCGGGACATCCAGTCCCAGCAGTAGTATTGGGACTGAAACCCAATCCCATACATTCTGTCACACCACAGATGCCTTAGTCATTAATAACTTGTCTTCACAAAGGAAGTGATTACCATTAGTTGGCCAGTTCAAAAAATTCTGCACATCTCTCTTCTCCCTACCCTGACACTTGGAGAGCCCATGGAGATGTAGCATGTATGCTGCTACTCCCGCCTCCCATTCGTCTTTACATATTGTTAATCAGTCACTGTAGTCCAACTTAGCCCAACGAACAACTCCTACCAGTCAATTGGAGTTGGTACTTAAGTTGAAATCTATTTGCCATCCCTGATCTGCTGGCCTGGAAGGCTTACCAAACAGCCATCGTGCCTGACCATTTCTGTATTTCTCTAAAGTGTTCTTGGACTAGTTCATCTTGTCTGCTTCCCATCTGTGTTGGGCCTAAAAGTGCAGATGCTCTTCAAGTGTAGATGTTATTTGAACTTAAACCAAGTTGAAGTTATTTCCATTACACTTGATTTCACTTAATGCCTGACCACTGAAGAGAGGTGAGGGCACTGAGATAGGAGTGCTACCGAAACATGCCAGAGCTGGCAAGGGGGAGTGGGTTTGGGGAAAATTGAAACAAAAAAGGTCAGATGGTAAATGCCAGCCATGACCTAGGAAACCTCTAATATACTGTCAGTAAGTATTTGTTGTCTGGCTGAAAGCTGAACTACGGACCCATCGTTCTGAGCCTTCAGCTGGTAATCCAGAGTGGCTGATGACAATGTGTCAGTTTCCTCAGGTGGGCGGCATAAGGGAATCAGTAGGAGCACAACATGTAAGAGTTCATCTAAGGTTCTGTAGTCTTTTTATCTCTTCCTCATCGTTGGCACTGATACCCCACAGTCTACCAAAGCCTGAGCATGAAGAAGGTCTGATTTTTCTACATTCTACAAACAACACAAATTCTCATAGGAGACAGTATTACTGCTTCCTGACTGGCACTGAAAGCTCACCTGAGGTATCTGTTTACCAAGAGAGTATTTAGTGTGGGGATCTAAGTACCTCAGTAAAAAAAAAAAAAATTTTTTTTTTTTTTTTACTGAGGTACTTAGATCCCTCCCAGTAATTGCCTTCTCTTCAGAAAAGAACCCATTTCCAAAGACATATCTTATTGAGATGCAGCTGTCTCAGCTCTCAGGTAGTGAGCTCCAACCTAGCGTGGAGTGTTGTGCTGAGTGCTGTTTTACGTTCTCGGTCTCACCATGTTTGGCTGTCCCTTAGTTTTTGTCCCGAGGGTAGTGTTCTAGTCTGGTACACTCAGACTTATCACTGATTCTGCCACTGTCCACACACTGGAATTGGCAGCTTTTAGTTGTGGCTCCTGAACGGTTTTGGATTGTTAGCCCATTGAATGGAACCTGTGATCCTAAGACTCAAGATCCCACTTGCTTTGGGTCTCAATTGTGACTCCAAATTTTTTTTTTTTCATACATTTTAAGGTCCCTGCAACATTGCTGGAGGCAGTGCTTCGTATATTGTAAAGTCTTTGGTCAGTGCGTGCATACACCTACTACATAAACTTGAAAATGAATTGCAAAGCAGGAGAGCTAGTCTGTTTAAGCCCTGGACTGATAGTATGGGAATGTGAATTATGGTCATAGCTTTGTCATTAATGGGTGACATTAGACAAGTCATATCCCTGCCCTGAGCCTTAATTCCTTCATATGGAGGATGAAACCCCAGACTAGGCGATCTCTAAGGTCTCATTAAGCCCAAACAGCCTGTGCGTCTGATCCTGTGTGTAAATTCAGACAAGTTGCAAAGGCTTCCCTGACTGCTTTGTGGATGCTATCGATTGGCTGTGTATATTCAGCAAAATCCACTCTGGCAAAGAGTTCTTCAGTGGCAGTCCCGGGGGCTTTTCCAGGCTTTCATAGGCTCTAGGTAACCTGAAGACAAGAGGATTGTAGAATTGTATAAAAAGCTACTCCAGGATTTAACGACTGGGGCTTTTGTAGGCTTGGATTCAAAGTTGGAGGAAACTGATGAGTGAACCACAGCTCATGATATCTGAGCAAATAGACAATAACTCAGGAAACACACTGAGGTGTGGGATGTTAAATGCCCTAATCTTTGCCAAAGTGGTGTTTTAGTTTCCTAGAGAGGCATTGGAAGTGTGTCTTAGGGACATAGTACCTCCTGAGAGTCGACCCTTCTCTTCTGGGACAGTAAGAACAGATGAAGGGTCAAAATACACACAAGACTTAGATAGAGCTTTGCTTCAATCCAGCTGTGCACTTTACTAACTTGATTCACCCTGGGAAAGCACTTTACCTTCCTGAGGTTTATCTTTAATAATAATTTCAGGAATAATTGAGCCCTTATTATATGCCAGGCACTGTGCTCAGTATTTCACGCACTATGCCGTTCCATCCTCATGACACCCTGGGAGTTGGTACTGTTTTGTTTACCCCCATTTTACAAGGGAGGAAGCTCAGGCTCATAGAGGGGGAGGTAACTTTGCCCAGGATAACACCTGTAGGAATGTGCCAACAAAGAGACTGTAGGATGGGGGCTCCCTAATACAAATGTTGCCACAACTCCAGTTATGAGACTGTTTCTCCTGTTGTTGAATTGAACTCTTTGAGGTTGCAGGGACATGTATGCTCAGTGACACTTGGTGGTGGGAGGTTACTGCAAGGATTCTTGGGGGTAAGAGCACTGGTCTCCCCAGCTGGACAGTCATTCTGGATCCTGGTACTTCCAGGACTAGAGTATAAAGCAGGTCTCAGGGTGAATTCCCTTTCACTGCCAGACCAGGGCCTGTCGGGTTCCTTGTTCACATCTCTCTTGTAGCTCCCTGAGCTGCCCAGTCCTGACTTTTGTCACTAGGTCTGTCTCAGACTGTGTTATATCCCTTTGCTCAGTGCCTGACTCAGGGTAATAATGATTGGAAGTAGTAGTATTAATCATTAGCTATGTATCAGTCACTATTGCAAGCATTTTACATGCCTTATTTCACTTAATCCTCACAACAAACCCATGAGGTAGATACTATCGTCATCTCTGTTTTGAAACAACGTGCCTAAAGTCACATAGCTAGGAAGTAGCAAAGCAGAGATTTGAACTCAGGACTATCTGACTCCAAAGCTCCCATCCCTGACCTCTCTGTAAGGTTAGGTTGTTGTTAGGTGCCATTGAGTCAGTTCGACTCATAGAGACCCTGTGTACAACAGAACAAAACACTGCCCTGCTCCTGCTCCGTTCTCACAGTCGTTGCTGTGTTTGAGCCCATTGTTGAAGCCACTGAGACAATCCATCTTATTGAGGATTCTCTTCTTTTTCGCTGACTCTGTTCAAGGAGCCCTGGTGGTACAGTGGTTAAGAGCTCAGGCTGCGAACCAAAAGGTCAACAGTTCGAATCCACCAGCCGCTCCTTGCAAACCCTGTGGGGCAGTTCTACTCTGCCCTGTAGAATCGCTGTGGGTCGAGATCAGCTCAGTGGCAACGGGTTTAGTTTGGTTTTTAGTTTCTACTTTACTAAGCTTGATGTCCTTCTCCAGGGACTGGTCCCTCCTGATAACATGTCCAAAGCATGTAAGACGAAGTCTCGCCATCCTTGCTTCTAAGGAGCATTTTGGCTGTATTTCTTCTAAGACAGGTTTGTTCATTCTGCTGGCAGTCCATGGTATGTTCAGTATTCTTCGCCAGCACCATAATTCAAAGGTATCAATTCTTCTTTCGTCTTCCTTATTCATTGTACAGCTTTCACATGCATGTGAGTTGATTAAAATACCATGGCTTGGGTCAGGCACACCTTAGTCCTCAAAGTGACATCTTTCCTTTTTAGCCCTGCACTACTGTCTTTAAATGTAAAATGGGTTAATAATGCATTACTGAAGGAGCCATGGTGGTCCAGTGGTTAAGCACTCAGCTGCTAACTAAAAGGTTAGCAGCTTGAACCCATCAGCTACTCCATGGGAAAAAGATGTGCCAGCCTGCTTCCATAAAGGTTCCAGTAACTATGGGGCAGTTCTACTCTGTCCTGTAGGGTCGTTATGAGTCGGAATCTCCATAAAGGTTACAGCCTTGGAAACCCTACAGGGCAGTCCTTAGGATTGCTATGAGTCGGAATTGACTTGATGGCCCATAAGAACAACAGGTTACTGACAGAGGTGTTGTAAGTCACTGTGAACTAAAGTTCCTAACTTAGGGCCTTACGTTAGCAGAAGATGATATACAGTGCTAATTTCCTTCTGTGGAAATCTTTTGGTTATTTAAAACAAGGTTCTCCTTGTGATAACTCTACAGCTTTGGACAAATAGATTCCCCAGAGAGTTGAATACACATTAGAGTTGCATTTTTGTTTATTTTGAGCTGTCTTGTTAAGGAAGGATTTATATGCTGGCATTGATGTAGGACAGCAATCAGGCAGTGTTTTCTGCCTTTGTCAGTTGGTGTGATAGTTTGCTTCCAGTGAAGTTTGACTCACTGTATCTGGAAGCTGTCAGAAGTGGGAGCATGAAGAGGTCATGACGGATAGCTGTGGATAAGTGGTTAGGGGAGGAAAGCTGGTAAAGGAGACAAAGGGCCTCCTTTGTTACTAAGGGATGGGCCTGACTGACCCTGGCCTCTCTGGGCCAGCCCCCCTGCTCTCTCCTTCCTCACCTGCCATAGGTCGTAGGGTGGAACCTGCCAGTCAGCATTTTTGAGAATGGCACCACGTGGGTATAAGGCAGCTCATGGGAGCCGTTCCCAGCAGCTCAGCTACTTGGGCATTCAAGAACTGTTAGATGGAAGTATGAAAGTCGTCTTCAACCTTAAGATCACTTTTCATGATTATCAGTTACAGAATTTACATATTCCTTTCCGTATGTTTTAAAAAATTGGGAAGGTGTACTGAGTTCTAAGTAGAAACGAACACAAAAAAAGTCAGCTTTAACAATGATCTTTGTTTTTTATTTTTATTTTCGGTGAGAATTTTGTTTGTTTTGGAAAAATCCAGAAAAGTCCAAGGAAGATTGTAATGGACCACTGTTAGGCCAGTTTAGAATATATCCTTTCAGTCTTTTCTACAAATATGTTTTTTCCATAATTAAGTCCTTTCCT
Source organism: Loxodonta africana (assembly GCF_030014295.1). NCBI lineage: Eukaryota > Metazoa > Chordata > Mammalia > Proboscidea > Elephantidae > Loxodonta > Loxodonta africana. Next base: position 50,058,329 of record NC_087350.1, read on the forward strand.
TTTCACTTAGTATTATGTCACAAGAATTTTTCCAAGTCAGAAACTTCTCACACATAATTTTTCATGGTTCTGCTGTATTCCATCACAGATAGATGAGCTATTCATCTATTGTTGGTCATTTAAGTTGGGGAAATATAAACTTGACAAAAGCCAGCTTCTTTCTTTTCCTGGTAATAAGTTTATAATCTGAATTACTTAAAAGTAGTGCATTAGCAAGTGCCTCTGCCTTTCCTTCAGTGATTCTGCACAAAAACTTTAGCCAAAGAAATCAAAACCATGCTCAATGGTCAGAAATAGGAATATTGGTTGGATTTCATGCTCTAGTTTGCCGTATCTGAACAAAATAGATGTGCACATTTGCACAGTATAGCATTTATTTGTTCGTTGGTGGAAATTGAGGCAGGTGACTAAAGACTACGGTGGACAGGATTCCTTATTACACCCTTTTTTTATATTATTTATTTCATTTTTTGTTGATCAGAGTGTATACAGCAAAACATACACCGATTCAACAGTTTTTACTTGTACAATTCAGTAACATTGCTAACAGTCTTTGAGTTGTACAACCATTCTCACCCTCTTTTCCGAGTTGTTCCTCCCCCATTAACATAAAAAAAAATTTTTTTCATTAACATAAGCCCTGTAAAATTCCTATCTAATCTTTCAAGTTGCTCTTGTCAGTTTGATGCCATATAGATCATTCTGCAAAGAGAATAATGCTCAAGGCAGACACTCTTTAGTAGTTAAGCTAAATAATTTTTTTGGTTTTAAGAAGACTGCAAGGGATATTTTTGGTTTAATGTTTAAAGATTATCTCAGGACAATAGTTTCAGGGGTTCATCCAGCTTCCATGGCTCCAGAGAATTTAGAATCCTAGAGAATTGAAATTCTGTTCTGCATTTTCCCCCTTTTGATCAGGATTTTTCTGTAGAATCTTTGATCAAAATAATCAATAATAGTATCCAAGCACCATCTACTTCTGGTCTCATGGCAGAGGAGGCAGTTAGCCACACATTCTATATCCTCGTCGTATTCCTGACTCTCCTTCTTCCTCTATTGCTTCAGGTAATAGAGACCAGTTGTCATGCCTTGGATGGCTGCTTGCAAGCCTTTAAGACTCCAGGCACTGCACAATGAACTAGGAGGTAGAACAGAAGCACTGAACATGTTATTGAAACCATGACCCTAAACCTCCAAACCAAGGAACCAAATCGCATGAGGTTTTTTGTTGTACATAAGCAGCCTCAGCTGTTAATCTTTTTGTCATTATTGTAAATATATCTGTTACACAGCTTTTGCCAATTCAACTTTTTACAGGTGTACAACTTATTGACAGCACTTAAAATTATCAGCTGTGTAGCCCAACCCTTAATGCAGTTTTTCTATCACAACAAACCGAAACTTAGTACTCCATAAGGAATAACCCCCTTTTCTCCCTCCCTCGCACTCCTAGTAACCACTAGTAAACCTTGGTCCCTATACGTTTGCCTTTTCTTATCTTTTTAGATAAGTGAGATCATACAGTATTTGTCCTTTTGTGATTGACATCATAATGTCTTGAAGTTCCATCCATATTGTAATGTGTATCAAGTCTTCATTTCTCCTCCTGGCTGAGTAGTGTTTCATTGTACATATGTACCACATTTTGTTTATCCATCTCTTGATGGGCATTTAGGTTTTCACCTTTTGGCTGCCATAAATAGTGCTGCAGTGAATATTGGTGTACCAGTATCTGTTTTGAGTCTCTGCTTTCAAGACTTTTGGGTATATACTTAGTAGCAGAATTGCTAGATCATACAGTAGTTATATTTTAGTGTTTTGAGGAACTGCCACTCTGTTTTCCACAATGGCTGTACCATTGTACATTTCCCTAACTATGTCCTCTTGACTCAAATGGAGGATGAGGCCACGTGGAGCAGTGGAAAGAACCAGGACTTGGGAACCGAACAGCAGTGGGTTTGAAAAATGGCGTCTCAACTTAAAAACTCCCTGACCTTGAACAAGCAACTTTACCTCTTACCTCTCCTAGAGTATGTTATATAAAGCACCTAGCACAGTTCTTGCAGAATAGTAACTGAGAGGACAGATTCTGGAACCCGACTTCCTGCGTTCAAATTCCAACTTTGCCACTTTTTAGCTATCTGATTTTGGGCAAGTTACTTAATCTTCCTGTGTTTCAGTTTCCTCATCTATAAAGTAGAGATAAACATAGTTTATTTCTATTCATAAGGTTGTCATGAAATTTGAAGTAATGTACACAGAGGATGTCTAACCATGCTGGGACATAGTTGGTGCCAGTTAGTGTTAGTTGTGGTGTTGATGGTGGTTAATACTATAGGTGCTCAATAAATGGTGATTATAATTGGCATCATACCTGTCGGGCCTGAGGAGAAGCTTGCACCAAATGATTCTTGGTTCTTGAACCTGTTGAAGCAAGAGCAGCAGCGAGCCTTCTCCTAGGATTTCACCTTTTCTCTTCAGCAGCCTTGGCCTTGAGGAAATGATCCACAGGAACATACATTCAGCACCCCTCTTCTCTCTGCGCTCCACCATTTCAGTAGACAAACAGCAGTGACAGTAGCCGCCACTGCTTGACATCTCCACTCCAGAGTCCACTAGCCTGGTTTCCACACCCTCCTCTTTCCTCCCGTCCTCCTTTCTTTATCCCAGTGATGACAGCCCGGGATTCTCTGATGCCCCAGGAGCCTCTCTGACTCTCCCTCACTCCCCACATTCTGTCATTTGCCTAGTCCTACTACTTTTGCCTTTAACGTGCTTCCTCCCAACCCCCTCCCATCCTTCCCTGTGGCCAGGGACACCAGTCTTCCAACTGGCCTCCATGTCACCGGACTGCCTCCTCCTTCCAACCAAGAAGGAAACCTAGGTCTCCCAGGCCAGGGACCGAAAAGGTCTCTGCTTCCAGGCTAGATTCTGCGGACTCTGTCTTCAATAGGGGGATCTGTGTGTGCACAGGAGATGGCCTCTTACTGCAGACTGCCTTAGGCCTCCTGGACTGGAAGCTGAAAGAGGCTGTTTGTCCAGCAGGAGCAAAGAGGGTTCCGTGGGACCACACGTTCTGCTTTAAGTAGGGTGAGATTATTTAAGTACAAAGGGATTTTTCCTGTCAGGAAAGATTCCCCTCCAGGTTCCTTTAAATAGTGACTCCTCTAGGCAGGCATGTGTTTTACAGATCATTAACTACTTGACTGAAAGCCCGCAGGGCAGAGAAACTTTAAAGTGTGGGGAGCCCCTGCCAATCAATTCAGAATGAAGATAAAGTATCTCTGGAACTAGCAGTCAATGGGAAAATGTGATTTGATTCAGAAAAAAATCTAATATTACACGCAACTTTTTTTGCCTGTTGTTTAAGTGGTGTTCCACCTGTCTGCCCCTTCCTGTTCTCTACCTCTTCCCCATCTTGAACCTAATGCATTAATTCTCACATCTTTATTCCCAAGCCCCAGACTTGGGGTTCCCCCATATGAACAGTGTCTGCACAATAGCCCCAGGAAAGGGCGTCATTGGGGAAGTGTTCTTATGGCTGTGCAGAGCTTAGGCGGTTGATGCAGAGATACAGCCCGTAATGGATGAACTATACAGTAACAATTTGCAGATAAAAATAATAGAAGTTAAAGCGTACTTTACATGATAAAAGAAAGATGGAAGAGGACGAGAGTCTGTTGCATCTGAGATCGTTACAAAAGTCCTGCTTTGTGAAGTAGGCTTTGTGGAAAAGATTGATGCAATAGGGAGTGACCTTGGCTTGGAGCAGGAGCTAGTGATGTATGTATGAGCATCCCTCTGCTAAATGGACCCAGATTTGTAGCACTAATATACATGGGAGCCCAGAACCAAACTCAGTACGGCAATAAATCAACAGCCACTTTGGGTGTCATTTCTGGTTTATATTCCACTATTGTTCTATCACTTTAATTCATGTCACTATCGTCTTTTCATCTGGAACAGTTTTATATAATTTTCCAGTGGAGTTACCTGACAAATCCTATCAAATTAACAAGGTGCATTAACAATATTGACTATATGGCTTTAGGAGTTGCAGGGCCATAGTACAAAATTTTAAAACCGTGTCTTCCTGGTGATGATTTTTCCCCTCTCTATTTCTGAGAAAGGGATGTGGAGCAGGGTTTATTTCCACATAAGAGATATGCACATTTATTTTGCTCCGCACATTTGTTTTGCTCCGCTCATTTTGACTTTTGTAAATGTCAAAATAAGCCAAAGAAGGAAGAAAAACACACGCACACTACCAACAGCCATGGCTTAAGTACTTTTCTTCTTTCAGGGAACTCTAGAAACGCCCAGATCTTTAACGATTAATGACCAGATTGGAAGGAAGAGTGTAACTGTATAGTCATAATCTATTTTAAGTGAAATGTAATAAAATTGGTCTTCTGGTACGTTCTCACCGTCCTGAAATCACGTAGACCTGCACGTCCAGAATCAGTTGGACTTAACGACATTATGCCTAATTGAAATATGATGTACCTGAAATATGTCTAATGAAAAATTCCAGCATTCAATTAATAAAAAACTGCAGATTACTCATCTTTACCCAAGACCACACAGTAATGACCAGGGTTAAGCAACCATCACTACATTCTGTCCTCTGAAGACAACCAGGGAGTCTCTGCTGTAGTCTGTCTTACACAGCCTTCTGCCTTTGTCTAATGGTAATTTGGGATTTATTTATTCACAAAATAAAAATGAACAGAGTGTGTAGCAGACCTAATCATTAGGATTCTGTTTGTATTTGTTTTCTTTTTTAATTTTAAATTTGTTTTCAGGTTATGGTTGTTGTGTTTGTTTTTTATTGAGCTGTTTCTTTTATCTGTACTTGCTAAATTTTTTCACGTTCCATTCAAATATTTCTATTGCTAAAAAGATTCGTAGTATGAAATATGCCAACTTTGATTCTTTTTTGTTAAAGTATGTATAGTTTGCTGTTTTAATTCTTATATCCTTTCTTTATTTTGCTTTTTTCGCTTTGACCCTGACCTTTAAACTATGACCTAAAAATGTAATTACGTTTAAGGTTCCATGTGGGGCTCACTCTGCAAGGCACACTGAAGGTTTTTGCCTCACTTCATAAACAGATTCCTCAATTTTCAGCAAGAGAGAGAATTGAGAGAGTGTCTGGCCTGGCTGGTGTGTGTCGGGCTGAGCATATACTGCTCTGTAATACCGGGAGAGCAAATGTGGTGCATTTCCCAGGTATCCCAGGGCACCTTGCATCCCTGGTGTTACCTTTGTTCCCCTAACGCTTTTATTCCCAGTCACTGCACAGCATGTTATGTCTTTCGCAGCTCTGAAAATACAACTCGAAGTGCCAGTGTTTAACATGCTGAATTCCTATTATAAAGCGTTTATTGCGTAAAGCTCACATTCAGTGCTAAGCCTCTCCTCAGCAGAGAAGCAGTGACCTCCAAGACATGAACTTGGAAGGTTGTTTGTAAAGGACCCCTTGATCCAGTTGCAACTTCCTTTAAATATCTCTTGGATAATTATTTAGAGTCATAGAAAGGAAGAAAGAAATTTTCCCTATTCTCAGTGTGTAAGAGTTTTTCAGATCAGGAACTCTTCCTTGGTAGCTTAGCTGTTTAGGCATAGGTGATATTACAAATTTTTTAAATTTATCTCTTCAACTCAGAACTTCTTTAAAAAAAAAAACACTGATCAAAATTGTATCTTAAACGAATCTTATTTACTTCATTACAGCATGGAGGTATATTTTTTTTCTATCTTGTATCTATATTATGTCTAAGAAGGTGTGTGTTACTACCTTTATATATTTTTGCTTATTTCTCCCCAACTCGCTCACCCAGAAAACCAGACTGTACAACTTCTCTGTGCCATTTGGAGTTTCCTTGAGCCTGTTTTAAGAAGTCTGTGTGATATTCTCCAGAGCCCTAAGAGATCACTCATGTTCATCCAATTTAGGATTTGTAAAGTAGGTCAAATTATTACACACACTGAAAGCACTCACGCCTTCCACTTTTGTGGCTTCTTTTTTGTCCTCCCCTTGACCTTACAGGTATCTCTGGAGACAAGGTCGAAATAGACCCGGTTACGAATCAGAAAGCCAGCACTAAGTTTTGGATTAAGCAAAAACCCATCTCAATCGATTCTGACCTGCTCTGTGCCTGTGACCTTGCTGAAGAAAAAAGCCCCAGTGAGTAGTCCCTTTTATTTATGTCTCCTTTCTCTCTTCCCCCTCTCTTCCCCTCTGTGTGCTGGGTGCCAGGAGAATATATTGCCACCGTGTCCTTTTTTCCTTGGGTCTGTTTAATTCATTACCAGAAATTTCTTTTAATCAAACGGGATTGTATTGTGGTGCCCAGAGCCTGACACGAGCCTCCATCCTGTTTTGTCTTGATGCCAGCAGAGAACTTCACAGCCCTGGCTCCTGACCTCAGCAGGCCTTCCCAAGGGACTGTGGGTAAGGAGGCAGATTCCTGCTGGGAACTTGCACCCACCAAGACCCTCATTTCACTTTGTGCTCTCTTCCCCTTCCCACTTGGGGGACTTGACCAGTCAAACCTGGCTTGCCTGCCTTCTATGCCAAATCAAGGGAAGCTGGGGGATTTCTCTTGGCAGCTGAAGACTAAATTTAGATATCCATCATGCCGGAAGTGTCAGCACTCCCCAGATTATTGGCAGCTGCGTGACCTCCCAGCTCATAATTAAACTCCTTCCTGATCCTACAGAAGAGATCTGCTGCCGGGTTGGTGTTCCTCTGCTTAAATTATCAAAGTGGATATGGTCTGGTTGTATTTTGGCATTTTATATTTTTGCAGTTAAGTAATTGAGCTTAGCATTTAGATTAATCATTTTTAGGATTCTAGTCCTATCAGGGGTTGGAAAGGACACATAGATCACACTGAAATTCCTCCGTGGAGGAAAAAGCTTGAACTATAAAAGGATTCATTAGCTGCCTGGAGAAGGCTGTTAAGACAATGGTTCCCAAACCCTGGTACAGACCAGCGTTACCTGCAGAGTCTATTTAAAATGGAGTTACCCATACTCCACACATGTAAATTCTGATTTAGTAACTTGGGGTAGGGCCTCAGTTTCTAATTTTTTTAATCCCTGTATGTTACAATGTTTACTAAATTAGAGAACAAATGTTATAAGGAATTACATACTCAAAGAAACAATAAGATCGGTAAGGGCCAGCAAGTGCTTATAATGTGGCTCAAGTCTTTGAGGAGCCTAAGGAGCACTGAACTCCTGAAGGGGGCTTACAGATGGGCACATGTCATATTGCCTCATTTATGAGTGGGTATTTTTTTTGTGTGTGTCAAATCCAGCTATGCTTGGCTACTTATTCTCCTTTCAACTCAGCCTGTAGCTTGGCAAGAAGGGAGAACTCAGTGGTACAAGGCAGGGCAGTAGTAAAGCTATCCCTAACCCTTTCCCACCATTGTTGTCATTCCAGTGAGGCCTCTGGCTCTGCAAGATGGCTGCCAGAAGAACCTGGTGATAAAATTGCCTGCTGCTCTGGGGCCCTTGCCCTGCAGCTGCTGGATTCCCTTTGCCTTTGGATAAACATCTTCCTAATCCCTTTCACTCCACCCTGTTGACCAATTAAAAAAAAAAACAAACCCTTTGCCATCGAGTCAATTCCGACTTACAGCAACCCTATAGGACAGAGTAGAACTGCCCCGTAGAGTTTCCAAGGAGCACCTGGTAGATTCAAACTGCAGACCTTTTGGTTAGCAGTTGTAGCACTTAACCGCTATACCACCAGCATTTCCGTTGGCCAATAAAGATGTCGTTACTCTGGCATCTTTCTTCTAGGAACTCAGGATGCTTTGAAGAGTAACGTCTTGTAAATTCTCCACGTCTCTGAGAAATGAAAGGCAATCACTTACACATTGCATAGATAGAGAAGCTAGAGTAGAAAGGCCAGGGAAATCACTAGAAGCAAGATTCAGATTTCCCTACTCACCCCAAGACTCACACTGTGCCAAGGAAGACAGTGATTCGGGTGCTGAAAGGTAAAGGATGTAACACACCTCACCTAGTAGGGAGCAAAGAAAAGATTCACAGCCACCCACCTCCCAGTTGGCCTTATGGGGTCAGTCAATCAAGAACAAAGTATTACACATCTGTGTGAGTGAGACCAAGCTCCAGGTACTGGGATACAGTGACAAACAGAGTAGATATGGGCCCACCATTTCAGTGTTGACAGTCCAGAAAGAGACTCTTTTGTGTTATTTTCAGACCTATGGAATGGTTCCATGTAAAAAAGGCAGATATAGGTTCCACAAAGGTTTCCTCCCCTCTCTCTCTGGCTCCAGAGATCTAGAAATTGTGATGCTTTCCGAAACAAGAGAATCGTTGCCCCATTAAAACAATTCCTAAGCCCCAGTCACCACAGCAGTGTTTTTCAGACTATGTTCTTCAGAGCTCCAGGGTTCTCAGAAGGACACATGTGTACCTGTGGGTGCATGTGTGTACGTGTGTCAGGAAGAGTTGGGCATAAGGCCCTCCTTCAACCAAGGAACTCTACTTTTTTGTTTTCTATTTAGGGATTGTGTATTTTAAAAGTCACCTGATGCTAAACCTTTAACCAAAAATATCCCCAGAAGTCTTCTTAAAACCATAGTTTAGCTTACCAGTAACAAAGTTCTGCCTTGAGCATTATGCTCTTTTAACAACTATCTATACAGGATCAAATTGACAACAGCAACTCAAAAGATTAGATGGGAACTTAGGGGGCAGTGAGTGTATGTTAATAGGGAGGAACAACTCAGAAAAGGAAGGTGAGAACAGTTGAACAACTTGAAGAATGTAATCAGTGTCATAGAATTGTAGGTATAGAAACAAATTGGCATATGTTCTGCTGTGTATATTTTCAACAACAAAAATATATTTTTTTAAAAAAGTCATCTGATAAAAAGATTTTGCTACTTGAAAAAAAAATGCTTTAAAAGTTGAAGACTTAGTAAAATTCAGACTCCTCAGCGTAGCCCTTTACAGACACTGACAACCAGCTGACCAGTCCAGCCTCATGGCCCATAACTGCCCATCCCAAACTTAAGCCGTGGTCACTGTGAACTGCTCACACACAGACATGCCTTGCATTCTGTGCTTCTGCTATTTCCACTGCCTGGAAGACACTTTCCACACTGACTCTCCCTCTATCTTACGGACATCTCACCTCTCCATAACCAGCCCACGCATTTTTCAAGATCCAGCTCCGCTGTCAGCCTCTCTCTGTAACTTTGCCCCCAGAAGTTCATACACACCTCTGGTAAAGTACATCACACACACTGCGGTATTTGTCTGTTGCAAGTCTGTCCCTTTCACACCCCGGCCTCCATACTGTACTAGTTGACCCACAGGACCTGGTTTCTAAATCCTTAGCCCTACCTAACAGCACCTTGCAGTGTTGTCCTCAATGCATGTTTATTGACTTGAAATTGAATTTAGCGAGGCCAGAGATTTAGACACCAAGAATTGTTCAATATAATTCACATTGTAGAGTGCCCAAACAAGGGTGTATCACATGATTCGGTTTATGTGCTGTGTGTTTTGGTTTGGTTTGGTTTTTTGTTATTGTTGTTGTTTCATGAATTCCAGTATCCTCATCAAATTAATTCAGTGACTTCATCTAAAAAGTTCACCTTCACATCACAGAATTAATCCACAGGGATTCCTCCTCCTTCCTCCTCTTTTCTTTTTTTAAGGATTAATGGTAATTCTTTTTATCTTTTGTGTCTGTTGAACCTTAGAAAAAAAGTTATTTTAACAGCAGTAAAGAAATGAAAGTCACTATATTTCATAAGTTTGGCCTATGATTTTTATCAGCACAGTGATGTATGTTGGTAGCTGAGTTTACATCAAAAATTATTCTTGGGGCCTTCTTGAATGAATTATGGCAAAGAGAGAGAGTCTAGAAGTAGATAAGGTTTTTGATTTCTGCAATATATTTCCTTTTTCATGTTTTTATCTCTCACAACACAAGTGCCTTGCCGAAGACTGGAACGTGTGACCAACTGGAATAATTTAGTTGTGAAAATAGAGCAGACGTGTTATTAAACAGCCTTCTTTACAAAAAGGCATTAAGTGTGGGGAGGATAATGAAGTTGTCCCCAGTCTTACGTGAGACATGTTTGTCATAATTTTGAGCAGAAAAGAAATGGTTTTTAAAACATTCAAATGTGGCCAGTTTGCAATGTTTATCAAGAAAGCCGCTGTCAAGCCATTAATTTGGTCGTCATAAGTAACACAACTCAAGTTTAATTGATGCCATATCCAAAAAGTGTCTGAATAGCTGACTTGGCAAAGGGACTGAGCGTTAGAGCACCTGCAGTGAAACACATAATTACATATATTGTGGAATCAGAAAGACCCAGACTCTGCAGCCGTACTTCATAAATAGCAGTTCTGTGCCTCTCTCCTTTACCCTCAACTTCTCGCTCTTAAGCCTTTCTCAGAGGGAAGATTTATTGCTCTGTCCCTGTGAGTGTTTAAAGACCTGGAACTTAATGACTAAATAGATACATGCCTTAAAAAAAAAAAAAAAAGACCTGAACATATAAATATGGACCCTTAGAAGAGTTGGTTGAGAAATTCTTTGTATCACAAAAAAAAAAAAAAAGCCCTGAGAAATTAAGAATAAATAGATTTTAAAAAGGAAAAATCTGCATGCTGCCATTATTATTTAAATCAGTCTGGGTTTGCCACCTCTTAGGCTATCTTATCCTATTTTCAAAGAGTGTCACAAACCTCTAAAAGATGAATTAATTCTAATTCATTTTAAGGGAACAAAGATGTGTACAGCACAAAGGAGGGAGAATGTTTTCATATCAGAAGCTACGACAAGTGGGAATTGTCTCCGAGAAAGAATTTCCCATCCTTACACTGATCCAGGCACGGGCTTTGAATGTAATGGGTTCTCTTGTTAAGTGCTAGCCTCAAATTCCAACAGTGAAACAAAGCAAGGAACCTTTCTGTGAAATTAGCACCCATCAGAGACTCTGGGACCATATTTAAATAAAGGACCAGGCTTAATCATGCCTGGTCTGGTTTCATCATAAGAAGATTGTGCAGGTTTAGAATCCTTAAAGGAAGCATCCTATCATTAAGAAATAAGATTTAAACCTTAATAAAGTAGCTGTCGTCTTTATAGCTGAAAAAAGCTCTGTATCTCAATTAACTATAGATAATATAAAATCTTAAGGAAGCAACGTAATAGAGGTAACCTGATTATGTTCTCTTGCAATAGTATAATTTAAAGGAAATCTGATTCTGTTAATGCTGGTTATGCTGGTGGGGGTTTGTTTGTTTTGTTTTTTGTCCAAAACACCGAATGTAAAATCAGAATTTTTAGGGTTTATGAGTTGACCACAACTGCAGGAGACTGTTAAACCCTAGTGAATAGAACCTGCTGGAGATTTGAGATGAGCTTCTGTTAAGGCTGTGAGTTATATTAGTTGGGTTTATTGGTAACCTCCTGCTTAAATGAATCTTCCTTTTCATAAGTACTTGACAAGACCTGTAAAGTAGTGTATTTAATTTACTAATTAAATTAAAGCTACTGAGTAATGATTTGTCCACATTGATTTGGCTTAAATAGAAAAGATCAGCATTGTTGTGATCTTCAGCAACCTTAATGGCCAAGCCAGTTAGACACAAAGGCCTCTTGTGTTTTCTAGGTCAGAAGTACATAGGTAAGCCCAGGCTGTAATTGAATTGCCTGCACTGCACCTCGCAGTCACAGATTTCCTTTGCCTTCCCATTCCATTGTTGCACTGGGGCTTAAGAGAATGTTAACGTGGTAATAGGCACAGGGCCTTCCCCATTATACGTCTTGCTATCGAGCGGTTCTGCATGACTAGTTAAAGAAGATGGCAAGAAGATTAATGAAAGCAAGGCTAATACAGAAGGGGGTACTTTTGCAAGACTTCTACAGAGGAGATATTAGAGCTGAACCAGAGCTTGGCTTTTTCTTTATCCTGTGACCTTTGAACCTGCCTTACTGTTGAGAGCTGCCAGTGAAGTCGACATTTTGATTGATGTTGGTACACGAGTCAGTCTTTCCCATTGAATTCCACATCTGCACGAAATAGCTTTTCCAGCAAAATTCGTACTGCCAAATTCGTGATAGCCAAATTGATGGCTGAAATGCTTTTATGTAGTTTTCATTTAAACCTAAAGGTATTTGATGGTTTAATTCAGTAACCAGTTTCCATAGGTTATATACATTCACCTGTATGTTCTTAATGGGTTCATCAACCCATAGTGAAAGACCCAAAGTAAAACTGTTTGCAGACAGCTCCAGGAAGGCTTTATGGGGAAGTAAAAGCAGTCATCACACAAACCCTTCACCATTCTTAAAAGAGAAAAATCAGTCTGAGGGCTCAGGGAAACTGTCTTTCAGGTTTGTGTAAATAAAGCAAATCATCTCACTAGTTTTTGGAAAACTGGGCGTGGGAAAGCCTGAAATCTTGCCTCTGCACCTCACCTGAACTGTCTCATTCCTCCAGCATGGAGACTGTCTTGATCCACCCAGGTGCTAGGTTGCCTGACTTTGCCCTTGGTACACTAGTGTTCCATCTGAAGGATTGTTATGGGCTACTTGCAGGGCTTTGAACCAGTTCATTCTGATTCGAACCGCTGCTGAGAATTTGCTTTTCTACCCCAGATACGCTGAATCAGAATTTACATTTTAACAAGATCCCCAGGTGATTCTTATGTATAGTAAATTTTGAGAACCACTGCTCTACTAGTGCTTCTCAGTATTGGTCCCTAACCAACAGCATTAAGAGCTTGTTAGAAAAGCAAATTCCCAATAGGGGTTTGAACCAAAACGAACTGGTTCAAAGTCCTGGCTACTTACAGGACATGGCTACTTACAGGACAGCCGTGTGCAGATAAAAGCCCCTTCATTCATTTTCACTAACTGTGTTACCTTGTTTGTGGAGCTGCAGGCTTCTAGTGCGTGTGTGTCTGTATGCATGTGCAGGTACAAGTGTATCTGAATATACCTGTGTGTGCATCCCTTACCCACTCTCGCAACAGAGGGAGAATGACAGAAGGACTCAAGTTTTGTTACTGAATTAACTTGGGTGCACCTCAGCCCATACACTGAATCCTCTGACCATACAATTTCTTCCCTTTTGACGGGGAATTCGACGGAGAAAATGCACACCACACTCACAGAAACAGATGTGACAGGCATTCCAGTTCCTAAAGGAGATGATACCCAGAAATTTTGCTGGAGCAAGAATTTTGTTACATTCTTTACATACTCATGACAATGTGTGAAAGGGGAATGAGGGTGACGTTATGCCCTACTGGTTGAAAGAGCTACAGTCCCGAGGAGGTTAGGTGGCGGTCCATGGCAATGCTGGCATATTCTGGCCCCACTAATACTAAGGAAGGCACCTGCATTTACACTAAAATGGACCTGCAGCCCAGGAGGGCTACAGCCCAACCTCAGACTCCGTTGAGTCCCAGGAGGTCCAGGTGCTCCAGACATTAGGTGGGCAAGCTGTTGGGTTTGTATGCTTTTGACAAGGACTTATTCCTAAGTTCCAGATCAAATACGGTAAGTACTGCCTGATTACAGAACACAACTGACTCTAACATATTAAATGCCCCAGTTATTGAATTGCCTTTTCATAAGAGTACTCTGGAGCACAATCAGGAGCAGGCAATGCCTCATCCTTTTAACAGATATGTTTCCTAGCCCTATTAAAAGGGGTCTTCATCTATCCTGTCAAAGGGAGTCTGCTGGGGTTTTTTAGTTTAATTACACTATCCAATTAAAACTCCTTGCTGCATTTGGATGCGCCTCTCCTTGGGCCTGAGTGGATATGACATTTACAAGGCTCGCCTTTCAGGCAGACAATAGTGTGATTGATGAGGTGCATGTTCAGTGAAGGAGGCGAGTGGCTGTGGAAGTGCTGCTTAGTGCATTTTGATTTATTTATCGTTTCCTTTTCCAAAACAAGAGAGCTGCTGGGGAGACAGGTTTAGGCAACCAGGGGGACCACCTCAGTTTTTCCAAGTTTGTGGGAGGGAAGGACCTGGAGTGAATGTGCCACAGGATAAATGTAGAGAAGAAACTAAGTGTGGGGCCAGCTTGCATCGTTTAATGGCAGACTACATTCTTAGGTTCTCTGACCCAGTTTGGTTTCCACCAACCTTGAGCTGTGATCTGCTGTTTAATTGACCATCTCTGTTTCAGGAAACAGTTCACTGAGGCTAGGCAGCATTGGCCAGGCTCCTGAGACCTCCACTGGTGGGAGCCAATGCCACATGTGTCCCATTGACTGACCTTGTCATCATTAGCTGACATCTGACTTTTGCACTAGGCATGCCTATTTATGCACCCAGCTGCAACCTTCAGAAATCCAGCAGTTTATACCCAGGGGGTGTAGTCACTGCTCAAGGACTCTTTCTTTAATTTTGCCTGGGTATGTTGAGCTTTTTTTAAAAGTGCTACTGGAATTTGGAATCGGCCAAGAGCAAACATGGCTCTTCAGCAAAGAGATGTGGAGGCACAATGGAGAATGTCTCAGGATTGTAGTGACAAGGCAAACCCAGCATCTTTATCTTAAACTAGCATTGCTCTTTACTCTCAGCATATGATGGGTGGGACCAGTGTGCTTATCTTTGTAGTTCCGGGAAAAGAGGTGTTTCACAGCAGTGTGTGGTCTCTGAAAGGGTCAACACTATATGAATTTTGGAGGCAAGAGATTCCACTCTGAGCCCCAGATAGATGATCAAAAGAATACACCTCTCATATTATGATAAGGTACTCATAGTTGTTCATAAAGGCTGTTTATGGCATGTTTGCTAACTATATAATATGTAAGAATGTGTTTGTGAGAAATATTGACTGAGTCTGAGGCACTCCGGATTGTCTTAACATTGAAAACTTTTTTTCCCTAGGACTTACTAAACAAATAATTTGCTTGTGGTGATTGGAACATTTTGGGAGCGACAACTTTCTTTTCTCCTGGGAGAAGCCTTTTTCTAAGTTTTCACTTATTATTGACTCGGGCCTTATGGCCCCATAATGATAAAACAGTTACCTAGGTATAATGAAAATTTTGCATACGTTTGCATTTTCCTCGGTTTTTACTGCCATTTCCTCAGATTGTTTCTTTCCTTGATTTTAACATCAGAAGAGATCCTAATTGAGAAGGGATAAGGGCAAGGACTGTCCCCTACTGAAAAACTGTGAAGAAATTTCTCAGATGTATAAATGATGGGAAAAACCTGTTTTCCCTTGCCTTCTCCCAAGCTCCAAATTGTGTTTTCATAATAAATGAATGGGATGCTTAGGTTTAAAGGCATTTTGGTAACACGGGAAAAGTAAGCCCTACTTTCGTTAAAATCAAAATGTATATTGCTTACGAGGCTCCTACAGGCAACTTCGATGAGAGCGTAACTGGTACCAGACTTACTCTTCTGTCATAAACAACTAGAAAACTGAACAAAATATATGAAACTGTTTTCAGACATTGGACAACAGATAGCATAGGACTGTGATCCTTGAGAGGAGGGAAATAAGTACGGTGAGACCTGTTATCACCTTAACCATCCACCTGGAAACACTTTCTGATCTGTGGCCCTGGCAAGGAGAACACAGTAGTCTAACTGCGCTGGGGAGATTGAGGCAACTGAAATTTGCAGAGCAGAGTATGGAAAGGAGGGAGCTATGCTGAGAAAGTGCTCTAGAAATTTGCATGGGCTCCTCTTTTGAATCTTTCACTGCATACGAAGCTGTGCATACCTAGGGTGGGGCCTCACAAGGCTGAACAAAGAACAACTACTGGGGAGCTATAAACAGAGTTCTGACCAACCAGAGGCACTTAGTAGAAACTAGAGAAAAGCCATGTGTTAGGAGTAGGGCGCAACTAGTCCTAGATTAAATATTAGTCCTTCCCTAACGAAGTTTTAAAAGGAGCCCTGAAAAGACCAAATAAATTAGTCTGCAAGTAAGTTCACTGCCTGCCAGAACAAAGCCTGATACTTTCCAAAGGGAGACAACAAAATGCAGACACTCAACTGTGTAACATTTATAGTGTCCAGCATTCAGTAAAATATTCCTTAGACATGCAAAAAAATGTCTCCCATAACCAGGAGAAAAAGCAATCAATAGAAACAGACCCAGAAATGACAGAGATGATAGCAGATACTTTAGTTATTATAGATATGTTCAAGAACTTAAAAGAAAACAAGAATTCAAAAAGGAGAGAAATGGAAGCTATTTAAAAAAAAAAATGAAAATTCTAGAGCTGAGAATACATGAATCAAAAAATGTACAAATGGGCTTAAGAGTAAACACTGCAGGTAAAAAAAATCAGTGTGTTATCTATTGCTGCATAGCAAATTACCCCCTCTGCCCCCAAAAAAAATTCAGTGGCTTGAAACAACAGTCACATTTATTATCTCACAGTCTTACAGAGGCAATAGATGGTCAGGACCTGGGTGAGGATTATGGGCACAGGATGGAGAGGGATGGAAGATGTGCATATGGAAAACTCTTTAGAGGATCAAATGTCTGGAATTTGACTTGGTGAGTGGTGAGGCCTCCCACTGAGCTAATGGAGCTTTTGATTTAAGGGAAATGTTAACGTCAGTTCTGGACATGCTGCACTGCAGGCCAGGTGCAGATGGCAGTTGTAATGCCTGGTTGTGGCTCTTGGGACGGTAGAGGAAGGTCTAGGCCAGATACCTGCTTTGGAATCATCAACATAAATAGTAATTAAAACCGTAAGGGGCAAACCTGGCAGAGGAGAAATGTAGAGTTAGAAGAGATGAAGGCCAAGGATAGAACACCATCATTTAACAGACAGATGGAGGATAAGAAGTTCACAAAAGAAATATGAGAAACAGATTGACTGGAGAAGTTGACTGAATAATCAGATGAATGTGGCTTCGTGGAGGCCCAGGAAAGAGAGGACTTCAAGGAGAAATATCAAAATACAGCTGAGAAGTCAAGCAAAATAAAAGCATAGAAGTATCTACTGGATCTCTCAACATAGAGGTAGTAACATTAGCAACAGTGTTTCTTTTCTCCAATAAATTTGATACAGGAGGAAGGGAGATCACGTTACCATGGGAGTTTTTATGATTAAAAAAACTAAAAAAAACTTTTTTTTTTTTATGATTAGAAAGCAGTAATTATGTTTATATATACAGGAGCAAGTCTGAAACATGCAGGCAGAAGAGTTAAATTGGTTAGGTGTGGTCATTACAGTTCCCTAGGGGCCCTGCCACTGTTTGACACACAGGAAGGAGCAGCTCCTTTTGCCAGTGGGATTACATGGAGCTGAAGCTCCCTACAGGCAGCTCTGAATTGTTGCTTGCATCGGAGACTGGACCTGGAGGGGGTTTTCAGCCCAGAGACCAGGGAGGGGGTTACAGCCAGGCCTTTCCTCCCAGGGCCTACAGACAGATATGGTTTTATCTAAAAGAATGTGTGTTCTCTTCCCTTTCCACGAGAAATCCATTGAGAGTTTTTCCATCCTCTTCCAGGCCAGAGGGACCAGAAAAGATCAGATCCTGGAAACCCACTCTCTTAAAAGTGTCCATGCCTGATGTAAAGGAATCAAGAATGAAACCAGCTCCTCAAGGATGTTTGTCATAGTCTGATTTATAATACTGGAAAATTTATAAGTAATATAAATACCCAACGAGAGACAGGTAGCATGAACTATATGGCACAGAGCTACTTGTTGGAATAAAATACAGCAATCGAAAGAGATGGTTATGGAGACTATGTAGCAACAGGAAAAGGGCTATAGTATAATGTTAACAAAAAAAATTTTTTAGTAGACATTCTGATTACAACTGGGTGAAGATAGACACGTGAGAATGACTAGAAAAGAGATGAATGTCATTGCGCTAGGGTGTTGGGATTATGAGGTGTGTGGGGGTTGGAGGTTTTTTCCTCTTCTAAATTTTTAGTGATTTTTAAAACATTTTATAACTTTTTAATTGAAAAGGAAAGAATCTCTTGTTTTTGTTTTTCTTGGCGAGTGGTGACACCTGAGATTTTAGACAAAGGTGGGTTGCAGGCTCAATTTGGAAATTCCAGCTCCAGCCAGTCATTGCCAACCTCAGTCATCACTGGCAGGTTGTGTTAGAAGGGGCCTCCTTTGAAGCAGCATTCCATTGTTACATTTGCAGTGGAAATCTGGGAGCATTTCTTTTAGCAGAGGATAGAAGCCGCAGTCCCTGTGTGCTTAAGCTTGTCCCACCTTCTGGTAACAGCAGCCTTTTCAGAATGGCCGCTCTACTGAATTGGCCAGAGGAACCTGTTTTTTCAGCACAGCTATTTTAGTTAAAACTAGTAATGTAGAAGATAAATTACAGCCCAAAAGCTTAAACGTCTTCCATTTCTGACATTTGTGCTGCTAATTAGTTTTTGCTCCGTGGTATTACATTCCAACTTCTGTTTTACTTTGGAAAAAAATACATAAATAAATACATTTTTACATCTCCGGATTTTTATTTCATATATTCAGAGGCAGATACGTAGTGTCAATATCTGTCCTGAGTGTGTGGCCATTGCTTAGATACCACATTAAAAAAAAACATTATACACCGTTACATTGCATTTTCTTCCTACAGTACTATAGTAGCAAGTCTTCTCAAAGAAGACCAATTAAAAACAGAATCTTCAAAATAATGAGCGTTTTATTTCTAAGTATTCCATCACAGTTATAAGAATTACCACCATCACCCAGTAAGCCCCTGATATATCCAAGCAGTGGATGGGACACCATACAGAGGCTCTGTCTTCTATTACAGCTGGGGAAACCTGGGTGCGTGGAGTGCAGGGCCTGGCAAAGTTCCCACAGCTGAGCCTGGGCAGAGGTGGGATTTCAGCCTTGATCTCTCTAATTCCAGAGCCCAGGCTTTTGTCATGCCTTACTTTCCGAACAAAATTTAACAATCCAAGAAAAATGATTTGAACTAACTGGAATATTAGACTTTATATTTTCTTTAAAATTATACTAATAGACGTAATTTTTTTTCTCAGCTGACATTTTACAAAGACTGTTGCTCCCGTGGCTTACCCCTTTGTTTTGTTTTCTTTTTATATTTTCCTTTAAGTGGAAGTTTATAAATCAAGTCAGTCTCTCATATAAAACCTTATATACACCTTGCTATATATACTCCTAGTTGCTCTCCCCCTAATGAGACAGCATTTTGCTTCTCTAAACCCTGTTTCTGTGTCCATTCAGCCAGCTTCTGTCCCCCTCGGCCTTCACATCTCCCCTCGAAAGAGGAGCTGCACACATAGTCTCATGCGTCTAATTGATCCAAGAAGCTCACTCCTCACCAGTATCATTTTCTGTCTTATAGTCCAGTCCAATCCCTGTCTGAAGAGTTGGCTTTGAGAATGGTTTCTGTCTTGGGCTAACAGAAGGTCTGGGGACCATGACCTCCAGGGTTTCTCCAGTCTCAGTCAGACCATTAAGTCTGGTCTTCTTACGAAAATTTGGGGTCTGCATCTCACTGCTCTCCTGCTCCTTCAAGGATTCTCTGTTGTGCTCCCTGTCGTGGCAGTCATTGGTTGTAGCTGGGCACCATCTAGTTCTTCTGGTCTCAGGCTGATGTAGTCTCTGATTTATGTGGCCCATTCTGACTCGTGGGCTCATATTTGCCTTGTGACTTTGTGTTCTTCATTCTGCTTTGCTCCATGTGGGTTGAGACGAATTGTTGCATCTCAGATGGCCGCTTGCTAGCCCTTAGGCCCCAGACGCCACTCTCCAAGATAAGATGCAGAATGTTTTCTTAATAGATTTTATAATGCCTGTTGACCTAGATGTCCCCTGAAACCATGGTCCCCAAACCCCTGCTACGCTGGCCTTTGAAGTGTTCGGTTTATTCAGGAAACTTCTTTGCTTTTGGTTTAGTTCAGTCGTGCTGAACCTCCCCTGTATTGGTGTGTTGTCCTTCGTTTTATCTAAATTAGCTCTTGTCTACTATCTAATTAGTGAATCCCCCTCTCCCTCGCTCCCCAGTCTCGTAACCATCAAAGAATATTTTCTTCTCTGTTTAAACTATTTCTTGAGTTCCTGTAATAGTGGCTTCATACAATATTTGTCCTTTTGCAGCTGACTAGTTTCACTCAGCATAATGCCTTCCAGATTCCTCCATGTTATGAAATGTTTCACAGATTAATCGTTGTTCTTTATTGATGCATAATATTCCATTGTGGCTTACCCCTTTCTGATGAAAACTGCAGCAGTTCTTTGAATTTTCAAGGGTAACTCTGTCCCACCTCTGATTCTCTATAATGCCCTGGGACAGATGTTGGCTGCAGCTGAGGAGGTAGTTTGACCCCTTATCTTCCTTTACCTGAGATGAGCCTTCAGGTAGCTGAGGCCAATAAAGTATTTGAGAACAGACTTGTCTTACTCTGTTTCCATCAGCATTGAAATGCCTCCCCCTTCCCAGACACTCTGGTGAAAATTTACACATGGCATAAATCACTCATGTTTATTGAAAGATTCATTTCAAGCAAGAGGTTAATTAACTTGTTACACTCTAATGTATAGGTCTTGGACTAGCTGAAATTATACAAGTGTGAATTCTGCTTATTAGCTGTTATTCTGTTGTAAAGCATCCCCCAGCTCCCACCAACACTATAGTTCTCAAATTGATCCCTTTCTCAGCACCCTTTTTGCCCCTGTCTAGGTCAGAACCACATATACTCCTACCTGGATGACTGTGGCAACTGGGCTCCCTGCCCTAAAACACAGTGTGATCATTTATGTCTTGCTTAAAACCCACTAGTGGCCCCATCAGCTGATGAGTCTAGGTATTCCCAGCCCTTTGTACCCTGTTCCTGTACCCAAGCCCAGTCTGCTCCCACAGAGGCAGTACTGCCTCTTGTCTCCCTCCATTTGCCCATGCTGTCTCCTTAGCTTCGCGCCTCCTTCCTCCTGCCTACCCCTCTCCACCTCCCACCTTTACCCAGCTAACCCCCATTCCTCCTCTAAGACTGCTCAGGTGTCAACTCCTCAAAGACACCATCCCTTATGCCCCTTCAGCACACGGGCAGCCACCTCCCGCCTTGGTCTCTCCACTGCAGCTCCTTGCGCTTACCTTAATGCTGATCATACCTGACTCTTGACATTCATTTCTCTGTCCTTTGTATTAGTCTAGGAGCCCTGGCAGCGCAGTGGTTAACAGCTCGGCTGCTAACCCAGAGGTCGGCAGTTTAAATCCACCAGCCGCTCCATAGAAACCCAATGAAGCAGTTCTACTCTGTCCCATAGGGTCGCTATGAGTCAGAATCGACTCGATGGCACCAGGTTTGGGTTTTTGTGTTGTTATTTTTATACTAGCCTATACTCGTATAGGGCCTGATCTGAGGAAAACTGCCTTTCTGGCCAAACAGCAAAACAAAGGATTCCCTGGAGTGAGGGGGAAACTACTTAGAACAAAAACTTTCTCTTGCAGTAAGTTGACCCCTTGCCTCATGGCTGCAGCGTGGATGAAACATGGCTGCTGATCTTAACCTGAGCATGTAAACTAGAGCTCTCCCCAGGAGAGCTAGAAGAAGCCTCGCTGCTGTGGCTGTCCCACTGAACCTTAACCTGGGTATTAACAGCTATGACTAATTGTTCGCAAGAGGGCTAGTTCATTCAGATTCAAACACAAGTATTGAGATAACTGTTCCTCTCTGTGTTGTCTCCTCTTAGAGGTGTAAATGCCTTTACTGGAAAGGACAAATAAATCAGAGGCTTAAGAGAAATGGGGAGGGGTGGGACTCTTTGATCATTTTTATGCATTTCGCTCTTCCCAGGTGGGCTCTGGAATGAGGGATGGGGACAAGTGAGGGCCACATGCAGCGTGCAAACATAGCATAAAAAAAAAAAATTTTTTTTTTTTAGACAGTAAAAATACAGAATGTTGGATGTTTGGGGTCACCTGGCCCAAATATGCAGTTTATCAGGAGACTTGGCATGGGATGCTGTCTTTTTCTTGTTACCATTGTGCAGATGAACCACAGGCCTCCCCTCTGTGAGCCCGCCCACGGTTGATACGCTCCATAGGCGCTGGGCGTCCCTGCCTTCCCGAGGCTCCTAGCCCCATGCAGACTGCATAGCACATATGCCATGTATAGATTTGGCTCAACGTCAAGAGTGCAGAAAATGTGTTTATTGGTGTCTCAGTTGTTCAGACAAAACGTGCTCTGGCATCTTGGGGTATTGTCTTATTTTGTCAGTGACGAGTGGGAGCAGGTGGCGTAAGACAGTCCATGAGATCACTTATCAAAGTGGTCAGTGAACCCCGAAGCTTAAGGTCTACAGGCCTCCCTAAGACCTTCTGGTCCTTTCTAGCCCCAGGCTCTGGTGTCTGTGTCTGTCATGGGCAGGTGTTAGCAGTAAGGCCCCCTAGAGGGGGTGTCTCTGTTTGTCCTTCACAGCCCTGTGTCCTCCGTAGATGGTTCTGCTTGGTCATAGCATGGCCAACAAAGATAGCTGCATTGTTTTTCCACACAGTGGCATTACCACACTAGGTTCTAATGTTCCCGGATGGGTCCTGTGAAGAGAAAGAAATATGTAGGTGTGTATACATACACATCCACACACATCAATACAGATGGATCTGTGTATGTGAGATTCTCTTCCTGATCAGAAACAAGTGATTTATGTATTAACATAGTGATTAGCTTCCAGTTAAGAATTGTAACATTTTATTGCCATGATTTAGAATCATGCTAAATTTTGTCAAGTGATTGAAAGTAAGGTTTTTCAGAAATTATTAGCTAATTTTTTTTCAATATAGAATTTATAGTCACAATTAGTATATCATAATGATTTCCAGGATAAAATACCAATGGCACAAATTTTCTGGCCACAAATGTACAACATATATCAGTTTATTTTTGGAAATCTGAAGAATTAGCTACTGTAAATAAAGCCCCTAAGAAGATTTCTCCGGGAAAGAGGTGAACTTACAGTAATGTGGGTGATATATTATTAATTAATAACTGATCGGCCACTGCTTCAATTAAAAGGACAACGGATGAGAAGGCCTAATAGAAGGGATGTGCTGAATTTTCATTTTACTAGCACCAGGGCCTGCATGAAGCATGTTTCTGAGGTTTTTGCAGACAGCTTCTATGTTAGAGATGTCATCAGCTGCTCCTTAGTTTGGGGACATGTATTGAGCACCGACTGTATGTCTCCCTCAGGCAGAGATCCTTTGGTTGTGATTAATGGTAACCAACTTCAAAATAGCTTAAGAAGACTAAGGAATTTCTTGGAAGGTCCTGGGGTCTCAGAACCCCAGGAGAACATGTGCCAAGGTCGGGGGAGGAGTTTTGTATGGAACTGAGACCTGGAGTCCCAAAGCCACTTGTTTTGCCTACCCCGGGCGAGCTCAGACAGGCTGGTAGTTATGCCCCGATTTAGGGGAGGGACTCTCATTGGCACGTCTGGCCCAAAGGGAGTTGCAGGCACAGCTGCAGGTGTCGTGATAAGTAGATTTCATTGGCCGGCTGTGAACAGGGTGCTAGGCCCACTCAGGTGGGGTACATGGAAGTGCAGCTGTGGACACTCGCCCAAAGAGGTAGCAGTTGAGCCAGGTTACCGAGGATTGACAAGTCTTTTGCACACAGGTCAGTGAGAGGGGCATCCCGGAGCTGGGAAGAGCCCATGCAGAGGCAGGCGTGGGCCCACAGGACTGCGTCACCCTGTGAGCTGGACCAGCATATGGGGCTGT
Source organism: Loxodonta africana (assembly GCF_030014295.1). Classification (NCBI taxonomy): domain Eukaryota; kingdom Metazoa; phylum Chordata; class Mammalia; order Proboscidea; family Elephantidae; genus Loxodonta; species Loxodonta africana. The sequence continues at coordinate 50,082,065 of NC_087350.1, forward strand.
AGAGGGAGAGGAGGCTAGACCAAGAGGTAGTCCCGGTAATGGTGATGTTACTCTGCAGGTGGTATGAAAGAGGCATGAAAGAATTTGGATCTACGTCAGATTTGTGTGTTCAGAAGATCACTGACACAAGGTCAGTCTGCTTTGTGAATGCCAGCTTTCCACGGCAGTCTTCACACAGTAACCCCCTCCCCCAAATCCTTCCAGGGTAGAAATGACCCTCTTTTCTGGGAGTGTCACATGAGGGAAATTACCAGAGGGCCTCCAAGCAGGGTCCCAAGGCCAGGATTTACCCCCTCCATGCCGCACCACCCCCCAGCAGGAGCTAGGGTAAGGGGAGCAGCCTCCGTAATAGCGTTAACGCTTGGCCTTTCTCTTTCCTGTTGTTCATTAATGTTATTTTTAGAGGAATAATTCGGTGTTAATAGGCCTTCTGCCTTAAAAATATCACTTTCTCCATGTAATTATTGTATAGAAGTGGTCCTGTAAAGCCTTCCTAATGTGGCATTCCCCTGAATACACTCCAGAGTGGAATGAGACTAACTAGCTATTTGATCTTTTTATTTTGTTTTATTTTACTGTCTGTTTTCTACCCAGCCTGTGATTAAAAAAATGAACCTTCCTGGGAGGAGTAGTTGCTGCTCAGTCTCCACTTGCTCTCACTTGAATTAGAGTGATAAAGGGAGAATATTTGGGGACCCTCCACATAGATACCTCACCAGACCCCCCATCAACACTGTCTTTTCTCCGTCTTTGTCTCTCTCCAGGTCACGCAATATTTAAACTTACGTATCTAAGCAATCACGACTATAAACACCTCTACTTTGAATCTGACGCTGCTACAGTCAATGAGATCGTGCTCAAGGTGAGTGTGCCTTCTCAACCCAGAGACAAGATATAGGAATGTAGGTCAGCTTTCTACTCATGCTCTGTTCTCAGGCCCAGTTGGAGTCCACCCTGACACTGGGCAAGGCTCCTGGGCCTGCGTTTGCCAAGGATGAACAGCACCACTTACCTGGGTCACCCAGCTGGTGAACCCACCCCAGGTCCACACTGGCATTGTGGCTCCAGCCTGATGCCCCATGTCTGCGTCTCTGGACCCCACTTCAGCCAAAGCAGGACCCCTTTCCCTTCCACTCAGCCCCCCAACAATCTCTGTTCTTTACACACTTATTTATTCTTTTTATGTACCTTTTTTTTTCCCTCCAGCCATTGTCAGGCTACTTGAGGGTCCTGGAGCAGACTCCAGGGAGATTATTGTTATTGTTTTGAAGATGCCTTAATTGTACTCAAGGTAATTTTAGCACCCGGCTCTAAGCATACCCAACTTTATGCTGGAACTCTATGTTTCCAGTGTCAGCAACATTTACTAAGCTCCTCCTGTGTGCCAGGCCCCAGACAGGCCCGGTCCCTGCCCTCAGAGAGCTTCTCCTCCATCAGGGGAGACAGACATTAAATAAAAAATTACAAAGAGAATTTTAATGAATTAAAGAGGTGTTGTGTGGGTATGTAAATGGAAAATGAACTCGGTGTGGGGGTAAGGGAGAGCTGAATCTTGAAGGATGGGTGAAAAGGTACAAATATCATCAGGTCCAGAAAGAAAAAAAGCATTTTGGCCTATGAAGAGCCGAGAGGCCGGCCGGCAGGTGGGGCTGGGAGGCTGTACCCACCTGTGTGGCTGGAGCAGTGAAGGGGGAGGACACATGGCAGAGTGAGGTTAGAAGGGCCAGATCCATAGAACCTTGCAAACCAGGGTCAGGCCAAATCGGTCTTGTTGATTTAAGAGGCCCGGGGTAGGTAGGACCCAAGACTGTGTGTTTTATGCTCTCAGGTGCTGCCCAGGCTTCTGGTCTGTACTCCACACTCTGAGTAGCACAGCCCTGGGCTAGTAGTTTTCAGACAGTCTTCCAAACTGAGAATCCTTTCTTCACGCCACATCATGTCTAGATTGATCACATAGAAAAAGCAGAAGCTTCTCTGGCAGGGCAAGACTTAGAACCAGAGGGAGCTGCCCCACTCCTAATTGTGTGACCCTGTCTATTACATCATTTCTCAGCCTCAGCTTTCCCACCTGTACAGTGAGGATCAAGTACCTACGCTGCCCCACTCCACCCCACCAAAGGGCTACTAGAGCACAAGTCAAATGAGACATTGTGAGCTTACTTAGGTTATTATTCCTTCTTAAGAGTAGAAGTTTCCAAGTGACAATAATGAACATAGCTAAGATACGCTGAGTAATTGCAAAATGCGCAGGACCTGGCCTAAGTGTTGCACATATCGTGTTTCAGTAAATCGTCACAAAACTGTGAGGTAGTTGATATAAAATGGTTCCCATTTCCCAGATGAAAACTGAGACTCAGAAAAAATAAGTAACTTAGCCAGGATCGAGACTCTCGTGCATGGCAGAACTAGAACTTGACTCCAGGTTTGGCAGATTCCAGAACTTGTGCTGCTAACCCCCAAGATGGACGTAGTCTTAAGGAGTTGAATGGGAGGTTTCAACGAAATGGAATTGCTTTGCAGGAACATTTTGAGGCTAAGTCCTCATGCCTACAAAAGGCTTTCGAAAGTAGTGGGTGACACTTGACAGTGCTGCTGGGAGGACAGTTTGAAGCCGAGACAGTAGCGTGATTAGTCGGGCAGAAGCCACCTCCGATCAGGGAGTAGGGAGAGAGTCCTTGCTGCATTGTCACGAGATAGCACAAGGAACTTGTGTAAAGTGTTTAGAGACTAGGTAAAGAAATATTCTATTACCCCGTCAGGGGCTGGACTTTTTTTATAGCCAGCATTAAAATATTCAAGACTTCAGAAGGATTCTAGTAAAATTATAATCCTGTGTTTGACATCAAAATAATTCTCACAACAGCAGATTGATGACAGAAACACAGGTTTATGACTTCAGTATGAGACTGTGGAAGATCAAGTGCAGAGAAATCATTTTACAGGACCAAATGCTCCCTTGAAGCAGATGCTTTTCTGCAACATCCCTGAGACCTGTCGCCTCCCCCCAAAATGTCTGTTTTCCTATCAGAATGTTTGTAGAAATATCACGTCATGTGCAAGACTCCAGGAGAGTTGCAGGGTGCCCAGGCCTGATTCACTTAGGGAGCTAATGAACATAAGCCTGTTGGAAGATTAAATTTCACTTCTCTTATCTCTGGTTTTTATAGCAATTTAAGCACTCAGCTTTATTCACCATTCCCATAATGTCGTGACAGTGTCTTTGTGAGCTTTGCACTAAAAGCGACTAAGCAGGGCAGCAGGTTCACTGAGGCACCAGCCGTGTGTCAGTGAATTCAACAGAAATGTTTAGTGTTTCCATGGGAGGCTCTTCAGAGTCAGTCTTAGAGGCAAGTGTCTCAAGTGGTTGTTCCAGAACTAGGGATTTTACATACAATGAGAACATAGGTCTGAAACTGAAGGAAGAAAATGAGGGTCGGGGCTGATGTCCAAGAAAACTATTATGAACAGGCAACTCTCCATCAAAGTATCTTATCTCATTGTGTTTTTCTCCTCATAGAAATATTCTTGTCTCCCATTTATTGAGCACTGACTATGTGCAAAGGGTTTTATGTCATTATCTATTTACTTTTCACAACTGCCCTGCAGAGTGTAGGCATTATTATCCCCACTTACAGAGGAGACGGAGGCCCACGGCTGCAGAGCTAATAACGGTGGAGCCTCAGTTTGAACCCAGCCCTTCAAGAGTCCCAGAGTCTGCCCCTTCCACCTCGAGATGTGAGTGAGCTAAGCTATGTGTGGTCCCTAATTCTGCAGGCTTTTGAGATGAATCTCAGAGGAATCATTGGGCTCTTCAAAATGGGTTCTTCTTGTGATCGAGTGATGGAGGCTTTGGCTTTATTGACCATGAAAACTCAACATTTTTATGCCTTAAGCTGTAAAAAGCGCTGAAAGTGAAACACTCTATAGTGCATAAAATTGTGCAAGTTTTAAGCCACAGCATATTAACCAGCTAATGGCAGACCAAAGGGCGTTTTTATCTTTTGATTATTACATTAATCTTCCATTAAAATTATCTATGTGATTATCACAAAGCACTGAAGATAATAAATTTAGGAAATAGTTGGCTTGTTAAGGATCATTTTAAAATGCTTTTGTCAAGTTATATGTGCCAAAAATACACTGAAAACACTAGGTTGGCTGAGTGTGCAAACAATATAATCCAAGGATTGCTTTTATTAAAAATGATAAAACCTCTTTATCTCCATACATTGTCTGTAGCATCCCAAGTCGTCAGCCCAGCCCCACAGGCCTCATGATTTATTGCTCTCAGCTGGTAACTTGGCGAGGCGGTGGGCCGAGTGTGTCAGGCCTTCTGTACTCATCCACCAGCCTTTAACGCCTGCTGCTGGTGACTGTCAGAGCAGAAAGTGTGGCTGGGGACAGTGTTGGAACCTTGGCCTCACAGGAGACTAGCTGCCTTATACTGCTTCCTCCCAGAGCCCTCTGGCTCTTTCTCAGTTAACGGAGGCCTCTCCCGCTCCAGGCCAAAGACACACGGCCTCTTAAACTAGAATAAAACAAGGATGGTGGCTGGTTTCTCTGGCCAAAAATATTTGGGTTCCTACTCATAACCTTCAGATATTTGGGGGTGAAGAGAAATGGTGTTTGTTCAGAAAAAGCCCCAGCCAGAGGGTATCTGGAGGGAGTGGTAGGGACAGTGAGGGACAGTGAGGGTGTCTGGAGGGAGTGGGAGGGACAGTGCCCCTGAGGAGGCTGGGGCGGGGAGCTGGAGAACTGGGAGGCATGACAATCAAGGCCCTGATCACCTGGTCCACATCTTGGCCTTTCCACTTAGTAATTTTGTGACCTTGGCCAGTTCGGTCTTCCTCTGAGCCCTACTTTCCTTTTGGTCAGATGACCCCTAAAAAAAAAAAAAAAAAAACCCCGTTGCTGTCAAGTCAATTCTGACTCATAGTGACCCTATAGGACAGAGTAGAACTGCCCCATACAGTTTCCAGGGAGCGCCTGGTGGATTTGAACTGCCAGCCTTTTCGTTAGCAGCCATTGCTCTTAACCACTACACCACCTGGGTTTCCCAAATGGCCCCTGGAAAGTGTTAAATGAAATGCCATAGTTGGAATCTCCATACCTGGCTGGTAGGAGGCTGAATATGGAGCCTTGCTTTGGTTTGTGTTTTATCCCTATGACATTCTCATCATTCAGACGAAGAAAGTGAGGCTGGGGTAGGTTAGGTATAGTGCAAGCCCATGGTTGCTCAGCAGGCGAGGGGCGGAAGTGGGAAGCACAGTGCACACCTCCAGGGAGGCGGCCTTTGCAGAGGAGGGAGTGCAGGCCCAGGAACGAGATCCATCGCTTCCTGACTCGGCGGTCTTGTCCAAGCCTCTTGTCTTCTCCAAGCCTCCTCTTTCCCCTTGTAAAGCCAGGGTTCTGGTCCCAGGCTGTCAGGTTGCTGTGATGACTGTATTCCATCCACAAGAGAGCACCTGGGCCTGAGGGGCCCCAGCTAGGTAAGGGCCCTCCTGTCTACCCCTTTCTTTGCCGACGAACTGGCTGGCAAGTGACTAGGCTGTGTCCTCTTGCTTTCTAGGTCAACTACATCCTGGAATCACGAGCAAGCACTGCCCGGGCTGACTATTTTGCTCAAAAACAAAGAAAACTGAACAGACGTACAAGCTTCACCTTCCAGAAGGAGAAGAAATCAGGGCAACAGTGACACTGCCCTCCAACCTCAATCTGTTGCTGTATTTCAGAGCCTGCCTGCCAGGACCCAGGGGGCCCTAGAGCCCACCCTGTGTCCTGTAGCCTTGGGGAGGGAGGCTAGCCCCTGGCTCTTGGGCACAGGGCTGGTGGGCTCTTGGGGAAGATTTGGGGAGGAGGCACCCCCAAGGATAGAGCTGGGGAGTTTCCACGGGACTGAACACTGAGTGGCAATGGCTTTGATTAGCGGCGTCCAGGGGCTAGACCACCACCAAGAGGAGCCATGTGCTGCCCAGCCGTCTTCAGTGCCTCGTGACCCTGCCCAAGGATGTACATAGCCATGCCCAGGCATTTCCTTACAACTCGATCAAATTTCTTAAAGCAAACGGAGAACAAAAATGTACATTTTTTTTTTTCCTTTTAATAAACAGGTGTACTCTTTATCGTGGTTGGTATGATGGACTGTTCTTTGGGGTGGAGGATTGATTATGTTATTCTCTTTCAAATCTGTTCCCATATTGAACAGGCAGATTGGAAAAGCTATGGCTCGATTTCTCAGAAGAAATGTTTAGGGCTTAGTCAATAGTTTTAACTATGCCATTTGTTTAAACGAATGCATTGCTTTGAGGATAATATCTTACTAAAAGTTAGAAAAGGGGACCTAGTGTGGTGTGTCTCAGGCTGTTTCATTTTCCCCTTGAAAAGCCTTGTCTCCTCAACATGTCCCAGCACCTCTGACTTCAGAGAAGCAAAACTGCATGTAAAGCACTGGGCAGTGGGAGAATGAGGATCGATGGCTAGTCTTAAGGTCATGCTGAGCTCCCGGCCAGAAATGGCCTTTTCCATTTCTTAAGTAGCAAGTGTATGTTTCAGTGACGGTTAGACCTGTATTTGGGTTGTTCCTGGAACTGGTGTCATCTCTGCCTCGCTGACTTTGAAAAGGCCTCATTCCCCTTTCTTCTTCTCCATCCAGTTCCTGCTTCCTTGTTGGAGCAGGCTGGAAACTGCTGTTTTTCACTCTATCAGGGAAAACAGTGAACAGAGATCCCAGGGAACAAGGGAAACTTACCCAATGGTGTCCTTCCTGGGTTGGAAAAGGCAAGGGATTGGCCGTCCACTGACACACCTCTGGCCACACCAGATGCCTCTGTGGTCCTCCAGTGTTCCTCCCAGAGTGACATCCATTCTTACTGTCCCTGGCCAGGGCCGAGGACCTCAGCTGTTTCACTGAGGACCTGCATCTAAAACATATTTTTAAATTGTTACACAGGAAGAGATGTGACTAAAGCACCATCTCAAAGTCGAGTGTATTTCTTTGCACAAGGGGTCATTTTAATGAATTCCTCTTTCATTGTGATATTTGCTCAGCCAACAAAAGCATCCTTTTCTAATGTCTTCCATTCCTACCCACCCCAGAAACAAAAGAACTATTATTTGTAGCTTGCTATCTGTATTGGAATTTTTAGCGATTTTATATTTAGATACCTTTGAAAAATGTAAATGACTAAGTTGGTCATTAAATCTTGTGACATATTCAATACTAAAATATTAAAATAAAATTCATATGTATACCATCTCTTGCAAAATGTTTTGAATTCCCGAAGTCTCAAGTATGCCCCGGCTCTGAACGTAACGCTGAACGTGGTAACGCTACAGTTCACTGCTTGGGCAGCTGAGGGCAGGTGCGTGTTAATATGCTGGTTGTTGGTGTGCTTCCGAGTGTCTCTGAGACGCACCCTGGGCTCCCTCAGTGCTGAGCAGCTAGAGTGACCCTCTTTACTCAGAATCAGCACAGATCTCTTAGGATGGAATGCAACATACATTCAGTTTACATTAAAAAAAAGATGTCCAGCTTAAGGAATAATTTAAGGTGGGGAACACTGTGCACCCACTGCCTAAGTCAACCAAATAGCAACACTGTTCAAGTTCAGTTTTTCCTTGGTCTCCCTCGTGCCCTGTACCTCCATTTTAAGATGAGACATGCAGCATCTCTCCCTCTCGTCTCAGCATGTTTTAGTTGAGCTGAAGTGACCTAACAGGCCCCATTTCCGCTCTCCAGCTTCTCCTGACCTGGTAAGACAGGGAGCAAAGGCACTGAGGTCGGAGGGTGCCTGTTTGAGAAATAGCAAAGAGACTGCTGTGGTTACAGGAGAAGCAAGTAAAAGAGAAATAGACTATACTATCAGGGAGGTAATGGGCGTTGAGTGTGGAACCTGAAGACTTAGAGAACAGAGGGCTCCCCAAATCTGCAAACAAAATAACAAGAATTGGGCCAGGGCGCAGAAACAAAGCCATTCCCCGGAACAATGGGGCAGGATATTTCAAAATGATAAACTTCTGTAAACTTCTTTAAAGTTGGCTTTCAGAAGCAGCTGGAGAACACCAGGCCCAGGGACATGCGCAGAGCATCCACCTGTGACCACTGTGTGACCTTCCACCAGGGGCAGTGAGGGGCTACTACAGCCCCAGCCGGGGAATTGAACCCAGGGAACGAGAGACTGGGCAGGCGTGACACCCTATAATAAGTCCTGCTACGAATCCCAGAGGCCTCCAGGACAGGAGCCATCTTGGAAAGCTGCTATGCGTGCACCTTAGTTCTAACATATCCCCACCTGTGCCTATGAATAAACATGGATCTTTTCCCACCCAAGAACTTTTAAAAACTTGGGTCCATCTTTTGTTCTGTGAGATAAGGGTATGCCTTGCTCTAGGCCCTCGTCTCCGCTTGCAAGACTCTTCAATAAAGCTTTGCTCGTGTGGAAAACTACTTGCCTTACCTGCTCATTCTCGACCAGTGAGAGGCAAAAACATTATTCCAGTAATACTGGCACTGGTGTGGACCCCTGCCCTGTGTGGGTCCTCACTGTCTTTGAAAGGTCCTCATTCTGGAATAAAGCCACGGGGTTCATGATATTTCGTGACTGAGCCTCTGAAACAGTCTGGGACTTTACCATGTGTGGGTAGGCTGTCAGGCCTGGGCAGGGGCCCCTGGAGCCCTGGTCTCTGCTGACCCACGGAGAACTGCCCCTCACTGTCTGAGGGCCTGCTGCGTGCCAGGTAGATGGAATGCCAGTCCCTTTAAAAAAGGGCATATTTTTGTGATTTCCATTGCCCGTGGTGGAGGTCCTGGCAGATCTGGTCACTGCCTTCGTTCCAGAGGTGACTACACCAGGGCTTGGAAAGGTTACCTCACTGGCCTGGGGATACCATGAGTGACCAATGGACACCACAGCTGTGGTCCTAACCACTGGGCTGTGTCCTCCATGTTGACTGCTCCATGGCTCTAAGCTAGGCCCTGCCCTGTTGAGGCCTCAGTTTCCTAAACTGTAAATGAAGGTACTGGATTAGGTAACCTCTGTGAAAAAAAAAAAAAAACTTGCTGCCGCCTAGTCGATTCCGACTCATAAAGACCCTATAGGACAGAGTAGAACTGCCCCATAGGGTTTCCAAGGAGCACCTGGTGGACTTGAACTGCTGACTTTTTGGTTAGCAGCCCAGCTCGTAACCATTGTACCACCAGAGCTCTGTAGTCCTTTCTAGGAATCTCTGAATTTCTCAGAATCATGGTGACCTCAACCTTCCTTCCAGTGGTTTCTGTTTGCCTTAGGAGCATCTGTGCTTCTGAACAAGAATTCTAAGAGTTGAAAAACACTGTGGAGTCATGTAGTGCAACCTCCTTTCTTGGGGCGGTAAGTGCATGTCCATCCTCCACCCCGGAGTCCTGGAGCCTCTGCTTGTGTGCCCCTGGGGACGGCGCTCACTGTCCGCCAGTTTAATCCTCGGTAGCTGACCTTCACTGATTGCTTGCTCCAGGCCAGGACTCGCCCTGGCTCTCAGGGGCCCCACTCATGGTATCACTGCGCTACTGACCCTGAGCCTTGGCTCCTGCTCCCTGGCTCTGAGCCCCACATACACGCACCCCCAGGACCAAAGGGGCCCCACCTGCCCTGGAGGCCCCAAAACTTTTGAAGACCACACTCACATCCCTCTGAGTCTTCTCTTCATGGGTTAAAATGCTGGGAGATGACCCCCAACCCTCTCATGCCCTTAAAAACCTGCCAGTTTTAGGGCTCCCCATTTGCCCAGGTCAGGGACTGTGTGGAATATCAGGGATAGAGAGGGGAGTAAGGGCCCTATTCAGGTGTCAAGACCCTCCTAGTCTGGTGAGGCCAAGAGGTGGGCAAGTGACCCTCGGCCATATCGAAGCGGACTCCACACAGGCGCTGGGCAGACCATTGTGCCCTGGAAGGTGCCAGAGAAAGTTCCAGGCAAAGAAGATGGGGAGACAGGAGATAACAGGCTGGGAAAGGCATGAGGTGAAGCAGCCAGCACTAGGGTGGGCTAGTGAGGGCAGCCAAGTTGGGCCCCTCCACCCCAACGGAAGTTGGGGCAGCTTCTTAATGCGTCCGTGCACACATGGGACCTGAACAAGCCCCTCCGCTCTGGGAGCTCCAGGACTCCTGCCCACAGGCTGGAGAGGAAATTGGAGGTAGGTCCTTCAGCCAAGGCGGGGAAGATGGGGCAGGGACGGTGGGCTGCTGCAGCCTCCAGGGGAGAATACAGTGCCCTTCCCAAGCCGTCCCAGAGGGAGAGGCCCCGTCATTTCTCTGTGACCCAGCAACCGCTTTCGTTTCATCCAGTAGGGTGAAGATGGAAGCTTGGGCTGAGGAAGGGAAGCCCTGAGACTGAGAAAAAGGAACAAGAAGTGGGGGCAGAGGATTTTCTGCTCTTGGCCAAACCAACCCTGCCCGGCAGCCCAGGCCAAGTGCCACAGTGCCAAGGGGGCTGCACTGGAGGATAGGATCACCCCAACTCCCGGCACAGACTGCTGATGCCTGGTTCTTACCAGTGCCACTGGGTGCTTTTCTTCTTCCATCAGTGAGGGAGGGGCAGGAAGGAGGAGAGAAAGAAAAAGCAGGGACTTCCCCCAAGGCTTGAGGTCCAGACCTGGAATCAAAGCTCCCCACGCCCTGGTCTGTGACCTCAAGCAAGTCGCATTATGTTCTCAACCTTGGGTTCCCACCTCTGAACTGGGGATAATGGAATTTACCCCTACCCCTGCATCAGTCGATCGGTGGGGGACTAGAGTCCTCCTGGGGTCTAGGGTCCTAGTGTGCAGTCTCCACAGCCCAGGTCCAAATCTCAGCTCCTCCGTTTACCAGGCTCAAGACCTCTAGTGTTTAACTTCTCTGCCTCCATGTCCCTGGCTGTAAAATGGGTTGAAAATGGCCACCTCCTAGGGTTGGACTCAAGATGTTCTATTGATGTCGATGTCTGTCACGTCATTCAACCCAGTTGCCTGGATACCGTGTTCTCCCCCAGTGGTGCCATCTCTGACTGGGGGCCCAGCTGTGCCTAAGCTGCCCCTCCTTGAGCCCAGAGCCCTGGCAGATGCCTCAGTGCCAGGAAGGAGGGATCTCAGGAGCCAGGCCTCAGTCTCTGCCCCAGAGAAAAACAGCTCTGATTTGGGCGGTGGGGGAGGGGGCGGGGAAGTGAGGGGCTGCACTGTGGGCCTGCACCCAGTCCAAGCTCCACAGTTGCCTGGGTACCCACAGAAACAAATGTGCCTTTTCCGAATGTTCCAGGAAACACTAGAAGTTTCTTTTTTATGCAAAAACCTGCTTTTTGATTACTGGAATGGTGTCACATCTGAGAGGCCATAGGGAGAAGGTTTTAAGTCAACTATGTCTGAGTTTAAATCCTTTACTTCCTACCTCAACGAGCTCAGCAAGCTGCTTGATCTCTGTGCCTCAGTTTTGTCCTCTGTAAAATGGAAACAATACCTACTTCAAGAGGCATTATGAAGATTGGATGAGTTTACTAGTCAGGGTGGGCCAGGCTATGCTGCAGTAACAAACAAACAACCCCAAGGTGTCAGTGGCTTAGCACAACAAAAGTTTATATTTCTTTCACTCAAAGTTGCCTGTGGGTGCAGGTGACTCTCCAAGGCAGCTGTTCTCGAAGCAACAACTAAACTCTGTTGTTTGAAAGTGACATATGTCACTTCCTACTTCTACTCATTTCATTGACCAGAACTAGACACGTGGTGATGCCTACTTCAAGGGGACCAGATTGAAAATTGGGAAACATCCTAGTGTCTGCCACCATGAGGTGACACTGTGCTTCCCAAACTCCACCATGTGTACAGGCTTCACCCAGGTAGCACCTGGCCTATGATTTAGTATTTTCCCTTTAAATTATTTCAAGCTAACATTGTTCTCTACCTTAAACCTCATCCTAAATAAGAATGGCCGTGAAGTCGTGGATTTGGTGTGCTGGACATGTGTTTCCTGATGCACATTAAAATAAATACCTAACTATTCAAATTAAAAACCCATGTAAAACAAACTTGCCAAAACCAAAGATAAAGAGACAATTTTAAAAGCAGCCAGGGATAAAAGAAAGGTCTCCTACAAAGGAGAATCAATAAGAATAAGTTCAGACTAAGCAGAAACCATGCAGTCAAGAAGGCAATGGGATGACATATACAGAGCACTGAAGGAGAAAAACTGCCAGCCAAGGATCATATATCCAGCAAAACTCTCTCTCAAATACGAAGGCAAAATTAAAACATTTACAGATAAACACAAGCTTAGAGAATTTGCAAAAACCAAACCAAAGCTACAAGAAATACTAAAGGAAATTGGTCAGAAAACCAATAATATCAGATACCAGCACAACACAAGGTCACAGAACAGAACGTCCTAATATCAACTCAAATAGGGAAATCACAAAAACAAATTAAGATTAATTTTAAAAAGAAAAAAACGCTCAAAACGGAATCATTGAAGTCAATATGTAAAAGATCACAATAATCAAAAAGAGGGACTAAATACAGGAGGCACAGAACTGCCATATGGAGAGGGAAACAAGGTGATATAGGACAATACAGTTCGGTTTTTCTTAGAAAAATAGGGGTAAATATTAAGGTAACCACAAAGAGGTATAACAACTCCATAACTCAAAATAAAAACATAATGACTCAGCAAACATAAAGTCAACTACTATGAAAATGAGGAACACACAATTTACAAAGAAAAAGTCTCAGCACAAAAAAGTAAGTGGAAAAATGAAATTGTCAACAACACACACAAAAAAGCATCAAAATGACAGCACTATACACATATTTATAATTACGCTGAATGTAAAGGGACTAAATGCACCAATAAAGAGACAGAGAGTCTCAGACTGGATAAAGAAACACGATCCGTCTATATGCTGCCTACAAGAGACACACCTTAGACTTAGAGACACAAACAAACAAAAACTCAAAGGATGGAAAAAAACGTATCAAGCAAACAACAAGCAAAAAAGAGCCGGAGTAGCAATATTAATTTCTGACAAAATAGACTTTAAAGTTAAATCCACCACAAAGGATAAAGAAGGACACTACATAATGATTAAAGGGACAATTGACCAGGAAGATATAACCATATTAAATATTTATGCACCCAATGACAGGGCTGTAAGATACATAAAACAAACTTTAACAGAACTGAAAAGTGAGATAGACAGCTCCACAATTATAGTAGGAGACTTCAACACACCACTTTCGGAGAAGGACAGGACTTCCAGTAAGAAGCTCAATAGAGACACGGAAGACCTAATTGCTACAATCAACCAACTTGACCTCATAGACTTATACAGAACACTCCACCCAACTGCTGCAAAGTATACTTTTTTTTCTGCACACATGGAACATTCTCTAGAATAGACCACATATTAGGTCATAAAACAAACCTTTGCAGAATCCAAAACATCAAAATATTACAAAGCGTCTTCTCAGACCACAAGGCCATAAAAGTGGAAATCAATAACAGAAAAAGCAGGGAAAAGAAATCAAATACTTGGAAACTAAACAATACCCTGCTGACATTAAGGAGGGAATAAAGAAATTCATAGAATGCAAGGAGAATGAAAACACTTCCTATCAAAACCTCTGGGACACAGCAAAGGCAGTGCTCAGAGGTCAATTTATATCGATAAATGCACACATATATAAAGAAGAAAGAGCCAAAATCAGAGAACTGTCCCTACAACTTGAACAAACAGAAAGTGAGCAACAAAAGAATCCATCAGGCACCAGAAGAAAACAAATAATAAAAATTAGAGCTGAACTAAATGAATTAGAGAACAGAAAAACGATTGAAAGAATTAACAAAGCCAAAAGCTGGTTCTTTGAAAAAATTAACAAAATTGATAAACCATTGCCCAGACTGACTAAAGAAATACAGGAAAGGAAACAAACAACCTGAATGAGAAAAGAGATGGGCCACATCACAACAGACCCAACTGAAATTAAAAGAATCATATCGGATTATTATGAAAAATTGTACTCTAACAAATTTGCAAACCTAGAAGAAATGGATGAATTCCTAGAAAAAACACTTTTTTTACCTAAACTAACACAATCAGAAGTAGAACAACTAAATAGACCCATAACAAAAAAAGAGATTGAAAAGGTAATCAAAAAATTCCCAACAAAAAAAAGCCCTGGCCCAGACGGCTTTACTGCAGAGTTCTACCAAACTTTCAGAGAAGAGTTAACACCACTACTACTAAAGGTATTTCAAAGCATAGAAAATGACGGAATACTACCTAACTCATTCTATGAAGCCACCATATCCCTGATACCAAAACCAGGTAAAGACACCACAAAAAAAGAAAATTACAGACGTATATCCCTCATGAACATAGATGCAAAAATCCTCAACAAAGTTCTAGCCAATAGAATTCAACAACATATCAAAAAAATAATCCACCACGACCAAGTGGGATTTATACCAGGTATGCAAGGCTGGTTTAATATTAGAAAAACCATTAATGTAATCCACCATATAAATAAAACAAAAGACAAAAACCACATGATCTTATCAATTGACGCAGAAAAGGCATTTGACAAAGTCCAACACCCATTTAGGATAAAAACTCTCAGCAAAATAGGAATTGAAGGAAAATTCCTCAACATAATAAAGGGCATCTATATTTTTTTTTTTATATATACAAAGCCAACAGCCGACATCACTCTAAATGGAGAGAGCCTGAAAGCATTTCCCTTGAGAACAGGAACCAGACAAGGATGCCCTTTATCACTGCTCTTATTCAACATTGTGCTAGAGGTCCTAGCCAGAGCAATTAGGCTAGACAAAGAAATAAAGGGCATCCGAATTGGCAAGGAGGAAGTAAAATTATCTCTATTTGCAGATGACATGATCGTATACACGGAAAACCCTAAGGAATCCTCCAGAAAACTACTGAAACTAATAGAAGAGTTTGGCAGAGTCTCAAGTTATAAGATAAACATATAAAAATCACTTGGATTCCTCTACATCAACAAAAAGAACATCGAAGAGGAAATCACCAAATCAATACCATTCACAGTAGCCCCCAAGAAGATAAAATACTTAGGAATAAACCTTACCAAACATGTAAAAGACCGATACAAAGAAAACTACAAAGTACTAGTGCAAGAAACTAAAAAGGATCTATATAAGTGGGAAAACATACCTTGCTCATGGATAGGAAGACTTAACATAGTAAAAATGTCTATTCTACCAAAAGCCATCTACACATACAATGCACTTCCGATCCAAATTCCAATGACATTTTTTAATGTGATGGAGAAACAAATCACCAACTTCATATGGAAGGGAAAGAAGCCGCGGATAAGTAAAGTATTACTGAAAAAGAAGAAGAAAGTGGGAGGCCTCGCTCTACCTGATTTTAGAACCTATTATACAGCCACAGTAGTCAAAACAGCCTGGTACTGGTACAACAGGCACATAGACCAATGGAACAGAATTGAGAACCCAGATATAAATCCATCCACGTATGAGCAGCTGATATTTGACAAAGGCCCAGTGGCAGTTAATTGGGGAAAAGATAGTCTTTTTAACAAATGGTGCTGGCATAACTGGATATCCATTTGCAAAAAAATGAAACAGGACCCATACCTCACACCATGCACAAAAACTAACTCCAAGTGGATCAAAGACCTAAACATAAAGACTAAAACGATAAAGATCATGGAAGAAAACATAGGGACAACCTTAGGAGCCCTACCTAATACAAGGCATAAACAGAATACAAAACATTACCAAAAATGACGAAGAAAAACCAGATAAGTGGGAGCGCCTAAAAATCAAACACCTATGCTCATCTAAAGACGTCACCAAAAGAGTAAAAAGACCACCTACAGACTGGGAAAGAATTTTCAGCTATGACATCTCAGACCAGTGCCTGATCTCTAAAATCTATGTGATTCTGTTAAAACTCAACCACAAAAAGACAAACAACCCAATCAAAAAGTGGGCAAAGGATATGAACACGCACTTCACTAAAGAAGATATTCAGGCAGCTAACAGATACATGAGAAAATGCTCTCGATCATTAGCCATTAGAGAAATGCAAATTAAAACTACGATGAGATTCCATCTCACTCCAACAAGGCTGGCGTTAATCCAAAAAACACAAAATACTAAATGTTGGAGAGGCTGCGGAGAGATTGGAACTCTTATACACTGCTGGTGGGAATGTAAAATGGTACAACCACTTTGGAAATCTATCTGGCGTTTTCTTCAAAAGTTAGAAATAGAACTACCATACAACCCAGAAATCCCACTCCTCGGAATATACCCTAGAGAAATAAGAGCCTTTACACGAACCGATATATGCATACCCATGTTTATTGCAGCTCTGTTTACAATAGCAGAAAGCTGGAAGCAACCAAGGTGTCCATCAATGGATGAATGGTTAAATAAATTATGGTATATTCACACAATGGAATACTACGCATCGATAAAGAACAGTGATGAATCTGTGAAACATTTCATAACATGGAGGAACCTGGAAGGCATTATGCTGAGTGAAATTAGTCAGAGGCAAAAGGATAAATATTGTATAAGACCACTATTATAAGATCTTGAGAAATAGTATAAACTGAGAAAAACACATACTTTTGTGGTTATGAGGGGGGGAGGGAGGGAGGGTGGGAGAGAGTTATGTACTGATTAGTTAGTAGATAAGAACTACTTTAGGTGAAGGGAAGGACAATACTCAATACACGGAAGGTCAGCTCAACTGGACCAAAAGCAAAGAAGTTTCCGGGATAAACTGAATGCTTCAAAGGTCAGCGGAGCAAGGGAGGGGGTTTAGGGGACTATGGCTTAAGGGGACTTCTAAGTCAATTGGCAAAATAATTCTATTATGAAAACTTTCTGCATTCCACTTTGAAATGTGGTGTCTGGGGTCTTAAATGTTAACAAGCGGCCATCTGAGATGCATCAATTGGTCTCAACCCACCTGGATCAAAGGAGAATGAAGAACACCAAGGTCACACGATAACTATGAGCCCAAGAGACAGAAAGGGCCACATGAACCAGAGACTTACATCATCCTGAGACCAGAAGAACTAGATGGTGCCCGGCCACAACCGATGACTGCCCTGACAGGGAGCACAACAGAGAACCCCTGAGGGAGCAGGACAACAGTGGGATGCAGACCCCCAATTCTCATAAAAAGACCAGACTTAATGGTCTGACTGAGACTAGAGGAATCCCGGCGGTCATGGTCCCCAAACCTTCTGTTGGCCCAGGACAGGAACCATTCCCGAAGACAACTCATCAGACATGGAAAGGACTGGACAATGGGTTGGAGAGAGATGCTGACGAAGAGTGAGCTACTTGTATCAGGTGGACACTTGAGACTTTGTTGGCATCTCCTCTCTGGAAGGGAGATAGGAGGGTAGAGAGGGTTAGAAACTGTCAAAATCATCACAAAAGGAGAGACTGGAAGGAGGGAGCGGGCTGACTCATTAGGGGGAGAGTAAGTGGGAGTATGGAGTAAGGTGTATATAAGCTTATATGTGACAGCCTTGATTTGTAAACTTTCACTTAAAGCACAATAAAAATTATTTTAAAAAAAGAAAAAGAAATAACTACAATAAATATTCAAGTATGCTCTTGAAAAAAAAAAATCCATGTTAAAAAAAAAAATCCATTTACCCCTAAAATCATGACAGGGATGACCAGTTACTCACCTCACTCTGGCAAACACTGAGCTAAGTTAATATCTTTCATTTTTATCAGTACCTGCCTCCTGCCTCTTATTTAGCACTCAACTAACATTAATTACTAATTTTATTTATAATTTTCTCAGTCAATCCTCATAACCACCTAGTCCCCATTTCACAGATGAGGAAATTGATCAAAGAAGTGAAGTTCCTCACCCAAGACCACACAGTTGGGAAGTGGCAGAGTCAGACCTGGGATCCAACTGTTTCCTGCCCCAGCTGTCCCCAACTTTGCCAGGCCCTCGCTTTTGGCTACGTGGCCTAAAACACCCTAGATTTTGAAAGCCCCACTGAGCCTGTACTTGGTGGATCTGCCAGTTGGGAAGCAGCCAAGGAGAAAGAAAGGGTTAAACCTGTCAAATTGTGTTCCCACCAAACACCTCTGCTTAAATGCAAAATCCCAACAGGGCGGTGTTTGTTATAAAAGCCCTAAGCGTGATTTGTGAAGTCTCGAAGCCCGGTAATCTCGTCAATTTAATGGGATTATATTTCAAATCACCACAGCCTGTTCATTACCCATTTAAACTCCTTTGACAGAGGAAAACTTACATAAAATGCACACAGCAGCCCTTGCTGACTTCCCTACTCTCCTTCCTGATTAGACAAACAGATGCTGAGGTCTGGAATGAAAAAATAATGTGCCCATTTATTCATTTTTCTGACAAGTCACAATAGATTTTTAACTGCCAATGAGTGACCTCCCAGAGGGGCGGCGGCCGGGAGGTGCCTGCCAGGCAGCGAGTGGTCATTTCCGCCTGTGCTGGCCCCCCTGCCCTGGCCGGGGTTTCCCCTGGGACCAGAGCTGACTGCCAGTCTGAGCCACTCTCCTGCGCCAGCAAAATGGCAGAGGCTCAGGCCTCAGAAGCTGGGATGCAAAGAGCCTCTCAGCAGCCATCACCCAGAGGGATCCAGAGAGGTCTTGACAGGACAACCAAGACACAGCCATGGCCTCAAGTCACAAAACCCTGGGTAGGAATCCCAGCCTGCCCCTGTCTAGCTGGGTGATTGAGGACATCATCTGTAATCTCTCTGAGTCTCAGTTTCATGGTCTGTAAGATGGAGCTAGTGAGAAGCCCGTCTCGGTCATGAGGGCTCAGTGGCCCAGCCTGTGCTGGCCTTCCACTCAGCTCCCACTTCGGGTTCCCTGGGATGGCTGTTCCATCAGCAGCCCGGCTTGAGGAGAGAGGACAGCCCTCCCTTGTCATGACCTCAGGGTGCGATTGGGAGCCCAGCTTTACCAACAGGCTAGTCACCTGCTGGGTCACAGGCTGGTGAACACGGATTCCACCCCAGAGCCTTTCTGCTCTCCACACCGTGAAAATGTCTGAGCACAGGTGAGCTGAGAGAGGGCAGCCAGATCAGGGTCTCCAGCTGCACTGGCCCTATCCCACCCCCAGGGTCCTGCCCACCCAGTCCCTCCTCCTAATTCAGAAGCAGGATGCTGCTCCTGACAATTCATGACCGCTGAGTCAAGCCAGGAGGCTGCCAGATAGAAAGAACTCTGTAGTAGTGAGCAAAAAGGGCTAGTCTCCACTTTGATCTGTCCTTCAAAGCCTCCCGCCCCTTCCTGGGACCCGAAGGCTCAGCCTCAATGATTCCCAAAGCCCCACATGGTTGTTCACATTGTGCCTTCCTCCTGCTCTCCCACTCTGCTGACAACCAGACTCCCTGGCTCCCTGGGAGAATAAATTCCCGAGTTTCCACCCTGGGCCAGCACATGGCCGCATACCATAGAACACGCAGGTAACCGCACCTCCCATGGCCCTTCCTGGAAGTGATGCTTCTTCCAGGAAACGAGTGGAACAGAGACGTTCTGCCTTCCACAAGCCAAGGCCAGTCCTTTGCCCGGGTGCCTGCTGTGCCCGTCCCAGTGTCTCCAGGCTGCTGGCCGCTCAGCCTTCTGGTTCCAGGCAGCTCGGCACCTGCACCAGGAGCCTTCCTTGATCCCTAGGGGAGTTAGGGGCCTTTAAGGGCTTCTGGAGCACCCGTCACCTACTCAGCACCCTCTTTGTCTGTGACTGTCTCCTGCAGCTGACTGGGGCTCCTACGAAAAGTCTTTTTCTTTCTTTCTGAAGCAAATGGGAGGCTTTTTGGGTGCAAACCAAGAGTGGTTTGACCAGTAATAATTGCTGGTCTGCTGCCCACAAGGGGATGAGTGTGAGGGAAGGTTGTTAGCCTGAGGATAGGGTACCCACAGAGAAGCTGAGAGGCAGACAAGGGGGAGGGGGTGGGGGGAGGCTGCAGGCAAGCCCAGCGTGGGCCTCACTCTGTGGCTGGTCTCCCACTTCCCTCTCTCTGGGGCCTTCAGTCCCCACCCTACGGGGGGGCTGCCTCTGATCCTGACCTGGGCCGGAGCACTGCACAGAGCAGCAGCAGGCCTTCCTGGTGCCACCCGGTCAGCCCACAGAGGCCTTGTGTTTGAATCACCTCCTATGCACCAGCGAGGGATTCCCACCCTAGGGTTATGGGGAATAGTCACATATACTCACAGCCTGGGGGAAGAGGACTCCACAGAAGCCATACAGGGATTGCATACAGGCCATACAGTGATTTGAGAGGCAGGTTTTATAGTATCAAAGGGGTGGGGTGCCTCCTGATTCCCATGAAAGGATGTGATTGACTTGTTTGAATAATTCCACAGGCTGGCAGGGAACTGAGGATAAGCAGGAACTGTGCCTGATCCCCCTGACAAGGAGGGTTGTTTGGCTAGGCGACCTTCCCACGGAAGCAGAGTGGAGAGGGGAACTTGCGGTTAGGCCCTTCAAGGCCCTCCCGATTTTACCAGGTGTCAAGGCAGCACGTAACACTGAGCCTTAATTTTAGGCCGCACACCACACCTGGCCCCTCCACTGAGTGTCATGCCTCCCGCTTGGTGAGGAGCAGCCTTCCCCACCCTCAGTTCTCCTGAGTCCAGATGCCTGTCCCACAACAGAAGTGACCCTAGTATTATCGTTGCCTACCAGCCTGGCCTTCCACTGCCTGTGAGCCCTTTGAGCCACCCTTTCTTGAGCACATACTGTAGCCAAGGTATCATACTTCACACGTGTGATTTGTTGGCATGAATGATGCCAGGAGCTGTTATTCATTGGGCTCTGTGCCAAGGGATTAACATTCCTCATCTCATTTAATCCTCACCCCAGCCCAGGAGGCACACACTATTCCTATCCCCTTTTATAGGTGAGGATACCAAGACTCAGTCACTCGTCCAAAGACACACAGTAAGAGGCAGAGAGAGGACCCAAGGACAGACTTCCTACTGGTGGGCAGGGACCAGGCCTGACTCATCTTTGGGTGCCCAGTACCCAACCAAGGGCCTGGCATGGGGGTGGGGCCTGTGAGCAGTTGCCACATAAAGTCACACTTCATTCCACAAACTTTTCCTGATCACCTTGTCTGGGCTATTCCTCTTCTAGGCCCTCAGGGTACAACAGGAACACATATGTGGTGCCCTCCCAACACCCTCAGCCAGGCAGGGAAGGTAGCTCTGCCTGTAATACCCCGGAGATAAGAAAGCCAGGAGTTATAGTGGGAGTCCAGGCCAGGGCTGAGGCTCAGGGAAGACCTGCTCCAGCCGCAGGGGACCATCAAGGGAGGGGGCAGCCAGGCGGACGAATGTTCAGACAGCCTTGAAGGCTGCTGACTGAGAAAATCTGCCTCTGTGCTGTGTGACCCCAGACGCATGGCACAACTTCTCTGAGCTTTTTTCTCATCTGCACACCAAAGAAGAAATCCCATCTTCTTAGTGAGGATAAATGAGATCCTTTGCACAGGACTGGCGCCCAGTAGGGGATCAGTAACAGGAAGCCCTGACAAGGATGCAAAGTCCTCACTGAGAGCACATTGGCCAAGACCTCCTCCTGCCAGCCAGTCTTCCAGCCTCCGGGGACAGCCCCAGCCCTCCAGGAACAGGCCCAGGGTCCAGGAGGAGGCCTCTGAGGGCTCCCACCAGCTGACCCTCTCCTCCCACCCCTACCTGCCTCAGCTGAGTAGCCCCAGGCTGGGTTTGCATCTTTATGCACTAACTCTATGAATACACAAGAAATACTGTGAGACTAATTCTTTCTAAAATGATAAAATTTGTCTGTATTATAGCATTCCAGCCCCCAGCTTCCTGAAAGCTAAAAATATTTTAATGTCATATTTCCATGTAAATTTTAGTTTAGAATTTAATACCCTTTTAACATACATTAAATTTTTAGCATTCTTCAAGCCCTTGACTATGTTAAGGGCTTAGCTGATGTGCATTGGAGCAAAGGGCTGAGGGAGGCTGTAGATTAGGAAGGAAAGTTACAGAAGTCAAGGTTACCCCAAACCTCTGTACCCACATCATCTTGGGGGTTATTTTCCTGGGCTGGGGAATATCTGTGCCAAACCCTGGATTCCTGGGGAGGTGTCGGAAATCTCTTATTGGAAAATGTGGCTACAATTGGGTGGCCTCACAGAAGTACTAGGGAAATTCACCACAGCAGCCCAGGAGCCAGGATGGTCTAGGGGGCAAGAGCGTGGACACTGGAGCCAGGCTGCCTGGGTTCAAATCCCAGCCCTGCCACTTGCTAGTGGGTGACTTTGGACAAGTGAGCACCCCCTCTATGCCTATTTCCTGGCCCCAAAGTGGGACTAAGGCCAGCGTGGGTGCACAGGAGATGGGTTGAGTGAATACACGAGAAAAAGAGAGGTTGTCCGCTCCACAAATAATGAAACTGAGCTCCAGGGAGGTAAAAACTTGCTCAAAGGGCAAAGGGCACATCTGCCCTGAGTTGGCTGGGCTTGCTGAGAGAACTGGTTAAGGTGGTGATGTGTGCAAACGCCCAGTGAACTTGGGAAATGCTTCCTAAGGAACAGTTCCAAAACTGGAACTGGGGTTTCCCACTAGCCTACTATGGCAGACCAAAAAAAAAAAATCAAACCTGTTGCCAATAAGTTGATTCCGACTCATAGAAACCCTTAGGACAGAGTAGAACTGCCCCACAGGGTTTCCAAGGAGCACCTGGTGGATTCAAACTACTGGCCTGTTGGTTAGCAGCTGACCTATTAACCGCTGCACCACCAGGGCTCTCACTGGGGCAGAGGCTCCCCTTAAATGTCAAGTTACAGAATTTAAGTAAGGGCTATTTCTTGCCCGGTTGGGTTTGAGGACTGGGCTTGTCATGCCCACAACAAAACCAAAACCACTCTTCCCTCCAAAAGACAATTTTTTTCCCTGATTCCTGTCTCCACACCTATCTGTGCATCTGGGCTGGAGGATCCTCAAGTAGGGGCTGAACTTGCACTTTTGTTTTGACTGCTCTGCACCCAGTGCTTAAAAGACCTCAGTCACCCAACAATGCAGGGACCCCCAAGGGTGGCTTTGCAAAGCCCCATTTGCCCATGGACTCCAGACCCCATGAATTCCCCCTCTCAGAACAGCCACCTCCTCTGGGGCCAGACCAAGGACAGACAGGGAAGGCCTTGAAATGGTTTGGTGGTGGTGTTCATGACTGCCTTTGAGGGAAGGCAAGGAGGGGGCTTCAGGACCCCTGGGCTCAGGAGTCAAGTCTGCAGCCTGCCTGGACCACTGGCCACCAGCCTTGCACTCCGGGCCCACATCCCCTCTGCCATGAGTCACAGCCCCTCAGGTGAGCCACTCCGCCTCTCTGAGCGCCTATCTGTGAAATGGGGGCAGAAACAATAAAATCTCCCTCGTGGGGCTGCTAGGAGACCATGCCTGGGAAGCACACAGCACTGGACCCAGCACAGGACTCAGCATGGGACCCAGCACAAACCGGCAGAGCAGGAGCTAGTCATCGAGGGTCATTACCATTGTGATGTGTAGCAAAGGGCTAGTTGGTGCTGTCTGTCCAGACAATCATTAACCAGAATAAGAAATTTACAATGTAGAGCCATGAAATCCGAAGAGATAGACGGCTCTGCTTTCTAATCACTTACAAGGGACGATATAGTGCATTGATCGACAGAAATGAGCCACAGTTTGGGCTCCCACCACTGCCTGCCACTGCTGCTGTCTTGTTAATTTAGATTTACAGAGACTCTCCAACCTGGGGAGGGGGAGGCGTAGGTGGAAGGGAGCTGCTGCTGGTGTGGGATGCTTGGGGACCAGGAACTAGGTAGGAACCCCTCTCAGGCCTGCCCCAGAGGAAGCCCAAGGAATCCCTCCTAATTCAAGCTCAGTGGAGGAGTATGAGGCTGCCAACAAGATAAGCACAGTTTTCTGACTGAGGGCGAGTTCCCTGACCCCGGAGGAATGTAAACATGCAGCATTCATTCAACAAGCATACATTAATGCCTACCCTGTGCCATGCCCCACACTGGCCCTGAAGGTACAGAAATGATCAGACTCAGTGCCTGCCCTCAGGGAACTCATGGTCCTTGGGGCGGCTGACCTGTTCTCTAGTCCTCAGGTGATTGGTGTCTGGCAGCTGCTGGGCCCTGGTGAACAGAATCAGCCACTGCCTTCTCCCTGCACGCTATCTGCAGCCAGGGGCTGAGAACAGTCGTCTTGTGGTAAAGGCTCCGCCCTAGCTCCAGAGGACCCAATCTGAGGCTGACAAGCTGGTGGAGGCCTGCAGAGGAGCTATTCCAGGCATCAACCCCAGGAAGGATTCACCCAGCGGAAGGTAAGAGGGCGCAAAGGAAGTCCCACATGGCTCCCGCAGAGAGGTGTGGTCAAGAGAGTGGCACCTCACCCAAAAGTCTGGAAAGCAGGGACTCAAACAGAGACTTGTACACCTATGTTCACTGCAGCACTATTCGCAACAGCCAAAAGGTGGAAACGACCTAAGCGTCCATCATCAACAGAGGAATGGATAAACACAGTGTGGTGTATATACACAATGAAATATTATTCACCCATAAAGAGAAATGAAGTTCTGATACATGTTGCAACTTGAATGAACCTTGAAAACATTATGCTGAATGAAATAAGCCAGACACAAAAGGACAAATATTGTATGACCCCACTTGCAGGAAAAAACCTAGAATAGGCAAATGCAGAGACAGAAGGTAGAACAGAGGTTACCAAGAGTTGAGGGGGAGGAGGAAATGGGGGAGTTACTGTTTAATGGGTACAGAGTTTCAGTCTGGAATGGTAAAAAAGTTTTGGAAAAAAATACTGGTGATCGTTGCACAACATTGAATATATAACTGTTGTTGTTGTTAGGTGCCTTCGAGTCACTTCCAACTCATAGCAACCCTGTGTACAACAGAACAAAACACTGCCTGGTCCTGTGCCAACCTCACAATCCTCGTTATGTTTGAGCCCATTGTTGAAGTCAACTTATCACTCCATCTTGTCGAGGGTCTTCCTCTTTTTCACTGGCCTTCTACTTTACCAAGCATGATGTCCTTCTCCAGGGACTGGTCCCCCCGATATATGTCCAAAGTACATGAGACAAAGTCTTACCATCCTCACTTCCAAGGAGCACTCCAGCTGTACTTTTTCCAAGACAGATTTGTTCATTCTTCTGGCAGTCCACGGTATATTCAATATTCTTCACCAACACCATAATTCAAAGGCATCAATTCTTCTTCAGTCTTCCTTATTCATTGAATGTAATTAATGCCATTGAAGTGTATACTTAAAAACGGTTAAAATGACAAATTGTATGTTATGTATATTTTACAATATACTCTCGGCTCAGGTGGCCTTGCTGTGGGGCCTGTGGCTGTGGTTCCACAGGGGCCAAGAGGTTAATGTGTGACAGACCCCTACCACCTTTGTCATTACCCAATAAATCTTCTACTTACTGAGAATCGAAGGAGCCCAAACTGCTGAGCTGGAGAAAGATCTGGCAATTCTGTAAAGATTGTTGTTGTTGTTATGTGCCATTGAGTCAGTTCCAAATCATAGTGACACTACGCACAACAAAACAAAACACTGCCCAGTCCTGCACCATCCTCACAATTTTTGCTATGCTTGAGCCCATTGTTGTAGCCACGGTGTCAATCCATCTACTTGAAGTTCTTCCTCTTTTTCACTGACCTTCTACTTTACCAAGCATGATGTCCTTCTCCAGGGACTGATCCCTCCTGATAACATGTCCAAAGTATGTGAGACGTAGTTTTGCCATCCTTGCTTCTAAGGACCATTCTGGTTGTTCTTCTTCCAAGACAGATTGTTTGTTCTTTTGGCAGTCTGTGGTATATTCAATATTCTTTGCCAAAACCATAATTCAAAGGCGTCAATTCTTCTTGGGTCGTCCTTATTCAAAAAAGATTACAGCCTAGAAAACCCTATGGGGCAGTTCTACTCTGTCAAGTGGGGCTGCTGAGTTGGAATCAACTCCAGGGCACCCAATAACAACACTGAAAACCAACTCTCAGCAGCTAGTCCCAGAATGCTGGTTTCGCCCACGCTGGAAATGTGGTTTTTGGGAGGGTGTGGTGGGAGGAACCTGTCTGCATCCCCGCCCATGATGGCGTGAAGGGCCCTGGGTGACAGGCCCCAGAGACCAGGCTTTCTTCAATTTGCCTGTCACCAATGCATCACTCCCATGCATCACTTTGATCACTCTAGGCTCTGCTTTCCCATTTCTGGGTCTCATTCTCTCCTCCGGGGATGTATGTCCTTCAAGCGGCAAGGGGGACATGGCTTTAGCAGTCTCAAAAGGAGGGGCTTCTCCCCTGAATTCCATGTACACAATCCCAAGCCAGGTCTCTGATTGGCCTGGCAGAAGTCACATGTCTAACCCTGGGCCAATCTCTTTTAGTGGGGGATGGCCTGCTGTGATTGTCAGCAGGACCACGTGGCTCAGGGGCAGGGCAGTTTCAAAAGGATTGTGGAGGTAAGGTAGAACAATAGGCTCCTCAGTAGTTACTGTGCGCAAAGCTTTGTGCTAAATATATACATATATTTTTCAAAATCCCCAAGAAACTCTTAGCATCATTTCACAATGACAAGGCCTGCACAGTGAAGGACATTTTGCCCAGCAAGGCAGGGCATAGGTGGGAGCTGGACCTGGTTCCGAGTCCAGCCCAGAACGCCTCTGCCTCACAGGGCCCCACATGGCACCGAGCCAGAGGCTTCACCCGCAGCAGCCTCGGGAATAACAGCCTGCATCGGAGTTTAATGTATGAGCGGGTGTAGGGCACCCACCCTCACACATCTGTGCTCTGGGCACAGCCAAGGCTAAGTCTGCTCATCGGAGGAGGCCATGCACAGTCTCTAAGCGACCTCTAACCCACAGCCAAACAGCTGGCCACCATCTTGGCACTCATCTCCCTGTCACATCTGATTTGCAAAGTCATGTGTGTAACAGACCCACCAGAGCAGCCAGTTGGGGCATTTTCAGGTCAAGGAGTGTTTTCAAGAGAGTCTCTAGTTCTTCAAAGAAGAAAATGAATGTGAACAGCACTCCTGTCTCCATCCCCATGCCCACACTCCCACACTTCCTCTGCGCTGGCCCTGGGCTAAGGCCTTAAGGATCACCTTGAGGTTTTATTACTATCCCATTTTACAGATGAGGAAATTGAGCCTCAGAGGCACCACATAGTTTCCCAAGATCACACAGCTAATGAGGGCAGAGCTAGGATTTGAATCAGGCCTCTCTGACCTCTTGCCCCTGCTCATGACCATCACTGTCCACAGCCTCCCTGCAGATGCCTGAGCTGGGGCTGTCCCTGCTGAAAAGTCCTGACTTCAGGGTCACCTCCTCCAGGAAGTCTCCCTGAGCTGGCATGTCCCACCTCAGCCCTTCAGTGCTCTTACCTACAGCTGACTGGAGTTTCTGGTCTCCAGAGTATCTGGAGAGAGGCCTGCTAGAGTTAAGTAACTTTGACCCATTGAAGTTATCATCTAAGCTACAAGGAGTAGAAACCCACAGAGGACCACGCAAAGAGATTTTCATAACAAGTCCCAGCCCCTCTGTTTGACTTGCCCACGTGAAGTCCCTTGGCTGAACCTGAGGCATCAGGGCTGAGTGCAGTGGCCAGAATTATAACAGGGGCTCAGTAAACATTAGCAGAATGAATGATTGCCTTCTGATAGTGCTTCCAACCAGCCTGGACCACAGACAGGGCCACAGAGGCAAAGGGCTCAAACCAGGGTCCCCTTGGACAGACAACGAGGATGCAGCTGGCTCAATGAACATGAGGCCAGGCACAGCACAGACCCATTTTTCAGCTTCAGAAGCTCTGTGTGGGCACATAAGCCTTGGCACATGTTGGTCAGATGGCTGCCACCTCAGTCAAGATGGTTGCCTTCTCAATCAGGATGACTGCCATGTTGGTCAAGATGGCTGCCTGGATAGTCAAGATGGTCACCACATCAGTCAAGATGGCTGCCACACAGATCAAGAATCCAGCCATGTCTGCTCCAAGGAGCAAGGTCCACTGGCTAGTAAGAATCTCACTGTGACTGGATTTAAAACAAAACAAATAAATCGTTAAATTTTGTCCAGACTCTAAGTGGGACAAGTGAAAACTCAGGGCAGCCCGAAATCTCCAAAAAATAAAATGAGAGACCAGTCAGCTCATCCCAGGGCCCCTGGGAATGCTGGGAAATTACTTTTCCTCTTTGTCTTTTTGTTTTCTTTTAGTAGAAGCACCAAGAAGCAGCCACAAAAATCAGTTAGAGCTTCCGAAGTGCTTCTTTCCCCAGAAATCTTTTATAAAAGGTGAAAGATTTACCAGACCTGAAGAGCAAACCAAGCAGGATAATTGTTTTTGGAATGACCCCAATATTTTCACCCCGGTGACCCCAGCTGGCATCTTGCCCCATATTTATGATTCCTGGTCCTCTGTGCGCTGCTGAGCGACCTTTCGGAGCCCCCTCTGCAAGCCCCTAGTCCCTTATCGGGCCTGTAACTCACCCTGACGTTATCTCTCGGGAGGGTTTTATGCACTTTAATTTAACTCCCCTCATCATTATTTCCCGGACTTCAAGGTTTTCTCTTTCGAGCTGCCCTTCCCGGGACAAGCATAATCTGTTTGCCATCAAGCCCAATAAATATGTTTGTCCAGGAGACGGGAACAATTTGGGGAGAGTTGCTCAGGCTGAGAAGCAGCCTCCCTGCGCTCAGTCCCCATCTGAGCAGCAAGGGTGGATCTTTGTGTCCTTGAGCCTTCATGGGGGTTGAAGCCATCGCCTTGGTCTTCAGATTTAGCAAATTAAAATACAGGCCATCCAGTTAAATCTGAATTTCAGATAAACAATGAATTATTTTGTACTATAAGTATGTCCCAAGCAATATTTGAGGCATGTTGTTCTTTGCCCTTCGAGTCAATTCCGACTCATACCAACCCTATATGACAGAGTAGAACTGCACCATAAGGTTTCCTAGGCTGTAATCTTTAAGGAAAGAGATTGCCAGGTCTTTTCTCCTGAGGAACAGCTGGTGGGTTGTAGCCACTGACCTTTTGGTTAGCAGCCGAGCGCTTAATGACTGCGTCACCATGGCTCCTGTTTGAGACATACTTATGCTAAAAATTATACATCTGAATAAAAATTGTTCATCCGAAATTCAAATTTAATTGGTGTCTTGTATTTTATGTTATTAAAAAATTTTTTTTTTTTTTTTAATCTGTTAATAGGCCCCCACGTATCTGTCAGTTTGTCGAACTATGGGGCTTCCACGTTGCTGTGTTGCTGGAAGCTACACCACTGGTATTCAGATACCAGCAGGGTCACCCATGGAGAACAGGTTTAGGTGAGCTTCCAGACTAAGACAGACTAGGAAGAAGGGCCCGGCAGTCTACTTCTGAAAAGCATTAGCCAGTGAAAACCTTATGAATAGCAGTGGAACATTGTCTGATACAGTGCTAGAAGATGAGCCTCCCAGGTTGTAAGGCACTCAAAAGACAACCGGGGAAGAGCTGTTGCCTCAAAGTAGAGTTGGCCTTAATGTCGTGGATGGAGTAAAGCTTTTGGGACCTTCATTTGCCGATGTGGCAAGACTCAAAATGAGAAGAAACAGCTGCAAACAGCCATGAATAATTGGAACCTGGAATGTACGAAGTATGAATCCAGGAAAATTGGAAATCATCAGAAATGAAATGGAATGCATAAACATCGATATCCTAGGCATTAGTGAGCTGAAATGGACTGGTATTGGCCATTTTGAATCGGATAATCATATAGTCTACTATGCTGGGAATGACAACTCGAAGAGGAATGGTGTTGCATTCATCGTCAAAAAGAACATCTTCTATTCTACCAAAAGCAATCTATACATTTAATGCAATCCCAATCCAAATCCCAATGACACTCTTTAATGAGATGGAGGGACAAATCACCAACTTCATATGGAAGGGAAAGAGGCCCCGGATAAACAAGGCATTACTGAAAAAGAAAAACAAAGTGGGAGGCCTTGCTTTACCTGATTATAGAACCTATTATAACACCACAATAGTCAAAACAGCCTGGTACTGGTACAACAACAGGTACATAGACCAATGGAAGAGAATTGAGAATCCAGACATAAATCCATCCACATATGAGCAGTTGATATTTGACAAAGGCCCCAAAACAGTTAAATGGGGGAAAAGACAGTCTTTTTAACAAATGGTGCTGGCATAACTGGATATCCATCTGCAAAAAAATGAAACAAGGCCCATACCTCACTCCATGCACAAAAACTAACTCAAAATGGATCAAAGACCTAAATATAAAACCTAAAACAATAAAAGATCATGGAAGAAAAAATAGGGACAATGTTAGGAGCCCTAATACATGGCATAAACAGTACACAAAACATTATTAAGAATACAGGAAAAAAACTAGATAACTGGGAGCTCCTAAAAATCAAACACCTATGCTCATCCAAAGACCTCACCAAAAGAGTAAAAAGATTACCTACAGACTGGGAAAAACTTTTTAGCTATGACATTTCCCATCAGCGTCTGATCTCTAAGATCTACATGATACTGCAAAAAACTCAACTACAAAAAGACAAATAACCCAATTAAAAAATGGGCAAAAGAAATGAATAGACACTTCACTAAAGAAGACATAACAGATACATGAGGAAATGTTCACAATCATTAGCCACTAGAGAAATGCAGATCAAAACTACAATGAGATTTCATCTCACTCCAACAAGGCTGGCATTTATCCAAAAAAACATAAAACAATAAATGTTGGCGAGGCTGTGGAGAGATTCGAGCACTTATACACTGCTGGTGGGAATGTCAAATGGTACAACCACTTTGGAAATTGATTTGGTGCTTCCTTAAAAAGCTAGAAATAGAACTACCATATGATCCAGCAATCCCACTCCTCGGAATATATCCTAGAGAAATAAGAGCCTTTACACGAACAGATATATGCACACCCATGTTTATAGCAGCACTGTTTACAATACCAAAAAGATGGGAGCAACCAACGTGCCCATCAACCGATGCATGGACAAATGAATTATGGTATATTTACAGAATGGAATACTATGCATCGATAAAGAACAGTGAGGAATCTGTGAAACATTTCATAACATGGAGGAACCTGGAAGGCATTATGCTGAGTGAAATTAGTCAGTTGCAAAAGGACAAATATTGTATAAGACCACTATTATAAGAACTTCAGAAATAGTTTAAACTGAGAAGAAAATATTCTTTTGTGGTTACGAGAGGAGGGAGGGTGGGAGGGTGGGAAAGGGGTATTCACTAATTAGTTGGTAGATGAGAACTACTTTAGTTGAAGGGAAAGACTACACACTATAAAGGGGAGGTCAGCACAACTTGACTAAACCAAAAGCAAAGAAGTTTCCTGAATAAGCTGAATGCTTCCAAGGCCAGTGTAGCAGGGGCAGGGGTTTGGGGACCATGATTTCAGGGGACATCTAAGTCAACTGGCATAATAAAATCTATTAAGAAAACATTCTGCATCCCACATTCAAGACTGGCATCTGGGGTCTTAAACGCTAGCAAGCGGCCATCTAAGATGCATCAATTGGTCTCAACCCACCTGTATCAAACGAGAACGAAGAACACCAAGGACACAAGGTAATTACGAGCCCAAGAGACAGAAAGGGCCAGAGACTACATCATCCTGAGACCAGAAGAGCTAGATGGTGCCCCGCTACAACCAATGACTGCTCTGACAGGGAATACAACAGAGAACCCCTGAGGGAGCAGGAGAGCAATGGGGTGCAGACCCCAAATTGTCATAAAAAGACCAGACTTAATGGTCTGACTGAGACTGGAAGGACCCCAGTGGTCATGGCCCCCAGACCTTCTGTTGGTCCAGGATAGGAACCATTCTCGAAGCCAACTCTTCAGACATGGATTGGACTGGACGATGGGTTGGAGAGGGATGCTGGTGAGGAGTGAGCTTCTTGGATCAGGTGGACACTTGAGAATACGTTGGCATCTCCTGCCTGGAGGGGAGATGAGAGGGTAGAGGGGGTTAGAAGCTGGTGAAATGGACATGAAAAGAGAGAGTGGAGGGAGGGAGTGGGCTGTCTCATTAGGGGGAGAGTAATTGGGAGTATGTAGCAAGGTGTATATAAGTTTTTATGTGAGAGACTGACTTGATTTGTAAACTTTAACTTACAGCACAAAAAAAACTATAAAAAAAAGCTCAAGATCTATCCTGAAGTACAAGGCTGTCAGCGATAGGATAATACCCATACGCTTACAAGGAAGACCAGTTAATACGACTATTATTCAAATTTATGCACCATCTGGGGTCTTAAACGCTAGCAAACAGACATCTAAGATGCATCGATTGGTCTCAACCCACCTGGAGCAAAGGAGAATGAACAACACCAAAGACACAAGGTAATTATGAGCCTAAGAGACAGGAAGGCCTACATAAACCAGAGACTACATCAGCCTGAGACCAGAAGAACTAGATGGTGCCCAGTCATAACCGATGACTGCCCTGACAGGGAACACAACAGAGAATCCCTGAGGGAGCAGGAGAGCAGTGGGATGCAGACCCCAAATTCACATAAAAAGACCAGATTTAATGGTCAGACTGGGACTAGAAGGACCCCAGAGGCCATGGTCCCCAGACCTTCTGTTAGCCCAAGACAGGAACAGTTTCTAAAGCCAACTCTTCAGACAGGGACTGGACTGGAATATGGGATGGAAAATGATACTGGTGAAGAACGAGCTTCTTGGATCCAACAGACACATGAGACTGTGTTGGCATCTCCTCTCTGAAGGGGAGATGAGAGAGCAGAGGGGGCCAGAGGCTGCCTGAACGGACACGAGGGGAGAGAGTGGAGGGAAGGACTGTGCTATCTCTTTAGGGGGAGAGCAATTAGGAGTGTATGGTAAGGTGTATGTAAATTTTTGTATGAGAGACTGACCTGATTTGTAAACTTTCACTTAAAGCACAACGAAAATTAACTTAAAAAAAAAAAAAAAATTTACGCACCAACCACTAAGGCCAAAGATGAAGAAATAGAAGATTTTTATCAGATGCTGCAGTCTGAAATTGAACATGAAATCAGACTGCATTGATAATTACTGGTGATTGGAATGCGAAAGTTGGAAACAAAGAAGAAGGATCGGTAGTTGGAAAATACAGCCTTGGTAATAGAAACAATGCCAGAGATCGAATGATAGAATTTTGCAAGACCAACGACTTCTTCATTGCAAATACCTTCTTTCACCAACATAAATGGCTACTGTACATGTGGACCTTGCCAGATGGAATATACAGAAGTCAAATTAAAATGGGAAGAGATGATGGAGAAGCTCAATATCATCAGTCAGAACAAGGCCAGGGACCAGCAGCGGAAAAGACCATCAATTGCTCATATGCAAGTTCAAGGTGAAATTGAAGAAAATCAGAGCAAGTCCACGAGAGCCAAAATACGATCTTGAATATATCCCACCTGAATTTAGAGACCATCTCAAGAATAGATTTGACACATTGAACACTAGTGACCGAAGACCAGACAAGTTGTGGAATGACATCAAGGACATCATCCATGAAGAAAGCAAGAGGTCATTGAAAAGCCAGGAAAGAAAGAAAAGACCAAGATGGATGTCAGAGGAGACTCTGAAACTTGGCCACAAACATTGAGCAGCTAAAGCAAAAGAAGGAAATGATGAAGTAAAATAACTGAACAGAAGATTTCAAAGGGCAGCTTGAGAAGACAAAGTAAAGTATTATGATGACATGTGCCAGGAGCTGGAGATAGAAAACCAAAAGGGAAGAACACACTCAGCGTTTCTCAAGCTGAAAGAACTGAGGAAAAAATTCAAGCCTCAAGTTGCAATAGTGAAGGATTCTATGGGGAAAATATTAAATGATGCAGGAAGCAGCGAAAGAAGATGGAAGGAATACAAAGAGTCATTATACCAAAAAGAATTACTCAATGTTCAACCATTCAAAGGTAGCATATGATCAGGGACCAACGGTACTAAAGGAAGAAGTCCAAGCTGCTCTGAAAAAAAAAAAAAATTTTTTTTTTTTTTTTCAGAGAAGGCATTGGCGAAAAACAAGGCTCCAGGAATTGATGGAATATCAATTGAGATGTTTCAACAAACGGATGCAGTGCTGGAGGTGCTCACTCGTCTATGCCAAGAAATATGAAAGGCAGCTTCCTGGCCAACTGAGTGGAAGAGATCCATATTTATGCCTATTCCCAAGAAAAGTGATCCAACCAAACGCAGAAATTGTAGAACAATATCACTAATATCAAAAGCAAGCAAAATATTGCTGAAGATCATTCAAAAGCGGCTGCAGCAGTATATCGACAGGGAACTGCCAGAAATTCAGGCTGGTTTCAGAAGAGGATGTGGAACCAGGGATATCATTGCTGATGTCAGATGGATCATGGCTGAAAGCAGAGAATACCAGAAGGATGTTTACTTGTGTTTCATTGACTATGCAAAGGCATTCGACTGTGTGGATCATAACAAACTATGGACAACACTGTGAAGAATGGGAATTCCAGAACACTTAATTGTGCTCATGAGGAACCTTTACATAGATCGAGAGGTAGTTGTTCGGACAGAACAAGAGGATACTGATTGGTTTAAAGTCAGGAAAGGTGTGCGTCAGGGTTGTATCCTTTCACCATACCTATTCAATCTGTATGCTGAGCAAATAATCTGAGAAGCTGGACTATATGAAGAAGAAGGGGCATCAGGATTGGAGGAAGACTCATTAACAACCTGCGTTATGCAGATGACACAACTCTGCTTGCTGAAAGTGAAGAGGACTTGAAGCCTTTTTAATGAAGATCAGAGACCACAGCCTTCAGTAGGGATTACACCTCTACATAAAGAAAACAAAAATCCTCACAACTGGACCAATGAACAACATCATGATAAATGGAGAAAAGATTGAAGTTGTCAAGGATTTCATTTTACTTGGATCCACAATCAACACCCATGAAAGCAGCAGTCAAGGAATCAAAGGACCCATTGCGCTGGGTAAATCTGCTGCAAAGGACTTCTTGAAAGTGTTGAAAAGCAAAGATGGCACCTTGAAGACTAAGGTGCGCCTGACCCAAGCCATGGTATTTTCAATCACATCATACGCATGTGAAAACTGGACAATGAATAAGGAAGACCAAAGAATTAATGCCTTTGAATTGTCATGCTGGCGAAGAGTATTGAATATACTATACTATGGACTGCCAAAAGAACGAACAAATCTATCCTGGAAGAAATACAACCAGAATGCTCCTTAGAAGCGAGGATGGAGAGACTGCGTCTTACATACTTTGGACATGTTGTCAGGAGAGACCAGTCCCTGGAGAAGGACATCATGCTTGGTAAAGTACAGGGTCAGCGGAGAAGAGGAAGACCCTCAACGAGGTGGATGGACACAGTGGCTGCAACAGTGAGCTCAAGCATAACAACGATTGTAAGGATGGCACAGGGTCGGGCAGTGTTTCATTGTGTTGTGCATAGGGTCGCTATCAGTCAGAACCGACTCGACGGCACCTAACGACAACAACATTAGCTCCCTGGGGCTGTCCCATTCACTCCCCCAAGTGCAGATTAATATGCTGAAGGGTGTTTAACCACCTTCCACCAGATGTGCCAGAGTCTGTTAGGCCTCAACTCCCAAGCTGCCCTGCTGTAAGCTCTGTGAGAAAGACCTCCCCTGCCTGGTTGCCATTGGTTCTCAGCACCTACCCCCCATGCCTGGCTCAGAGCGGGCCCATGATGAATTATTTGCAATCAGGGCACTGTCAGATGTCACCCACATTATCTCCTGACCTCCTGTCTGCACATGGCATTGCTGAAGGAGCCTCCGACAATCCAGTGAGGCAGCTCCAACTAGCCGAGGTGTGCAGAGAAGGAATGAGGCACAGAGAGACCCAGGAGCAACCCCAGATCACACAGCAAATCAGGGCAGTCCCAGGTGTACTAGTAGGCCCCAAAACCAGGGCTCTCCCTTCTCCCCCACTAATGCCTTTAAACTTCTTAGAATCCAAAATGGAGGATTTATTTCCTGCCAAGCTGACTGCATTGTTCATTCGTGATGAATCCATTTTGCAGGAAGCCATGCGGCATAGCGGGTAGGGGGGTGGGTTTGACTTCGGTCAGGAGGGGTGATATTTGTTCACATCCTGGGACAGGCATAGAAGGAGGCTTCTATGGAAGGGGTCTGGGCCTGCCCATCTCCTCAGAGCCCTCTTGTTTGCCGAGGGTTTTCTGGATGAGCAGGAACAGTCAGAAGCTCCAGAGGAATATAGACCTGTGTTCAAATCCTCACTCAGCCACTTCACAGCTGTGTGACCTCAGCACTTCCCTTCACTGCTCTGGACCTCAGTTTTCTCATCTGTAGAATGGCTGAGACAGGATGAGATTTGATCAATTAACTGATATGTTTGTCCCTCTGATATTTCCTACTGTTCCTCGACCTTGTCCCATTCAGGGAGCTCAGTGTTTCTCAAGCAAGGGTGCTATTAGAGTCTGGGGTGGGACAATTCTCTACTCTGTGGATCTGCCTTGTGCCTGAAGTATATTTAGCATTTCTGGTCTGTGCCTATAGGGAAACCCTGGTGGTGTACTGGTTAAGAGCTATGGCTGTTAACCAAAGGATTGGCTGTTTGAATCCCCCAGGGGTTCCTTGGAAACTGTATGGGGCAATTCTACTCTATCCTATAGGGTTGCTATGAGTCAGAATCGACTCAACAGCAGTGGGTTTTGGGTTGGTCTGTGCCTGTATTTATAAAAGCTATCAACTCCCCAATCTCCTCAGCTCTCCCCATTGTGACAACCAAAAATGTTCCCCACCCTGTTACCAGAAGACACCTGGGAGTAGAGCCACCCCTGGTTGAGACCTACAGCACCCACTACTCTGAGAAAAGGATGTCTTAGCAGGATCTGAGACAGGTCCTAGAGCCAGGTTCCAGAAGCTTCCCCAAGTCTGAAGTATGAGAGGAGCGAAGACGGACCATGGGACTTTGAAAAGGGCTCTCTGTTAGCAGACTGGGAGAGGGAGACAGAAATGACAGCAGGACCCCAGAGAAGTTTGGGGGAGCCGAGAGTAGAGGAGGGGAGAGCCTCACCCTAGCTCCTGTGTAAACAGGCAGAGAGGCCAAGATGGCCCCTCCCATGTAAAATAGTGAAAAGAGTCTTCTTTCCTGAGGAAATGAGTTTAAGCGTGTAAATAATTAAGCAATCAATGACAATTAGACCTCCGCCCCAAAACACCATCCTGGCCCAATGAGGGTGAAGCGCCCCACTTCCTATTCACATCTGAGGCTCTGTAGACTCTACCATAGAAATATCCACATTTCCAGCCATTAGGGGACCACATTATGTTTTGGGACATTTCCACTTCAAAAAAACCCAAACCAAACCCAGTGCCACTGAGTTGATTCCAATTCATAGTGACCCTATAGGACAGAGTAGAACTGCCCCGTAGAGTTTCCAAGGAGCACCTGGCAGATTCAAACTGCCGACCCTTTGGTTAGCAGCCCTAGCTCCTAACCACTACGCCACCAGGGTTTCCTTTCCACTTCAAGATCTCTGGAAATGATATTACTGGATTTCTGATACAGCATACAATGTGCCAAGGATGACAGCACCGGAGGATTCTACATTCCCGTTGGCTCCAGGGGTCAAGGGGCTGCAGCCAATCAAAGCTCATCCTGGTTGAGCACAGAGTTGTTTGTTTACCTACTGAGAGCACTGCTCTTATCTGCTGGAAGCCCTTTCCTGGCTTCCCATTGCCCTGGGGTAAAGCCTCTGCTCCCAGAAGCTGCCTACAAGCCCTGCAGTCCTGCCCCTGCCTTTCCTGCTTCTCACATCCACTGAACTACCTCCTGTTCCCCACATGACCTACCATCCCACCTCCAAGTCTTTGCATGGCAATGCCCTGGCCTGTTACCTTCTCCACTTTTCGCTTTCCCTGGGACTGGCCATCCCCTCCCACACCACCGTCCACCACCATCGTCAAAGCCCGAACTCCTTGTCGGTTTCCTCCACTGGACTGTGAACTCACCTAGGGCAGGGACTGGGTCTGTCCCCAGATGCCCCAGTGCCTGGAACATAGCCCAAAACAGGGCCCATCCATATTTGTTGAATGTGCGAAATCAACATAGACGCGCTAACCCATGGTCAATGCCAGCAATGAAATAAACACCTCTATGGGGCTATGGGGCAGTTCTACTCTGTCCTACAGGGTCACTATGAGTCGGAATCGACTCAACGGCAACTAACTACAATCCCTGACAGAGGTGCCCATGAGAACCTCCCAGACTTCACACTGAGAAAAAAAAGCCAGACTCAGAAAAGCATGGCTGCTACATGAAGTTCAAAAACAGGCAAAACTACTCCATGGTGCTAGACATTAGAGTGGTCATCACATCTGAAGGATGGTCACATACGTAAAAACTCATCAAGTTGTATACTTAACAATTGTGCACCCTACACGATGAAAGTTACACCTCTATTCAGAAGTTAAGAAAAATTAAAATAATTGTCAAATATGTCTGAATCACACCAATTTGTACATACAGCATAAAACTGCATAGAAACACACACACACACAAACGAGTCCATGTAAAACCTGGTGAACTCTGAATAAGGCTGTGGTCAGATCCACCAGGCACTCCTTGGAAACTCTTTGGGGCAGTTCTACTCTGTCCTATAGGGTCGCTATAAGTCGGAATCGACTTGATGGCACTGGGTTTTGGGGTTTCTACTTAACAGTATTGTACCAGTGTCAATTTCCTGGTTTTGATACTTTATGGCAGTTGTCCAAGATATTACTTTTAGGGGAAGCTGGGTGAAGGGTACTCAGGATTTTCTGTACTATTTTTGCAACTTCCTGTAAGTCTATAATTACTTCAAAATATAAAGTTTAAAAAAAAAACCCAAATTAGAAATGCATTGAAGAAATCAAAACCAAGCCTTTATTTAAATAACATTTATTAAATCCCAGAAGGAATACAAGGCCCTGGTTGAACTATGAAAGATATGATTTATAAAATCAAAGAGCTTATTCTTTGGGGGAAGTTTTTAATCCATAACAAGTTTAAGTGATACTAGTGTTAAGAGGTACACTGAAAATAATACGAAAAAAACTCATAAATATTGGATGAAGTAGTAATCCACTCCCTTAAAAATCTGTTGCCATCAAGTCGATTCCGACTCATACAGACCCTATGGGACAGAGTAGAACTGCCCCATAGGTTTTCTCTACAGAAGCAGACTGCCACATCTTTCTCCTGAGGAGTGGGTGGTGAGTTCAAATCACCACACTTTCCGTTAACAGCTGAGCACTTAACCACTGTACCATCAGGCTTCTTTCCACTACCTTAATGGTCTCTAATTTTCTCTCCTGACCCCCAAGACTGATGAATTTTCATTATTATCATGATCCAATCACGTTTTTACTTATTTTTAGAATATTTTATCAGCATCTAATATCTCTAAATATTATTAATTAATAGCTTGGTCTCTGTACTTGATAATCCATATGAAATAAAACCAGTGGAGGAAAAACGCCTGACTCAGAGAAAATAGTACAAGAGCAGGACATTTTAATCAGGTGACGCAGTAAGACAAAGGCTTTGAGAGGCTGTAACTCCAGGAGGGCAGGAAAAATATCTGTTTGTCTGTCTTACTCCCAGGGTCTGACACAGAGAAGGCCTGCAGTAAATATTTGTTGAATGAATGAATGAACCTTGCCTCCGTAGGACTTCTGCCCACAGCCTCACTAGCTTATGATCCTCCCTGGGCTGGGGCTCTGAGGCCTGGCACCATTCCCACAGAGGCCCTGGTCTGTCCACTGGAGGCTACTGCCTGCCTCTTCTCCAGCACCCTAGCACCCAAGGACCCGCTTTTGTGGGTACCTGGCACTGCCACCTGCAACAAGTGGAGGACACCCAGGAGAGGAAGAAGGCATGAGCCTCACTCTGGAGACCTGGCCTGGGCAGCCAGGCTGTTGAGGAGGGAGGCCTCAGCCCTGTAAAGACATGGTGCTTCTGTGAGGGTCTCCTGATACAGTAAAAGATTATCAGCTAAATAAAACAAGAAGTGACTGGGGCCACTATGCCCTGTTGGATTGAAATCATGTGAGCAAAGTGGTTTTCTCTGAGAGATTTATTTCCTGCGCCTGGCTTCAGGCAGCCAGCCCAGCCGGAAAGAACGGGCTGGTCCCCCTCCGTTTCGGGGGTGGGGGCAAGTTTTTATTTAATCTTCCAATGAGCTGGAACAGTGAAGACGGTGTGAATGGACATTAATTCTGAAACAAATTATTAAAGCGCGATCTGGGATTCCGGGAAAGCCATTTACCCCCTGCCTGTCTGCCACTTCCCTCACCAAGGCCATAAAATCCCTCCTCTCCAATTGAAACTAATGCTATGCTGACTGGGTCTCCATTTGGACTGAAGAGAAAGTCTTGGAACTGACCCAAGCCCAGAGCCAACAGAGCATGCTCTCAGGCCTAGGCCATCTGCCTACCTGGGTCTTGGCCCCTGACAGGGGCCCCCATATTTCTTGTGCCCTCCTTATCTGTATTTGTGGTCAAGGGTGCCCTAGGTAAAAATGGCTGCCACCTCTCCCACACGAACTTAGGGAGGGCCCTGGCACTGGGGTCTTGGATATTGCACAGCTTGCGGAGGGGACAGCCAGATCCAAGCCAGCCTGGGCTCGGCCAGGTGTGGGTCGGAAAGGGGGCTGTGAAGAGGTCATGCCAGATACTGGGTGGCACACAAAGGGAGGAACCAAGCCTGCTGGGTGTTTGGTAGGGTTAGGGAGGCTTCTAAGAGAAGATTCCTGACCTAGGCATTGATGGATGGGTCCACCAACCGGACCAGGACATTCTGGTGAAAGGGAATAACATTTGCAAAGTCTACAGGTAGGACATTTATTGGTACATCCAGGAGCTAAAATAATGATAATAATTTATTGAGCACTTCCATGTGCTCTGCCAAGTACATCACACATTATCTAATTTTAATCTTTCCAACATCCCTATGAGAAGGTAGGGACTATTATTACTTCCATTGTACAGATGAGGAAACTGAGGCTTAGAGAGGCCCAGCTGCCCAACATAGAACCAAGAAGTGGAGAGGTCAGAATTTGAATCTAGGTGTCTCAACTCCAAAGACAGTGCTTTGTAACCCATCCTATGCTACCTCCCCTGGATAAGGTCCAGGATCCCCCCCAAAGACTCATGCTGTTGCTTCAAACCCAGGTCTCCACATCAAGACACCAGGGAGCCTGGGGCCTGGGCAAACCCACCCACCTTCCCACCCAAGGCACTATGGCCTGGCCTTCTCTCCCTACCCATTCCCTTCTTATCCCTCTAACAACAGGGTCTGTGTCCCAGAGTGACAAGGGCTGGGGACCAGGGCTAAGCAGGGACTGAAAGTCCTGAGGCAGGTAAGTGGCCCACTCACCACCATGTCCATGGGCCCACCTGTCCAGGGGCAGGGAGATTTTACAGTGCATAGCAAACAGATCACAGACAGAAGGTACAAAACCAGGTACATGGTAAATGGAAGTCATTCTCTTTGTTCTCTGATAGTGGGAAAGGAGCATATTTTTCATCAACCTAGACAAGAAAAACTGAGGGTTTGGGGAAAACTCAATTAACAGTGACCCTTTCATCATGTCACCTCTGTTCCACTGCCACCATGCTTACCTCCCTACCCAAGTTAGTTTGCTCAGGTCAAATTTTGCCTCCCTCAGGACTCTGACCTCACTCAGCCAGAAAGCTCCTTAAAATCGAGGATGGCGAGACTTCGTCTCACATACTTTGGCCACGTTATCCGGAGGGACCAGTCCCTGGAGAAGGACATCATGCTTGATAAGTAGAGGGTCAGAGAAAAAGAGGAAAACCCTCAACAAGCTGGATTGACACAGTGGCTGCACCGATGGCCTTAAACATGGTAACGATCATGAGGCTGCTGCAGGGTTGGGCAGTGTTTTGTTCTGTTGTACGTAAGGTTGGTATGAGTCTGAACCAACTTGAGCACACCTGACAACAACAGGACTCACATGACTTCCTCCCTTTGTCTGGGATAGGATGTGGAGTCTTTTGTGATAGCTGCAATTATTTGAAAATGACGTCAAACCCCCAGTGTATCTTTTTCTTCAGGTCTCTCTCAGGGCTCTCCTCCTCTCATGGCCATGTGTCCCACTCACCCTTCCTTCCCAGTCTCTCCCCAGTCTGGGTCACAGTTCCTGGGAAGAGTAGCTGGAGACACAGCAGCCCCAGAGGGATGACAGGCCCACTCCAAAAACCTCAGTTCCTCCACACTTGAGGGAACAAAGCCCTGAGAGATGAGAAAAGAGGGGCAGCTAGTCTGTGTGGGGATGGTGGTCAACGGGGGCTTCCAGGAGAGCTGCATTAAAAGGCTGAGTGGGTCTTCCTTAGGCAGGCACTGATGATAAAAATAAAATTATGGCTCACACAGGTCTGGTCCTGTAGACTAGAAAACTCCAAACTCAAACTCCAAAACCTGTGCCACTATCCACTCTGCTCCAGGTGTTGCGTTTAGGGGCTGAGAGGCCTGGAAGAATCCAGGGGTCCTGTACAGCTGGATGGAGGCACAGCAAGAGGGGAAGTTGGATGGACAGGTAGAGTCCTGAGGGAGGGTTAGGGACTCGGGATTCAGTTAAGCAGGCAAAAGGGGGTCATGTTTGGGTTTTAGCCATGAAGGCTCATGACCATGTCTGGGTTTAAGTGTCACCAAGCTATCTTGTGGCCAGGGGGTCAGAGAAAAAGGGCAAGGAAGGGAGGGATAGACAGGAGGCCTCACAGATGTGACCAGCACACTGACAGGGCTATGGCCTGGTAATGAGAGCTAGGCATGGGCGGGGGTGACTAGGGCTCTGAGTCAGAGCCCTCCTGCAGCTGTAGCAGCATCTCCCCACACCTGGGCCCAGCCCAGCAGTTATTCTTTGCCTCCTCCCTACTTCTGCATCTTCCTGGCTCTTTGGCTCCAGGCTGGAGGCAGAGGCCTCAGGGTCCACCAGGAAACCTGCAGCCTGTACCCTTGACCTGTAGCAATGGCTGAAATGGAGATGCCTGGGGCACTGTCATCACTGTCACTCACCCCTCACTGTGGCCTCACTGGCCCAAGCCCCAACCTAACCTGCCCTCTTCAGTCAAAGAAGGGAAGCCCTTCTTGCGTCCTTATCTCCCCTTCCTCCGGACCCTGCTCATCAATCACCTCCGTCTTCACTCCATGCTTCCAGGAACAGCCATGCCTCCCCCTCCACCCAGCCCTGCCATCCCCTCCACTCAGTGTTCGCAGCAACCTTGAGAGGTGCTATGCCCCCATATTACAGAGGAAAAGACTAAGGCTCCAAGAAGGGCAGTGATTTGTCCAGGTCACTCAGGGAAGAGCTGCAGAGATGGGGGCACATTGAAGCCTTACTCCCTCTACCTCACACTCTTTTCCCTGTGCATCCAGCTGTTCCCATCCAGAATGGCAGCCATGGGGATGTGCTGGCACTGTTCCTGGCACTGCACAGGTATGGTGTCACTGAATCTGCCCCACAAACCCATTGCCACCCAGTCGAGTTCGACTCATGGAGACCAAGAAGTCATTATTACTATTCGTCAATTGGTCAGGACTTTCTCAATTGCTGGACACATAAATTAAGGCAAACCAGCTAAAGTAAAAAAGGAACTTAAGACTAAAATTAAGGAAAGATGAGAACGGCGGCTCCGGTAGCTTTTTTCCTTCAAGAAGACCTCTGATTGGCCATGATTGGGTCACATGCCTATCTTGAACCAACCACAGAGCCAGAGTGGGTCATGCCATTTCTCTGTCATTGGTGGTTAGGGGTGGAGTTTACTACCAGAAGGGAAGGGAGAAAACAATGTGGAACCCTAAAATCAAGTTGTTGTTGTTAGGTGCACACTTACAGCAACCCTATAGGGTAGAGTAGAACTGCCCCATAGGGTTTCCAAGGAGCGGCTGGTGGATTTGAACTGCTGACCTTTTGGTTAGCAGCTGAGCTCTTAACCACTGCGCCACTGGGGCTCCAAAACCAAGTTACCACAGCCTATTTTATAAATGGAGCAGAGAGGTTTAAGCAACCCTCCCAGATCACACAGCATACCCCTCCCTTGCTCTGAAACGTGTGTGTCTGTGTCTGTGCGTGTGTGTGTGTGTCTGTGTGCCTGTGTTTTGCCCTGTAGGGAAAAGTTCATATTTCTTTTTTTCTAGGTCATCCAAGCTCTGGCTCAATCAGGGCCTTCCCAGTCCCCACCTCCTCCTCTGACCACATC
Source organism: Loxodonta africana (assembly GCF_030014295.1). NCBI lineage: Eukaryota > Metazoa > Chordata > Mammalia > Proboscidea > Elephantidae > Loxodonta > Loxodonta africana. The sequence continues at coordinate 50,126,422 of NC_087350.1, forward strand.
CCTCCCCCATGTACCAGTCACCTAAGACATGTCCTGCCTGCACTGCTGGACTGGACATTTCTGACCGGGGCAGTGCCTCACTCATCTCTTATCACCCCCTCCCTCCCCAGCTGCTCTTGAAACACAGGATTCAAAGAGAGCCCTTGAGCTGGGAAGGACCTACAAGTCCTAGACAGCGCACCACCTCCAAGGCTCTCCCTTCTGTTGCTAGTTTGGAGCAAGTCACTCTGCCCACCCCCACCCCCACCAGAAGTCAGCTCCAGACCATTGCCTTTATAAGAAAGAGCTCACGTGTATTGAGCGCTTTCTCCCCAGGGCGTGGAGCCAGGGACACCAAAACCAAACCCCGGGGACTCAAATGCCACTTTCCAGCTGGGTAACTTGGAGCCTGTTCCTTACCCAAAACAGTGAGAGGATCAAAAGCCTTTTTCCAGGCCCAATGTAGATCCAAGAAGATGCCATAACAAAGACCCCCTACACACACACACACACACACACAGACACACACACACACACACACACACACACACACTTACACATGAGACAGGAGAGGCTCCCATTACCTTCAAATAAAGACCATGACCATCCCCCATTGAAGTCTTTCCCATTGGAGAAGTCGAGGGAAGGAGGAAGAGACCCCCTCTCGTACCTCTGCCCACCCTCACCGCCCCCCATGTCTGCGGCTCCCAGCTGGGACCCCCTCTCCTCACCTCCCTCACCCCCGCCCCCGGCCGGCAGCGGAGAAGAAGACCGAACAAAGGAAGGGTCCCCAGCCGGCACCACACACTCGCCCGGGTAGGCTCGCCCTCCACGCGCGCAGCCCCCCGCCCCCACCCCACGCAGAGTCGCACGCCCCACGCGCTGGGCACCTACACTCGCTCATCAATCACACTTACACCAGGCAACCACATGCGGGTCTCGACACGGGCACACAAGCCCCGGAACCTGTCCTTGTTCCACACGCCGCTCACAACGCGGGTGGATCCGCATTCCCTGAAGACCCCGTCCCGCGCGCACACGCCCGCACCACCCACCGCCCCAGCGCCGCCGCCCGGGCAGGCCTGAGGGTGTGGGGGCCCTTGTGTCTCGAGCCCCGGTCGCCGAGCCCTGGACGAGCTGCGGTGGCTCGTGTGTTTTGGAGATGGCCGGGGGTGGGGGGGGTGTTCGGCTGCCACGCCCGGCCGCTGTGGGATATGATGCCCGCTCGTCCGTGGGCCTTGGCCTCGACCGGCCGGGGTGCAACCCCTAGTGGCCCGAACACACGCGGGGTCTCTGTGGACCCTCTGCGCTGCCGCTCTACTCAACTGCAGCCTTGCGGCGCCACCTACGGTCCGCCGCCAGGATTCCTGGCCCAGGACACTGAAGTGGGCTTTGTGGTGGGTCTGTCTCTCTGTCTGACTCTTTCTCTCCCGTGGGCTCCGTGATGGCCACTGCTGCCACCCTTAACGCCTGGCACAGCCAGGCCCTGCGGCCTCCCCTCATCGGACTCAGCCCCCGGGAAGGGAGTCTACAAGATGTCCAGGGTCCAGAGAGCAGCCAGAACCCAATACCAGAGGCCTTATATGCCGGCAGTGCTCTGACAGTACCCCCACAACTGCCACAGGGGGGGACTTGCCACGCTTTACAGACGGGCAAACTGAGACTCAGGCCCACAGCCAGGAAGTGGGGAAACCAGGACTAGACCTTAGCTGGAGCACCAGGAGTTGGGGCAGCTGAACCTGGCCGGCAGCCTCCTGGGCTCACCTCCTGCCCATGCTGGTTTCTTCCCCTGTACCACCACCTCACCCAGGAAGCCCTGGGGGCCTCCCCCTGCACCCCAGCCCCCAGCCCTCCTCTGAGTTCCCCTCCCACATCCTACCCATCTGTCCTCAGGGACTGCATTCACCTTTTTAATATAGTGGATTCTTGGAAAAATCACACCAGGGGAAAAGACCCTTGGAGACCCAGTTTCATTTCCCATCATGGATGGGGGGAACCAAGGCCCATAGGGCCCCTTTGTTCTAGACTGCTCTCTGTAAGTTAGTCTGGTGGCCTGTCCAGACTGAGACCTTTTAGGCGCACCCATCCTTCACTGTTCAGCAGGGGTGTGGCACCCAACATTAGTTGCATGGGCAGCAATGGTGAACACCTTTGGAGCATATGCTCTGGACCAGGCCCTGTGTGTCTCTCCTGTAATCCTTATATCAAATCAACACTGTGAAGGGGTATTATTATTGTTCCATCCTACAGATGAGGAAATGGAGGCTTAGTGAGGTCAGGGGGCTTGCACCAGGTCACACACAGCAGATGAACTGCAGAGTTGGGATTTCAGCCCTGACTTGAGACTCACTTCAGGTCTCTGTCAGGGCCCCCCCAACCTAGTCCACAGCTGGCACCTGGAACCCAGGTTGGGACCTCAACACTGACCCTGTGCTGTGTCCTGCCCTGGGGTGGGAGCAGCCACCGATTCACACATATGTCATATTTGCCACAATCACACTACTTACATGGTATGAGTTTCCAACCTCAGTTTGACTCAGGAGGGGCTGTCTGTCTCAAGGCTGACCCTCTTGCTTTACAGATGGGTAAGCTGAGTCCACAGAGAAACAGGCCTTGCTCAGGATCACATAGAGTCGCTGTGGCCTTGTTTTCGTTAGGTGCCGTCAGGTTGGTTCCAACTCATAGTGACCCTGTGCACAACAGAATGAAATTCTGCCCAGTCCTGCGCCAGCCATCCTGACAATTGTTGCTATGCTTTGAGCCCATTGTTGCAGCCACTGTGTCAATCCATCTCGTTGAGGGTCTTCCTCTTTTTCGCTGACTCTCAATTTTACAAGCATGATGTCCTTCTCCAGGGACTGATCCCTCCTGATAACATGTCCAAAGTATGTAAGACGTAGTCTCATCACCCTTGCTTCTAAAGAGCATTCTGGTTGTACTTCTTCCGAGAACTGTGGCCTAGGTTGCTCAATATTCCAGGAAAGATAAGGGATCCCAGAGTCCTTGACCCACCTAAGCTTCAAGGGGTAGATTGCAATCTCCACCCTGTAGGGTCAACAACAATTCAGCTGGTCTAGCCCATCGCAGCTAGGGGCACAGAAGGAGTTTAGGTTCTATCTCTGCCCTGGAGGAGCTCCTGATCTGGGAGATGGGGACAGACACTAACACAGACAATGATAAATCTAGAGGGCTTGACTTGGGGCTGGGGGAGCCCAGAGGAGAGACTAGGGGAGCCAGGTGGTCAGGGAAGGCTTCCTTAAGGAAGTGACATCAAGTGAGCTTTGAAAGATAAGTAGGAGTTTGCTAGTGGAAAAGTGCAGGGAGGGGTATTTCAGGAAGGCATATGCTCTGGGCCAGGCCCTGTGCTTCTCTCCCATAATCCTAACAACAAATCAACCCTGTGAGGTGGTATTATTAGAGTTCCATTATACAGACGTGAAAATCAAGGCCCATAGGTTCAAGGCTTAGAGGTCTGAGGAACCATAGGCAGTTCCAGCTGTAAGCTTATTAGTTAAGAGTTAAGCGGGCTCAGGTACCAGGCAGGCCTCAGTTGGAGTCCAGTTCTACTGTGTGACCTCCAGCAGGTGGCTTAACCTTTCTGAGCCTCTGTCTCCTCATCTATAAAATAAAGGACATTATGCTCCTCTCTGTCATGGGACAATTGCAGGGTTAGCACATGACAGGACACACAGGAACCTACCAGGGAAAACTAGAGGCTATTGGTGGGGAGTTGTCTGGGGGCAGGAACTAATGGTAAAGTGGTTGGGAGGGCATCAGGGCCCAGACCATGCCGGATCTTGAATGTCAAGCTAAGAAACTTGGCTTCACTCTGAGAGCAATGCGGAGCCATGGAAGGGGTTTGAGCCAAGGAGCACAAATCTGATTTGTATTTTAGAAGGTGCCCACAGGGCAGAAGCTGGGGTCCCCTTGAGGAGGAATGAAAACTAAGACCTTGATCTCTTACCCGCCCCCATCCCTATCCTTGCTCCATGCTGCTTCAGTCCCAACACCTTTTCTCACCCTCAGCTCTGTGAGAATGAGAAGCCATTCTGCCCTTGATACTGGGGCAGAGCTAGAGCTGGTGTTGGGGTAGGACTGGCCTGCAGCCCCTACTTCCAGTGCCCTTTGCCCTCCAGTCACCCCACAAGCCCCTGACACCTGCCCCCCAAGAAAAAGAACCAGGAATCCTTGAGACCAAGCTTCTGTTTCCTTCAGAGGAGCCCCTCTCCCAACCCACTCCTCCACCCCCCTACCCCCCTGCCACACACACGCAGACACTGTGCAGGCCCCATTACAGAGAAAGGACAGGCGGCACCACCATAATTTCTATTTCCTTCTAAATAGATGCTCCCAGACCTGCTCCCACAAAACCAATTAAAGCACCTGCCGGGGACGGGGCTTTGTCAGCAAATTATTTCCAGGCTCCCAGCCCGGGAATAAATCTAGGAAGGATGAAGTGCATCAGATGAGGAGGGAAACTAGAGATGGGGGGCCTGAGCAGGCAGGGAGTGGGGGTTACTTTGGGTCCAAGCAGCTGCAAGACAGGGTCTTCACCCTGGTCCCCAGCACCTAGGCCAGGACCCCAGACACCGCACCCCAAGTACTGTCAGACAGTCAGTCTCCCAGAAATTGGACATGACAGCTCCATATTGGGAACTCACCCAGGAAGTAATTATTGGGAAGTGGCTTGTGGTGGAAATGGCTTCCAGGGCTATGGGGTGGGGGAGTGGTGACCTGGGTATCTCCCTGTCCTTGTCACCATCACCAACCTCCTCCACACCCCTTGGCTGCTTCCCCCACCATGCAGGGGGAAGCAGTGTAAGCAGCTTTAAGGGGCAGGTAGGAGGCTCAGGTTTCTAACTCATTGTGGGACCTCGGGCAAGTCATTCACCACTCTAGGCCTCAGTGTTTCCATCTTTTAATGGGAGCAGATGGGAATTCAGTCAGCCCTCCCAGCTCCAGTTTTTTAGACTCCTATGAAACTCCATATGGCCTCCTGACTCATGCCCAGGCTGGGTCTTCTGGGATGCCCATGAATTCTCTCCTTTGGAATAGGCAGAATTCAGGGCATGAGAGGGGTCCTAATCCAACCCAGCCATCACTGCCATCAGGAACACACAGCCGGTCACAGGAACAGCACAGACAGCAACAGGCTATTTAGGGCAACTGAGCTATAGCAGAGGGGAGCACGGGGCTGAGGGATCCCTGGTGGGGAAGTGGACAATGACCTGACACAGGGGGTTGAGAAAGGCTTCCTGGGGAGGGACCATTAGAGCTGGGCTTTGAAGGACGAATGGGAGTTCACCAGGTGGGGGTGTCATTCTCTGGAAGTGGAAATGATTCTGGTGCATGTAGCCTCTCTGAGAATTTGGAAAAGGCACCCTTACTTTCACTTTACTCGCATCTTTAGGAATTGTCTTAACTTTGGAAAATCTACCATGTCTATAATATGAGCTGCGCTCCTAGGGTTATACGGTGCATTACTTAGAAAAGTATGCAGTACAGCCATAGAAAAATCAAGCCAACCAAAATCTCAGAGAAGAAGCTAATCTACAGAGCTGATAGTCTACACAAGCCACAGCCTCATCTACCCTGAGACCAGAAGAACTAGATAGTGCCCGGCTACCACTACCAACCATTCTGATCAGTGCCACAATAGCTGGACCCTGATAGAAGGGGACAAAATTACAGAACAGAAAATCAAATTCTTAAAAAGTCCAGATTTACTGGATCAGTTGAGACTGGAGGACTCCCTGAGACTATTGCCCTGAGATATTCTTTGAACCTTGAACTGAAACTATCCCCTGAAGTCACCTTTTAACGAAGTAACAGATTGGCACACAAAATAAGGGATATTTTGAGTTGGAACCGACTCGATGGCAATGGGTTTGGTTTTTTTTTTTTTTTTTTTGGTACCTATGAGTATGGGGCTCCATTAAAAAACCATCTATATGAGACTCTAAAGCAAAGATGAGAAGACAAGGGGGGTGGGGGCAGGGAAACTAGAGTACTGTACAGGAAAGGGAACAACCAGAACACAATTAATGAAAATATTGACACATTATGAAAAATGTAGCTAATGTCACTGAACAACTTGTATAGAAATTGCTGAGTAAACTTCCACTGGAAACACAATAAATACATATATTTTTAAAAATCAAGCCGAAAGGGACAAGGAACTGCCTGTCCTGCCAGTTCTGAGAGGAAGTGAGGCAAGATGAAGAGCCTCCTGCCAGCAGGGAGGTGAGCAGGGACTAGAAAGAAAGGCTAGCCCCACCCCCAGAGGTGACATCTGATGTGCCCATCTCCAGACATTCTAGATTCATAGGTACCAGAAGGTACCATGACCCTCCATGAATGGACGTCAACTCTGCATCAACACCACGCCAGCCACTTCACCTCATTACTTCCATGAATCGTTACCCAGCCCTGTACAGGGTACAGTTGAAGAAACTGAGGCAGCTGGCGGCTCTGTCTCAGAGGGGCTATATACCTGTGCTCTGAGCCAGGCTCAGCCACTCACAGCGTGTGAGCTTTGGTGTCCCTTTGATATCCCTATCCCATAGGTGCCTTGTGAGGGTGCAGTGGGCATCAGATCTAGCAGTTAGCACCATGGCCTGCCCATGGTGAGGGCTCAGTAAATGATGACTTTTATTATTGTTTTTATAGGAAATGTCCCCAGCTTTCCCTGATGTCCACAGGACAGGTATTGGCCCATCTGCTCTGGTCCTTATCCCCAGTGCCTAACCTGGAGCCTGGTTCAGCAAGGGGCTTGGCAAGGACTTACTGCATGGCTGAGCCCACGGCGTAGATATTATCGCCAGCTTACACTTGAGGAGACTGAGGCTGGGAGAGGTTAAGCAACGTGCGTTCCTGCCTACTAGGACAAAATTTGCACCCAGATCTCTCGGCTGTCAAACTCTGGCTCAAGCAAACTCCGTATGTGTCCAGAAGGGGGAGTCTGCTATGGCTACACAAAAAGGGTCTGGCCTGGGCTGGAGAGCTGCTGACGCGTGAAAGGTGGAAGGTCACCAGGGATTCAGGACGTCTCAAACCTTCCTCACCCTCCAGAACCGGCGCCAGCGGCGCAGTAAATGCTTTAAAGTGCCTGCGTCAGCAACCCCGGCGAGGGCTCCCTTCTGCAGGCCCATAAATCCGTGTCTCCTTCGAGGGCTCCAGGCCGCTCGGCCCCATCCCAGACACGAATTTCCATTCCTCAGCAATAATGGCGGCCGAGCCGGCGGCGGCGGAGTGTGGGGCGGCCCTCGCCGCACCCCAGCGCCCGACCTTGGGGCCATCTGGGAACCCCTGGACTCTGGCGCTCAGTTCACGGCCACACTTCCCTAGGCTTCAGGGGACGGCGTGGGACCGCTGGTGTTGCCGGTGATTGTAGTAACACGATAAGCAACCTGTAAAAATAACTATAGACATAGTGTATCATACCCTGTTCCCTGGGTCTCTGCTCCAAGGCTGTACTTGCACTAGCTGAAGGAACCCTGGCAATAAGCCCTGAGGTGGTAGTTTTTGGGTGCTGCACTGTCGATTATCTGCTCATAGTGACCCCATGTGACAGAGTGAAACTGGCCCATAGGGTTTTCTAGGCTATACTCTTTACAGAGTCAGTCACCAGGTCCCTCCAAACTGCTGGGTGCATTAGAACTGCCAACCTGTGGGATAGTAGCTGAGCTGGTGCTTAACCTGAGTGCCATCAGGGCTCCTGAGGTAGGAATCACCATTATTCCATTTTATAGGTAAGAAAACTAAGGCTTGGGAGAGGTGAGGTAACTTGTCCAATGTCACCCTGCTAACACATGTGGAGTCACAGTTGAAACAAATCTGCCCTCTTCTGAATCCTGGATATCAACGACTGGGGACTTGCCAGTGGGTGGGAGAGACTGTTTCCCACATTCTCCCAGGGGCATGTTTTACTTATTAGGGATACATTTAATTTCATGTGTATCAGAAAAAAGAAAAATCCAACACTTGTTGTCTGTCAGTTTGTCGTACTGTGGTGGTTTGTGTATTGCTGTGATGCTGGAAGCTATGCCACCAGTACTTCAAATACCAGCAGGGTCACCCATGGTGGACAGTTTCAGCGGAACTTCCAGACTAAGACAGACTAGGAAGAAAAACCCGGCCGTCTATTTCTGAAAAAATTGGCCACTGAAAACCTTATGAATAGCAGTGGAACATTGTTTGATATAGTGCTGGAAGATGAGCCCCTCAGGCTGGAAGGTACTCAAAATATGACTAGGGAAGAGTTGCTTCCTCAAAGTAGAGTCGATCTTAATGGCGTGGATGGAGTAGAGCTTTTGGGATCTCCATCTGCTGATGTGGCAAGACTCAAAATGAGAAGAAACAGCTGCAAACAACCATTAATAATCAGAATGTGGAATGTATGAAGTATGAATCCAGGAAAATTGAAAGTCATCAAAAATGAAATGGAATGCATTAAGATTGATATCCTAGGCATTACTGAGCTAAAATGGACTGGTATTGGCCATTTTAAATCAGACAATCATATGGTGTACTATGCCAGGAATGAAAAATTGAAGAGGAATGGTGTCACACTGATCGTCAAAAAGAACATTTCAAGTTCTATCCTGAAGTACAATGCTGTCAGTGATAGGGTAATATTTATAAACCTACAAGGAAGGCCAGTTAATAATATTATTCAAATTTACACACCAACCGCTAATGCCAAAGATGAAGAAATTGAAGATTTTTACCAACTTCTGCAGTCTGAAATTGATAAAATATGCAGTCAAGATGCACGGATAATAACTGGTGATTGGAACGCGAAAGTTGGAAACAAGGATCGGTAGTTGGAAGATATGGGCTTGGTGATAGAAATGACGCTGGAGATTGCATGATAGAATTTTTAAGACTGCCGACTTACTCATTGCAAATACCTTCTTTCAACAACATAAATGGCAACTATACATGTGGACCTTGCCAGATGGAATACACAGAAGTCAAACTGAATACGTCTGTGGAAAGAGATAATGGAGAAGTTCAATATCATCAGTCAGAACAAGGCCAGGGACCAACCACGGAACAGACCATCAATTGCTCATATGGGAGTTCAAGTTGAAGCTGAAGAAAATTAAAACAAGCCCACAAGAGCCAAAATACAACCTTGAGTATATGTCACCTGAATTTAGAGACTATCTTAAGAATAGATTTGACACGTTGAACACTAGTGACTGAAGACCAGACGAGTTGTGGCATGACATCCAGGTCATCATACATGAAGAACACAAAAGATCATTAAAAAAGCAGAAAAGAAAGAAAAGACCAAAGTGGATGTTAGAACAGGCTCTGAAACTTGCTCTTGAATGTACAGCAGCTAAAGGGAATGGAAGAAATGATGAAATAAAAGAGCTGAAAAGAAGATTTCAAAGGGTGGCTCAAGAAGACAAAGTAAAGTATTAGAATGAAATGTGCAAAGACCTGGAGTTAGAAAACCAAAAGGGAAGAAAGGCTTGGCATGTCTTAAGCTGAAAGAACTTAAGGAAAAATTCAAGCCTCAAGCTGCAATACTGAAGGATTCTACAAGGAAAATATTGAACAATGCAGGAGCATCAAAAGATGGAAGGAGTACACAGAGTTATTGTACCAAAAAGAATTGGCCAATGTTCAGCCATTTCAGGAGGTAGCATATGATTAAGAATTGATGGTTCTGAAGGAAAAAGCTCAAGCTGCATTAAAGGCATTGGCAAAAAAACAAGGCTCCCAGAATTGACGGATTACCATTTGAGATGTTTCACCAAATGGATGCAGCTCTGGAGGTGCTCACTCATCTATGCCAAGGAATTTGGAAGACAGCTACCTGGCCAACAGACTGGAAAATATCCCTATTTTTGCCCATTCCAAAACAAAGCGATCCAACAGAATGCAGAAATTATCGAACAATATCATTAATATCACAGGCAGGTAAAATTTTACTGAAGATAATTCAAAAGCGGTTGCAGCAGTGAATCAACAGGGAACTGCCAGAAATTCAAGCTGAATTCACAAGAGGATGTGAAATGAGGGATATCATTGCTAACGTCAGATGGATTCTAGCTGAAAGCAGAGAATACCAGAAAGATGTTTACCTGTGTTTTATTGACTATGCAAAGGCATTTGACTGTGTGAATCACAGTAACTCACAGATAACATCGTGAAGAATGGAAATTCAGAACACTTAATTGCGCTCATGAGGAACCTGAGCATAGACCAAGAGGCAGTCATTGGTACAGAACAAGGGGATACTACATAGTTTAAAATCAGGAAAGGTGTGCATCAGGGTTGTATCCTTTCACCATAATTATTCAATCTGTATGCTGAGCAAATAATCCAAGAGGCTGGACTATATGAAAAAGAATGTTGCATCAGGATTGGAGGAAGACTCATTAACAACCTGCGATATGCAGATGACACAATGTTGCTTGCTGGAAATGAAGAGGACTTGAAGCACTTACTGATGAAGATCAAAGACCACAGCCTTCAGTATGGATTGCACCTCAACATAAAACAGAAATTCTCACAGCTGGACCACTAAGCAACATCATAATAAACAAAGAAAATATTGAAGTTGTGAGGGATTTCATTTTTCTTGGATCCAATGCCCATGGAACCAGCAGTCAAGAAATCAAATGACAACTGACCTAACCCATGGTATTTTAAGTCATCTGATATGCAGGGGAAAGCTGGACAATTAATAAGGAAGACCGAAGAAGAATTGATGCCGGACTGCCAGAAGAACAAAAATAGCTGTCTTGGAAGAAGTACAGCCAGAATGCTCTTAGAAATGAGGATGGCAAGACTTCATCTTATGTACTTTGGGCATGTTATCAGGAGGGACCAATCCCTGAAGGACATCATGCTTAATAAAATGGAAGGTCTGCAAAAGAGAGGAATACCCTTAATGAGATGGATTGACACGGTGGCTGCAACAATGGGTTCAAGCATAACAACAATTGTGAGGATGGTGAAGGACTAGGCAGTGTTTCATGCTGTTATACATAGGGTCAATATGAGTTGGAACAGACTCGACAGCATCTAACAACAACATCATAAAAAAATATAACAAGCCCTTCAAACCCAGAGTTTCATAGATATTATAGATAAACATAATCTTTGATGCAACAAACATCATAAGTAAATGAATAGAACGGGTGCAACTGGCCATGGGTCTCATAGGGACTGAGGAAGGTTATGGGGAGAAAAAGTGTCCGCTTCCCCTCCTCTCTTCCATTTGTGCATGGGTGGCTGCAGGCCCCAGCACAGGGGACTCGGTGGCCAAAGCTCCCGGGCAAATTCCACCATTCAGGTGCTTATTGGGTGTGACCGCATCAGGCTATGAGGCTATGTATGGACACTTTGACCATTGTGCATCCACTCAACAATCGATCCCTATGGCCTGTTTTGTGCCAGGTTCTGCCCGGCACCAGGGACACCCTCAAGGAGCTCACCTTCTAGACATGATTTTTCTCATGTTATAAAGGAAAAAGAAACATTGGTGGTTCAGTGGTAGAATTCTTGCCTTTCATGCGGGAAACCAGGGTTCGATTCCTGGCCAATGCAGCTCATATGCAGCCACCACCCGTCTATCAGTGGGGCTTGTGTGTTGCTGTGATGCTGAGCAGGTTTCAGTGGACCTTCAGACTAAGACAGACTAGGTAGAAAGGCTTGACGATCAGATTCCGAAAATCAGCCAATGAAAACGCCATATATCACAACAGTCTGATCCGAACTGATCACAGGGATGGCACAGGATCAGGCAGCGTTTTGTTTTGTTGTGTATGGGGTTGCGGTGAGCTAGGGGCTGACTCAACAGACTCTAACAACAACACAGAGGATAAAACTGAGGCTCAGAGAGGTGAGGCCACATGCCTAAGATCTCACGGCTAGTATGGAGAGGTGCCAGGATTCAAGAACAAGTCTCTGCACTGGCCTGGGGATGTGAGAGGCTGGACTTGCCTGAGGACATTTCCTAGGCCAGCCCAGACCACCTAGATCCTTCAACCAGTTCTGTACTCACCCAGCTGGGCAGGACAGAAAGGTTCTGGAGGTCAGGATGGATTTTGAGGTTGATGTTGCTTTTTGTCCTTGATGAGAATTATAATTCTGTTACATTTCATCCCTTGAGTACATATCTTTTTAATATTCTGTATGATGAGATGGGAAGTACATCCAAAGCATTTCTGAAGCACGGTGGCTGTCTGACGGAAAGCACTTGTGCAGTGGTTTGGATTGTTAGTTATATTAGTCATTTTATTTATGGAACACCATTTTTGCTTGAAAGAGTGACTGACAAACTATGGTTATTCAAACTTTGATATTTGCTAGACATTTTTCCACAAGAGACCAAAATGAGCCAGTCTCTTCAAAGAAAACAACTGACAGTGTTTGTTGGCAGTGATAAAATTCAAGCTGTATCCACCACCATGAGTTTGACACCTTCTCAGGTTTTAAAGTCTTTTCTGATGAGAGAAGTGGTAATATTAACAAATATAATATTTTGATAATGTGTAATGAAACATGTCAGGATGTGGTAGATCTGCATAACTCAGTGAACTAGGAGTTTCCAAATGACCAGTGCACGATGTGACCAAATCATGCCTGGGTAGCAGATCCTTTTAAAGAATAGACCGATGAATTTGAATGTAATGGAGGATAGAAATATCATTCATATGGTGTGAGATTCCACGTGGCAACTAACCTCTAAGAAACTACCACTTGTTGGTGAAATACTGAAAAACTATCCACAAGTATTGGATTTTTTTTTTTTTTTTAACAATAACTTTTCTTTCTAACTTATAGAGGTGGTGATAGAAAGCAATACAGAAAATACAGTGATGAAGAGCTTGGCTTCTGAGCTTTGTAAAAAGCTGTGTGACTTCGGGACACATTATTTAGCTGCTCTGAGCATCAGTTTTGTCATCTGCAATGTGAGGATACTAATACCTCCCTCAGAGGGGCATTTCAAGGATATTATGAAATAATGTTTGTGTATTGTAACGGAAAGGAGCCCTGGTGGCACGATGGCAAAGCACTTGACTGCTAACTGAGCTGTTCGAATCCACCAGCTGCTCCTTGGGAGATCTGCTTCCTTAAAGATTTAAAAAGCCTAACCAAGCCTGTTGCCGTGGAGTCGATTCTGACTCTTAGTGAGCCTATAGGACAGAGTAGAACTGCCCCATAGAGTTTCCAAGGAGCGCCTAGTGGATTTGAACTGCCGACCTTTTGGTTAGCAGCCATAGCACTTAACCACTATGCCACCAGGATTTCCCCATAAAGATTTGGAAACCGTATGGGACAGCTCTACTCTGTGCTACAGGGTCGCTGTGAGTTGGATTTCCAAGGATCGCCTGGTGGATTCAAACTGCCGACTTTTTTTTTTTTTAGAACACTTATTTTCTCATTATTTTTTTTTTAATTAACTTTTATTAAGCTTCAAGTGAACATTTACCATTCCAATCAGTCTGTCACATGTAAGTTTACATGTATCTTACTCCCTTCTCCCACTTGCTCTCCCCCTATTGAGTCAGCCCTTTCAGGCTCTCGTTTCGTGCCAATTTTGCCAGCTTCCCTCTCTCTCTATCTTCCCATCCCCCCTCCAGTCAAGAGCTGCCAACACACTCTCAAGTGTCCACCTGATTTAATTAGTTCTCTCTTCATCAGCATCTCTCTCCCCCCCGCTGACCAGTCCCTTTCATGTCTGATGAGTTGTCTTCGGTGATGGTTCCTGTCCTGTGCCAACTGAAGGTCTGGGGAGCATTGCCACCGGGATTCCTCTGTCGCAGTCAGACCATTAGGTATGGTCTTTTTATGAGAATTTGGCGTCTGTATCCCACTGATCTCCTGCTCCCTCAGGAGTTCTCTGTTGTGCTCCCTGACAAGGCAGACATCGATTGTGGCCGGGCACCAACTAGTTCTTCTGGTCTCAGGATGATGTAGGTCTCTGGTTCATGTGGCCCTTTCTGTCTCTTGGGTTCTTAGTTGTTGTGTGACCTTGGTGTTCTTCATTTTCCTTTGCTGCAGGTGGGTTGAGACCAATTGATGTATCTTAGATGGCCGCTTGTTAGCATTTAGGACCCCAGACGCCACATTTCGAAGTGGGATGCAGAATGTTTTCATAATAGAATTATTTTGCCAATTGACTTAGAAGTCCCCTCAAACCATGTTCCCCAGACCTCAGCCTCTGGTCCGCTGAGCTTTGAAGCATTCATTTTATCCCGGAAACCTCTTTGCTTTTAGTCCAGTCCAATTGGGCTGACCTTCCTTGTATTGAGTGTTGTCTTTCCCCTCACCCAAAGCAGTTCTTATCTACTGATTGATCAATAAAAAACCCCTCTCCCCCCCTCCCCCCCTCGTAACCACAAAAGTATGTGTTCTCAGTTTTTTCTATTTCTCAAGATCTTATAATAGTGGTCTTATACAATATTTGTCCTTTTGCCTCTGACTCATTTCGCTCAGCATAATGCCTTCCAGATTCCTCCGTGTTATGAAATGTTTCAGAGATTCGTCACTGTTCTTTATCGATGCGTAGTATTCCATTGTGTGAATATACCACAATTTATTTACCCGTTCATCCGTTGACGGACACCTTGGTTGCTTCCAACTTTTTGCGATTGTAAACAGAGCTGCAATAAACATGGGTGTGCATATATCTGTTTGTGTGAAGGCTCTTGTATCTCTAGGGTATATTCCTAGGAGTGGGATTTCTGGGTTGTATGGTAGTTCTGTTTCTAACTGTTTAAGATAATGCCAGATGGATTTCCAAAGTGGTTGTACCATTTTACATTCCCACCAGCAGTGTATGAGAGTTCCAATCTCTCCGCAGCCTCTCCAACATTTATTCTTTTGTGTTTTTTGGATTAATGCCAGTCTAGTTGGTGTGAGATGGAATCTCATCGTAGTTTTAATTTGCATTTCTCTAATGGCTAATGATCGGGGGCATTTTCTCATGTATCTGTTGGCTGCCTGAATATCTTCTTTAGTGAAATGTGTGTTCATATCCTTTGCCCACTTCTTGATTGGGTTGTTTGTCTTTTTGTGGTTGAGTTTTGACAGAATCATGTAGATTTTAGAGATCAGGCGCTGGTCTGAGATGTCATAGCTGAAAATTCTTTCCCAGTCTGTAGGTGGTCTTTTTACTCTTTTGGTGAAGTCTTTAGATGAACATAGGTGTTTGATTTTTAGGAGCTCCCAGTTATCTGGTTTCTCTTCATCATTTTTGGTAATGTTTTGAATTCTG
This sequence comes from Loxodonta africana, assembly GCF_030014295.1. NCBI lineage: Eukaryota > Metazoa > Chordata > Mammalia > Proboscidea > Elephantidae > Loxodonta > Loxodonta africana. Next base: position 50,141,648 of record NC_087350.1, read on the forward strand.
TTTATGCCCTGTATTAGGGCTCCTAACATTGTCCCTATTTTTTCTTCCATGATCTTTATCGTTTTAGTCTTTATGTTTAGGTCTTTGATCCACTTGGAGTTAGTTTTTGTGCATGGTGTGAGGTATGGGTCCTGTTTCATTCTTTTGCAAATGGATATCCAGTTATGCCAGCACCATTTGTTAAAAAGACTATCTTTTCCCCAATTAACTGACACTGGTCCTTTGTCAAATATCAGCTGCTCATACATGGATGGATTTATATCTGGGTTCTCAATTCTGTTCCATTGGTCTATGTGCCTGTTGTTGTACCAGTACCAGGCTGTTTTGACTACTGTAGCTGTATAATAGGTTCTGAAATCAGGTAGAGTGAGGCCTCCCACTTTCTTCTTCTTTTTCAGTAATGCTTTGCTTATCCGGGGGTTCTTTCCCTTCCATATGAAATTGGTGATTTGTTTCTCTATCCCCTTAAAATATGACATTGGAATTTGGATCGGGAGTGCGTTATATGTATAGATGGCTTTTGGTAGAATAGACATTTTTACTATGTTAAATCTTCCTATCCATGAGCAGGGTATGTTTTTCCACTTAAGTATGTCCTTTTGAATTTCTTGTAGCAGAGCTTTGTAGTTTTCTTTGTATAGGTCTTTTACATCCTTGGTAAGATTTATTCCTAAGTATTTTATCTTCTTGGGGGCTACTGTGAATGGTATTGATTTGGTTATTTCCTCTTCGGTGTTCTTTTTGTTGATGTAGAGGAATCCAAGTGATTTTTGTATGTTTATTTTATAACCTGAGACTCTGCCAAACTCTTCTATTAGTTTCAGTAGTTTTCTGGAGGATTCCTTAGGGTTTTCCGTGTATACGATCATGTCATCTGCAAATAGTGATAGCTTTACTTCCTCCTTGCCAATCCGGATACCCTTTATTTCTTTGTCTAGCCTAGTTGCCCTGGCTAGGACTTCAAGTACGATGTTGAATAAGAGCGGTGATAAAGGGCAATTATCTGGTTCCCGTTCTCAAGGGAAATGCTTTCAGGTTCTCTCCATTTAGAGTGATATTGGCTGTTGGCTTTGCATAGATGCCCTTTATTATGTTGAGGAATTTTCCTTCAATTCCTATTTTGGTAAGAGTTTTTATCATAAATGGGTGTTGAACTTTGTCAAATACCTTTTCTGCATCTATTGATAAGATCATGTGGTTTTTATCTTTTGTTTTATTTATGTGATGGATTACATTAATAGTTTTTCTGATATTAAACCAGCCTTGCATACCTGGTATAAATCCCACTTGATCAGGGTGAATTATTTTTTTGATGTGTTGTTGGATTCTATTGGCTAGAATTTTGTTGAGGATTTTTGCATCTATGTTCATGAGGGATATAGGTCTATAATTTTCTTTTTTTGTAATGTCTTTACCTGGTTTTGGTATCAGGGAGATGGTAGCTTCATAGAATGAGTTGGGTAGTATTCCGTCTTTTTCTATGCTTTGAAATACCTTCAGTAGTAGTGGTGTTAAGTCTTCTCTGAAGGTTTGGTAGAACTCTGCAGTGAAGCCGTCCGGGCCAGGGCTTTTTTTTGTTGGAAGTTTTTTCATTACCGTTTCAATCTCTTTTTTTGTTATGGGTCTATTTAGTTGTTCTACTTCTGAATGTGTTAGTTTAGGTAGGTAGTGTTTTTCCAAGAATTTATCCATTTCTTCTAGGTTTTCAAATTTGTTAGAGTACAATTTTTCGTAGTAATCTGAAATGATTCTTTTAATTTCATTTGGCTCTGTTGTGATGTGGTCCTTCTCGTTTCTTATTCGGGTTATTTGTTTCCTTTCCTGTTTTTCTTTAGTCAGTCTAGCCAATGGTTTATCAATTTTGTTAATTTTTTCAAAGAACCAGCTTTTGGCTTTGTTAATTCTTTCAATTGTTTTTCTGTCCGTTCATTTAGTTCAGCTCTAATTTTTATTATTTGTTTTCTTCTGGTGCCTGATAGGTTCTTTTGTTGCTCACTTTCTATTTGTTCAAGTTGTCGGGACAGTTCTCTAATTTTGGCTCTTTCTTCTTTTTGTATGTGTGCATTTATCGATATAAATTGGCCTCTGAGCACTGCTTTTGCTGTGTCCCAGAGGTTTTGATAGGAAGTATTTTCATTCTCGTTGCTTTCTAAGAATTTCCTTATTCCCTCCTTGATGTCTTCTATAACCCAGTCTTTTTTCAGGAGGGTATTGTTCATTTTCCAGGTATTTGATTTCTTTTCCCTAGTTTTTCTGTTATTGATTTCTAGTTTCATTGCCTTGTGGTCTGAGAAGATGCTTTGTAATATTTCGATGTTTTGGACTCTGCAAAGATTTGTTTTATGACCTAATATGTGGTCTATTCTAGAGAATGTTCCATGTGCACTAGAAAAAAAAGTATATTTTGCAGCACAAACTGCCGACTTTTTGGTTAGCAGCCGTAACTCTTACCACTACACCACCAGGGTTTCCAGATTAAACATGAAAAAAAAAAAAGAGAATGTAATAAAATGCTACAGGAGAGTCTCATGAAACTCAAAATCAAGCCCATGACCTAGAATCAGGATCTGGAAATGTTATTGGGGCTCTCTTGCTCTTCTCTGCTTCTCTGTCTGTGTCTGAGCTGTTCTTTCTGCGGCACACGCCATGTGGCAGAAGGAGGCCACCACAGCTCCCAGATTCACAGACTGAGCCTGGAATTCCTCAGTCCCTTTTCTAAATTCCTGGGGAAGGCACTCTGGCCCACGTGGGTATCAGTGCTTGTACTGATCCAATCAGCTATGACCAGGGAGGCGGAGTCACATGTCACCAGGACCCTCACTCCGCATGGGTAGGAAGTACAGCCTATGGATTTGTGAGCTGGGAAGGAAGACCCTCCAACACCTGACTAGAAGTACAGAAAATATTAAAAGGCACTTTATTGTTTGAATTGAAAAGATATTTTGATATTTCTTTTCAGATTTTTCTATGAGTATTTTCTTATTGCTGAGATCAGGTTATATATGCAATTTTTATCCTCTTTGATCAGTTTATTTACTATCATAGTTATTTTCTCATCTCATTATACAACTCACTAATTTAAGTTGTTCCTACTTTTATTTTTAGCATAAACAGTTTTACTGACAAGCAGCTCTATCCTGAAGGACTGCTGGTGGCACCAGGGTTAAGCGCTTGGCTGCTAATCGAAAGGTTGGCAGTTCAAACCCCTGCAGCAGCTCCAGGGAAGAAAGACCTGACCATCTGCTCCTGTAAAGATTGCAGCCTAGAAAACCTTATAGGGTAAGACAGTTCTACTCTGTCAAATGGGGTCACTATGAGTTGAAAATTGACTCAGTGGCACACAACAACAAGCCCTATCCTGAAGTTTCCTGAGGATAAATTCCTAAAGGTGGTGGCAGTTTATAATCTACTAATCGTGGCCAAGGAGCTCCCTTTTACTTCCCCCCTTGCCATAAATGAGCAATAACTGGTGAGATTTTTTTTTTTTTTTAATTGTTCTTTACGAGGGAAACCTGAAGTGAGTTTCGGAAGTCAAAGGCGAGTGGGCCCCACTGCTGGCCACCCCTCTCTGGACAGTCCCTGGTCTTCAGACAGTGCAACAAGACAGAAGCCCAGTGACCAAATGTAACTTTTTATTTTTCTTGTTTGCCTTTTGCATATTTATTTGATCAATTCTCGTTGCAGTTTCTACTTACCCATAATGCACAATCATACATACAAAGACTGGGTTTAAATGCTCTTTTGACCTCAACTGGGAGAAAGGAATTTGCTTAGCAAGCGAAGAAGGTAAAGCAGATTGTGGAGACCCAAGAGGATGATGTCTTCTCTCCATTTTTATTGTAAGATTTTTTAAAAACACAGAAAAGTTGAAAGAATTATACAATGAAACTCTTTATACCTTCCACCTACATTCAACCATGGTCCACACTACGCCGTATCAGCCTTTTCTCTCTGTCCCTGTCTCTCATTCTCTCTATACACACCCACATATAAAAACAAAAACCAGCTGCTGTCAGCCCCAACATATGGCAACCTCATGTGTGTCAGGATAAAACTGTGCTCCATAGGGTTTTCAGCGGCTGGTCTTTTGGATCACCAGGTCCTTCTTCTGAGGTACCTCTGGGTGGACTCAAACCTCCAACCTTTCACTTAACAGCTGACCGCTTTACCATTTTCACCACCCAGGGTGTCTCTCTGTCTCTCTAGATATAGAAATGTTCTGAACCATTCAGAAGTAGTTGGTGGACATCATGACCCTTTACCCCCAAACTTCTACTCATCTCCTAAGAATAAGGACATTCTTCTACATAGTTACAACACCATTATGACACCTAAAAAATTAACAGCGATTCCATGGTTGTATTAAACATTTCAGGGAGACTAATTCAAATTTTTGGAGTACTAATCGATATTGATAAGCAACTTCATAGAATAATATATATGTAAAAATATCCAGCACAACTCGAAAATTAGATAGGAAACTAAGGGGGCAGTGAGTTTATGTTAACAGGGGAAGAACAATTCAGAGAAAGAGGGTGAGAATGGTTTCACAACTTGGAGAATGTAATCAATGTCACTGAATCGTACATGTAGAAATTGTTGAATTGCTGTGTGTCCCACTGTGTATAGTCTCAACAACAACAATAAAAATTAAAAAAAAGAAAAAGGGATGCAGCACACAGTACTGGCAATGATAGGAACATAGTAAATACCAGTGTCCCCACACCCCTGACTTCCATCACTGCTACCACCTTTAATTGCAGGCAGGTTTCCTCTGTGAGGCCACACCAGGGCAGGCCACCAGGTGCCCCCAACTCTCACCTGCAGCCGCAGGACCAGACTCTAAAGCAAGAGGAAAACTGCTGGAAACAAAACAGAGTCACAGGGCACTGAACTTGGCCTTGCCAGCCTCCCGGTAATGGCACCAGGGAGGGGATCAGTGCCAGCCAACCGCCCAGCCACGACGTGGCAGACAGAGCTGGGCTCCTGGCCGGGGTCCCTCCACTTACCAGGGCAAGAGCGGATTTTTTTTTTTTTTTTTAATTGTTTTCAAAACAGATTTCATGTGGTCCCAAAATGAGACCATGATTGTAAATTAAAGTGTAATTAGCCTTTACGCCTTTATATTCATTAACTCTTCTCTGTTAATGATGCTAGGCTGGAGCAGAAACCCTGCATTATGAAACCACATCCAGGAAATAAAATAGTGATTTAGATAATGGCCACAATGTATTGCTACTTACACATAATTAAACAAATGCTCCATTTAAACTTGGAAACATGACTGAATGTTGATTAACCCTCGCCTGGCAATTCTGCTCGGGACTGGGGAAGGGGAAGCGCCGCGAGCTGGTCTGTAACGAAGTGCCTGTGCCAGCCACGCTGCCTGCCACATCTGCCGGCCACCGCTGTCCACCATGGCCGTCAGACACACCTGTGCAGGGCAGGTGCAGGCCATGTGCTAGGGAGCATGGCTATGGGTGGCAGTGACCACAGGATTGATCCTGGGACCACTCAGTTGTCCCATGCCACAGCTCAGCGGACAGCAATAAGCCTGGAGCTCAGCTCCCCAGAGATCAACTCCATCGACTAGTACTTACGGGGCTTAATGAGACCTGACTCAAGGTTTTATGGAAAATGTTTCTATTTTGTTAAATTATAATGAAGAATTGTTTAAAATGTAAATAATTCAGCATGTAATGAATACGAAGTAAAGTTTCTGTTTCTCAAACCCATTCACACAGAAGCACTCTGAATACTTTTCTGTTTGGCTTTTCAGATCGTTTTTCTAGGTATAAAAAAAATACCTTTTCCAAATATGTTGTCTTGGTTTGGGTTCCCCCAGAGCTGACTCTGAGTTAAGAATTGGAGCTCAGGTAGTTTCTTTGGGAGGTGATCCAGAAAAAACTAGGAGAGTGGGAATTAAGACAAGGAAGGGGAAGCAATAAATAAAGGGTGCATGATTGTATCGGTTATTTATTGCTGAGTAACCCACCCCACCCAGTGCTGAGTAACAAATACCTCAAATCCTAAAGAGGCCTAAAACAACAATAACTATTTATTATCTCTCAGAATTTCTGTGGGTCAGGTATGCAGATGGAGAATAGCAGGGATAGTTGTCTCAACTCTACAATGTATGGGACCTTGTGGAAAACACAAAGCTGGGGCTGGACTCATCTGAAGGGCACTCGCTCACAGGTCTGGAAGTCAATGCTGGCTGTCCTTGGGGGCCTACCTGGGGCTGTCAGCTGAAACCCCCACATGTGACCTCTCCAGGTGGCCTGGGCTCCTCAAACATGCTGGCTGTTCCCAAGGCAGTCATCCTGACAGAGAGTGAGCCAGCGCTAGACTTATTGTCTGCTATGATGACCCTCACTTCCTCCATCAGTTACAAAAGTTGGCTGAGGTCAAGGATGGAGGAATGTCATGATCTGTTGTAACAAGAACATGTGAGAAAATACAATCTGCCATAGTAACCAGGCAAGTTACTCCTGTGGGTAATTGGAGCTCAATCCCATTGGGGAACTCTGAGAGACAGTGTAGAACACACATCTCAGAGTTATCCCACCCAAGGGATGGGGGAGACAGTATTGTCAGTATTAAGTTGTGCCCTAGGCTTCCCTCTTGCTCACATCTGCACAAGCCATTTCTTCTGTGTGGAATGCACCCACCCCCACCTAAACTCTACCTGTTCCGGTCCTCCCCCTTGTGACCTGCAGGAAGTCCTCCTTGATTTGCCACTGGCAGGGCCTCACTTCGCCTGAGCTCCCAGCCAAGTCGTTTATTGGGTTTGTCCAAGGGCCCTGAACACATTCACCCAAGCATGTTATAGTCACCCTGGGTCTTTGTGGGTCAACTCATCTCTAGCCTGTGCTTTTCATCTCTGCCTCCTACCTGCTACCACAGCTTCTAGCCCAGGGTCCTGCAGAAATAAGTGCTCAATCATTGTGGCAGCAGCTGGCCTCCTTGAGGGCAGAGCTCTCTCTGACTTTTCTCTCTGGGATCCTAGCATTCAGCACAAGGCCTGGCACCAAGCGGGCATCATTTATCCATTCATCCATTTGCCAAGCAGGTAGTGAGTGTTGCTCTATGCCAGGCATGTGCTAGGTGCTGGTCACATCCTCAATGAACAAAGCAGACCCAGGAGCAGCCCCCAGGCAGGCACGGGGAGAAGGGAGAAGCCCTTGCAGGTCCCTGATCCAGCTTGGGGTTGGGGGAAGGATAAAAGGGAACTCCAGGCAAGAGATGTGCAGGTTGTACCAAACAACCTGGCAAGTTAAGCTGCAAAGTACATTTTCCAGACTCCCTCCTGTATGGATCCACATTAGAGTGGCCAAAAGAGCAATGTACATAAGATCTGGAAAGCAGACATGAAGCAGGGACCATTCCTCTCTGAAGGTTATATTCGTTAGACATGGTGACAGGCAGACCCAGAAGTGCCCATTGTGTCCCAGTTTATCCTCACTCTCCTCCACTGCTCATCCAGCTTGTCTTCCTAACTGCTGATCCTTCTGACCAACCGCAGTCCCAGACATACCTCCAATGCTTGGCCAAGAACCCCCAGAGGCAGTAGCTACAAAAAGGTGATAGTTTCCCTTAGACCTCTCCAGGAGTGCACCTCACAGCTGGACCAGCCTGGTTTCTCATGTTGACTAGTGGAGGCTCCTCTGAGTCTCCAACTCCTTCTGGACCTTCATGTCCCCACTCTGCCCTCAGCCATGTCAGGTCTAATCCCTGACATGGCTTTGCTTTTCTGGCCAAACACTGCATATAAAGTTACTGGTATTGGCAGTGGTTCCAGGGGAACAGAACCTTGCGGATGGGAATGGGGCATTGGTTTTTCAATCTGAGTAGATTTACAGATTAAAGACCCTGTTGGTTGCTAGGGGTAAAGTGGACACTTGTGGTCCATGGCAGGCACTCTATATTAGTTTTCTAAGGCTGCTGTAAGAAAAAAAAAATACCACAAACTGGGTAGCTTATAAGAACAGAAATTGACTGTCTTAGTTCTGGAGGCTAGTAGTCCTAAATTAGGGTGTCGGCATGTTTCCATGTTTCCTCTGAAGTTTCTAGGGAAATGTCCTTTCTTGTCTCTCTCAGCTTTCGGCAGCCCCAGGCATTTCTGGTAGATGCATCTTCGCATGGCCATCCTTCCTCTTAAGGACACCACTCAGATTGGATTAGGGCCTACCCTACTCCAGTATGATCTCTGTTATCTTAACTGGTAACATCTCCAAAGACCCTATTTCCAAACAAGGTTACATTCATAGGTGCGGAGGGGCAGGGAGGTTTAGAACTTCAACACATCTTTCGGGGGACATAATTCATTCCATAGCACGCTGGTAAAGCAGTTATTTAAATTATCACCTTTAGACTTTTAGAACCCTGCAGTAAGTGCCTACAGAAAGCTCTGGATGACCAAGTAGCTGCTGCCATAGAACATTTCAGTGGAAATAATAAATAGAAGGACTATAGAATTGGTCTAAGTGTACTGTAAAACTTGAAGAAAAGGAAAAATGATGAGCTCAGGGCTTTGAATTCTTAGATGAAGATCTGGGTGAGGAACTAGCAAGCGTCTATAATTGTCCTAAAAGAAAGCCTATTTCCTATAGCTACAGGGTTGGAGATTTCTGAAAACTGAGCCCAAAGTCACATCCTGTGAGTGGCTGAATCATAACCTTAACTGAATCCACAAACTTTCAAGTCTCTAATGTTAAAGTTAGGACATTAATTGGGGAGGACTAGAACCCTAAACATCGAGATGGGGCGTATGTGCAGATTACAGTGAAGCCAAAGACCTTGAACCCCAAATTCTGCCAGAGAAGCAGCTTTTCCTCCCCTACTGAAGAGGTTTCTGTCCCTTTGCCAAAAGAATGTCTAATAAACTTACTTGAGGTGGTGTCCTTGCAGGGACATGATGCTTTTCCTCAAGATTCACCCCTTCCTCTCATTGCTTCTGGGTCTATAACAGACTCAAGACCAGGCGGTCCCCGGGAGATCAAGTACAAAATGCAACCCATGAGGAGGCATCATACACATCAAAAGAATTGCAAGATGTTGCTAATTTATACTGGCAGGGAAATAGGTACGGGAATGGACCTGTTTTATTTATCTAGTGCTACCGTAACAAAAATACCACAAGTGGGTGGCTTTAAAGAACAGGAATTTATTCTCTTATGGTTTTGGAGGCTAGGACTCTGAATTGAGGGCATCAGCAGGGCCATGCTCTGCCACTCTAAACCAAAAAAAAAAAAAAAACCAAACCCACTGCCATCGAGTCAATTCCGACTCATAGCGACCCTATAGGACAGAGTAAAGCTGCCCAAAAGAGTTTCCAAGGAGCACCCAGCGGATTCAAACTGCCGACCTCTTGGTTAGCAGCCGTAGCACTATAACCGCTACACCACCAGGGTTTCCTCTGCTGCTCTAGGAGAAGACTATTTTTTGTCTCTTTCCACTTCTGGCAACTCCAGGTGTTTCTTGGCATTCCTTGGCTTGTAGATGGATCCTCACAGGGTGTCTTCCTCCTGTGCGTGTCTCTCTGTGTCTATATCCCCTTTTATAAAATGCCACTCAGAGGGGATTAGGTTTAGGACCCACCCTACCTGAAGATGATCTCATTAACATAACAAAAGAAAAGGCCTACTTCCAAATAGGTTCACATTCTCAGGAACAAGGGTTAAACATTATCTTTTTGGAGGAAACAATTCAATCCATAACAGGACCCTTAAGGGGTCATAGTGGAAGGAATATAATGTTGGATCTGGCTGAATGTATTGATGTGGGAGCACTAAGCAGAGATTCTGGATTTGTTGTGCTAACTCAAAAGGCTAGGAGTGACTCTAAAGGTTTGCTCAGATGGCTTACTGAAACCTGGACCCAAAGGTAATCTACACTGAGTGAAGCTGAGATGCCAGAATTTCCTTGGTATAATGTAAAAGAAGGTATTCAAAGGCTTAAAGAGATTGGAATGCTGGAGTGGATTTATCATTTAAGACCTACTCACCTAGCCCCTCACTATGTCTCCCTGGATACACTCATCAAAACACAGTCACCAAGGCTTTGAGAACTGCATTAGCAAGGGGAGGCCCAGCAGCTTTGAAGAGCTCTGTAGTGTCTATTTTCTGCAGGACAGAAATGATGGTAGGAAACACTGCCATGGAACTGGGCTCTCTGAATCCAATGAGGATGGGATCCCGGGGTGGCAGGGGCCAAGTGGTGGCACTTAGTCTCCAAAGACAAGATGGGCATAGTTATTGTAAGGGACAGAGGAGCCAAAGCTGTGATCAGAATGCTGTGACTTGCAAAGATCTTTGGTGATGGCTAATTAGACATGGTGCCCCTAAGAACAAAATAAAAGGGTATCCTAACAAGGCCTGGATTGTTTAAGCAGAAAGGCTCTAGGTCTTGTGAACAGAAGTCTGAGATGAATCAACTTAATAGAGAATCAAGGCTCCTCCATCAATTCCCAGACTTGAGCAGTTTATAGACTCAGAGCTCCTTGAATGGAGGCGAGGCTGTATTCCCTTGAAGAGCCTGCTACATAGCCAAAAGTGTATACTGTGAATCTTCCTCCTAGTTTTCCCCCACAAAGGAATCTGAAGCCATTGACTAGGGTGACTGCACTGGAGATAGAGAAATAACCAGATTTTTTAAAGGATTATTGGATGCTGACTCTGAACTGACACAAATTCTTGGAGACCTAAAATGTCACCAGTCAGAGATGGGCTTCTGGAAGTATTCTGGATATCTATTGCTGCATAACAAACCACCACAAAATTTAGTAGATTAAAACAATAACCATTTTATTGTATCTCATTATTTTGTGGATTAGGAGTTTAGACAGGGCTCAGCGGGAGATTCTTTCGTTCCTTGTGATGTCAACTGAGATCACTGAATGGTACTCAGCTGGTGATGGGCTGTTCTGGAGGGTCCAAAACAGTTCCTCTCACATATCTGGTGCCTTGGCAGGAATGGCTGGAAGACTGGGCTCAGCTGGAACTAGAGTACTTAGCATGGTGTCTCAGAGTAGTTAGACTTCTTACATTGCCCACAATGCTTCTGTCGAAACCACCACCCATGACTTAACAGAACCTCTTATCTACTGTCATGGTATTCCACACAGCATTGCTTCTCACCAGACACTCATTTTGCAGTAAATGGGTACGGCAATGGTCCCACAGAATCCACTGATCTTACCATATTTGCCATCACCCTGAAGCAGCAGGCTTTGTTGAATGCTGGACTGGCCTTTTGAAGACCCTGCTACACCACCAGCTAGGTGGCAATACCTGACAGAGCTTGGGCAGTATCCTCCAGGAGATGGTATATGATCTGAACCAGTATGCAATTCATGGTACTATGTCTCCCATAGCCAGGATTCATGAGCCCAAGAGTCAAAGGATAGAAATGGGTGTAGCTCTTCTCACTATTATTCCTAGTAACCCACTAGCAAAATTTTTGAGCTCCCAAAGGAGCAGTGTTCCCACCAGGGGACACAGCAATAGGCCCACTAAACTGGAAGTTGGAACTGCCATCTGGCCACATTGGACTCTCCATGCCACTAAATTAACTGCAAAAAAGGGGCTTACTGTACTGGCCAGGAAACCCTGGTGGCATAATGGTTAAGTGCTACGGCCGCTAACCAAAAGGTCGGCAGTTCGAATCCACCAGGCTCCCCTTGGAAACTCTATGGGGCAGTTCTACTCTGTGCTGTGGGTTGCTATGAGTTGGAATCGACTGGTCAGGTGATCGGTCCTAGGTTCTGAGTGTCCTGATTTATTGCATTTAAGGGGCCTCACAGCTTCAGAGACATCCCACAGATTCACTCGAAGTGGTTAGGACACTTTGCTCCCTCTTCCGCACTTGCCCAGCACTTGTACTTGGTGGACACACGAAGGCCCTTGGGCCTCCTCCACTTCTAGGTCACACTCCTTCCTGCTGCAGCACGTCTGTCTGGAGGTCTGGCCTGGAGATTCAGTAGGCAATGGTCACACTGACGCCTGGGGCCTCTGGGTCACAGGGGGCCTCTGCCCCTAGCTCCCCTCCTCGTGCCACTTCTCTCCTCCCCAGGAAATGTCGTAGACCACATGCTGGTTTCGAGCTTGGAGTTCCAGAGACCTGGGTTTCAAAGCCCCTTGGCCTACCTCATCTCTCTGAGCCTCATTTTTCTCATTTGTAAAGTGGGACTGTGGTGAAGACTGTGGCATCGTCATGTAGGCCTGTTAGAGTAAGTGCTAAATAGGTGTAGCTGCCATTATTGGAGGTCCCTTGCCTGTCTCTGTCCTACCTCTCTGATCCATGTGTAACTTTGAACATGCGTTGGAGAGCAGGGACTTTTTGTTATTATTCTAACTTCTGTGTCTCCAGACCATTGCATGTGCTGTTCCCTCTGCTGGAATGCCCTTCCTTCTTTTATATCAATAGCTCCCATTATGAAGCTGTTACTATTAAGCACTTTACATGTATCATTTCCCCACAATAGCACCACAAGGTTTGGGTTGTTCTCTTTGTTTTATATGCAGAAAATGAGACCAGAGAGGTGAAGTCGCACAGCTTAGTCAGTGGTGGTGCTGAGTCTGAACCTAGGTCTGCCTGACTCCCAAGCCTAGGCTCTTAAACCTTGCTTATCTGGATTGTTATTTTGCATTCTTTTCTACTACCCTCCTCACCTGGCTGGGTGTGGTACTGCCTCGGGGCCCCCCTGACTCTGGGAGTGGCTACCCTAGTCTGCCCATATATGTGTTTATGACTGTCCTTCCCATGCTAGGAACTTCTCAAGGAACAGACTGGGTGGGATTCAACTCCAGGTCCCCAGTGCTGACATGCAGCCAGGCCCAGAGAGAGGGTTTCCCAGCCCAGACCCACTTTACTTCATTTATTCATTCAACAAATATTGACTGAGTGCCTACTATGTGGCAGACTTTATTCTGGGTGCTGGGGAGGCAGCAGTAAGCAGAGAGATCTGACCCCACCCTCACAGAGCTCACATTCTCATGAGGAGTACATGACACTCAGGGCTTGGTGTCAGGGATAAAAATAAAACAGCCGATGTCAGTGCTGGCACGTGGTAAGTGTTAATATAAGGACTCCGTAGGAGATAGCACGGCTCATGGTCGGAAGGGCTGCTGGGAGCAGAGGAAGGGATGTGATGATCTTTAAGGGCTCCATCACGTCTGGGAGTCTCTGCATATGTACCACAAGTTCACCACATAACTCTGAGGCTTAGCTTCCCTGTTATGATGGTCAAACAGGGATAGTAAACACGTGCACTATCTCACTCACATCCCCAAATACCACAAAGTTATAAAAATGACAAAAAACCACAAGGACAAACAGTGAAAGGGAGGGAGCCACAATGGGCATGAAAAGACAACACATTTTGGTTGAGAATGTGTTGAGCAGAGCTGAGGAAACTGGAACCCAAGAGTGCAGACAAACACTAAACAGAAGCAAGTGGCTTTGATCCTCAGGACTCCTGAAGGCGGGTATGGGAGGCACTGCGTATTGCAGGGGAGGGAGAACAGAGGCAGTAAGGTCTACCAGACTAGTGCTTCCACCATGGGAACGTTATATTCACCTCTCTAAGCCTCAGCTCACTCATCTGTAAAATGGGGATTCCATCGCCAGTATCTCCCAAACACCAATACCTCCCAAAACACGAGATGGATATAAGTGGTACCCAGAGAAGGCATTTAAAAACATTCCAATGCTATTGCCTTTTCAATTCTCTTTCAATCCTTCAGATTACATCAGGAGAAAACTCTCAGTTTGGTGCTAGTCTGTCTATGGCCTCTAATACTTGCTAATCTCCCTTTCTAATGAAGACTCAGAGACTCAGGCAGACAACATGTAGCTCAATTTTAACAAATTTTATTTTCATTAAATTTATTTTTATCCTTACCTTTTTATGACAATAATTTTTTATTTAGAATAAAGACAAATTTTTCTTCTAAAATAAATTTTGGTTTATAAAGTATTAACTAACTATTCAATATTAAAAATGTTAAATATTAGGAAATGACAAAAAATTATGATGCTGATACAGGAAAGACTGTGAAGTTTGGAAAATACTGGTTTGGTGGAATTGTGATGTAAGTATTGGTAAGTTATTTTCAATGCTAAGCCTCAGTTTACTTATCTGTAATATGGGAATATCACCATCTAGCAAAGCAAAGTTGTGGAAAGGACTACATGAGATAGTTTAGCACATTGCCTGCACACAGTGTTAACCAACTATTTGTTCCCTTCCCTTTTATTATCAGAAAGAAGCCCTTTCTTAGAGGCCAACAGAGAGAGATTTTCCAGGGGTGGAAGAGTCAGGCTTTCTGTATATAAGAGACAGGAGCATTTGTTCTGCTGTAATAACATCTACCAACCACTTCTAGGAGCCTAGCCTTGCTTTTTACCCTGATAAAACGGCAGCCTACTGTTCTAAAGCCTCTTGTTTCAGTTACAAGCAGATGACTAGGAATAAAGTGTAACAGAAAATTGGTACACATTTTGAGGTGGAGCCAAGATGGCGGAATAGACAGATGCTTCCGGTGAGCCCTCTTTACAACAAAAACCCAAAAAAACAAGTGAAACGAGTATATTTATGACAAGCCAGGGGCCCTGAGCATCAAAGGCAAGCTTAGAAAATGAACAGAGGGGTAGGGAGAGGAAGAGACAGCTCAGAAGCAGAGAGGAGTTACCAGACCTGAATTGCAGGGAGCCCTCAGGCACCATTCCCGGAGCGGCGGCAGCGGGCTGGCACTAGCATTAGGCCGCAGTTTTCTCAGGGAGAAGCAGCCAGCCACACAGCCTACTCACACCTCTGGAACATGAGAAGAACAGCGCTCTCGGAAAAAGCTAAGTACTTGCATATATTTTACCGTGCCCTCCCACCCCCAAGCCAGCTTCAGCGGCTGAATTCCCTGGGCCTGAAATAGGCACTGTTGAGCGCCTACAGCCATCCTCCTGGCAATGGAGAAGGGAAAAATTTGATTTGGGGAAACAGATAATTTGCCAGCTCCACTAACCAGGGGAGCTCAGGACAGAAGCGGCTCCTCTCCAGGCATAAATGGTCTGTGGACTTAGAGCACCTTTCCCCTCTGCATGGACTTGTGTGGGCCTATTTCAGGAGAATAGGCCCCTGTTGGCAGACTCCAGCCGTTTCAACTGTGTGGTGCAGAGGTGGGTGTTTGATGTTTGACATTGCTTTGCCTATTAAACAGGGTCCTCACCTACCCACATCAGAGGCCCAAGGACTGGTAGCTCCCCTCAGGTCACCAAGCCACACGCGACAGGGGTCCAAGGATAAGTGGTACCTGCCAGTCCTTACACGCAAAAACATCGGGTGCCCACGGTCCGTCTGCAGAACCCACCCACCTGCACGCTCTAGGGAACAGGGATGCGCTTTCCTCAGAGAGGCACTCAGTGGTCAGTTCTCAGCCCCCTGTCTTGTTCAGAGTGTGACCCCCTACTGCAACCAGATACCGGTACCTACACCAATCACCCCTGCCCCTCTAAGACTGTAGGACAGAGCCTGTACACATACTTGATGATCAGCTACCTGGACACCTGAACTGAATTCATACAAGAAAGGTAAATGGACTCCTAGACTGGTATGCCTGATAACAGCTCTAGTCATCTGGAGACAGGACATCAGAGCTCCAAAGGTGAAAGTAATCAAGCCAGCTCACTCAAGCAACGCATTTGGGCATATCAAAACAAAACAAAGCAAGAAGCTACGACACAGTAAGCAAACATAAAATAAACTAATACAATAACTTACCCATGGCTCACAGACAACAGTCAATATTAACTCACATAAAGAAACAGACCATGATCACCTCAACAAGCTCTCAAAACAAAGAATCCAGGGATCTTCTAGATAAAACTGCATTCCTGGAATTACCAGAGGCAGAATACAAAAGTTTAATATACAGAACCCTTCAAGACATCAGGAAGGAAATGAGGCAATACACAGAACAAGCCAAGAAACACACAGATAAAGCAATTGAAGAAATTAGAAAGATTATTCAGGAACATAATGAAAAATTCAGTAAGCTGCAAAAATCCATAGACAGCAATCAGAAATTCAGAATATTAACAATAAAATTACAGAAGTAGACAACTCAATAGAAAGTTGGAGGAGCGGAATTGAGCAGGTAGAAGCCAGAATTTCTAAACTTGAAGATAGATCACTTGGCATTAATACATTTGAAGAAAAATCACATAAAAGAATTTTTTTTAAATGAAGAAACCTTAAGAATCATGTGGGACTCTATCAAGAGAAATAACCTATGAGTAATTGGAGTACCAGACCAGGGAGAGATAACAGAAAATACAGAGAGAATTGTTGAAGATTTGTTGGCAGAAAACTTCCCTGATATCGTGAAAGATGAGACGATATCTATCCAAGATGCTCATCAAACTCCACATAAGGTAGATGTTAAAAGAAATTCACCAAGACATATTAGAATCAAACTTGCCAAAACCAAAGATAAAGAGAGAATTTTAAGAGCAGCTAGGGATAAACGAAAAGTCGCCTAAAAAGGAGAGCCAATAAGCATAAGCTTGGACTACTCGGCAGAAGCCATGCAGGCAAGAAGGCAATGGAATGACTTATTTTAAAAATTGAAGGAAAAAAATTGCCTGCCAAGAATCATATATCCAGCAAAACTGTCTCTTAAATATGAAGGTGAAATTAGGACATTTCCAGATAAACAGAAGTTTAGGGAATTCATAAAAACCAAACCAAAACTACAAGAAATACTAAAGGGAGTTCTTTGGTTAGAAAATCAATAATATCAGGTATCAACCCAAGACTAGAACACTGGGCAGAGCAATCAGAAGTCAACCCAGACAGGGAAATCAAAAAAACAAAGCAAGATTATAAAACAAAAGCTCAAAACAGGGTAACAGCGATGTTATTATATAAAAGAAGACAACATTAAAACAATACAGAGGGACTAAGAAATGTAATCATAGATCTTCCATATGGAGAGGAAGATATGCTGATACAAAGAAATAAAAGTTAGGTTTAAACTTAGAAAAATAGGGGTAAATAATAAGGTAACCACAAAGGAGACAAGCTATCCTATTCATCAAAATAAAATATAAGAAAAAAATAGAGACTCAGCAGAAACGAAATCAACAACAACAAATATGAGGAAAGGACAATATCTAAAGAAAATCTACTCAGCACATAAAATCAAGTGGGAAAAAGAAACTGTGAACACACAAAAAAAGACATCAAAATGACAGCACTAAATTCATACCTATCCATAATTACCCTGAATGTAAATGGACTAAATGCACCAATAAAGAGACAGAGAGTGGCAGAATGGATTAAAAAACACAATCCATCTATATGCTGCCTACAAGAGTCACACCTTAGACTTAGAGAAACAAACTAAAACTCAAAGGATGGAAAAAAATATATCAAGCAAACAACAATCAAAAAAGAACAGGAGTGGCAATATTAATTTCTGACAAAATAGACTTTAAAGTTAAATCTGTCATAAAGGATAAGGAAGGACACTATATAATGATGAAAGGGACAATATACCAAGAAGATATAACCATATTAAATATTTAGGCACCGAATGACAAGACTGCAAGATACATAAAACAAACTTGAACAGCATTGAAAAGTGAGATAGACAGCTCCACAATAACAGTAGGAGACTTCAACACACCACTTTCGGTGAAGGACAGGACATGCAGAAAGAAGCTCATAAAGACACGGAAGATCTAAATGCCACAATCCACCAACTTGACCTCATAGACATATACAGAACACTCCACCAAACAGCAACTTTCTTTTCTAGTGCACATGGAACATTCTCTAGAATAGACCACATATTAGGTCATAAAGCAAGTCTCAGCAGAATCCAAAACATTGAAATATTAGAAAGCATCTTCTCTGACCATAAGGCCATAAAAGTGGAAATCAGTAACAGAAAAAGCAGGGAAAAGAAATCAAACACTTGGAAACTGAACAAAACCCTGCTCAAAAAAGACTGGATTACAGAAGACATTAAGGATGGAATAAAGAAATTCATAGAATCCAATGAGAATGAAAACACTTCCTATCAGAACATTTGGGATACAGCGAAAGCAGTGCTCAGGGGTCAACTTATATCAATAAATGCACACATACAAAAAGAAGAAAGGGCCAAAATCAAAGAATTATCCCTACAACTTGAACAAATAGAAAGAGAGCAACAAAAGAAACCCTCAGGCACCAAAAGAAAACAAATAATAAAAATTAGAGCAGAACTAAATGAAACAGAAAAACAATTGAAAGAATTAACAAGACCAAAAGCTGGTTCTTTGAAAAAATCAACAAAATTGATAAACCACTGAGGAAACTGACAAAAGAAAAACAGGAGAGGAAGCAAACAACCCGAATAAGAAATGAGATGGGCCATATTACAACAGACCCAACTGAAATTAAAAGAATCGTATCAGATTACTAAGAAAAATTGTACTCTAACAAATTTGAAAACCTAGAAGAAATGGATGATTTCCTAGAAACACACTACCTACCTAAACTAACACAAACAGAGTAGAACAACTAAATAGACCCATAACAAAAGAAGAGATTGAAAATGTAATCAAAAAACTTCCAAGAAAAAAAGCCCTGGCCTGGACGGCTTCACTGCGGAGTTCTACCAAACTTTCAGAGAAGAGTTAACACCACTATACTAAAGGTATTTCAGAGCATAGAAAAGAACGGAATACTATCAAACTGCTTCTATGAAGCCAGCAAATCCCTGATGCCAAAACCAGGTAAAGATACCACAAAAAAAGAAAATTACAGACCTATATCCCTCATGAACTTCGATGCAAAAATCCTCAACAAAATTCTAGCCAACAGAATTCAACAACATATCAAAAAAAAATTCACCATGACCAAGTGGGATTCATACCAGGGACGCAGGGATGGTTCAACATTAGAAAAACAATGTAATCCATCACATAAATAAAACAAAAGACAAGAACCACAAGATTTTATCAACTGATGCAGAAAAGGCATTTGACAAAGTTCAACACCCATTAATGATAAAAAAAAAAAAAAACTCTCAGCAAAATATGAATAGAAGGAAAATTCCTCAACATAATAAAGGGCCTTTATACAAAGCCATCAGCCAACATCATCCTAAATGGAGAGAGCCTGAAAGCATTCCCACTGAGAACCGGAACCAGACGAGGATGCCCTTTATCACCCCTCTTATTCAACATTGTGCTGGAGGTCCTAGCCAGTGCAATTAGGCTAGATAAAGAAATAAAGGGCATCCAGTCTGGCAAGGAAGAAGTAAAAGTATTTCTATTTGCAGATGACATGATCTTACACACAGAAAACCCTAAGGAATCCTCAAGAAGATTACTGAAACTAATAGAAGAGTTCAGCAGAGTATCGGGCTACAAGATAAACATACAAAAAATCAGTTGGATTCTCCTACACCAACAAAAAGAACATTGAAGAGGAAATCACCAAATCAGTACCATTTACAGTAGCCCCCAAGAAGATAAAATACTTAGGAATAGATCTTACCAGAGGTGTAAAAGACATAGAAAGAAAACTACAATACACTTCTGCAAGAAACCAAAAGAGACCTACATAACTTGAAAAACATACCTTGCTCATGGATAGGAAGACTTAACATTATAAAAATGTCTATCTTACCAAAAACGATCTATACATTTAATGCAATTCCAATCCAAATTCCAACAACATTCTTTAATGAGATGTAGAAACAAATCACCAACTTCATATGGAAGAGAAAGATGCCCCGGATAAGTAAAGCATTACTGAAAAAGGAGAACAAAATGGGAGGCCTTACTGTACTTGATTTTAGAACCAGTTATACCGCCACAGTAGTCAAAACAGCCTGGTACAACAACAGATACATAGACCAAAGGAAGAGAGTTGAGAATCCAGACATAAATCCATCCATATACGAGCAGTCGATATTTGACAAAGGCCCCAAAACAGTTAAATGGGGGAAAAGACAGTCTTTTTAACAAATGGTGCTGGCATAACTGGATATCCATCTGCAAAAAAACGAAACAAGGCCCATACCTCACTCCATGCACAAAAACGAGCTCAAAATGGATCAAAGACCTAAATATAAAATCTAAAACGAAAAAGATCGTGGAAGAAAAAATAGAGACAATGTTAGGAGTCCTAATACATGGCATAAACAGTATTCAAAACATTACTAACAATGCAGAAGAAAAACTAGATAACTGGGAGCTCCTAAAAATCAAACACCTATGCTCATCCAAAGACTTCACCATAAGAGTAAAAAGATTACCTACAGACTGGGAAAAAGTTTTTAGCTATGACATTTCCCATCAGCGCCTGATCTCTAAAATATATATGATACCGCAAAAACTCAACTATAAAAAGACAAATAACCCTATTAAAAAATGGGCAAAAGATATGAACAGATACTTCACTAAAGAAGACATTCAGGTAGCTAACAGATACATGAGGAAATTTCACAATCATTAGCCATTAGAAAAATGCAGATCAAAACTACAAAGAGATTTCATCTCACTCCAACAAGCCTGGGATTAATCCAAAAAACACAAAATAATCCAAACACAAAATGTTGGAGAGGTTGTGGAGACACTGGAACACTTATACACTGCTGGTGGCAATGTAAAATGCTACAAACACTTTGGAAGTCGATTTGGTGCTTCCTTAAAAAGCTAGACATAGAACTACCATAGGATTCAGCAATCCCACTCCTTGGAATATATCCTGGAGAAATAAGAGCCTTTACACGAACAGATATATGCACACCCATGCTCATTGCAGCACTGTTTACAATAGCAAAAAGATAGAAGCAACCAAGGGGCCCATCAATGGATGAATGGATAAATAAATTATGGTATATTCACACAATGGAATACTATGCATCGATAAAGAACAGTGATGAATCTGTGAAACATTTCATAACACGGAGGAACCTGGAAAGCATTATGCTGAGTGAAATAAGTCAGTTGCAAAAGGACAAATACTGTATAAGAGCACTATTACAAGAACTCAAGAAATAGTTTAAACAGAGAAGAAAATATTCTTTGATGGTTACAAGAGGGGGGAGGGAGAAAGGGTGGGAGAGGGGTATTTACTAATTAGATAGTAGATAAGAACTAATTTAGGTGACGAGAAAGACAACATACAATACAGGTGAGGTCAGCACAACTGGACTAAACGAAAAACAAAGAAGTTTCTGGGATAAACTGAATGCTTCAAAGGCCAGCGAAGCAGGGGCGGGGGTTTGGGGACCATGGTTTCAGGGGACATCTAAGTCAATTGGCATAATAAAATTTATTAAGAAAACATTTTGTATCCCACCTTGGAGAGGAGCATCTGGGGTCTTAAACGCTAGCAACCGGCCATCTAAGATGCATCAATTGGTCTCAACCCACCTGGAGCAAAGAATGAAGAACACCAAGGACACAAGGTAATTACAAGCCCAAGAGACAGAAAGGGCCACATAAACCTGAGATTACATCAGCCTGAGACCAGAAGAGCTAGACGGTGCCCGGCTACAACCGATGACTGTCCTGACAGGGAACGCAAGAGAGAACCCCCGAGGGAGCAGGAGAACAGTGGGATGCAGACCCCAAATTCTCATAAAAAGACCAGACTTAATGGTCTGACTGAGACTAGAAGGACTCTGGTGGTCATGGCCCACAGATTCTGTTGGCCCAGGACAGAAACCATTCCCAAAGCCAACTCTTCAGACAGGGATTGGATTGGACAATGGGTTGGAGAGGGTTGCTGGTGAGGAGTAAGCCTCTTGGATAAGGTGGACACTTGAGACTATGCTGGCATCTCCTCCCTGGAGGGGAGAAGAGAGGGTAGAGGGGGTTAGAAGCTGGCGAAATGGACATGAAAAGAGAGAGTAGATGGAGGGAGCGGGTTGTGTCATTAAGGGGAGAGCAATTCGGAGTATGTAGCAAGGTGTATATAAGTTTTTGTCTGAAAGACTGACTTGATTTGTAAACTTTCACTTAAAGCACAATAAAAATTAAAAAAAAAAAAATGGTACACATTTTAAATCCCTGACAAGTCAGACCCCGGCAGATTGCAAACAGAAGAACTGATTGTCTCTATGAGCCCCCCAGTTTCCCTCTACTCCCCAAATCCCAAATAGAAGGAGATGAGAGGTTTACCTTGGGATATAATTGAACTAGAGAGGTACACTAAGCACTGTAGAGGCTGAGACAATAGCCATGCCAGCCTCATCTACCACAGGACTAAAAACGCCCTGTATGCCACGAAAAAGCCCTTGGTGGAGAGGTTTTTGGAATCCTCCTTAGAGAGGAAAAATGGCCTCAGAGAAAAGAACTACAGACAAGATACTGACATTTGGGAGTCAGTCAATGAAAACTCCCCACCTGAAATCCACCAGCCAAACTCTGCCCAGGAAACAGAGCTTCCAGTCAACATTTTAGAGCCCCACTCTTAACTATGAATAGACATCCAAGAACCATGTTGAGGAAAACCAAAACAAGCAAACAGAAGCTCAGGGGAAACAGAAACAGTGCAAAAAAAAAGAGGAGGAAAGAGGAGGAGGGTGATAGGGAGGCAGAGAAAGGAGGAAAAGAAAACATAATTAAAAAGATAACACAAAATATTACACCCATGAAATAAATCTATTTTGCTGAGAGTTTTTATCATGAATGGGTGTTGGACATTGTCAAACGCCTTTTCTGCATCAATTGATAAAACCTTGTGGTTCTTGTCTTTTATTTATATGGTGGATTACATTATTAGTTTTTCTAATGTTGAACTATCCCTGCATCCCTGGTATGAATCCCACTTGGTCATGGTGAATTTTTTTTTTTTTTTTATGTTGCTGAATTCTATTGACTAGAATTTTGTTGAGGATTTTTGCATCGAAGTTCATGAGGGATATAGGTCTGTAATTTTCTTTTTTTGTGGTATCTTTACCTGGTTTGGGCATCAGGGATTTGCTGGCTTCATAGAATGAGTTTGGGAGTATTCCATCCTTTTCTATGCTCTGAAATACCTTTAGTGGTAGTGGTGTTACCTCTTCTCTGAAAATCTGGTAGAACTCTGCAGTGAAGCCGTCTGGGCCAGGGCTTTTTTTCGTTGGGAGTTTTTTGATTACCTTTTCAATCTCTCCTTTTGTTATGGGTCTATTTAGCTGTTCTACCTCTGTTTGTGTTAGTTCAGGTAGGTAGTGTCATGAAATAAATCTAGAATTAAAAAAAAAAAGAAATAGAGTACAAGAAAAATAATGTGAATTAAAGTTTTGATAGTAAAAAATTTCAATACAAGGTTTTGGGGAAGAATAAAGGAAATATTTCAGAAAATAGTAAAAAAACAGATACGAAGAAGGAGAAAAAGAGATATGAAAAATAAAGAACCAATCCAGGAGTTATACAATCCGATTAACACAGAATTCCAGAAAGAGGAACCAAGAACATGGTTGGGAGGAAAGTTTTAAGAAAATAATGTACTACATTTCTAGAACTAAAGGAAATAATTTTCCAAACTGAAAGGTCCTATCAAACCCCAGCACAGTGAATGAAGACCCACATCATGGCACACTGTCATGAAGTTTTACAATGTCAGACTGTGGTGAGGGGAATAAAAACTTCCAGAAATGGGAGGGGGAAAAACTCACACACGGTGAATCAGTCACCTGAATAGCTTTGTACTTCTCACCAACCTAACAGCAATAGTTGAAAGTAGAAGATGAAGGAGCATAGTCCTCAAAATTGTCTAGGAAAAGGATTTACTTATTACAATTTCATACCCAACCAAACTACCAATCACAAGTGAGCATGGAATAAGTCCATTTTGAAACATGTACCATGTGATCTACCAAGTGAGACAGAATATCAAGAAAGAGGAACACGTGCCATTCAAAGAGCAGGGGATTCAAGACAGGCTAGAAGCGAAGGGAATCCTGGGGTGACAGCTGTGCAGTGGCGCTTGAAAACAATCAGCCCAGACTGGAGCAGGAGGATAGAGGGTTTCAGTAGAAAGTCACCAAAAGGAGAAAGTCAACTGAATGCATTATTGGACCACATGGAAAGCAGATCTCAGAGGGATTCTATAGTTCTGTTGGAGAGCTGGGGAAGAATTAACAATCAGGACAGAAAACTAATCAAATGAAAACACAAGTCTCCAAAACGTTACAGAAGAAAAGAAATGTGATCAGGGTTCCCTACATGGTTCAAATATGAACAATAATACAAATGCTGAATATTGATTTAACAAATATTGATACATACTTATATTGTGAGCATGGAAAGAGGGAAAATAGAGGAAAGGGCTAGTGAGAGAGCTCAATTGTCACGTTCCATTACAGGAAGTCAGTAGACAATGTCTCAAGTTGGTAAGTCAAGAAATAGTGGTATAAACATGGTATTGAGAAATGTAAGTTGAAAGTAGCTGCTTTTGGGGAAAAGGACACAGGAGGGAGGTAGGGATTGCGGAGGGGACAGCTGGTTTTTGTTAGGAGGTTTTACTACTATTTGTATTTTTTAAAAACTACTCATTTGTATCACTTTGAGGAAAAAAAAAAAAATAACTAAAATACCATAAAGCAAATGATAGGGTTGAACTGATTGTTCTCAGAAGCCTTCCTGGCGCCTACAACTGCTGTGGAAAATGGACGGTGAGGGTCATCTCTCCCGCAGTGCTGATCTAGACCAGCCCTAGACACCCCATTACAGTGTAGCCCAAACTTCAACACTGGAGGACCCCATTCACAAATTCTGCCAGTTGTACTAGTATTTACTTACGATTATCTTTAATATTTTAATTACATGGATATATTTCAGAAGGTAACTGGAAAACTAACATTCTTTGTCATTAACCTAAGATAACTGTAAAAAAAGAATGCATTACTATTGCGATGTTTTGGAAAGTTTGTCTGGGCATCACTCAACTCCTTGTCCAGCAGTGGTGCTGCTGCTCTGATCTGTGAAAGTGGGGTCAGCTTCCTGCCTTCCAGGCTAGGCTGGCCTCAGGACACCTGAGGAACTGAGAGCCACAATCCTTCTGGCTATTTCCAAACCCCTGCAGAGGCTTTGAAAAGGCCCTTTCTGCCTCAAAGCAGGGCCCCTGTGGGGTTGGGGCCCCTCTCCAAGCAGGAAAGACAGGATAAAGGCTGAGGGAGCCTGTCTCTTCAAAGGTCCAAGGAACCCCACTTAGAGATTTTTTTGGTGATGCACGCAAAGTTCAATGCATTAAGCCTGGTACCCGGGGGGCTGTCGTTATCAGGATCATTCTCTGGGTAACTCCCATCCAACAAATGGAGGAACGGGACCTGAAGGACACAGAGATGCTCCTGCGGGGACCACCCTTCACAAAGAGCCCTGATAAAAGTTCTCTCTTGGAGAAGCTTCTTCTCCCTTTGCCTCTACCCTCCTCCCCGACCCCCCAGTATCTTCTGGCTTGATGCCTCTACCTCTTTGTCAGGTGAGTTTATATATCTGGAAGGCAGGTTAATGGAGTGCTCCACAGCTAGGAATGGTCTGAAAGGGGGTCTGGTGGGTAGAAAAATAGAGAATGAGAGTAAGAGGCTGGGCTCTCTTGAACTGTGGCCATGTGCATGCATGCTGTATGATATGTATGTGCACACATGTACATGTGTCCACATGCACGTGATGTGTGTGCATGTGTGTACACTTGTCCATGTGCATGTCGTGTGTGTGTACATGTGAGTTTGTGGCTGTGTGTGCAGGCTGTGTGCACTTCTGTGTGTCCATGTTCATGCCTCTGTGTGTGTGAGTATATTGGGCTGGAGCAAAGAGCTCTATAAACCCAACTAGACTCACCCCAGATGGCTTTCTACCCCAACACTTCCTGCTGAGGGAATTCATTCAGGCTTGGGTTCCCCTCCTTTCCCTCCCCCCGCCACTATTGATCAGAATGATCCCAGCCTCAGGTCCTCTGATTGGAAAGCCTTTCTCAGCCTGGTGCTTGCCAGCTCATGACCAGCTTACAGGTAAAGGATTAAATGGAAGGCACAATAAGAAGTGAAACAATTAGAATTTCTGCCTCATTATCATGGTAATCTTATCAGTCGGATAATGAGGTATTAATGGAGATTTAATGTGCATCTCATAACAGAATCCCTTGGAGAAAACACACAGGGAAATTGCTGTAAATCCACTTAATGATGGAGAAGTCCCAAAACACCATATTCTAAAGGATGAAAAATGCAGGATGCAAATGAGAAAGAATCAAGGTCAATAACACCACAGGGACGAGACTAATGGCAGATTTGGAGATATATGTAATAAAAATTGCATGTTGCTTTTAAACCTCACCCTCTGTTGTTTTCAAATGTGCATCCCTAGTAATGAAACACAGAAATGCAGCCAGAGTGATTTGTATGTTTTAGAAACCATAGGGGAGATGGAAACACGGCTTATAACCCATCAGGCCCCCTGCGGGGAGCCATGGGAAATGGGGTGTTTAACAGAGAGGCCTCCAAGGGAAGTGGGCAGAGCAGGAACCCTTTGGTTGGTGGAAGGGGGAGAGCAGCCTCAAGGTCATTTGGGAAACACCAGTGGGAGGGAGCCACGTGAATTTACTCCCTCTCCTTCATTCGGCAAACATTTGTCTGGTGCTTGCTGTGGGGCTGACCACAGTCAACACAGAAAGACGAAGGGCACGCACAGATACAAGTTGATGCTAAATGCTCTCATTCAGAGAGCACCTACTACGTGCCAGGCACTGCTGAAATGCCATACGTGGATTGTCTCATTTAATTCTACCTGCAGCACTGAGAAACTGAGGCTCAGAGAAATTAGGTTGTTTCAAGTCATTATTATCTCAGGCTGAACCATATGAAATTGCCACTACTTGACTATGTGGGGTCCATGTAAGGGGTAATTTCAGATGGCTGAAGTTAATATCTGGGGACCTTTTCTAGGTAAGTGATCCTCTAACAAAGGCAGGATGGAGGAGCTGAAATGGTGTGCCAGACTGAGGGCCACAGGATCCACGGGGCTAGTTGCTCCGCAGTCTGACAGGGTCGAGGGACTAGAGCCCTAAGCTTTGACCACGGCCACCAAACTCACATCAGCCCTGAGGGCTCAGGCAGCGGGTGCCCAGTAAATGGAAAGGAAGCCCCTAAACACTCATCCCCTAAATTAAAAACACTTCATGAGTCGGAAAATGCTAAGCAAATGTTGGCTGTTGGGTTCTTGTTATTTATGGATGACAACAAATAACTCTGGAGCCTCCCAGGTATTTCCGAGGACTGAAGGTAACTTTTAGCTTTATTTTTTAGTTTATTTTAAGGAATTTGAATAAGGAGAGCTTCATGGGCTCTGAGAGTGGGTGACCAGCTGTCCTGGTTTGCCTGCAACTGTTCCTATTTTAGTCCTGAAAGTCCTGCATCCTGGGAAACCCCTCAGTCCAGGCAAACTGGGACAGTTGGTCACTCTGTCTGGGAGAGGAGGCCCTGGACTCCCAGTGAGGAGACACAAAGCCAGAATCCAGGGCTGAGCTAGCAGCCCCTGGGGGACAGCAGACACAACTTTTCCTTGTCACAGACTGGGTGGCCCTGGGCCTCCATCTTTTTTTTAATTTTATTGTTGTAAAACATATAACAAAAAGTTTGCCATTTCAACCATTTTTAAGTGTACAGTTCAGTGACCTTAATTATATTCACCACATTGTAGAACCACAACCATTATCCATTTCCAAAAGCTTTTCATCACCCCAACCAGAAACTCAGTACTCCTTAATCAACAGCTCCCCATCTCCAACTGGTAATCTCTGATAAAATTTTGTCTCTATAGATTTGCCTATTTTCGATATTTCATAGAAGTGGGTGGAGTCTCCACCTTAGTGAGAGCCCACAGGTGTACATGGCAGAGGAGGAGGGCAATGAAGGAGGCTTCATCACGTGGCGACTGGCCAGGTTCTGGAATAGTCACCGAACATCCACCACCTCCCTTATTCCCCAGGAATTCCAAGAGCCAGGGGATTGTGAGCCCCACTTTACAGATGAGGAACCTGAGACACGTGGGCTGGTAAAGGGACTTTGCCAAAGTCAGAAGCAGCCGGTGAGCCACCAAAAGGGCTGAAGAAGGATGACAAGGCCACACTAGAGGACAGTATGGCTCCCAGAGACTAGGTCAGTCTGAACCAGGGAAGAGGCTGAAATTTGGCAACATTTCTGGAGTCTTGCAGCTGTGTTGCATTTAATCACAGACTGCAAATTGAATGAAGTTAAGACAGTTTTGCCTCTTTGAATTTCCCCCAGGCCCTGTTTAATGAATAAATAGGCATGATTTGTAATTAGCTTATCCATTGTGTGAATGCTTCTAAAGCACCTGAAGTGAGTTAAACATGCCCCCTGCAATCTCGTCGACAATATTAATTCGCTCAGCAAACCTTTCTTCCTGGTCCACAGTGCATGTGACCAGATGATCACGTATTGCAGTGCAGTGGACATATTGAGAAAAATTGGGATTTTTCAGCCTGGAAAGATGAAGACACAATGTCCTCATCAGTCCTACCTCCCAGTGTGGGATTTGGATGCTGCAAGTTCAGTTTGTTTTCATCAACAAACGCTAGATAGCCCACAAAGCAATCTCCCATCTTCCCTCTCCCTCCCCAACCGGCCCTTAAAAGTCCCAGAGCGGCTTGCAGAAAGGCTGCTGGTGATTAAGGCATCACACTGAGGGGTCTGGGCGGGGGTATGGGGTCCGCACCAGTCGGGGCTGCCTTTCTTTTGTGCAAGCTGTTGTCTGTTTGCAGGAGCTACCTGATACCTGCAGCCGCTGTTTGAGTCCACTAATTCCTGCCAAGATAACGGGCGTCCTGTATCATTTATCCCATAATTGGGGCTGCTTATCATGACTTTTGTCTGGTTTCCGTGCTGACCATGTGGCAACTGCTGAAAATTCTGAAACCTAACATTTCCTTGCTCTGGATGGTGGGAGGGCCACGCAGCACAGGTAGCTGCCTTGATTGCCTCCACATTTTCCAGCAAAGGTGTTTCCATTCATCTTCATCATGGGCTCAATCTGTGCACAGAGAGGAGGTGGCCACCCTGGTGGATCCTTTCCACCCAGTCACCTGGAGGCTTTCTCTCATCTGTTCCTCTGTGTTCCCAGCCACATTTATAACCGCCTGCCCTGCTGCTTTCTCCAGGGTCTGAAAGGGATCCCCCGAAACCAGGCCTTCTCCCCCTGGTCCCCACATGGAAGTCCAGGTGCCAGCCTATTACAACAAAGGGGGAGGTGAAGGTCACCCCTTCTCCTTCCAAAGGAGGCAAATCAGAAGGAGGGGGAGAATGTCAGCCTCTGTCCTTGCCATAGCCTTGATACTAGGAAGTGGACCTTGGCAGCGTATGGAGAATTGGGCCTTCCCTGCTCCAAAGACTCAGATTCAAAGGGACGTGCACACCAGGACGGGGATAACAACGAACAACTACAGGCAGCACACCACAGTTCACAAAGCTCCTCCCCACTCCAGCACGTGCAAATGCCCACAATCCTGTGATACTGGTATTTTGCAGAGGTGCAGACAGGATCCATTAGACGCTATAAATAAGGACTTGGGCACCTGCTAGACCTTAATTCAGGTGCAGATTCTGCCATTTATTTGCCGTGTGGCCTTGGATAAGCTTCTTCACCTCACTGCGCCTCAGCTGCTTCATCTGTAAAAGAGTGTTCACACAGGTAAGGCTTCTGCAACGTAATGTATGCAAAGTCCTCAGAGCTGGGTCTGGCACAGGAAATGGTCAAGGAACGAGAGGCATTGTTGTGACCAATAATACCTGCTTCCTCTGGTAGCACCTCCCTAGAGAATGGGCACCACCGAGGGCTCCCACAGTTCTCAGGACTGTGTCCGGTGAGGTCTTTTAGCAGTGGAGATAGTCATGTCCGGGCTCATGTCCTGACTTGGTTACCCACTAGCTCTGCAACTCAGACTGCTGCCTCATCTGTAATATGGGAATAATGACCTTCGTATTTTGGGTATAATGATGATCATTTGCCACAACGAAGGGTGAGCAAAGAGGACTCTGGTGTGTTGTGTGTGTGAGGGGGGCAACGTGGATGAGTTCTGGGGTGTGTTTAGAGTTGTCCTAGAAAAGGGTTCAGTGAAAAGCCCAATTCGGGGGGAACCGTGGGGGCTGGGGGCTGTTTCTAGGGCTGGAGCCCTCCCTGCCTTCCCTGGTCTTCCAACCACTCAGCCTGGGCTCCAGGGCGGGGCTACAACCCTTGAGCTGGAGGGCTGCTTTCACTCCACAGTTTTCAGCCAATGGTTTGTACCTGTCCTTGGCCACAAGATGTCACCCAAGGAACAGCAAAGCAGAGGTCTGGGAGGAATCTGGCCAGCCCAGAATTCAACCCAAAGAACGGCAGATTACACTGATTACAACGTTTGGTTCAAATCTCAGGATATCCAGCAAGGGGCACCCACCCCCATCCACCCCCCAACCCCCCACTCCTGTTCAGAAGATAGCCCTTGTTGCCCCTCCCTCACAGAGTAGGATTAAACAGTACAGTGCCTGGCACCCTCCGTCTCTGTCCCTGATGAGGAGGTGGGTAGGCACAGGGGAGGGAACACAGCATGACATACCCTCTGCCACTCGTGGTGGCCCCAACTCCATTTTCCTGGTTGGTCAGCTCTACATGGCCCAGCAGGACCCCCATTCTTTGCCTTGTGGCCACTTGGCACCTGAAACTAGAAAGGTGAAGAAGCGGAGAGGGAGCATGACCCCACCCCTAGCTCTTGGCCAGAAGGGGTGGCAGGGGACCGGGACATGAGCCTTGGCAGCCCACCATCCAGAACTTACTAACACTGTGGCACATGCGGGTAGAGTGGCACTATGCAGTGTACAGACTACAGCTTGGAGTCCAAGGCCCATGCGGGGCCGGGGCTGCAGGGGAGCTGCTACCCCACCTACGTCTACCTGTGGAGGACAAGGGCTTGGTGCACATGTCTTCTCAAAGGACGTGAGGAACTACCAGGATTATACTACGTGAAGGAAGGGACACCCTACACAAAGGGAAGAATGGGAGGGAGCAATCCAGCCAGGAAGCAGGGGCAGGTGGGCCACACTTGGGAGAAGACAGTAGAATCGCCGCTGGGCACTGAGGGGCTACTGTTTGCCCACCATTCAACCATCTGCAAACACTTGGGGACACCTGCCATTTGTGGGAGACACTGTCCCCAAGGAGAGCACAGGCTGTCGAGAGGTGTACAGAGGATTGGGCCTCATTGTGGAGGGAGGGAAGGATGGGGCATCTAGGGAGTCTTCCTCCAGAAAGAAACACTTGAAGGGAGGTGAGGGCAGAGGCATTCTAACCAGAGGATTCAGCAAGGGCAAAAGCTGAGCGATACATAAAGCATGGCACTTTTGGGGTCAAGGTGAGAGTTCTAAGGGGCTGGAGTGGAGCTACAGGGGAAGGGGAAGGGGAAAGGACAGACGCACAAGGCTGAAACGTCAAGTTGGACCAAAATAAGAAAGAGATTTTAGGCAGAAGAGTGTGAGCAGACTTGATTAGTTCTGGGGGCACTTAAGAGAGAGGGTGAGAGGGAGGCATGGAAACCAGTCAGGAGGCAGTTATAATAATGGAGGTTAAAAAGATAGCTGTGGCAGTGGGGGGTGGATTCAAAACATCTCTACAAGCTTTGGGGGACTAGGTGCAGTGAAGAAATGTTGGGAAACTGGGTGAGTGAATGATTGTGAGAGATGGGATGATGAGTACTCAAGGACTGAAGTGTCTAAAATCCAGAGGGAGTAACAAAGTTTCAGAAATTATTTCACTGTAGTTATTCATGAGCATAGCAAAACAGAATTTAAGCTCAGAGTAGGATGACCACCGGGCCCTTTAGTTAAAAATTGGTTCTTGTTTAAGTGATTTCTACGTGCAGAGGTTATTCATTTGACTGTGGAAGGTCTTTACCTCCCAGAGAGTCTTGAGGTATAACCAGTGCCCGGCCCTCTTCTAGCAAATGCTCAGCTGGTTAATACTGGAATGCAGTGCCTTCCAGGACCTACTGTCTCTGTCTTGTCACCTAAGGTATCAGTTCTGCTTCAAATCCCCCTGTGAGTCAGCTCAGTGGATGGCCTCTTTCATCAGAGGCTCCAAACACTCAACGGTACTCACTGCAACCTCCACGATGCCACTGCACTTTATACGCCTCAAATAAATGATAGAACAGGAGAAATATTTCAAGATTATACACACACACATATGGCAAAACTACAGACTGGAAGGGGTCATTGAGGCAATATAGCCCAAATCAGGAAAAGCCTCTCGAAGAAGACAAGTCACTCACCTTCAGCCTGGTAAGCAGCAGAGCTAAGATTAGACCATCTTCAGATTGCCGGATCTGGCACTACAACCATACACCATTTGAAAACCATGACTCTTCAGTAAGTGGCAAGATTGATCCAGGATGCCTCACACCATAGACAAAAACAAATCTGAAAATGGAGTTAAGGACCTAACGTGCAAATTAAAGCCACAAAATTATTAGAAGAACAAGCGGGGCAATGTCGTCAGGCCTAGCTTTCAACAATAGATTATAAAATGTAGTAACAAAAGCATAAACACCAAAGGACAAAATAAATAAATGGGACCTCATAAAAATTAAAAACTTTTCTTCAAGACTTTACCAAAAGAGTGAAAAGACTAGCTACCGACTGAGAGAAGTGTTTCAGAAACCACGTATCTGACAAAAATCTAATAACCAATATATATATATAAAACTTCAGCAACAACAAAGACAACTAACCCAATCATAAATGGGCAAAAGACATGAATAGACATTTCACCAGAGGACATACAAATGGCCACCAAACACACGAAAAGATGCTCAGGGTCATTAGGCAGCAGACAGATGCAAATCAAAACCACAGTGAGATGACATTTCACTCCCATTAGGATGGGTAAGGGGAAAAAAAAAAAAAAAAAAACAGAAAATAAAGCTGGCAAGAATGTGAGGAAATTGGAGCCCTTATCTATTGTCACTGTGGAAAACTGCATAGTGATTCCTTAAAAGACTGGAACTACCATATGACTCAGCAATTCCACCCCTAGGTGCATACCCAAAAGTCTTGAAAGTAGAGACTCAAAAAAGAGACTTGTATACCAATGTACCTTGCAGCACTATTCACAACAGCCAAAAGGTAGAAACAACCTAAATGTCCATCAATGGATGAATGGGTAAACAAAATGTGGTACTTATACACAATACATGCATACATACAATGAAACACGACTCAGCCAGTAGGAGGTAAAACAGAAGCACTGAATATGTTATTAGACCAGTTAACTGGGATGTCCCATGAAACCACGACCCTAAACCTCCAAACCAAGGAACCAAATCCCATGAGATGTTTGGTTGTACATAAGCAGCCTCAACAGTGACTTCTGTCATTGTTGTAAATATATCACACTTTTGCCAATTCAACTTTTATAAGTGTACAACTTATTGACAGCAATTACAGTAATCAGCTGTACAACGCTACCCTCAATCAATGTGGATTCTTCTTGAACAAAATGACTGAAATGAAAGCTCTTCAGTGAACACTTAATCGTTAGGTAGAGGGCACATG
The DNA here is from genome assembly GCF_030014295.1 of Loxodonta africana. Lineage (NCBI taxonomy): Eukaryota > Metazoa > Chordata > Mammalia > Proboscidea > Elephantidae > Loxodonta > Loxodonta africana. The sequence goes on from NC_087350.1 coordinate 50,175,235, forward strand.
TGCAGCCGCTAGAAGCTTCTGACCTGGTTTCCCTTTTTAGGATCATCACAGAACATTTTACAGGCAGCACTGTGGGCACGCACTGTCAGCTCAGCATCCTTTGTGAAAACAGCTACAAAGCTACTTACTGGGACATGGGGTTACCATCAGTTACCGATGAGTTGACTCTGACTCATGGCAACCCCACGTGTGACAGTAGAACTGTACTCCACAGAGTTTTCAATGGCTGATTTTTCCAAAGCAGGTCATCAGGCATTTCTTCCAAGGTGCCTCTGGGTGGACTAGAACCTCCAACCTTTCCGTTAACAGCTGAATGCGTTTACGCTATCCAGGGACTCCAAGGAGAAAGGTCTGAGTAATACAAATATAAGAGGAATCCGAGAGAGATACAGTCCTGACTTGGCAAGAAGAGCTGAATTCTATTTTCAGTTCTAGGCAAGTAATAGCGTTAATCTTAAATACTGAATGAACTGAATGAAAACTGAGCCCTGAAAGTTTTTAAATGTTCCCTTCTAAATGAAGTGCAATCAGCATAGAGAAAGCGCCTTTCCACCAGTGAGAGGAGCCTAAAGAGTGAGTCTGCCTCTGCGAGAAAGAGAGCCTTCCCTAATAGTAACCTTCTCAGCTGAAAAGATTCATATAAGCTTCAATGAGTATCGTGATTACAATGGTGACACTTCTGCTTTCAGAACGAAGGCTGATGAATAGCTACCAAATATAAGGGTCAGATAGTGACTGTGTTAAAAACAGTCAATGTTTACCATCTCATTAGTAACTGCTGGGTCATTCTAGTTCCTTCTCATATCACACTTAACAAATATCCTTAGATGTTTGGATGAAAAATATGAGAGTGAATTCATGGAGAACATCCATAATATTCAAAAAGCCAAATGAATTTTCAGAAATGCTTCTGTCTGAATACGAAAACAGATGATGGAAACATAAACCCAGTGAATTAAACTGCTCTCCCTTTTTAATGAGTTTTACAGAATGGTATCATACATTAGCAATCACATTAGAAGACATGATGGGTTTCCTGTACATACACAAGATTGAGCAAGCTCATTAATTCAGGCTTGTATAAAGATTTTGCCAGGTTCAAGAGAAGAGGCAGTACACAGATTTTTAACACAGGTGAAGCACAAGGAGAACACAGTACACAAGACAACGCAGCAGAGATGAATTTTTAAGGCGTGGGCTCCCTGCCCACACTGTCCGCTGTTACCCAAGTGGACAGCACCTTCTCTCTCTTAATTTACCTTTGCTGACTGCATAACTCCACTACCTATCGCTTCTATGCAATCCACTAGTAATTTTGAGCAAGTCTTCCTACTTTCCCTCTTCGTATCCAACGACACCAAGAAAGAAAAATGTAAAACTCTACACATTTAAAATACCTAATTGACCTTTATTTGGTCCAAACTGGAATACTCAGGGCAAGTAACAGGAAAATGGTGCCATTGCTTGGCATGCACAGCCAGCTACAATCTCATGGCAAGAATAGTTGCTGCTTGAGCCAGGTTTTTGTTCTCTTGCTGACATACCACATTATCACGTATATGTAAAGTCCACTTTAAACAAAGACTTCCAGAACACAACAGGATGGGAAAAACCATGCATCACATATATCTTCCAATCTCTCAGAAAACCTAATTCTTTTACTACAGCTATTTAACTATCTGTATAAAAAGGCTTTCATAAGCAGGTTTTTAAAAAGAAAAAGCAGCAGAAAGCAATAACCATGGTTGAGGTTTGACCTAAAGTCAAACAAAATGTTTACCAGGTTTAAACAATAATAATTTTACAAGGAAAGGAAATCTTCAACCTGTATTTCTACTACTTAACTTCCAAAAGCAAAATATTAATACAAAATACAAATTGATTTTTCTTTTCAGTAGAGAAGAGTTAATGTTACAAGATTCCATGAGCTGAGCTACTGTCTCCCCAGTTAATATTCATTATCTTTGTAAATTCAGTACTATAATTGGTGGCTACCAAATGTTCCCCATGGGTGATTTTGTACTTTGCTCTGTATCTTTCATGTAAAATAAATACTAGGAGGAAGTTTAGTAAGAAACATGTGAAGAACAACTATTTCTCTTTCCTGAAAGAGCAAAATCAAATTACTCCATCTCACACACCACCTCCACTGCCATGTAGTTAATACCAGCTGCTAAATTCAGAAATCAGCTCTATAATAAATCCTGTCATGAAATCAGACAAGCAATGGTTAATGCTGACAGGGTTTTCAGAAGGAAAAGTAACTGCTCCTGAGACAGCTGGGCTGTGCGTCTCTGCCAGCACCCAAGTCGAGGCCCGAGCATCAGCATTTGTGTGTAATTCTGATGCTGAATCTCTGTGGTTCTACCCGCCCCACTGGCTCTAGCACTGCACACCCATCTCCTGGCTCCAGTGTAGCCCTATACCCCAAATCCACCACCGTCTCCTCCACAGAAAAGAGCCTTGTGCAAAGTCCACATCTTCATATTTATTTCCACAGTGATAATATGGAATAGATTTAGCAACCATTGTGGAGGGAAAAAAAAAAAAAAAAACTCTCATTGACTTACGAGTTAAATCTCATTACAATGAATTCCAAATATTCAGTCTTCTGTTAACATTTATTTTATCAAATGTTGACGTAAATGAACTACTGGCTAGGTCTTAGAAATCATGGTATACGGTTTGTCCTGTATTTATGATGGGATCTGATTTCTAATACCTAGACAAGTTTACAGTAACAGCCCATAAAGCACACGACTCTGTACACAGATTTCCTGACCTAGCAGTCAAAAGGACATTCCGTAGTACTACTTTAATTTTGATCTCTCCCTAAAATGCAGAAACCACATCGCACACTTCTATGGAACTTGATGTTTTAAAATAAATGAATGAGAAGAGGTGAAGGCATAAAGAAAATCCAGTTTCTTCAGGCATTAAGAAACACAGATCTTAGGGGGGAGCAGAAAGCCTCTGTATTCATCTGCTCAGGGCTGTTAGTCACAATTCCCTTACGAATGCCTGGAAACTCTGCTGCCAGCAACAGGGACTCAATACGGGACTGAGTTTGTTATAAAAGAAGCCAATCAGTAAACATGTTTAGTAAACATACAAAGTGAAACCAGTCAGCAATGGCCTACGTATAAGACTTGTGCTTGAAGCTTTGATGTGCCTCCTTGGCCAACTTCTCAGACACAAAAACCTATTCTTGGATTAATTACTGATGTAGAATGCAAACCAAACTACTAAAACACATACTTTTTTTCAGAAGAGAGAAATAAAGGCACAAAAACTTGCCAAAATAGATTTTTTTCATAAGAATAGTATGGTTGATTAAAATAGTTTATCACTAGTAAAACCTGAATCACTAGAGCAGACAATACAAATTAGTTTTTAAAAAAATGACATTCACTGAATTCCTGGACTGTGCATTCAATGTGAATAATCATCAAAAAATATATTACAATTAAAGGTTTGTAAGGAGCTCTGTTTGGGGTTTCTACAGTATATTTAGTATTTCAAATGAGAGAAGTACCACAAAAAAGTATTAGATACCTACTGTTCCTTTTAATGTAATGTATGGCGATTAAGAGTCTACCTCCAACGTGCAGGCTCAAAAACTTCCATAGTGAGAAATATCTGAGTGACTTACTCAGTGATTTTTATACTCCTCATCAAAGGCAGCCCTGCGCATAAAACTCCACACCTAAGGAAGTTCGATAAATTGTATTACACTTTAATAAATACTTCTGTGTATTTTTTTGTTTGCTCTTAAGCTCAGCTTAACTTTGTCAAGGAAACCATTTCACAAGAGGGTATGTTACAACCTACTATCAGCAATACTCCTTGTTTATTAGAATCTGAAGATGTCCTTGTTGCATCAAATATAAATATATATTATATTTACATTTCCTTCTTAGCTTTTCAATTTAGGTGAGTGTATTTATAGATAATGCCATTATTGTCACCACTATTACAATCCTCAGTGCAACTGGTATTTTCCTTCCATTAGATGCATACAAATTAGACAGCATCTTAAAAGAGGTGTACTGTTCTTTAAAAAGAAAAAAAAAAGGAAATATGTATATCCATGGATTGAGATCTAGGAATTCTGTAAGAGATTTTTCTGTTTTTTAATATTTCAAAAAACCTGAAAAATGTGGTCCCTTTTTGCAGTGCTACTCTCTACTGGGGGACAAGAAAATAACAAAATATGCAACTCTGAAAGGAAAAGAGCCCAAAGAAAACCTGCTTGTTAGCTCATTAATCTGTTTAGTAAAGATCTGTTTTAAAATGTCTGAGCACTGTACAATATCATACAAAAGCAATCTTCAGCCTTCAAAGCAGCTGGTACATTTTTTCAGAGATCTATTTGTCCAACTAACAGTCTGCTGCCTCAGCGGGCCTTGGTCTTGGTCACTTGCGGTCATCAATGGTTTTAATGAATTCCACCGCTGCTGTGAACTGCATCCACCAGTAGGACTCTTCTCCAGACAGACAGCTGGCATAAAAGCTACTGATATACTGGACAGTGGACAGCAAACAGGGTGGATTTGCCTAGAGAAGTGAAAACCAAAAAGATTCAATTACTCAGATCTACAGCTCTGAAAATCATTTCACTTTTCTTCAAATGTTTTTCTGTGAAGGAGATACTGGTTCGTCAGAAAATCATCCCAAAATTCTTTTTTGGAAGTAATTTGTAAAACCTAGTCACCCTGAGTAGCAACAGTATAAAGGAAAGGCAACCCAGGTTTTATCCTAGCTGGACACCACATAAGGAAATAAATCGTATGCAAACTGAGTTATATCTGGTTAGGAGGTCTTGGCAGAATCAACAGAAGAAGAAACAAAAAAATGACAATATGGCCTCTGTTGCACGAGGTAACACAGGTAACTGTTTTTTCGCCTTATTCCACGTAAGAGAAAAGACAAGCTAAGGCCTTTTCCTTAAAACTAGATTAGGCTGGCTCTGCAAAGTGACTGTCTACATAGATCATGTGTGGAAAAGAGAAGAGCAGCAGTCAAAAGAGGAGCTGTGATGGCTGATCGCAAACTCATCCTAAAGGTCTCTGACTCCAAGAGTTCAGGTTGCAGAAATATTGCGAACATTAAGAATTAGTACGATTATATGCCAAATACACTTTAGACATTAAATTAAGAACTGCTCTCAACAATCGTTTTTTAGTCTAATATTTGATTAACTTAGATGTGTTAATCTTTAGATAAAGTATCGAGAACCAATGGACGGGCTGAGCTGACTGGAACACGTGACTGATGATACTGTCACTTCGTGGGTATGTGCTCCCAAACTGCAGGGTTCCCCCCAAAATTGTTCTAAATAAACCTTTTTAATGATAAAACTTTAATCTTAAAGTAAAAAAAAGGACAATAAATGTCAGTATTTTAAAAACTAATATGTTACAACTACAAAATAAGCTAAAAAAGGAGTGACATGATTGGTAAATTTGTCTATGTGACAAGTACTATGAAGAATTCAGTGTGAAAGAAGACAGTAAAAGCACAATAAAAAGAACCTGCCCTCATTCAATAATTATACACTAAGTCCCAACTGTGTGCCAAGCATTGTTTAGGTGCGAAGGATGTATCAGTGTGAATAACCAATCCCTAAACTCATGTAGTTTGTATGCTTTAACCACAAATTCTAGGCACTGCTTTAAAAGCTGACAGTGTTCAGGAATCTAGTCCTTCCATCCTTTCTTTTGAAAACTCTCACTTTTGGACAGAACAAATCTTAACACTAGACACCTTCTTTCTGGATACTACAGAGCTTGAAATGTAGAAAAGAGCTGAATCCTCTAACATCGTGTGAAGTCCTGCACTACCCTGCTCAGAATGCCAAATAAGCTCTTTTAACTAATAGTAGTAAGGAGCCTACCTTTATCAACACAAAAACCAAAACGGGGACAAAATCATCTGCTCCTGGGACAGAGTCTTCATTGGCCAGGCTCAGAAGGTTCATGATAGTAGAGCACATTCTCAGGATGCACTGCACTTTGTCCCGGGGGGTTTTGTAAGCACTTATTGTTCTGATTTCTGATTGTGCAGATGGCCATGGTGCCTCCCGAAGATATACCTAAGTGAGACCACAGACAGGCAGATCTTTACCTTAAAGGCAACCACAAGTAGCGACCACAGCAACCTTTATGTCAGGAGGCTACCTTTTCCTTTCTCCAGGAAAACCATGTTACTGTTCTTCCCATTCCACCCAAAACTGAGGATTAATTTTCAAACTGTAATTTGCTTTGCATATAAAACAACCCAGATATCCATTAATAGACAAAGGGAATACAGTAACAAAACCTAGAGTTCATAAAATTTCAAACAATTATCTTTCTTAAATAGCCAAGAATAGAACATCTGTTTTTTTTTTATACTCTAGCTGATTCCAAAAGCACAGACAAGCTACTAAAAGAATATACTTTAAAAAATGAATATGTACCCTTGTTATAGTAGTTCTAGAAATAACACATTTGTAAAATCAAAGATAATTAAAAATATTATGCCAATTAATAATCCATTAGTGGGAATTTTAATGAAACAAGCAGAAAGCTCAACTACCTTGTACTATCAATAACAAAAAGGTAATTTTGAGGCCACATTATGGATTCAATTCCCTCTCCTGGAACAGTGGTTATCCTTCTTGGAGTGCCACAGGACTCTTTCTTCAAAGGTGAAGTTTCTGCACAGCCTGACTATAAAAACAGCAATGCAGAGCACCGCCCCAGGGAGAGCAGGGCTGAGTGCCAGAAGCCCTTCCTGCATACCTAGTGGCTTCAGAGGAGGGGTTCCTCCATGCTGGCCCTCCCTCCTTGCTACTACTCATGGCCCTCTCCATGCCAGAGAATTTCAGCCCTCAGAAGCACATTCAGGAACTTTATAATTAGAGTGAATTACAACCTGTGCAAAGGGTGTTCTATATTTTTATTAAATTCTAATTCTTGAAAAACCTGTAATACATACATGGTATACCAAGTAACTTTTAGTTAATAGTATCACCCATGCTATAAAACCTGTATTACCTCTGGTATCTGAAGAGCTCTGTGGTTTGCAGTCACTACTTTAGACAATCTCTGAATATGTTCATGAAGAACCCTGAAAACATCCCAAGAAGTACATATAAATATACATTTCAGGTACACAAAAAGTTATAACTGATCTTTGCAAAACATTAAAAAACATTTTAGACATTTCTAAATACAGATTGAAATTACAGTTGAGACTGTAAGTATTCTTCTAGGTCAAAAAAGTCTCATATTTAGCACCTGCGTAGAAATGCTGAGAGAGCCAAGGGGATGTAGGGAGGATGAAAGTCCTACTTTCCTGGACCGGGACAGCATTCCAAAGGATAAAGGAGAGGAGTCCTTAGCCCAGGAGTTGCTTGGACACACTCTTTAATAATAAATAAGCTGAGAGGAAATAGAGGGATCACAAGCCAGAAACTAAAGATTGGAATGGAAAAGGGACTTTGAGAACACCCAACTCATTTTGTAGATGAAAATAATCAGGCTTAAAAAGGTAAAGAATTTGCCTAAGGCCACAAATGGATCAGCAGCAGGGGCTAAACACAGCTTTCCTGGTTTCCAGAACACCTTGACTCTCCACTTGATAAAACCTGCAGAAACGCCATAGGGCTATGGGTAGGAATAATCTACTTCAAGGCTGCTCTTTACAGGAATTACAGTTTGAATGCCCCTACTCCTTATCCTATGCCTGAAGCCCCAGGCTGGTGCTCTGCACAGGAAACAGGACCCAGGTGGTGTACATAAGTGCCAAGGCCTGGGGTGGGCTAGCAGCCTCTGAGAGCTGCACAGGTGAGGGGGCAGGTAGAAATGATACTAATCCATTCACACGAAAGTGAGTTCTCTCAAGTACATATGCGGTATCTTAAAATTTCCATTAAAAAAACTTATATAAACCACTAATGACCCACCCTGAGGTTCTGCTACATGGTCCCCTTGAGAGTCACTGGCACAGTGAGCCACTGTTATTGTCAGGAAGCATGGGAGCAACTTCAACAAGGTTGTGAAGCAGTGCTCAAAAAAATCGCAGATGAGGAAAAATAAAAATGCTAAGTCATCCATAGCCCTACTACCCAAAAATAACCACTGTGACCATTCCAGATGTATATTTAGGATATACTTGTTTTAAAAAAACAGCTTTATTGAGATATAATCCACATACCACACAATTCCAGGTATTTCTGATATTAAAATATGTAACTGTTCATTGCTACATGTATAACGAGCATGTATTAGCCGTCCAGCTGCGCTTGACACTGTAATAGAGTGGGTGAATAAAAACACTGTGTTCCTGCTCTCACGTTGGGAATGATCCAGTCGGGGAGAGAAGCATTCATCCAATGATCATCACATAAACCAGCGGTTCTCAAGACCAGGAGCTGAGTTTGCCTCCAGGGGACATGTGCCAATGTCTGAATACATTTTTGGTTGTTACAATTTGGGGGGAGGTGTTACTGGCATCTAGTGTAGAGGCCAAGGGTGCTGCTAACCATCCTACAATGCACAGGACTGCCCTCTACAGCAAAGGATTTTCTGGCCCAAAATGTCAATAGCATCAGGTTGAGAAACTGTGACTCAAACAAATGTAAAATTGCAACTCTGGCAAGCACTGTGAAAGGTACACAGGCCTGGGAGCCCTAACAGCAGATTTAACTTGTCAGAAAGGTATGGAAAGTTTCCCCAATGAAGTGACACTTGAGTCAAGATCTGAAGGGTAAGTAAGAGTTGATCACATGAAGAAGGAAGGGAGGAATATTTTAGGCAGGGTAGAACGCAGTCTCTTCCCAAAAGACCTTACTAATCTATACTCCTTCAAGCCTAACTCCCCATATCCCTGAGAACACTGGATATTATCATTCTTTTTGATCTTGTCAGTCTGATGGGTGAAAAATGGTAACTGATGCATTTCTTTTTAGTATCAGATACTGTCTTATGTATACGCTGCCTAACGTATGCAGCTACCTGCTGTATCCCTACAGAGTTCAACAGGGGCACTAAACAGAGAAGCACTCACTGGTCACGAAGTATGTCCCCATCCTGATTAGGGTAGAAAGCAAGCTTGAAAATCCGATTCATCACGCTTCGCTCAATGGCCAGCTGGGCATCCTGAAGCTGCTCTTCACTGGCATTTTGCCATATGACATCCTGAGCCATTGCCCCATAAAGAAACTGCAGAAAATCTTCTACCTGAGCAGTTTTATCATCAGCTGCTGTGAGTTTCTGAAAGTCTCCAATGCAAAATAATAAAAAGTTTCAGTAAATTATCTGAATAATTTTAAAAAGGAAGTTATAGAAATAATTTTAATCACTAGCTATGCAGATACCATAATCTAAAGCCAAAGGTATGTCTGGGTTTGGTTTATTTTAGAAGAATATGCAGGCAAATCATTAAAATCAAGAAAAAAATAAGACATACATCCAAGTTTAAGAGCAAGGAGTTTGTTACAAAAACAATTCATTTTAAAAAGTGAAAAAAATTTTATAGATTCAGAAAGTTGTCAATTTTCCCAATTTTTTATTAACTACAGATATTCAATCCAGGTTAAAAAGGTAATCTATTTGTTTGACATCAAAAGTTAATTATTAAGAATCTATAAAATAACTCTCGGTATTTAAGGAACTGTTCTAAGGCATGTAGGTACTCAAAACAAAAAATTCCAAAATCTTTTCAATAATATACAGCTGAAGAGGCATTTAGGTACCGTGAATGAATTCTCTGATCTTCTTTTCTTTGCTCTCAAGCAGTAACCTCACACAGACGGTAGTAAAGTATCTATTGGCCACCTCTTTGTCCCGCAAAACCCTTTGTAGTAGTCTTTCCAGGTGAGCCTGTGTGGTCTGCAGTCCTTGTCGACAACGAGTTAGATAAGCGATATACGGGGCCCTCTTTCTAAAAGAAAAAATGCATTGCAGGCTATCAGATATACACAGTGCACAATTTCTTTGGAAAATTATTTCATAACCCTTGGTTTTACAAATTGGCATGTCTGGCTGTAGACAATTTTCTGCAGGACTAATCATGCTGTCAGCTCAAGAAACAGAATTAACTTGCATGTAACACGGTTTATAAAGAAAATGTTCTACATCCTACTTTGGTGAGTAGTGTCTGGGTCATAGAAGCTTGCAAGCAGCCATCTAAGATACTCCACTGGTCTCACTCCATCCGGAGCAAGAAAGAGTGAAGAAAGCCAAAGACACAAGGGAAAGATTAGTCCAAAGGACTAACGGACCAAAAGTACCACTGACTCCACCAGACTGAGTCCAGCACAACCTGATGGTACCTGGTATCACCACCAACTGCTCTGACAGGTATCACAATACAGGGTCCTGGACAGAGATGGAGAAAAATGCAGAGCAAAATTCTAACTCAAAAAAAAAAAAAAAAAAATAGACTTATTGATCTGACAGAAACCGGAGAAACCCCGAGAGTATGGTCCCCGGACACCCTCATAGCTCAGTAATGAAGTGAATTCTGAAGTTCACCCTTCAGCCAAAGATTAGACAGGCCCATAAAACAAAACAAGACTAAAATGGGCATACCAGCTCAGGGACAAGGACAAGAAGGCAGGAGGAAACATGAAAGCTGGTGATGTAGAACCCAAGGTCGAGAAGAGGAGGGTGTTGACATGTCATGGGGGTGGCACCCAATGTCACAAAAACAATGTATTGTTTAATGAGAAACTAATTCACTCTGTAAACCCTCACCTAAATACAAAAAAAAAAATTATCTTGCATGTTTGTGAAAAATACTATCTATTGGGCTGAACACTTAGCAACCTAACTCACTAAATGTTACTAAGTCCCTTTGCATAGTTGGTCCACTTTATATTGAAGCATGATCTCCACATTGGTAGGTTATCATATTTACCAGAAACTGCACTATGTCATTAAACATTCCCCACTGATTATTTACTTATGGTCTAAATATAACAATCATTGGAGCACCTGTTCCCCAAGCCTCAATGTCTCTTCATGTCCTAAGCATCTCAGTTAGTTTTTCTCCATAACCATTAGCCAAGGACTGGCAGCAGACAAAGGGTAGCCATTCCTAAGCCTACTCCTGATTCTCTGATCCATGGAAGTAGTCTTTCCCATCACCCCTGAAAAAGGAAAATGATATCCTAGCTATTCTGGCCTCACAATACAGCCATACTAAAGCTGCGTTAGTGCAAAGCTAAAGTAAACCATGTTACTCTACTAGTAAGAGCAGCTTGTTTATGACTACATTTCTGGGGTAAATAATCAAATGTATTCCTCAGAAATCTATACCCAGGAAAGCATAGCCAAGCATTCTGCAGTAAGCCTAGATTCGTTTCTGAATAATGACTGAAGAGAAAATACAGATGCAATTCAGGTCTAAGAGCTGAACAGGTTGGGTCAATTACCTGTAGTCCTCAGCAATAGATGCCAGCAGTTTCCTACAAGTCCTATTATCAAAGCGGCATACACAACGCATTGTTTCTTGAAGTTGAGCCATTAAGTTCTTATCTTGTAAATTAATTGCTTCAGCTATTTGAACTTTTAAGAAGCATACAATTTCATTGTCTAAACAAATGAACAAAAAATACTAGTAAGAAATCTGTTACTGTTGAGAATTTCCATGGGCACATATAGCTGTAACAGCTCTGCATACAGCTCTGGTTTACCATGTATCATTAGCTATATTACCACTCCCATATATAGAACCATTTAATTATAGAACTGATTAATGAACCATCAATAATCAAAGTGCCCTTAAGTGATGTAATATAAATCCATTACACTGAACCATATGGAAGTGCTGTACAGAACTAAACACAGTTAAATACTGGCAATTTCATATAGTTCAACCTATAAATATAGGAACAAATAAACTATCATGCAGCAACTTACCTTCTGGGTCTGTGTGGTCTGGTAAACCATTCCTTGAATGGGTTAGCACTGGGAAGGCAACAGAATCCGCAGAGCAAAGAGCAAGCCTCAGTTTCTTTTTTGCATCTCTGAAGAATGAGATTTACAAAATGTATTAATAAAATATACTAATACTAACAAAAAACACTAACATATTAATTTTCTTAACCAGAGATGGTCACATTTTAGAAACATTTACTACAAAAATCAATATGCTACCTGAGGACTCAAATGTTCCAAATGGACAGAAATAAAGATAATTTTTAACTTGCTGACACCTCACTTAAAGGAAGAGAGTTTCTAGTTACCCATGAAGCAAGGCTGTGAAAGTACTCTGGGCAAGAATCATTCTGTAAAGTCCTCAGTCAAACAGCAAATCCTTTCTAACTTCTGTCATATGCTGAGCTCTATGCTGGGTATGTGGCAAGAGTACAAAGATCATATTATGCCAGTTGGAGGGGACCACAGAGGTCATCAGACCCCACCACCACCAAAATAAGAATTGAATCCTTTCCACCTCATCTCTGGAGAAACGCTGATCCTACCACAAGACAAGCTCGCCATCTGACAAGAAGCCTTTTCAATTGCTCTGTGTTTGAAAGTTTTTTGTATCGAGCCAAAATCGGCTTCCATTTAACTTTGAACTGCTGACTAAATACTACCTGGTGGTAGAGCACACTTCAGTAAGGTGTCGCCCTCCACAACAATGCAGTTCTTCATACTGGGAGATACAACTGAGTTTCTTTTATCTGCTATAACCTGTGGCCCTTTCTGTGGGCATGGAACACAGCTTCTTTAGAATGTCCAGACCCACCATCCAAAGACAACAACCTAAGTAAACACCTTCGAGAACAGGGCAGTTTGCTCTTCCTCTGCAGGCAGACGCACTTGCCACCTGATCTGACTAGCTCGGAATCTTTCCCTATTCGTTTTCTTCCTATAAAATGACTAATTTAGAAATCAAGCTGATCAAATATAACATTCACCCACTTTGCAAAGGCTCTTATGAAATATATAATGGTAAAGTGACCTGGTGAATTTAGCAAAATAAAATAAGTCATGGTCAGAAAATAAAAATGCTGTCTCACTCTCCTCCTAATTTTACTATAGAAAAAAAGTTATAAAGCCTCACGTTACTTGTAAATAATATGCTGTTTGGACTTTGCTTTAAAATGACATGGGGGGTTACATATGAAACAATACTGGCCATGGATTAATTAACTGTTGAATCTGGGTAACGGGTCCATCATTGTATTCTTCTATTTTTGTATATTTCGAGAATTTCTATAATAAAAAAGTTAAAAAAAGAGAGAAGGAGAAGCAGCAACAGAGATAAAACCTTGTAACTCCACAAAAAATGACTGGTGTCTTAAAACTGATGCTCCTGGCAGGGAAAGTAGAGGTTCCTATGAAACAAAGGCCCCTAAAGTCATGTTCTTTCTCAAGCCCAGTTAAAAAGACCTGCCCAGGGCATGAAGGAATGACAAACTGAGACGGCTCCAATTAGTTTACTGGGGACAGCTAGTCATTCAACAATGTGGCAGTTGATCCTGCCTAATTATCTCAGTCCCCCCCCGGACATTTCTCACATGGGCTGGTAGCTTTGAATGGACAGAAGCACTGCCACTTGTTTCATTTAAATTACTTATGTGCCCCTTGTGTGCATGTGAGTTTTTTAACCCTGAATTAAAGCCTTCATCTACAGCAGGAAAAAAAAAAAAGGCATTTCATTCTTATCTCTCTCGGTTATATACATTTATCAGGTGACTCAATCACTTGAGTAACTACAACGGTAACCAAAAGTGCAAACCCAAAAATCCTAAATTCTGTAAGAGGAATTACCTGTAAGAGAAAGCCGAGTCCTGGGGGTGGGCTGCTTGGCTCGCAGAGTCTGGGAGGTCATCAGCCGAGATGTTCTGCAGTGCTTCATCACGAGGAGAGTCATGTGCACTTTCCCCATCACCCATAACCTCTAAACAAACACATCCCCCAAAAAAGGATAGCCAGGTTAACTCTGGGGTATTCTGCCACTAATAAGTATTCAAAGCACCTCATTGACAAATCAGTACTATATTGTGCAATAAGAGTAGAGTTCTTTAAAAAAAAAAAAAAACCTTCAAGCATTTAAACTTAAGTTATTGATAGCAACAATAATATATCAAGAGATCAGTTGTTTTGAGAAGAAAATGGTTTTACTTCTTGTACCAACCCTAACATAGAACAATTAAAGTCTGTATTAACATAATAAAGTTAATATTCTGTAGTCAGAATCACTGAACCACAGAATTGAAAGGGACCTCAAAAATTATTTTACTTAACACCCTCATTTTATAGACATGGAATTCTGCCCGGTCAGAAAATGGCTTGCTGTAAATCCCTTGGTTAGCTAGTGGCTGAGGTGGACCAAATGCTCAGGTCTCCTGATTCTCCTGACAAGAGTTCCTTCCACTATACTCACAAATGAGCCACGGGGCTAACTCACAAATGCAGCAAGGACAGATCTGTGTTCTCAGAGCTGTCTTTAGTTTTTAATTAATCAATCAAGGGTAGACAATACGCACACATATAAAATCAAAAAGAATAAAAAGGTAATAAAGATATTGCGGTTTTGGGGAAAATATCCTTATTCTTACACGATAACTTAATTTCAAATGCTTCAGGAAAAAAGAACACGTGGCAAAAATTGTTAAGTCTAGTAGTGAATATATGGACCTTTACTATTCTTATAATTTTTCTGTTACTCTAAACTTTTCGAAATAAAAAAAGTGTGGGAAGGAAAGTTCTCCTCTTCCCTTGCCCCCTGTAGTGTGCCTGAGTCTTCCTCAAGGCCAACTCATGTTACCAGTTTCTTATGAATTCTCCCAGGGACACTCTATGCACATTCAAGCATAAATATATACAGTATACTATTTATGCATTTATACACTTTTGTTACCCACTTAATTTATTTTGGGGACTATATCATATTTTCTAACAAGCTATTCAGTATTCCACTGTGAGGAAAACAGAATCCTTTAAAAAATAAGTCCCAAGCAACAATGGATAACCTGTCCTAAGAGTCTGCTTCCACATGTATACTGAATCTAAATAACCAGATAAAAGCACAGTTCTGCAGACTATGAAAAAGAACCTCCTCCCATTAAAAAAAAAGCACACCCTAAATTCCCTCTGGGCCAGTAACCTCGGCCTTATGGGATGACAACTCGAACGCAGCTGAACATCTGGGCATACCCAGGCATAGTGGGAGAGTATAGAGAGGGACAGCAATTCAATTTGATTTGGTTTGAAATACACATTCCTCTAGCTATTCTTTCTTTTAAAGACTACTTTTAATTACCTTTATCATTGTGATACAAAAGTTACTATTCAAATCTTTATCATAATTATCACCTGTACTTTCATAGTTTGCCATTGCTCCTTCACTGGGGCTGGTTCGTTTAATGGCATTCCTGTATTTGTCCAGAATATCCTCAGCGACCTGAGCTTGTGCACTGAGTCTAGGGCTGGGATCATCTGCAGGGGGAAAGGACAGTATGTGAATTAGCTCCCTTTGGTTTGTACCAATGCTGATGTTAGTACGACACCAGTAGCACAATCCCAAGGGTGGATTAGGAGGTAAGACTTAAAAAGAGCACATATCTCAATGTTAAGAGGCACCATGCAGCTGCCTACTCATCCCATTTCTAGGTCTGAGAGCCTTGTGAAAGCAGGAGACTGGGAGGAGTAGCTCCACTTTCTCATCATTGCCAGAATTCTGCATGACAGTGTCAAAGTTCAGTGCAGACTGAATGGATGACGGTTTCTAAAGTGCTTAGACCCAGATCACAGTTATTAGCAATTCATGCTAACAGAACTTTCAACAATGCGTTTTTATATGCAGACTCCACTTATTCAGACATCTCCATGCTGAAGGAGGAAAAAAAGAGGTAAAGTATCCAAACTTTAGAATTAAGCCCTTTTATATAATAATAAAAAATTTCTTACTCCATTTTCCCTTAATGAGTTTCTCTCTCTACATCACATTTGAGAACTACAGATGTTTATATTCTGTCTCACTAAGTCTCACCATGACAGTGCAGCTGCTGGAATAGAGCACTTTTGTGCTGCAATGGTGTCAGAGGCACTCCTAGATAATCTAGACATTCTTGGGGAGTGCTGGAATTGTACCTGGGATGCACAGAGAAAAAGCTTATCACAATCACAAATGCAGCACTGTTTATTGACAGGACTGTTACATCCTGTCAACAAAATCAGCACATTAAAAATACTTTCCTGGAGTCTAAAACGGTAGAGTCATTAATTAACTGGGTTGTCAAAGCAAAGAATTGCTACAGATCTATGGGACAAAATTAAGTTCCATAGTCAGACAAACTCTACAGACAGCTCTAGGCCAAGCAGTTAATCATACACGTTCACATTCTAGTAGAATCCCATTTTGTGTTTGTGTGTGTGTGTATTTTAATAGCAGCTATTATTAACAATAGCCAACATTAAGCACTTATCAAGTGCCAGGAAGTACTATTTACCCAAATTTTATAGTAGAGGAAACAAAGGCACAGAGAGGTTAAGTAGCAAGCCCACAAGCTCTTCTTTTGTTTCTACGAAACAAACATTTGGTATTCATATCTTGTAAAGTAGTAAACTATGGAGAAAGGGTATTTCCGAAGTAATTTAACCTGTCTGCTATAATGTATTTGAAGGCATGATAACATATTCCTAACTAAATATGACCTTTTTCAAAATATAAATTGACAAAACCTTTATCATTTCAGAGTCTTTTGGGGCAGGGGGAAGTACTTCTTGGCTATTGGTTTCGAGTGTGAGGGAAGGCTCTGAAAAAGGGGTGGGACACTTTGACTAAACACAGTAAAAGCCACAATATTGCTTATGCCCTTTATTACTATCACACCATTCTTGTAAATGTTATCCCAGGGAAATAATTAAAACCAACAAACAAAAAATGCTATCAATACAAAGCTGTGTGCAGCATTTTCATAGTAAAAAATTAGAAACAATTTAAATATCCAAATGAAAGAATGTTGATGCTGTAGCAGAATATGATTATTTTATAGCCAATAAAAATGATTAAAAAACCAGCTATGTCTAGTAGAAATAAGGAGAGGGTTTATGAACAACATGTGATTAAATAAAAATAAAAAGCTACATACATACTCTGATTTAATCATGAAAAAACCACATACAGATATGTGAAAAGATGGGAGAATATAAAAAAAAGCAATTAGGGTGGCAGGATTATGGACAGACTGGTAAGCAATTTTCCTTTCATAACATTTTTAAATTGATTTAGTAATTTTTAAATGGGTCATTAATTAGGTCTGGATACCAATGTCTGCATCCGAAGGGAATGTAAACTGCTTAAATCATACACCAAGAAAATAAATTATTTCATGAAAAAAAGTTACTGTTTTCTAGCTAGCTTCTAGTCTCAGCACCACGAATCAAGAAGAATATTAAACAAAGGCACAAGTAAAAATGAGTACCTTCTCCAAAGTTATTCAGTATTTTAAAAACAAGAAATTTCATTAAGAATATCTCCCTTTGTAAACTTTGGTGTTATACTAACACTAGTAACATAAATACCCCGCCAAAAGGACAATGTCTTTCCAATTCTTCCCAGTCAGACTGTAAGTTCCTGAAGAACAGGGGTCATGTGCTACTGGACTTAATACCCACAACGCTTAGCACAATGCCTGGCATGAGTCAGATATTCACCAGGTACCTACTAACTGAGCAAAGTTAAGTGCCTGACTGCTCTCAGCAGGAAACTATGGCCTATAAGCACATCTCCCTGCTGTTCAAAACCCTGTATTTCAGGGAGGTCACCATATCAGATAAGGCAGGGATGTACATTAGGACACAGAAATAGACCTAAACATATAGGACTAAATATTAGAATAAAATGCATTAAAATGGGATTCTACCTGCACTATGCTGAACTCTTTGAGGAGGATGTTCTTTTGAAACTTATCCCATTTTTATATAATTTCTTCATTTTAACTTGGTAGGATAACATATTTAAAATCAAGATAAGAAAAAAAGAGGTGAGAAATTAACTTCCCCCTAGATGCGCCATAGCCAGGGGAAATAGTACACTACTACCAAACTCAGGCTGGGTCATTAACACTACCTCTCAAACTTTTCCCTTCTAGGACACTCGTTCATAACGTGCCACAAAGAATCTGCAGAAATACAAATGCCGAAGAAGGTAAGAACTCAACTCCTAGTTATACTTTCCTCTGGTTAGACTGCAATGTTAAAATGGTTCAAGCTGAAAAAAACTGGTAAAGTTTATAAAGCTTTTATTATAATGGTTGGCATTTATGATACTGTTTGAATAAATACTTTATTACCAAAAAAGAGAACATTCGGTAAAACAGGATTTCACTGTGATCCTGAATAATCAAGAACAAACTATAGATGGAAATAAATTTAGAGTTCTATGATCAACATTAGAGAAAACTTCTCAATCAGTGATCCAAAAGATACGGCATGCACAGTACCAAAACCGTCACCAGACTTTCCTAAAAAGCACCATGTTTCATCATCCCACTAAGTGTCGAGTTGAATGATATGCCTAGAGGCTCACGATCAGGGGCCTCATCATAAACAGAAGTTATGATAATGAGGATGATGATGGTGGTGGCGGTCTGCAGGAAGAGCACACTGAGCTTCACTGTGGCCATCAAATGGAAACCACAGTGCTATGAAGAACATAATCCCCACTGTACACACACACTCTTCTAAAAAAGGCAACGCTTATGGCACCCAAGAAAAAGTGTTATGAAATATGTGCTCTGGGAATGAAGGAGCCAGGAAGTCCATGGGTCTACAAACCTGTGAGTGTTGAGAATCTGTCAGGCCCCAGATCATCTTTGTCTTTTTCTTGTTTTTCTTTCTTTCTAAATGGTATAGGAGCTGGAAATTAAATAAAGTCAGTAGTGTGACATATAACATACTGCACTACTCGGAAGACAGCAGTCATTTTGGAGTTACTGGTGGGCCAATATTTCTAAGTGAGAGGAGGCTGAAAAGTTTAAAAGCTAAGGAATCATGAGCGTCAATTGATAATTGTTCTTAAGATAGCATTGAAGGTTCTTAAATTAGCTTTCAGAATCTGCTTTGGGGTCAAGAATGATTTAATAGGAACTCATTGGAAATAAGTAAAAACCACTGCCTCTTAACCTCTGCTCATAAACAACACACTCAAAACTCAGAGCATCATTCTCTCCTCCTCCTCCTCAAGTGGGCTTGAGTATGGCGTGAAAGCAACTTTCCTCAGCTCCTCAGTGCCACAGTTCTTGAGAGAGGCCTTTGGAAGAAGTCTCTAGTTTTAATCCTGTATGATCCCTCCCCTCAGGAAGAGATGCTTCTGCCAACTCAAATCTCTTGTGATGCCAGGCTATCACAAAAAAAAAGCAAACAATTGTATACATTTGCCTTCCAAAATAAACACTAATATTTAAGGTATAAACATTCTCAATGAACACAGACATAAAAAACTTAAATTTATTCCAGGAATGTAAAGGATGACTTTTCAGTATTTAATTACCAGCAACATTCCTTTTTTCCTGCAGTAATTAACAGCAATACATAACTATGTTATAGGGTATTTAAACAACCGTGACCTGCATGATTTCCATTACTGAAACCACTATCACTTCCTGCAAAGAACAAGAACTGTCATTTCTAAAGCTCTGCTTTAGTATCCACTGACTGGAACCATTTTATACACACTAAAAACAGGTGGAAATTTAGGCCCAGCAAGCCTCACAGAGCAGTTGAGATACTGGGTCTCTGAAAGAGATTTTGGGGCTTTGCTTCTTGTCACTTATATTGCATTCTAATACTTTAATAGAATTACCTTTAGGCATGGCTGAAACAAAACGTTTTCTCCACCATGGTCTGTTCCTGTCTGATTTCTCATCATCGCTATCTTTGCGTTCTTCAGCCTGTAGAAAGAGTTTGATGCTTTATTTGGAGTTGGGTAGCAGGATAAATTACTATGAAAAAGAGTTCAGTAAGTCTGTGAAATGCAAAAACCACTCCTGTTTGCCTTAAAACTGCTCTTATTGCCATGAAGCCAAATTCAAAAAATCAAAGTGTACCTTGTAAGCATCAGACTGTGATCGCCTTGATGGCAAGCACTACCTCATTATTCTTAGTAATTCCAATGCCTGATACAGAGCCTGGCACATAGTAGGCACTCAATTAATACTTACTGAATGAATAATGGTTAAATGCAATACAAATAAACTCCAGAGTGGTAGCAGAGGTGGTGGTGGTAGTACTAATAATAAATCCGTGTATGTATTACGTGCAAATGCTGAGAGTAAGGATATATATTATCTCGTTTAATCCTCAGAGTTGCCTTAAAAGATAGGCACCATTATGAAGTTCTTTTTATCAATGAGAAATTATCAGGCTAAAAAGGTTACCTCCCTATCCTTCCCAAAGTTACAGAGCCTATATGTGGCACAACTGGGACTCAAGCCTAGATGTGACCAACTCCAAAGTTCATGTTCTGAACACCAATTACATTATCATTAAGGCTACATATCAAAGGGCCTGGACAGTAATTGCCTTTACTGGCCTATCATGTGACCTAGTTCTTCATCTACAAAACTGGGAGAGCCAAAGCAGACAGATGAGGGCATCTGTGCCAGGGAAGCGTTGGCAGTGGGAATGCAAAACTGGTTACATACAGGGGGACTGATCAAGTAAGTAAATGCATGAAGAATAATGAAAGTAGGTTTCTCACTGTTGGAGAAGAGAGTTATACATACAGAAAGGGAGAAAGATAAAATTAGATTTCGTGTTGTTGGACTGGAATTGACTGTACTGGTGTGAGCTTATGGTCCTCAATATAAATATGTACATAGATATGTACAGAAATAAAAACAAATGTAAACATATGTATGTATATGTGCATACATATATTCCCTAGTTCTGCCCACAGAGAGAGATTCTGGGAGCAGCAACACCTCTATAGCAATTAGCACACTTAGTACTCAAATCTTGAGTTCTAAAAACAATTTTCCATTAAAAAGAATAAAGGTTCATTGGAGAAATAGCTGATTCCAGGGCAAGGGCAGGCTAAGTACAAGACAAGCTTGGCACATTTTGTGCCAGAAAGCAATGAAATGTTCAAAGAGTGACAGGGCTATCAGGAGCCAGCTTGAAGGGGCGCCCACTGGCCAAATCAGTAACAAGTGAGCTTTAAAATAAATGATAGTAGTAATAAACCTATTGACTAAAATAGAAAACTACAAGACTACAGATATAAATTAATAAGTTGATACATTAGAAATCTGATGAAGAACAAAATATTTACATAACTTCAAAGTACTTCTCCACAAAGTACTTATTAATTACAAAGTGGAAAAGAGTAACTTTACAGCAGCAAAGACTGGCAGAAAACACCTCCATCAAGTGATCTAAATGAATACCATACTGATGGGACAAATCAAAATTGTGCAGTGATGGAATGCAATGAAAAGAATGCAGTGTTACTTTAGTGATATTCTTGCCAAAGACGAATGACCTGAATCTAATTATGAGAAAACAGCAAACAAACTAAAAGTGAGGAACATTTTACAAAATAAGTAGCCTATAATTTTCAAGAGTGTCAAAGCCACCAAAGTCAAGGGAAAACTGTTCTAGAGTGACAGAGACTAGAGAGACCTGACAACTAACACAGCACATGATTCTGAAAGGGATACTTTCACCATAAAAAATGGCACTGGGGTAAGTGGGGAAATAATGAACAGTGTCTGAGGATGATATAGTAGTAACGTATCAATGTTAATTTCTTGATTTTGGTGGCTGTACTAGGAGTATTCAGAGATGATGGAACATCAGGTTGGCAACTTACTCTCTAACAGCTCGGGGAAAAAAAGTTCTTTGAATTGTGCTTCCAACTTTTTTATAACTTCGTGATTGTTTCAAAATAAAATACCTCATCTAACCATCCCAGAGAGATACTGTGAGGTTTAAACAAAATTAGATATAAAATTGTTTGGAAAAAAGAGTCACAAAATGCAAAATACTATTACTACAAAATCAAAGTTGCATAGGTTTCCTGTGGGTTATGATCATTGCCTATCAGATTGACAAACCATCTTTAATCATGATTATTGGCCATCTTTAATCCTAGATTCATATATTTCACTTTAATTCCAGACATCAAGAGAACTAAGCCAATAAAACACTAAAGCTGACCACAGTTAGCAAATTCTTCTACACAGCCTGTGTCCATACCTCTCCTCTCAAGGAGTCCTTACTCGGGGATGAAGATGATGAGTGAGGTGCAGCCACCAAAGAAGTAGCACCAATGGCTGCAGCCGGAGGGAGTTCTCTCTCTTCATTCCCTGGACGTCGGTTCCAGCTAGGGTCACTCATGGGTCGTCGGACAGAAGACACTATATCAGAGCTCCTGCTGCGAACTAGTCTCTCAGGGTACGAATGTCTTTGCTTGAATGCCTCCAATTCAGCTGGAGTTAAAATATGTGAACCAAAGTTTGGCAACCTGGCCTCATGTCCTCCCACTGCTCCTTCTAGGATTGGGGGATCCGGCGGTGGATGCGATGGCCTAGCATAGTGAACCTTTGGTCTTACCACAGCAGGAGCCCCTTGAACACAGAAAAAGAGTTTTGCAACTGAGACACAAATGATCCAACAAAGGCGTTAAAAAAGGGTATTGGTTTCTTTCTTCTGCTCATGCCCAAGACAAGAGTCAAGAAGTTCATTTCCCTAGTTTACCTTCATGTGAAGACAGTGGATCAAACATGGCAAGGAGAGACTCTGACTGAGAAGGAGGAGAGGTCAGCTGATGGGCACCTGAAACAGAATATCAAACTGTGAAACCAACTCAGAACTTGCAGGGCTCAAGTATTTTTTGACAGCTTTCTTTTTTTAATTAATTAGAACTAGAGGGGCATGCCAGAAAAAAAAAAAGAATCTAATAAATATAAAATTCTGATTATTTCACATTCATTTTATGTTTTTAGTCTATATAGATTTTCATTACATTTACATGGTCTGGATATGCACATGGCTATGACTTTTAATGGCCAAACAGTGCAAAGAACACAGAGTCAACAAAATCTTTAGTCACAGCTTCCCTGAGTCTCACCTCCCCTACCTGTAAGAATAGGGCCAATACTACCTGCAGAAAAAGGTATAAAGAAAAAGCTGTAAAATTTGGAATTCTAATATTGCTCTCAGAAAATAACTCAATAATTTAAAAAAGACTATAATAAACACAAACACTACACTACACCATGAAACAATTTTAACTGTTAAAGTACAATAAGCTACAGAGTAAAAGATAACGACTTCTTTAAACATATAACTAAACAACCAGGAATGGACGCATTAAAACAGATAAATACGTAGAAGCTAAAACTTTCAAATATATAAAAGGAACTGTTAATCTAAACATTTTCAATCTAAAGCTATCTTTTTTGATAATAAGTGATAGTACCTTATGCCTTTTGATTTTCCTTTTCTACATTTTATTTCCTTTTTCAAAATTATAAAAATAGTCTATCATTATGAAAGACAGTTTATAACAGCAGTTTTCAAAATTTTGGTCTGAGGTCCTTTACACTCTACAAAATTATTGACCCTGAGAATCTTCGTTTAAGTTGGCTATCTCTATTAATTACTGCATTAGAAATTAAAACAAAAATTTCAAAATAATTTGTTAAAAAATAACAATCATAACCCCATTAAATGGTACCACAAATAACTTCTTTCAAATGGAAAATAACTCTATTTTCCAAAACAAAAACTAATGGGAATAATGGCACTGTTTTACATTTTTATAAATTCCTTTAATGTATGGCTTTAATGGAACACAGGTGGATTCACATTTCTACTTTTGTATTCAATCTGTTGCTATGAATTGTCTTGGTTGAAATACATTTAAAAAAAATAACTGGCTTCACACAGATATGTAGTTGGAAAAGGGATGATATTTTAAGAGCCGTTTCAGATAACTGTGAGTATTATTCTTTAATACTTTACTAAGTCTTGATAAGAAGTAGTTTTTTAAAGGTTAGCTACAATGTGGGATCTGGAACCACATCAGTGAACTTTCTGCACTCTTACACTGAAATTAATCAGTCTATGGTGGTACACTTTGGATGGAATTTTTTTCCCATGCATGATTTTATAACATTGATCATCTGGAAAACACTCCCAATATTGACACATTTCATTATACAACACTGAAAAATCATATTCTCACTATCACGCCAGTCTCACCAGTAAAGTCTTTAAATAACAGAAGCTGTCAAGCTCACAGATACAAGTTTTCCAAAATTCTAATTTTTATTTGAAAGCCTAAATCTTTTTTTTTAATAATTTTTATTGAGCTTTAAGTGAACATTTACAAATCAAGTCAGTCTGTCACATATAAGCTTATATACACCTTACTCCATACTCCCACTTACTCTCCCCCTAATGTGTCAGCCCACTCCCTCCTTCCAGTCTCTCCTTTCGTGACAATTTTGCCAGTTTCTAACCCTCTCTACCCTCCTATCTCCCCTCCAGAAAGGAGATGCCAACATAGTCTCAAGTGTCCACCTGATACAAGTAGCTCACTCTTCGTGAAAGCCTAAATCTTATCATTGGCAACAAACTCTACAAGTGACAGGCTCACTTTGTTCATTTTTGAAAATATGTCTGCCAAATACCCAAGTGAGCATAACCATACTTTGCCTGACAGTCCTTCTTTCAAGTAAAAATGGTGTTTCATGAGAAACAAACAAATAAAATGGCCAGTTAAACTCACAACTCAGACAATCATACAAGTGCTTTTCCTTGCAACATCTCATATTTCGGAACACAGCAAAAATGTGTGAGGGGTACTTCCCATTTTTTCACACAGAATATTAAAAAGACGTGTACTCACGGGTTGAGATATAATTAACACATTTTTTTTTTTTTTTTGCTTCATTAATGACATTCTTAAGGAAAACCTGTTTTTTTAAAACTACAAGTGAAGAATACAATGACTGCTAGTGTAGTTTGATGTCACTGCCTTGATTCATGCTTAAGGCCCCAGCAGTTTTACGCATTTTACTTGTGAACCATTAGTACAAATGTCAACACAGCGAAAACAGTAAACAGCCCCTTAGTATTATTATGAAAATAGTTTTGACCTTGTACCCCCTTCTTTTGAAAGGGTCTTGAGTACCCTCAATGGTCTATGGACCATACTTTTGAACTGTTGTTTTAGGATAGTTGTTCTCAATTGGGAACGATTTTGCTCCCCAAGGGGATATTTGGCAATATCTGGAGACATTTTTGGCTGTCACAACTTGGGGCGGGGGGGGGGGTGCTGTTGTTAAAGAATAGGAATGTCACTAAACATCCTATAGTGAGCAGGATCAACCCCCAAAACAAAGAATTATCTGGCCCAAACTGTCACCAATGTTGAGGTTGAGAAATCCTGGTTTAGAGCAAATAAAAATATAAAAAAAGACAAGGTACTTCAAAACCCAGGACCCAATATATAAAACCACTGTTAGCATTTTGGTATTTCTTTCCAGCTCTTTTTCTATGCACAGGTTTTTTTTTTTTTTTAAGCATTTTATTATCTTGTATATAAAATTTTACAAAAAATTTTTTTCATTTAATATTATGTTTTAGGTATTTCTTCAAGTTATTTCATATTTTTTAAAGTGTTGAAAAAATAGATATATAAATTCTAATGAGCGGTTATACCAAAATACACTTAATCATTCTATTTTTTAATTGTAAGTTGTTTCCAATTCTCTGCTAATATAAATATTATGAAGAATATATCTTTGTGCATAAGATGTTCTCCATACATGGAAATGCTTCCTTATAATCGATTCTAAGAAGTGGATTAAGTGGGCCAAATTTAGAACATTTAAGGTTTTAAATACATACTGCTAAATTATGCCCCAAGTTCTTATACCAATTGATATACTATCACCAGCAATGTATAAGAGTGCCATTTCTCCCACAGATCTGATCATTTTAAAAAAGCCATTCTCATTTGCCCTTCTTACCATGGGTTACTTCATCCATGTCTGGACTAGTGACAGAATCTTTACCCCCAAAATCAGAGCTGCATTCAGATCTCAGGTCTTCGATTTTATTGGGAATATCCTCAGAGGTTGCACTTATGCCTTTAAAAAAAATAGTAAGAAATAAACACCAAGAACAACAGAATAACCACACAAAAAGTAAATGAAGTTTGGAGAAATTTAAACAGTCTCAAATTTCGAGTGTCTCAGTTCTGTACTGGTGAGATGTTTAATATTACATCCTTTATCCTACTATTGCTTAAACATACTTGATTTGGACAACATAATCAGAATTATCATGTGATAACTAAATACAGTAGCAGAGGCTACCAAGAACAGAGAAAAAGTTGTAGAGGGAACATACTACACAGACTGTTCACCAATTACTTCAAAGGCTCTATAAAAGTCACATATTAAGTTCTCGTAGATTTTAGGTCTCATAGAAATAATTTTGTTTCCTGGAAATTACTCAACTCTTAAATAAAACATCTCTTTAATATCAACTTTATAAATGGGGGCAGGGGAGGCAGCACACCTCAAATCCTTATTCCTTAAAACAAGACAGACATACCCGACACAACACTGAGGCCTGGTGTGCTGGGGCGGGAACTGACCTCCCTGACATCCGTATCATCAGATGTGCTACCCAGTCCAGAACAGCTCTCCAGTTCTTGCAGACGCTCTTCCTGCTTTAGGTCTGGGGCCTCTAAATAGAAGACACGAAGTATTACATTAGTGATTCTGTTAGCGTGCCACAGTTTCAGCTTTTGTGACCCAGATGACGAAAGCTACCAGGCCATGAATGAAATCAGTGTAAACAGATTTATAAGTCTGGACCAGCTACACAGTTAGTTAGACCAAGTGGTAGCAGAGTCAAGATTGTCAGTTCTGTCCCAATACAGGCCAGTTCATTGTGCACAGATGAATACTGTTTCCAGATCATTAATCTCATAAAGTATGCTGCTGGCTAAAATATAAACTGGACACTGGACAAGCGAATACAGTATGGTTGGCATTAAATCAACCACTTCCTAAAAACTCCTATGCATGCTCCACAGATGGTGAGCTAGACCCACTGTCTCTTTACGTAAAGGTTATTAGCATTTAACTGAATGCTTTAACATTATGAAGTACAGTCAAGGATCACTTAATTATTCTTGAGCCAAAGAAATCAGATAGAACATAATACAGATATATAGTTACTTATATCTGCATTCTAATAGTTCACATTTATTTGAAGACTTCAAAATCAAGAAAAGTTGAAATATAATGCATACGAAAAAACACAAAAGACTTCAAATACATTTATAATAATTCTGCACAGAATAATTCTCAGGACTCCAAAGTCTCAATTTCAATGTATTACAAAAATATATTAAACATCTTTTAAAGAGTTAAGTTCTCCCCTGCAATAAACCTAAACATGCTTACTGGGCACCCAACCACTTAGGATTTGAGCTGTGTTGCTATTTCTATCCTGTGAGGTCCCTCACGGAACACTGATGAGTTATACTAACATTTGCTTCCAAAATAACTGAAGAGAGAGTCAGAAAGCACCTACCATCTTAGCCTATGCCATCCAATGCTGCATTTTTTCTTAATGGATAGAAAATACCCTAAACTAATTTTTCATTTGGAATTCTCAATAAGTGATTGCCTCATACTTGTCAAATGCATATTTGACTAAATGTACATAAAATAGAAATTAAGATGCCTCACATTTAAAACTTCTGTGCAAATGAAAAAGTAGACAATGACAACACACTAACCTGAGTCACTTGGTAATACCTCTACACTCCAAGCTTCACTGGTTGTCTCTGATATGGTAGAACCAGTGCAGGGGTCAAGAAGCACTGACCCTGAACCTGGTAGGCACAGCAAACTGCCTAACATGTTCTCTGCTGCTGCACCTGTGTAACCGGTAGGGAGCAAAGGATTAATGGAAGATCCTGCTGGAAAGGGCAGGGACAACGGAGAAAGACCAAACACTAAGCTAAGAAAATCTTCTCTCTACTACCCACAAGAAAGAAGCCAAGGCAAGAATAATTTCAATCAATAACACAAATTTCTCACTTTGGTCACAGTGGTTCAGCTTCCTTTTCATCAGCTTCCTCCTATTCATCTTTTTCTCCACAGATAAAATACACATTACTAAGTCATTTCAACTAACTTTCACCTTGGTTTTACAACAAAGTTTATATGTGTCCCTAATATCTTTCTAAAATTTATAGTCCTATAAGGATTAAGAGGAGCTCTGGTAGCACAGTAGTTAAAAGCACTCGGCTGCTAACCAAAATGTCAGCAGTTCAAATCCACCAGCCACTCTGTGGGAGAAAGACGCGGCAGTCTGCTTCCGTAAACATTTACAGTTGGAAACTCTATGGGGCAGTTCTACTCTGTCTTATAGGCTCACTGTGAGTCTGAAACAAGTTGATGGCAATGGGGTTTTGACAAAAATTAAAAACACTCAGACAGATTTAACCTCAGAGAGTTATACTGGCCAAATATGCTATCTTCCAGCACATTAGCCACATACTCAGAGCAATAAAACATATTTGCAGTAAAATACACACCTCCTCTAGAGTGTTCATTCAACTGCAAATACAGTCTATTGTTCAAATACAGCCACTGCCAGAAAAAATATTACTTTGACATCCGGAACAAAGTAATGTAAAACCAATTACTATTTACACCACTTAAAAATACAAATACCAAAAACCAAACCCAGTGCCATCGAGTCAATTCCGACTCATAGCGACCTATAGGACAGAGGAGAACTGCCCCACAGAGTTTCCAAGGAACACCTGGCGGATTCGAACTGCTGAACCTTTGGTTAGCAGCCGTAGCTCTTAACCACTATGCCACCAGGGTTTCCAAAAATACAAATAGAAAGGATTAAACATTAGTGTACACGTGCATTAAAAATACCCACACTCAGGCTGCTCTACTACTTCCGATTAGGCTCAATAAAAAATGATTGTACTTCAGGGCATGAAAAGTTTTGGAAAAAAATTATTGGTAAAAGTTACCTTTTAAAGATATATCGTGCACTAATTACAAATAAAATTATTGGTAAAAGTTACCTTTTAAAGATATATCATGCACTAATTACAAATAAAATAACGTCTAGAATTTGCCTAAATATAATGGGGGGAGGGGAGAAAAGGGTAGTGGGTGGCAGTAAAGATGAAACAAAATGGCCATGTGTGGCTGTAGCTGCTGAAGCTGAGTGATGGGCAAAATAGGCTCATTATAGTATTTTTTTATTTGTTTGCAAATTTGCATGATTTAAAATGGAAATCAAGGTGGTGGTTACAAAACTGCCAAACCCTTTCAGTACTCATAGAACAGTACCCTGAAAAGGTTGTGAATTTTAATTTAAATTATATCTCAACAAACTTGACATAAAAAAAGAAAAAAATTGGCTACCCTTTGGAACAGAATTAATCTTTTCAGAGATGAGTTAATATTTTTAGGGAACTTTTAGTATCATGTTATGCCAAAAGATTTTATGGCTATAATCTGCAAGAATTTTCATCTTAAGGTAAGGCATTCAGTCTCAAAAGGAGAATATGCTAATCATAGACAGACTAAGAACATACACTATACCCTGCAGACAAGACTTGATCAAAAGCTAACTGGAAGGATTGGTTTTCCTTTCTTTTTTGGATGGGAGGGGAGTGTTAAATGGAAAAAGGAAGAACACTATATTTAAGTACAAAAATGCCTTGCTACATACAGTTATCATAGGCTCCCCACTGGTGCTAATACGCACACCATGTTTGTCAAAGCACTCAAGCTGCACTTCATGAAGCGTCAGTGGATATATGAGTATCTAAACAGCAATCTTCCAAAGACATTAAATGGCAGTTACCTGCAATTTCCTGCAAGCGATCTTCATCAATGTTAGGGTCAAAGTCACTTCCCAAGACATCTGTACTCCAAGTCTCACTCACTGTTTCTGATATGTCCCTATCATCTGTTAGGCCCATCATATCACGAATTTCAAACTTCCTTAGCTTATCATCAAGATTATCTTGTGTTGTGGCTGCCAAAATCAAAATCAAACACTTTAAAAAGGTAGCATAGCTATGACTTTTTAATCAACTTTAAAGAACTTTATGTTTTTGAATTTCAAGTTACATGTTTTATCATTAACATTGGACACTAAGTACTGAATTATTTCCTCATGGATGCATCCATCTCGGAACATATGTACTCCCCCTTACAGCAGATTAACTGGGGCTGTTGATGTAATCAATTATCTCCCTGTATCCACTTCCTTTGCAGGGTGACTCTGAAGCTCGTCCCAATAACAGATGGGATATATCTCCCTTCTCTTTGAATCTGCACTGGCCTTGTATCTTGCTTTGGTCAACAGGGTGAGGAGGAAGTGTACTAACTGTGAGCCTAGACCTCAAGAGACCTTATAAACTTCTGCTTTCTCTCACTCCTGCTTCTCCCATGAGAACAAGCCTAAATTAGCCTGCTGGAGAATGAGGGATCCCATGGAACAAAGTCAAGGTCATCTTAGAAGAGCCAGACTCCTGCAGACCAGCTGACCCCCAGCCAAGTTTAGCAGTTCTCCCTACCTGACCACTGGTAACCACAAATACATGAATGAGCTCAGTCAAAATCAGAAGAATCACCCAACTGACCCATAGACTTGAGAGCGAAAATAAATGTTTATTGTTTTAAATCGCTAATATTTGGGGTGGTTTGTTATGTAGCATTACTGCGGCAATAGTTAACTGATAAACTCATATTAAAGGAGAATAGTAATAATTTTCAACTGACTTGGATACCTACCCCTCACCATTCTAGAGTTTTTCTCTCTTCCATTGACCAGTGAGAAGCAGTCTGCAACTTGCCTCAATTCACTTCTTAACTTGTTTCTCAAAGCGTGAGAATCACCTAGATGGCTTGTTAAAAAGGTGATATCCCTTCAACTTTTGTCTTAAACCAATATATTATTTTAGGTTTCTCTGTTATTTGCAGCAAATTTAATCCTAACTGATACACTGATAAACCAATCCAAAAAAGCATTATTTTTATTCAAGCCATAAACACTCCAAAGGCAATACTCTTTTCCTTTCTAAAAATGGGCCGAAAGAGAATTTTTAGAAGTGAGACTTGAGAAATGGCATTTAAAAAAACCCTCTAGGTAATTTTTATACACAGTAAAGTCTACTAGCAGAAAGGTTGGTGGTTCGAACTCTCCCAGAGTGGCCTTGGAAGATAGGCCTGGTGATCTGCTTCCAAAAGGTCACAGTCTTAAAAATCCTATGGAGCAGTTCCGCCCTGCACACAATTGGTCGCCATAAGTAGGAATCAACTTGATGGCAACTAATAACAAAGTCTAAGAATCACTGCCTCAAATCCTGTTGCCCTCACCATTCTCTTGAAGGCCACCAATGGTATTTAAATAAACAAATCCAAAGAACTTTTTCAAATTAATCTTCCTAAAGCACAGAATGATATCACCTTTACCCCCTCATCCTCAGCGAACCAAAAACTTTCAATGGCTTCTGGCTTGCTACTAAAACACAGACTTCTTTCTCTCTACAGTAGGGATCCACCAAGTTTTTCAATCCTTAACTCTCTCCTTATTCTCCTAATGGATAGTTCCTGAGTAAGTACTATGGTTTCCCACCTCTGTGACTTGGCTTATATTATTACTTCACCTAGAATGACCTCTCTCCAATTCTGCCAGCCCAATGCCAGCCAGTCATTAAGGCTAGTATTTCTCCCAGTAAGCTTTCTCTTACATTTTCAACCACAAGTACCTGTCACTGAGAACTGCCAAAGCACTTTTATAACACTTTTAATAATTTGTATACCATTCCCAATTCTACTGCAAGTTCCTTGAGCCCTGAGTATTTATCCTTGCATCCCTTAATTACTATACAACTGAAATATCAAATATTACAGAATTTAAAGTAATATTTGTTAATTATTCTATGTAATTTAAGCCTAAACAATTCACTTACCAACTAAACACATTTTTAAGAACTGAAGAAACTATAAATAAATGCAAGTTTAATGGTCTTTATATAGCTAAATTTATTCTCTTATTGAATATAGCCAATTTACATGCAAGCACACTGTTTATTTTACAACCAGGTAAATTCTCTGCTACTTGAGCAACTGTGTTCAACTTCACTTTACCTTGTTCATGTTCTAATAGCTGTAGAGCTTCAACTCCATTACTCCCAGAAGGTCCTGCTCCAAGTTCTGATACAGACTCTCCTTCCAGGTCTAGAGAGGACACTGAATTGGAGCGATTTGAAGGACCTAGAGAAATGTTTTTACTGTGAGTAATTGTTTTAAAACAGTCATGAGCCACCATCAATTTTTCATGCTTTGAACAGAGACTAAAGACTAACTAAAGTGCTTTTAATACGACATTTGTGCCTTAAAAACATATATGTCTACACATTGCTAAGTGAAAGAAGACAGTCTGAAACTATAAGCCATTCTGGAAAAGGCAAAACTATAGAGACAGTGAAAAGATCAGTGGCTACCAAGGGTTCAGAGGGCAGGTGGGGAGGTATGAACAGGTGGAACACAGGGCATTTTTAGGGCAGTGAAACTATTCTGTATGATATTATAATGGTGGATACGTGATAATTATGCATTTGTCAAAACCCATACAACTGTACAACAGGGTGACTTTAGTTAATAATAATGTATCAATATCATATAATCAACTGTATCAAACATACCACACTAATCCAAGATGAGGGACCCTGGTGGTGCAGTGGTTAAGAGCTCACCCTGCTAACCAAAAGGGGTTGATAGTTCGAATCCACCAGCTGCTCCTTGGAAATCCTATGGGGCAGTTCTACTCTTTTCTACAGGGTCGCTCTGAGTCCGAATTGACCTGACAGCAATGGGTTTGGTTTGGTTTTTGGTTTAATGCAGGGACGTTGTTAACAGGGGAAACTATGTATGTGGGGTGAGGGGAAAGGGATCATATGGAAACTGTGTATATTCTGTACAACTCTTCTGTAAACCTAAGACTGCTCTAAAAAATAAAGTCTATTTAAAAAATATATATGTATGTTTAAGTGTATGTGTGTGTAATACACACACACACACGTTCTTTGAGCCTGCAATTCTGTTTCTAGGAATTTATTCTAAGGAAATACTCAAAAATTAATCTAAGGTTGCTCACTGCAGGGTTTCTTATAATATCTGCAAAGTAGCAGCAATCTAAATGTTTAATCATAGAAAAATGATTAAATAAATTATGATATCTCCATGTGAAGGTAAAGAAAACAGTCATTAAAAACCTTGTTATTTAAGAATGTTAAATTACCAAAGGAAATAATGTTATACTGCTACACAAAACAAAAAAAGATTATAAAAAGTATAAGCTGAATTTTGCTATAAATATACCAAAATGTTAACTGCTATTACCAGAATGGTGAGATTACAGATGATTCAGTTTCTTTACCGTATTTTTTGGAATGAAAATATTTAGTTACGTGTTTTTTTTTTAAAAAGTTAGATAAAAGGAAAAGTTATTACATTTCATGTTTATTTTTAAATGTCAGTAAATGCAAACCTTTTCCATTAAAAAAAAAAAATGTGTTCTAGTACATGGAATGACATATTCTCACTTCACAGTCTTGGCTTTTAATTTTCTTTCCTATTTCCATTTTCAATGTTTGTTTCTATTTCATAAAGTTGTGAGAATATGTGAAGAAAGAAATACAGATCATTAAAAACTATACACAACATTCTGAAATACTTGTGAGTCTATCTTTTTCCATTTAAACATGCATTATATCCCTCTAAAGGAGCTCTATAAGCTTTGGTGTATATTAATTCTGGAGACACAAAACCTGGTGATGTTCTATTTAAGTCTCAATGATGACTTACATCCTCTCCATTTTATAGCATCCAAGGTCTCCTACAATCTTAATTTTAGTCAAATAACAATCTTTACAGCCAAATGTTCAAGCTCCTTAGAGGAAAATTTCATTACTCTCCTCAGTGAGAGGTATAGATGGCCTAATTATAATTTATAAGGCTCCTTTAAAGAACACACAACAAATACTACTTGAATCACACAACTCCTTGAATGAAGTAACCCTTCACCTTCAGATATTCCTTCCAGATTATC
Organism: Loxodonta africana; assembly: GCF_030014295.1. NCBI lineage: Eukaryota > Metazoa > Chordata > Mammalia > Proboscidea > Elephantidae > Loxodonta > Loxodonta africana. The sequence goes on from NC_087350.1 coordinate 50,209,377, forward strand.
ACTGCAGAGGGAAAAGCGCAAGGTTTTATCAGGTTTACCGTGGAGTTTGTTTTCATCAACAGGGACATCTCCTTGCCCTCCATCAGAAAGTTGCATATTTAGGACCTGAAAAACAAATACCAATAGTTTATCACAACTGAAAGATTACTGATAAGAAAATAAACCACAGCAAATCCATATTTAAGTTCTTTTTAATCTTAAATTATCAGTATTAACTAAAACCAACTTATAAGGTTCTATTCAAGCTTCTTAAGTACCCCTGGAATAAAAGAATATCAGTTACAATAACTGAATCTATGCCTTTCAATCGCCCTTCCAGTGTTAGGGAGGCCCTGGGCAGTGCTTGACTGCTAACAGAATGGTTGGTGGTTTGAGTCCACCCAGAGGCACAATATGTTGAGTGAAATAAGTCAGTCACAAAAAGACAAATATTATATGATCCCACTTACATGAAATATCTAGAATATCAACTACACAGAAATCAAAGTTTGTTAGTGATTACCAAGGATGGGCAGGAAAGAGGGGGAAAGGAAGACAGAACTCCTGAGGGACACTGAGCTTCTGTCAAGGATGATGGTAAAATTCAAAGCAGTTAATGGTGATGGTTGAACAACATGATGAACGTATTTAATGTCACCAAACTGAACATATTAAGACTGTTGAAATTACATTCCAGAGTTCTGAAAAAGTTGACTCTGGCAGTTTCTGCCAACTTACTCAATACTTTCATGGTGTCACGATGGAGTTTTGGAGTTCCCTATTCCACTATTCACTTTGAGAGTCCTCTTCCCTACTAGCCATACCACAGTCCCCAACACAGCTTTACCCACCACCATCGCCACTTTATCAACCACTATTAACTGGCTTCTTCTTCCCAAGCCAGGAATGAGTTTTCTTGAATGATAATCAATCACTGTTGAGTATAAGATGCTGCTTCTTTTTCAGGAGGTCACAATCTATGAGACGGGGCCCCCACTTTTAGATAACCAAGATTTCTTCTTTTGCCTCTGTCCCAATCTCTTCTGTTTAAAAGTATCTCGAAACTGATTCCCATGCTGCTACTCCTACTTCTTCAAAATATTTTACTTCTTAGTTTTCTTCTCAGTTATCTCTTCCATTTCCTCCTGACCAGCCAAAGGATAGAAAAGTTACTTCTCAAGTAATTTCGGCCCTTCCTAAAGCAGGAATATGACTAAAAAGAAAATAAACACAAAACACTTCCTACAGGTCACTGGAAGAGTTCCTTCAACTTCCATACCACAACTTCCTGGCTTTCTATCTCTTCTACTACTACTAGGAAAATTCCTTTTGGTGTAGACCTGCTCACCAGCTTCAGTGACACAGGTGTATTAATGCAAAGGGCTTCCAGTGCTGTCCGTAGGGAGTTTAGTGTTTGATGGTATGGCATAGTAGGCTCCTTGAAGATAATGAAGAATATGCATTAAAGCATATTAATTTATAGAAGCAAGTGATCACTAATTAGGAAAAAACATTCTAAATCTCTTAGCATTGATGGCTACAAGTTAAATGCAATAATTCATTCATACCTCATTTTCTGACATCATTCCTGGAGTAAGCTGGGGACCTGTCCCTAAGGAAATGACCAAGACCTCTTCTGGCTGTACCTCCTGGATGGTTTCTTGAGATGATCCCTCATGATCCATATGCTGGTCCATTAGCATATTGGTGCGGCTTCTACTCCGAGTTGCTAATAAAATTTTTCAAATAAAATAATTTAGAGAAAAAGACAAAATGAAGAAAATGGCACACTAAATTCAAAAACGTATTTTCTATTCTAAAAACATTTGCGCATGCACAAAAAAAAGTGGTGAAAATGTGGATTTAAAAAAAAAAAGACTAGCTCTTCCCAGTTCCTCTACTGTTGTTGACTAATACAGGTTCTTCTTCAAAACTGATTATCGGAAACAACGCTCCAAGTCCACCTGATGGGGGCGCCACACAGATGGTCACACCAGCAGAACAGCAAACACATCCCAATCAACTGAAGACTTGGGGCGACAAGGAAAGCATCCTCTCATTTCTTACATTCTCAAATATCTTTCCCGTAAGATGATTTAACTGCCATGGGTCTCCCATGTTAATAACTGAACTCATAAGCACAAGAAAATTTCGTATGGAAATCTAATGGGCATGTAAATGATAACTAGGCAACTGCTGACAAAGCCAAAATACATTTTGAAACCCATTTTTTCCTCTTGAAATTTTTAAATCTCTTTCCACAGATGCAGAAGAATAGATTTCCCTATGTTCAAATATGAGGTCCTTTCCGCTTTATGGAAGTATCCTAAATTAATAAAGGATCTTCTGGTTTTTCCCTCTTCCTGTAAATAAATGTTTTTTCTTGTTTCTGAAGATCCATCCTACAGATCTTTTAAGAACTTTTGGACACTTAGTATCTTCTGAAGGTTTAGCTAGTTTGTGACAATTTTCGATTTTCTTTCAGGTTGAATAAAATTCAATGCAACTAGAATAAAAAGAAATTCTATTTCCATGTAGAATAATCAGAAGTATAAAGTAAAAATACTCCAGAGTAACAAAAGTTTTTCAACTTCACTTTGAGCAAAAGCTGACTTATTTCAAGAAGAGAGAAATCAGAAATGTAAGCAACCATCTTCCTTCCACAATACTGTGCATCTATTTGTCAATCATTTTTAGTTTCAATATTCAGAACACGTACCAATTTCTAAGTCTAAAGCAAGCCCACTCATGCTTTTATTTGCTGGCCCTCACTCTTCTACTGAATTGTGAACTTAAATTCAACTTCATGAACAGGTACATGAATCTTAAGTAACAAACTTTGTAACTCTATAAAAATGCATGTAATCAAATTTTACATAGCAATTTACATAAAGCAAAAGCAACATGCATATGAAGCACAATTTTATAAGCTATTTCTTAAATATGTACGAAGAGCAAGAACAGCCTATTACCCACCAAATGGGGTTACTAGAGTAATATGAGCAGTAAGATTGGTGGCTGAGGAATCCCAGGCAGTAATGGCTGCTAACTGTTGTCCTGGGTTACGAAAGCATTAAACAGAAAGAAAATCAACCCTTTGAACAATGGATACATTTTTAAAAATATGAAATAAATGTAATGACCAGGTCAAATGACTACACAAAACAATACTCAGTAAACATTTGAAATTTACTTTCCATTAGAATCATATTTAATGACACTTCTTGGTGACAGAAAATTAAAGAATATAGCAGTGAAACATGAGGGGAAAAAAATCCCTGGCATAACAAAAATCATTTATGTTAACAGGTTGCAAATATCCTATAATACTGAAAAACCACTGAGCGTAAAACTTTATTTTTTCTATTTTTAAGTCTGAAAATTCACATTTTGGGATGATGAAAACCAAAGACTTGTAGTCCTGTGAGGCCACATTTCTGTTGATGATAAAATTACGTATTATATTAAATGTAAACTAAATTAATTTTAAGAAACTGACAGTTCTTAATAAAGAAGTTCATGGAAGTTGAAAAATGAAACCTTCCTCTTCAAAATTACTAAAATTCAGTAACTATGCACGTTCACTAACTGGCTGAGCTCCTAATTAAGAAATGAGCACTGCTCCCTTAACCCAAACACTCTCTCCCTGTCTTGTTTTAACTCCCATTCATCCTTCAAGAAAAATACAGGCTTCTCCTACTCCAGAATCCTCCTAATATCACCACCACCTGGCTAAGTTAGCTGTCCTCATAGCACACTCTGTGCTTACTTCCATCAGAACACTCAGCACACTGAAGCCTACTGGTCTCTTCTTGTTCTCCCCAACTAGACCAGGAGCAACTAACTTGAGAGGAGGGGCATGTACTAATGGTCTTTATATCCTCAGTGTCTAGCACAGTGTCTCACCTGCAAGGTAATGATTACACCCACCCTCACAGGATTTCTGTGTGGATTAAACGGAACATTTACAAAGTGCCTATCCAGTGTGTGGTACATACTATATGCTCATTTTTTGCATATATACAGAGAGATAACAGATGTTTTAAAATTCTAATTGAACCTAAATCTTAAATAAATTAATGAATTTGACAAAACATAATGAAATTTCTACTTTATTTTATAGTAACATTAAGATATTGTCATTCAGTTGATAAAAGATTAATTATAATAGTGGAAAAATAGTAACTGTATTTTTCACTTTATTGATGGAAACTTCTAAAATAGTATGATTTTATTATACTATTATTAGATTAATATTACTTAGAACTTTGTCGAAAGCAGAGGGCTACGTAATTTTAAAAACTGCTATAAGGAATGACATTTTCAAAATTTTCCAAGACTCTAAGATATAAACAAAGTGTACTGTAAGTGGCATGATTTCAGTTAGTTATAAGATATACATCTAGATAAAACTGAAGTCTACTGACAAATCTTAACTAATATGGTGGGATTTTTGAAAACTGAATCGCCATTAGAAAGCCAAAGGGAAAGACTTCCAAATTATTAAAAACCATATTCTAAAACACTAAACAATAACAACAGCTAATGAAGAAATATTAAATTTAAGAGAAAGCCCCAATATAAGAAATTCTCTTTACCTATAGGTAATCGATTCTTTTTATTTGCTGGAGTGGTTGCTGGAGACAGCTGAAGAGTATTATAGGGAGTCATTTCCAAACTACTGCTTTTTCCTGGCTTCGCCTGGGGTAGATTTGCCAATAAATTGTCAAGAGCCATTCTATCTTCTCTCAGTTGATCTCCAGACATCACACTCTTCATAAAATTCACCTGACAAAGTGGAAGACTATTAGCTAACAAAATCAAATTTTCAAACACAATATATATTTCTCACACAATGTACTCATCTATGACTCTGCCCATGCTTAGCTAAGTAACTTTGGAGAAAATCTTATTAAAGAATAAGACATTACCAGAGTAATAAGCTGACTATAGGTTATATAAACCACAGTTCTGCTCAACCCTTCCAGAAGATTAACGGAGGACATTGGAGGGGTCTCCACTGCACGACCCCCAATGACAACATCAAGGAAAGCAGCAACACAACTCTGTTAAAAAAAAGGACAAGATCGCAGTAAAATAATGGAACAAAGTTTCTGATTAAGGTGGACAAGCATGCAAAAAGTTTTACTTCCTGAAAACTCAACATTAGAAAAAAATTTAAATCTCTTATGTGCTGATATAGAACAATCTCCAAGATATTCTGGTAAGTAAAGAGCAGTGTGCACATATCCTGTCATTTTGAAAAGAGACAGGTTGGGTGAGTGGGAGAATACGTATAGGAATTTGCTTGCACATCTATATATATATAGATAAGTAGATATAGATCTCTGAAGGATAAACAAAACACAGGTAACATCAAAAACCTTTTGAGGAGGAAATAAAGGTTGGAGATCAGAGATGGAAGGGAAACTTCACTGTGTAATTTTGAATTTTAAGCCAGACTGAATGTACTGCCTACTCAAAAATGATCAATTAAACTTATTTAAACTAATCGAACAATGCCATAAATGTTAACTTACAAAATACGCTTAAAATTATATAATTATTGCTGGTTCATATACCTATAGGTTTGATTTATTGATATTTTTAAAATCAAACTTCTAAAAATAATCTTAATAGCTCTTTGATTTGCATTACAGAGGCATCTCCATACTCTTTATATAAGTGAGCGTTAGTAATCTTTTGTGACTTCTTCCTTTAAATGTTGCTGATCCAACCTAGTATTCACCACAGCTATATAAAGGGTAAATGAAAAGAACTTTAGTTCTTACTTTGTCAAATTTCCCAAGGCTGCCTTTTGTCCGGGGGTCTCCCTCTTCAGAACCAGTCATTGCCAATTGCTGCAAAAGGCGGCCAACCTGTAACCCAAAACAGCAGTAGGGAGACACAGGCTATAATGCTTACAAATTTTTCTTCTTTTCTATCTATTCTAAAAATCTGTTTCACAGTAAAATTCTTATCACCTAACCAGACACGTAAAATATGGGTCCCCCAAAAACGTATAGCTTACCTATGTTAGCTTTTACTATTTTTAGATTAAGACTTTAGAGAGTAAGTAGAAATTTTTGCTTATTGTCTTTAACATATTGTATCAGCATTAGAAAATAAAAAACATGTTTCTAATACTGTTCTTTTCATGTGTTCACAATTTTTTAATTAATTTGTAAAAGCTGACTTACTCGAACTACTATGACTTTTCCCTATGTAATTTATAAAGCACTTGAGGTAGATTTTTTTCTAAATTTAAAAGCAAATGATTCCTAAGGAATGCCAATTATTTGGTAAATACGAATTCTCAGAGCAAGTTCTTTACTGCCAAAAGTAAACTATTAAACCACTCTCTTTAAAGGATTTCTGCTGAACGTTAACATATAGTATTATCTTAATATCTGGGACAATTTCCCTTTTCACTCAGTTTGAAAATATATGATTCAACCTCCATTAGAATGACAAAAACTATAAATACATCATAAGAATAAACTGCTTCACAGATGATAAAATATTAAAACCTTTATCTCAGGGACTTCTATATAGTTAATCACTATAGTTAATGGATCATGAAAAACACTATTGCTTAAAAAAAAAAAAATCCAAAGATGTAGTCTGTTCTGAATGAACTCAGTCTCTTCCTCACGGTATTTCTGGAGTATAAGCTATGATTAAGAGAGTCCCTTAAAAAAAAGTAACATGACTTCAGTAGTTCAGATGAGTATGAAATAAATGCCAACACAGATCTAAAAATCCTTGTGAAACTCTTAGATCCAAAAGTGTTCCAGATTTCAGAATTTGGAGATTTCAGACGGGTTATTTAGTGCTTATGTGTAACACATCCAGTAGGGTTGCACCCTGTAATCAAACATGTTAACGTTTCTGCAGCAACGCGTAAGTATTCACTAGCATAAATGGAGTAACAATTATAATTTAGCTTCATGTCAGGTTTTATTACCAAATGAGGTATAAAAGACACTCTGTTTTCAATCATTCTGGATTTTGAAATCATGGAAGGATTGTGGACTTATTCTAGAAAATCTAATCAACTGTACATTCAAGTATGTGAGGATTCCATATAAAAACTAAAATAAAATGTTCTATGACAGCAATATTTTAAAATCTCAGTACATTTGCTTTTACTTCTTAAGCAAATATTTAGGACAGTTTAAGGAAAGTAATGGTAGGAACATATGAATATCATTATCATATCTTATGTTCCCACCCCCTGACCCATCGCCTGATTTTAAACTGAATGTCACATTAATAACAACTGCAACAGCATACCTGCATCAGGTTAAATCTTGCCACCTCATTAATAGGAGCATCAGAAATTATTCCATACTGTTCTGGATTGACAACTGCAGGACAAATGAAGCAAGCCAGGAGGAGATCAGTACACATTGCCCTGACCTCCCCAATTTCCAGTCTATCCACACAGGAGAGGGTTTTGTACATCTGTGACACAATCCACCTCAAACTATGTGGAAAGCAGTATGTGTTCTGTTTGAGATAACCAATAAATTTGTTGACCAAAGCCACTAGTTTGGCCTCATTGGAATCCACCATCTCTTGAACCTTCTGCCTGAATCTATCTGAGCCTTTCTCTCCGAAGAGTTTTTCCTGTTGAGATGGAGAGAACCTCTCAATTAGCTTGTTTGGATCTGTTTCCAGGTGATCTTCGTCTTCAACCAACAGCTGCATGATTGGCTCATGTAACGTAGCCGTGAGGAAAAGTTTGGCAGAAAACAGTCCTTCAGAAAAAAGTTTAAATAAGATGCTGAAGGCACAAGTTCCTCTCCTCAAAAGTCGTCTGGGGTTGTCACTTTCTTTAAGTTCAAATTCAATCAAGTATCGCAAAACCTGAAGGAGGTAGCTTTCATCTTCTTGCATAATGCAGTTGCCATAGAGGGAGGTAAAGACTGTGTAAATAACACTCTGTGTGTTCTCCTGATTAAGTTTCTCTCCTGCAACCAAAGAGGAGGCAATAAGACGAGGATTTTCCCTTAATCGGCTCAAGAATTCTCCATATGCAGTCTCCTGAAATCCCAGTTGCTTATATCCATCAACGAACTGTGTATCTTCCAAAATCTTGGCATGTTGACAACATTCTGCAGGAGAAGCTTCAGCACTAAAAAAAAAAAAGCAAACAAGCTTAAATAATATTAATGATAATAATACATGTATACTATATCAAAACATGGAAATGTGAGTTGATTATAGTTTCAGCAATGAGATCACTCTGAATTGCTAAAATCTTTTCAAACAACAGCACCCGGATGTATAAAGAAAGGCAAAACAAAAAGTATAAAAGAGGACAAATTCCTCATACTAAATCAGTTTCAATGAAAAGCATCAAGTTGTAGATCATAACAACTATTGCCCAGAGCTGCACCCTTATTGATTAAATAAAAATTAGCTACAGTTAAAAACTGCTTATTTATGGACACAAGAAAGTTTACAAATATCCAAGTACTAAAAAATAATTTAAACTAAGTCCATATCAGGCATATTAGTTCCACCTTTCTCAACAGCAACCTGCCAGTATGTAATAGATATAAAATTATAATCCTTCAACACAGGCTTTTGACTTCTGGAAACAAATCCTAATAAAACAAGCCCAAAGAGGGGAAAAAAAACACAACTGTAACAATGTTCACGGCAGCATATTCTTTTTTCTCTTTAACTCTTTTATTGAGATAAAAATACAGCAAAGTACACAAGTCTCAGGCATTTGCTTGTCAATTTTTGCAAATGTATACACCCATGTAATCACCACTCAGATTAAAACACAGAACATTTTAATACCCAAAATGCTCCCTTGTGTCCCTTCCCAGTCTATACCACCTTCCCAAGAAGTAACCATTATTCTGACTTTTTTCATCAAAGATCAGTTCTGCCCATTTCTGAACTTCATATAAATTGAATCATACAGTATGTACTTGTTTGTGTCTGGTTTCTCTTCTCAACATTTTATCTTAGCACTACTATTCTTAGAGTTGAAAACTGCTTCTTGGAACAATGATGTATTAATACAATAAAATGTGTGGCTTCTAAAACTGAAAAACAGATACACAATATCAAAACATAGGAATATATGTATTAAATAATACTAGAAGAAAAGTAGAACACAAAATAATTTACTTTCTACAACAATAAAACATGCTATATATCCAAAGATACAAAACTAATTGGTGTGGAATAAATTGTTAACGCTTAAATGATAATCCTAACAGTGTTTAAATTAAAAAACAAAACAAACAATCTGTTTTATAAGCCAAGGTTTATCTGCATGTCCATTTAAACTATCTTAAGCACTTTGTTGGAAACAGATTTACTTTTAGTTAGCAGTTAGCGCAGAATTGTAGTGGCTCACAAAATTTAACACTTCAGAATCTTTTCTTTACCTGGTTATGATAAGCCGATCCAGATTAATTCTCTGTTGCTTAGCAATCCATGCTGTTCGATACAACTTCTCAGCTGTCTTAAGTACATCTGCATTGAGCCTCTGAATGAGCTGTTTCTCAGAGTTTACGTATAAGCGTTCCTGCTTGAGGTGATGAGCCAGAGTATGAATATCTAACTTCACCATCTTCAGATGTGGAAAAGGTACAGAGGCTGATCACTGGGAGTAGAAAGACAAATTAAAAAAATTTACGTCACTTGTTTTCCAAAATCAAAACAAGTAGAACACATTAAGAATTGGACTACATTTAGTACCACTGTTAACTCCAATTCTGAAATGGTCTATATATTTTTTATTACAGAAGTATTATAGGTTCACTAGAGAAAAATTAGAAATACAGATAAGCAAAAAATAAATTAATTAATTAAAGCTCCTATAAGACTAGTGGCCCCAGTGGCACAGCAGTAAGTGCATGTGTGGCTGCTAACTGAAAGGTCGGCAGTTCGAACCCACCAGCTACTCTGCAGGAGAAAGATGTGGCCGTCTGCTTTGGTAAAGATTTACAGCCTTGGAAACCCCATAGGACAGTTCTACTCTATCCTATAGGTCACTATGAATTGACTTGATGGCAACAGGTTTGGTTTTTTTTAATAAGACCAGTACTCTGAGATAGCCACTGTAAATAGCTTGTATATATCCTTCAAGCCAGTGTCTATTTGTCCTTCACTACAATTTTTCACAATGCAATTGATCAACATATCCTGTGGACTCTATCTTCAAAATACCTATCTCAAATTTGACTACTTCTCACCACCTCCATCACTAGTCCACTATCCTCTCACCTGGAGGTCTATAATCACCATCTCCTAACTGATCTCCCTGCTTGCTTTCTTGTACTTGTAAAGTCTGTTCTTGACACAGCAGTTAGAGGGATCCTTCAAACTTAAGTCAGATAACTTCATTCCCCTATTAGAAACCATCCAAAGGCATATTTTACACTTAGAATGAAATCTGAGGGTCCTGTATGAGCTATTCCAGCCTCATCTCCTACCATTCTATCCATGCTCAACAGCTCCAGACACGCTGGCCTCCTTAACTGTTCCTTTAAGAGGACAAGCACACTCCGCCCTCAAAGGCTGTGCATTTGCTGATCCATCTGTTTGGAAGGCTAGTTCCTCCACCTCATTCAGGTCTCTTGCTCAAATGTCTATTTAGAAAGGCCTTCTGAGACAACTCCTTTCTGAAATAGAAAATAGCACTTCCTATTCCCTCTTCCTTTTTTTTTTTTTAAGCACTTACCCCTATCTAGCATTTTATTATAAATATCTATTTGCATGTTCATCATGTTTATTGTATGTCTCTCCTACTAAAATATATCTATTTGCATGTTCATCATGCTTACTGTATGTCTCTCCTACTAAAAGGCAGCAAGCACTACCAGGGCCAAAGGCTTGTCTGCTTTGCTCACTCACAGCTATATTTTCAGAGCCTAGGAGAGGGCCTGATTCACAATAGGAGTTGAATAAATATTTGCCAAGGGAATGAATGAAATCACATGATTCTTATTTATCTAATAGCTTAACAAACTGATATAAATTGCACACATGTTTTAAAGCATTACTATTTAAGCTATACCCTTGAACCTAGGATGCCTACCAAACCATGAATGTTTTATAATAAAAGCATGTGTGGGATAGAAAACAGAACACAATGTTGACAGCAGACAGTCATTAAACTAGAAAATTATTTCTCATTAAGAATTAAACATTATGGCAGCTGCTGGAAATATATTTTAAAGTCACTTTACTAAAATAGATAGATTTAACAATTTTTAATTGTTCGAGCTCAGCAATTCTATCTAACCTGAATTTAACTGCTTTCAAAAAACACTTTCTTGTACCTTATCAATTCCCTAGTAAACTATGCAAAACTTTTATTCTAAATCTCCTGCATTGTTAAGGTCCCCATATTACTCTCCTCTCAATCTACCAGTATGTCTGCTTCACTAAAATGATGCTCTATTGAATTAGTCACAAAAACATCTATTTGTATTCAAAAACCAAAAATTGGTGATGTGTGTATATATATACATACACACTCATATAATCTCATTAACTCAGCCTACAGAAAATGAGTACATGAGTTTGTAGATTTCTACATGAGAACTCTAACACCCCTAGGGGGATCTAGTCCATAGGCTGAGAACAAAATTCTCACTCGGGTGGTTTTAATTATGAGTGGCATCATAATTAATCAAAACAATACTGAACATGAAGTAATGCTCTCGATCTTTAGCCATTAAAGAAATGCAAATCAAAACTACAATGAAATACCATCTCACCTCAACATTACTGGCACGAATCAAAAAAACAGAAAATAACAAACGTTAGAGAGGTTACGGAGAGATTGGACCTCTTTTATGCATTGCTAGTGGAATGTAAGATAGTACAGTCAGTCACTATGAAAAACAGTATGGCACCTCATTAAAACGCCAGAAGTAGAACTACCGTGCAATCCAGCGATCCCACTCCTAGGAATATATCCTAGAGAAATAAGAGCCATAGCACGAATGGATACATGCACGTCCATGTTCACTGCAGTATTCTTCACAATAGTAAAAAGATGAAAACAACCTAAGTGCCCATCAACAGATGAAGGGATAAACAAAGTATGACACATACACACAATGGAATACTACACAACAATAAAGAACAATGATGAATCCTTGAAACATATCACAACACTGATGAATCTGGAGAGCATTATGGTTAGTGAAATAAGTCAATCACGTAAGGACAAGTATTACATGAGACCATGATTATAAAAACTCAAGAAAAGGTCTACACACAGAAAAAAACTATCTTTGACAGTTACAAGGGAGGAGAGGTACAGGGAGGGGAAATCACTAACTAGATAGTAGACAAGTATTAACTTTGGTGAAGGGAAAGACAACACACGATATAGGGGAAGTCAGCACTACTTCACCAAGGCAAAGTCATAGAAGCTTTCCAGACACATCTAAACACCTTGAGGGACCAAGTTACTGAGGCTGAGGACCATAGTCCCAGGGGACATCTAGGTCAGCTGGCATAACATAGTTCATAAAGAAAATGTTCTACATCCTACTTTGGTGAGCAGCATCTGGGGTCTTAAAAGCTTCTGAGTGGCCATCTAAGACACATCTATTGGTCCCATCTCATCCAGAGCAAAGGAGAATGAAAAAAAAAAAGCATAGACCCAAGGAAAATATTAGTTCAAAGGACTAATGGACCACATGAACCACAGCCTCCACCAGCCTAAGCCCAGAAGAACTAGATAGTGCCTAGCTACCACTACCAGCTGCTCTGACAGGGATCACAATAGAGGGTTCCAGGCAGAACAGGGAAAAAAATGTAGAACAAAATTCAAACTTACAAAAAAAGACCAGACTTAAAGGTCTGACAGAGGCTGGAGGGACCCCCGAGACTAGGGCCAGTGGTCACCCTGCTAACTCAGAACTGAAGCGACTCTCAAAGTCTACCTTTCAGCCAAAGATTAGACAGGCCTATAAAACAAATAGTACCACACGTGAGGAATGCCTTTCTTAGTCAATCAAGTATACGAGACCAAATGGGCAACACCTGCCCAAAAGCAAAGACCAGAAGGCAGGAAGGGACAGGAACACTGGATGAATGGACACAGGGAACCCAGAGTGGAAAGAGGGAGAGTGCTGACACACTGCAACCCATGTCACAAAACAATTTGTGTATAAATTTTTGAATGAGAAACTAATTTGCACTGTAAACTTTCACCTGAAACGCAATTAAAAAAATTTTTTTGAAATGGGCTTTTAAAGACCTGTCTGCTTCATTAATTAATTCTGTTACTCTGGGTACATAATGTATATCCTTTGAACTTCACTTTCTCTCATCCATAAAATGGGGACACAGTATCTTGATTTATTTTGTGTCTGGTACAAGCAATGTGTTAGGTACTAGGGATACAAAAAAGAATAAAACCTAGTGCACTCAAGAAGTTTCAAATCTAGTAGAATGAGGCAAACGTGCAAGCAAATGGCTGGCCAAAAGTATTATGGGCATTGTGCTAGAAGTCTGTACAATGTAGAATAGGAATAAAAGAGAAGGAATGACTAAGGAGGTGGATACCTGAACCTAATCTTAAAAACCAAGTATTTGCAAAAAAAAATTTTTTTAAAGGTGTTTGCCACACATAAAGAAGATGACAGATGGGGTAAAATTTCAGACAGAGAGGGAGCAGCCAAGCAAAGGCAGAGAGATGTTATATTGGTATTGTAGTCACACAGAAGAATACCTTATTTTTAAAAGATGTATACTCAAGCATATAGAGGTGAAGTGTCACAAAATCTGCAACTTACTTGTACATGGTTCAGCAGGAAAATAAAGAGAAAATGCAGCAATACGTAAACAACTGTTGAATCTGGCTGGTGAGTACACAGTGATCACTGTATCAACAACAGTTTCTGTGTATTAGAAAATTTTAATAATAAAAAGTTAAGGGAAAATATTTTCTGTCTTTCTAGCTGCTTTAATTCAATGTAATTGAACAAGTCTAGCATGAGTTTTGCTGGAACCTAGCCAGGTCCCCTAATCTCAAGGAGCTCACAGTCTAATTACAACCAAACTAGTGTGCAAGATAAAGAGGGAGCATGTTTTCAGTGACACAGCAAAATATGAACCAATTTATATAGAAATATATTTTCAAATATAGCATCACTTAAAAAATTAACACATGAAAAGTACTGCTCCAACTAATCTAAACAAGAACTCACCTTCTAAACTTTTCAATAGTCCCAAATGTCTTCAAAGACATTAATAAACATGCTAAGCATCTTTTTTTCTTTAATCAAGTTCAAGAATTATAAACTTTGTTGCTTTCTTTTCTATAATAAGCTGGTTAGAATGCTGTCAAAAAAAGGTAGTGGCTCACCTACAAAAAGCAGTACTTTAAAAAATATCATCGTGTAAATGTATAATACTTTTATTATCACACAAAGACAGGAAAGTGCCAGTAAACCACTAGATAAAATCCAAGACGTTTAAAATATGAATTAAATCAGACATATTTTTGCCCACAGTTTACCTAAATTAAATTTATACTCTGAACATTGTTTTGTATAACATGCAGCACCTGCCAGGTCATAATGATATTTTATCTCTATCTATCTCTGCAACTAGACTGTAAACACTAAGGGTAAGGACTAACAACTGCGCAACTTAGTATAGTTGATGGCAAGCAGAAGTTCAAAAATGTTAATCGAACTCAGTTTACCTAACACCACATACATGGGCTCACACGTTTTGAAAAAAATAGTACCACACCCTACTTAATAGGTTACTATTTAAAAACATTAGCTGTGAAAAAGGATCTGAAAATCTGAAAGGTAAAGTCTATAAAACCGTTCTATCTTGCAAGGTACCACGGTAGCACAATGGAAGTAGCAGCCACCACGTATAGCTTAAAGAAAATTTAGGCATGAATAACTAAAAGTGGGAAGATTTTACCGTATTGAAGACAACAGGAAAGTACAGACGTTAGCTAATAAATCAGTTTCCTGAAAACCAACAATATCAATATCAAACTAATATTTATTTAAGTCTACTTATGCCAGGCACTCTAAGTGCTTTTACATATTTTTTCCCTCATTGAATCCTCACAACTCTATGAGGGTTATGCTGTCATTACCCACATTTAACAGTTGAGAAAAGTACTGACATATCTAGTAAGTAGCTAAGTCAAGATTCAAACAGACTTAGATCTGTTCAATTCCAAAGAAGCCCTTGCTCTCAACAAATTATCTAAATATACCAATTTTCAGTTCTATAACTGACTCCTTAAAATTCCTTTTGCCAACTAGCAAAGTTACAAAACTTTATCTGACTGTGGTAACAGCTACTGAATTTGAGTATACATTCAAACACCATATAAAATACAGATATCCCCCAGCTGTCATCTCTTGGCTGAGCTTAAATTCTTCCCTTCTTAACAAAACTTCTTGAAAGATGGACTACCTGCTAACATTATGGAACTCGCGTTTGAAAAGACTTATTAAAAGTGAAATTAAGGGCCAAATATCTTCAACCTAAGAGCATTATCAGTAACATAATATTCCTCACCACACACAAGCATGGTTTTGAAATTCTGAGAATGCATACCTTTGCAAATACATTGATATGTCAAATATAAGACGATCCCATTAAAAACTACACAAATAATGCAAACTAAAGGTAATCTAGTATCCTGGATGGTACCTTGGAACAGAAAAAGAGTATTAGGTGAAAACTAAGGAAATCTGAATAACCTACGGACTTTAGTTAACAGTAATCTAACAATATGGGTTCATTAACTGCAACAAATATACTATACTAATGTAAGTTGTTAATAATAGGGAAAACTTGGTACAGGGCATATGGGAACTCTCTTACTATGTTCTCAATTTTCCTGTAAATTGAAATTGTTCTAAAAAATAAAGTCTATTTTAAATAGTTTTTTAATTATACAAGTAATATACTTCTACATCCACATATTCGGCAAGTTCTTTTCAGTATAAAACATAACACAAACTTAAGAAAAACATTTGAGCTGTGTAATTTACTAAAATCAGAGACAACCACCACCTAGAAATGGGATTACCAGCTATCCTACAGAAATTCCCATTGCTACATTACATTTTATACTAACTCCTGGTTGTTTAAAGCAAAGCAAGTATATTTCCTAGCCTGAATTAAGAAAAGCTAGTTTTTATATTACCTCTCTTCTCTCTCCCTAGTGGAAAGAGAGAATATCCCTCAATATTATCATCTGACTCCCAGTCAGTCCAACATCTCAATAGTCTCTTCCTCTTCTCTCCTTGTTGTTGAAACACTCTTTCTAAAACACAAATCTTGTCATGCTACCCTCCGTTGTCTACAGGATAATGTCCAAGATCTGCTACATGGCATCAAGCCCTCGACCACAAAGTCCCTCTTTTACATCTCCTACCTTATCTCCCACCGTTTCTCCACTTCCCTAAATCAGATGTTGCTGCCATAATGAACTATGTTCCACTGAAAACACCGTATCCTAAAGTCTCCAACATTTGCGAATGGTATTATATATCCTTAGAAGTCCATATTTGACTTATCCTTTAAGGCCTAGCCCCAAAATCTCTCCCCTTTGTGAAGCTCTCCAGGAACTCATCTTGCCAACAAACAGAATACACACTCACCTCCCTTATGATACCAAATAACACTGAACTACTAAGTGAGAAAATCATTCCATTTTTGAGTCTCTTTCAATCCTTCTATTTACATCAGGGAGAAAGTCTAAGTAAGATGTCAATTTGTCTCTAATACTTGTTCATCTCTCCCTTTAACAAAGGATACAAAGCCTCAAACTCAGTGACTTCTGCATACGGTAGCTAAGAAGGTTTTAATTACACTGTTTTGCTGTTATTACTTTAAGTTGACTTCTATTTAAGGTAAGTGATGCTAGTCTTCCATTTACAGAAATAGCAAAGCTTCCTTAAAAATACTTTTTTTAGAATACTATAAAAAAAAAAAACATTAAATAAATAATAGCAAAAGTAGTATTCAGATTTGGGGGAAATCATGATGTCACTCAAAGGATTAAGCCTGGGAAACATTTTTATGAACTGATGCCTACACAAGGCTGTCAGTTACGGTTTTTGTTTACTTGTACAGGCACTTTTCCTCATAGTACTTACATAGTATTCATATTAATAGGTCCCTGGGTGGTGTGACAGAGCAAAAAAGGACATGACTGCCATTTTTTTTTACAACCTACTACAACGTTGGAGGCCTCACAGCACAGTGGTTAAGTACTCAGCCAGTGGTTGGAACCCACCAGCTAGCTGCTCCTCAGGAGAAAGATGTGGCAGTCTGCTTCCATAAAGATTACAGCCTTGGAAGCCCCATGGTGCAGTTCTACTCTGTCCTATAGGGTCACTACGAATGGGAACCGACTCAACAGCAACAGGGTTGGTTTTTTAGTTTTACTACAATACTATCTCCTGCTCAATCAAATAATTTTAATCTGAGCATTTATTTTAATTACGCACTACTTTTCAGAAATCTAACCAACTCGTAATTCGAGAGATAGGTGTCCCTTGCCTTTTCACAAAGACAGTGCCAAAATGCAGAAGGAAGCACCTTCCACTCCTAAAACCCAACCACAGCAAAGGCTTTGAAGGCCAAGGCGGCAGCATGGAAAGGCATCTACCAAAAAAAAAAAAAAAAACAAACCTGTTGCCGCAGAGTGGACTCTGACTCATAGCAAACTTGCAGGACAGAGCAGAACTGCCCCATAGGGTTTCCATGGAGCGTCTGGTGGATTCGAAATGCAGACCTTTTGGTCAGCAGCTGTAGCTCTTAACCACTATGCCACCAGGGTTTTCGAGCCATACACAAGAAAGAAGATCCACAAGTCACCGATTTCATCACCCCAAGACACTACAGCTCCGAAGGCAGCCCAAATATCCTCAGAAGATTGTACCCAGGAGAAACAAGCTTGACTGCTGTGATGGTTAAGCTGTGTGTGAACTTGGCTGGGTCATGATATTTTAGCAGCTCTGGTGGCATAGTGGTTAAGCATTTGGCTGCTAACCAAAAAGGCCAGCAGTTCCAATCTACCAGCCACTGCTTGGAAACCCTATGGGGCAATTCTACTCCATCCTGTAGGGTCACTATGAGTTGGAATCAACTAGACACCAATGGAGTATGTATATATACGCTTCACTGGTTTTGCTTCTCTAAAGAATCCAGTCTAAGACAACCACTATACCATCACCAAGTTTTGCTTGACCAATGAATCAGCCATGAAAAAGACTGAAAACACACTTGTGTTTACTGTGGCTGTCAAGGTCAACAAGCACCAAGTAGGCTGTGAAGAAGTTTTGACACTGATGCGGCCAAGGTGAACACCCTGATCAGGTCTAGTGAAGAGAAGGCAGCGTTATGTTTGACTGGCTCCTGACCATGATGCTTTCAAAGCTGACAACAAAATTGGGGCTATCTAAACGGAGTCCAGCTAATTCTAAATACAAATTTTTTCACTAAAAAAAAAAAAAGAAAGAAAGAGAAAGAGGTGTCCCTTACAAATCTCTCTTTACAAATATTAAAAAAATCACATTGAATTACAGTGATTTAGCTGCATGTCTGTTTCTACATACATCTCTTTCAGCCCAGGAATACTTTCTTACATATTTTATAATGCTTTGTTAAATTACATGATCTAAAAATTGTCAGGCCTTAATAATGTACTGAAATGAGTTCATTCTCACTCAAAAAAGTGGACAGACAAGTACCAAACCAAAAAAAAAAAAAAAAAAAACACATTGCCATTGAGTCAATTCCAATCCATAAAACCCACCCATTGCCATCAAGTCGATTCAGACTCATGACCCTATAGGACTGCCCCATAGAGTTTCCAAGGAGCGCCTGGTGGATTTGAACTGCCAAACTTTCTGGTTAAAAGACGTAGCTCTTAACCACTATGCCACTAGCAACACTAAAGGACAGAACAGAACCACCTCACAGGGTTTCCAAGGAGCACCTGGTGGATTCGAACTGCCAACCTTTTGGTTGGCAGCCATAACTCTTAACCACTTATTCAGTGTACTTCCTTCACTTATTCATTCAATAGATGCTTATTAGACACCAACGATGTGCTGGGTACTGATGAACAAGACAGACAAGGTCTGCTCTTGAGGAGCTCACATTCTGGTAGGTATGCACGACACTCTAATGGCAATTTCAAGTGGCTTTCACAGACCAGACCCTCTATTTACACCCTCTATTTAGAATTCTTTGCCCACTTCTTTCATTGGCCAATAAATTCACTTAGGCTTTAGGGCCCAGGCCATACCGAGGAGCCTTTACAGCCCATTCCCTTGACTCAGAGACTTCCTCATTTGGGCACATCTCTATTATAGAAACTCTGGTGGCACAGTGGTTAAGTGCTATGGCTGCTAACCAAAGGGTGGCAGTTCAAACCCACCAGGTGCTCCCTGGAAGCTCTATGAGGCAGTTCTAGCCCATCCTACAGGGTCACTATGAGTCGGAGTCGACTTGATAGCAAGGGGTTTTTGGTTTTCTACCATAGCAATTTATACTGTTCACAACGAAATGTTGTTTTCTCAACAAAACTCCAAGTTTCCTGAAGTAGGGATATATTCATCTTGGTATTCCCACTACCTAGCATAGTGACTGGCACACTGCAAGTACTGAATGTTTGCTATATTAATAAATCACTGACTAAATGGTGAAGAACAATGTTCCAGTTAGGAATTAGATAAGCTGTTGCTAGCTCAGTTCCAAAATGATTAAAGGACAGTAACAAAATTTAAGTTAAAAATATCTACTAATTTTCCAATGAGTACATTTGAAACTACTATTAATTTACCAGAAAAAATGCTTCCTGACAATTAGGACACGCAGGTTAATGAGGAAAAATCTCTGAAACAAGTGATACTTTATAACTTTAGTTGGTATATTTGAAACAAGAATACAACATCATAGAAAGGAGAGCAGACTTACTGCCAACTATTCCTGGCACAAGTACAAGAAACTGAAAGATACATTCCTTTGAAGATATCAGTAATAAAAAGCCAGGTAGTATTCAGAATTCAAATACTGTATATAACAGACTTCTTGCTATGATACCAGAAAATACAGACCTTACCAAAAGTAAATAAAATCCAAACAAATAGTGATTTTATTCCCCTGCACTATTAATTTTTCAGAACTAAAGAAGGCACATCAACCACAAAAATAATGAAAACCGCAACTGAGAGAATATAAAAAACACTTGGATAGGTAATATACATTACTTAGTAAATACTAATGTATCCTCACTATTCCAGTTCAAAACCTTGGCTTTTTAAATTATTACCTAAGATCATTACTAATGGGATTGGCAATATTAAACAAGATTAAGTCTGAAAGGTCTTAAGTTAGATAAACTGCCATGTATTTATGCCATGGAATACTACACAGTTACTAAGGAGGTAGAATTACATGGAAAGGTGTCTATACCATTGAGGGAAAAAAGCAAACCATAGAACAATATGCTTGGTAAGATCCCAGAGGCAGTGTAAGGGTTAGAAGCATAAACCCTGGAGCCCGACTACCTGAGCTCAAATCTCAGCTTTGACATTCAGTAGCTGTGGGACCTCTGGGTAGTCATTTTATTTCTGTCTCAGTTTCATCCATAAATTGATATAATAATAGAATCTACTTTATAGTTTGTTCATAGGATCATGAGGGTTAAATAAGTTGATACGTGTAATGCACTATGCAAACAAAAGTTTTAACTATAATTTTTGGAAAAAGAAGAAAAAATTTTTAAAAATCCAAATCATACAGTACATGCATCTACGAGGGATGGAGAAAGCTATGATTTTCTGCATTGTTTTGAACTTTTTTTTTTTAACAAAGAACATTTATTACCTTAAGTAATTAAAAAAAAAGAAAGAAAAAACATAATAAAAACTTGGCACTAAGATTTCCCCTGCTGAAATATCTGCTAGTGCAATTACTAAAACACTGTGGACCAGGCAAAATCCTGTGAATAATAATATTTTTAAAATGTGAAAATTTTCAAATCCAACAAAAAGGACACAGTACTTAATTTTCAGACAGACATAGTTCAACAATAACAAGCTACACACAGAAAGCAGAAGTGCAATGGCTTTAAAATTATATTCCTTTGCTTCCCAGAGAAAATAAATGATACAAAGAGATGCAATGCAGAAATAGATACTACAATGTAGAAAAAGATGACTATCAGGAACTTTTACACTTAAATAAACCTCCATTAATTTTAATAGTCTGAAATTAAATACCACCAAATCTAGTTTCCTTCTATTCAACAATCTTTAATGACAACACACTAACACATATATAAATCTGGAGATCAAAATAAACCAAATAACTAAAAAAAAAGCCTAAAGTCCTTAGAACCCTCTGCAAACCTTTATGAAAAAGATTTCACCACCCACATGCTTTGAGGAAGCTTTGGTCCCCTGGATAAACTTAGCTTCTTCCATAAATACAGTGGGTGTACAAAACAACCAAATGGAAGAGCAGAACGAGAACTCTGAGCTTCAGCTGCATTTTTGCTGAGCTGTAATACTGGTAAAGCCTGTTTCAAGATCCAAGAGTCTACACTCAAAAATAAAGAAACCATGTAAACAGCAGCCTGTCATCTCCATTTTATCATTCACCAGAATGATATTTCATAAAAATTATAAATTTCATTATTGTTATTAGGTACCACTGAGTCAGTTTCCACTCATAGTGACTCCATGTGACAGAGCAGAACCACCCCATAGGGTTTTCTAGGCTGTGATCCTTGTAAGAGCAGCTCGCTAGGTCTTTCTCCCACAGCTGCTGAGTGGGTTGGAACCTTCAAAACTTCAGTCAGCAACTAAGGGCTTTAACGGTTATATCACCAGGGCTTCTACTAAAAATTCATTACCAAACTATAAGTAGTATTACTATCACTGATTGTGTTCTACCTGAAAGGAACCTTCTGGAACACACAAAAAATTACCTAGTTAAAACAGCTTTTCAAAAACAAACCAACCATTAAGATGCCTCCAGAAAATTATGGAGTTCATGATTTTAAATAGCTATATAAACAAGAAGAAACTCAATGAATGTTAGCTATTATTATCATTAAAATTATGCTTTGAAATGATAGAAACAGAAACTTATTCATAGAGAAAATTAATAAGCCACTTTCTGCCACAATCGATGTAGGCCATTACAATCTTCAAGAGTTAAGATAGTAAAAGGGACTTTGTTTTGGAGGAGTCAAAGTTATATTCCTTGAGTTCTAAAGCAGGTAGTAAAGATGAAATGAATAGTTGCTGTATTAAAAAAAAAAAATTCTAAGTTTTTCTGCAGCAGAAATCTATTTTTGTAAACATTTTGCAATTCTGCCTTAAGTAACATGACTTTTAAACCTAATATATTTTTATCAGGTAATAAGGATTTATAAACAATGGAAGTACAATCAGTCTTCTGCATTAGAAAGTGAAAGAAGGCAGTTCAGAGTAGACTGAAAGTAGGTAAGTTAAGCCTAAGTTCTAAAAACCTGAAAAATACAAGTATTTTAAGTTAAGACTAAGTTGTTTGGGAAGATAATATTTGACTCTGTTCCTGAGAAAAGGGAAAAGGCTAATAATATTCCATGACTAACTTTGCCTTTTAAATTTTCTAATAGAAAAACAACACTTTAGTCTTTTCAAAGATTCATGAAAAATATATTAAAAACATAAATTAGTAAGAAAAAAAAAAAAAGGAACTGAACACGTTCAGCAACATGCTTTCCACAAGTATCTGGCATGGGTGTACCAGCATTACATGGAAGCAAGACCAAGCAAGCACCTTCTCAGACAGACATCTTAGATTAATGAGTAGACATTCTGACTATGTTTTTATGGTTACAAGAGTACGCTTAAAGCCTTATAAAATATGGCTTACCAGTTTATATAAACATAATTTTGACTTTATATATACAATTACAATGTTAGCATTAAAAGTTATAACTTTCCTTTCAGATACAAATACTTGTTAGGTATCTGGTTCATATTCAAACCTAAAAAAAAAATTACAGAGACACTTATAAGGTCTGTAAGTTTTTTTTTTTTCTCTTTTAATTCACCCCACCATTCATTTCTATATATTAAATATGAGAACTTGAAATATCAACAGATATTTACTGTCTCCTCTGACCACTGCACTGCAGAGTTCAAAATTGGGTCTCAGTCTATAAACAATAAAGAATGTTCTTTTGAAACATTTTTGCAAAAATCATAATATGTATTTATACATATTCAGAAAAGTAAGAAAATGTAGGTAAGCATAAAGAAGGAATTTTAGTTACCTATAATTTCAGTAACGAGAATCAAACAACTTGATGCCTAAAACTTCTCAAATGTATATACAATACAGAAACTATTGGTCCTAGATCCTTTACAAATGAAAACACCTTGATTAGGATTATCTAAGGAGCTAAAGCCAAAAATAAATCTATACAAATGTAAGCTTAAGCAGTTAAAACGTAAAAAATACATAACTGAAATCCATTTTGCCTAAGAAAAAATTCCAGAGAAGGAAATGCATGTTATGAAAAAACAGAAAAGCTCCACAAAGTTGAAGGGAAAAAAAAAAAACCTTTTTCCAAGTACTAATCTTGCCAAAGTGAAAACGGATTTCACTTATATTAGCATTTAAAAAAATATCACACTTTACCTCTAAGGTTTGTAGAATAACGTGTAACCAACTCTCCCCAATACCACCACTGCAAAAACTCTCCCCAATACATTGACCCGATTATAAAAAAAAGAATAAAGTGAAATGTTCACTGTGAATATATCCATTTTCCCTCTTAAACCACTAAATCTTCTACAAACACTAGGGATAATTTTCTCCTAACAAATAAACTAAATTGAAGAATATCACTTTTAAGGAGACCTGGTAGCACAATGCTTAAATGCTCAGCTACTAACCCACCAGCAGCTCCAAGGGAGAAAAGACCTGGTGATCCGCTCCTATAAAGATTACAGCTTGCGAAACCCTATGAGGCAGTTTTACTCTGTTCTATAAGGTTCTGTGTGTCAGAATCAACTTGATGGCACACAACATCACATTTAAAGAGTAGTCAATTTTGTATTGTTAGTCACACCCAAAAAAAAGTTAATATATATGGTCACGGTTCCCAGAATAACATTAAAAGACACCTTGTGAAGACACTACGGCAAGAAACCAAGAGACCTACATAAGTGGAAAAACATACCTTGCTCACAGATAGGAAGACTCAACAGTGTGAAAATGTCTATTCTACCTAACACGACCTACAGATACAATGCAATCCCAACCCAAACTCCAATGGCATTTTTTAATGAGATGGAAAAACAAATCACCAACTTCATATGGAAAGCGAAGAGACCCCAGCTAAGTAACGCATTACTGAAGAAGAAGAACAGAGTGGGAGGCCTCACATTACTTGATTTTATAAACTATTATACCGACATCGTAGTCAAAACAGCCTGGTACTGACACAACGGATACAAAGACAAATGGAACAGAATTGAGAATCCTGACATAAATTCATCCACCTATGAGCAGCTGATATTTGACAATGGCCCAAAGTCCTTTAATTGGGGAAAAGACAGTCTTTTTAACAAATGGTGCTGGCATAACTGGATATCCGTCTGCAAAAAAAAGAAACAAGATCCATACTTCACGCCATGCATAAAAACTAACTCAAAATGGATCAAGGACCTAAATATAAAATCTAAAACGATAAAGATCATGGAAGGGAAAATAGGGACAACACTAGGAGTCCTAATACACGCTATAAACAGCATATAAACCATTACTAACAATACACAGACATCAGAAGAGAAACTACCTAACTGGGAGCTCCTAAAAAGCAAACACTTATGCTCATCAAAAGACTTCACCTAAGAGTAAAAAGACAACCCACAGACTGGGAAAAAAATTTGGCTATGACAAATCCAATCAGCATCTTATCTCTAAAATCTACAAGATACAGCAAAACATCAACAACAAAAAGGCAAATAACCGCAATAAAACATGGGCAAAGGATATGAACTGGCACTTCACCAAAAAAGACATTCAGGCAGCTAACAGATACATGAGGAAATGCTCACAATCATTAGCCATTAGAGAAATGCAAATCAAAACTACAATGAGATACCATCTCACCCCAACAAGGCTAGCATTACTCCAAAAAACACAAAGTAATAAATGTTGAAGAGACTGGAAAACTTATACACTACTGGTGGGAATATAAAATGGTACAATCACTTTGGAAATCAATTTGATGCTTCCTTAAAACGTGAGAAATAGAACTACCATGCAATCCAGCAATCCCACTCCTTGGAATATATCCCAGAGAAATAACAGCCCTTATACAAATAGATATATGTACACCCATGTTCACTGCAGCACTGTTCACAATAGCAAAAAGATGGAAACAACCTAGGTGCCCAACAATAGATGAATGGATAAACAAATTATGGCACAGTCACACAATGGAATACTATGCAACAATAAAAAACAACATAGATGAATCTGGAGGGCATTATGCTGAGTGAAATTAGTCAGTCACAAAAGGACAAATACTGTACAAGACCAGTATTATAATAACTCAAGAAAAGGTTTAAACATGGAAGAAAACATTCTTTGATGGTTACAAAGGGTGAGGAGGGAGGGAGAGGGGTATTCACTAACTAGATAGTAGACAAGAATTATCTTAGGTGAAGGGAAGGTCAACACACAATACAGGGAAAGTCAGCACAACTGGGCTAAACCAAAAGCTAAGAAGCTTCCTGAGTATAACCAAACACTTCGAGGGACAGTGTAGCAGGGGCAGTGGTCTGGGGACCATGGTTTCAGGGGACATCTAGGTCAACTGGCATAACAAAGTTAATTAGGAAAATGTTCTGCATCCCACTTTGATAAGCAGCATCTGGGGTCTTAAAAGCTAGCAAGCGGCCATCTAAGATGCATCAATTGGTCCCAACTCACCTGGAGCAAAGGAGCATGAAGAACATCAAAGACAGAAGGAAAATATGAGCCCAGGAGACAGGAAGGACCACATAAACCAGAGACTCCATCAGCCTGAGACCAGAACAACTAGATGGTACCCAGCTACCACCAATGACGATCCTGACAGGGAACACAACAGAGAGACCCTGATGGAGCAGGAGAAAAGTGGGGTGTAGAACTCAAATTCTAGAAAAAAGACCAGACTTAATGTTCTGACTGCAACTGGAGGGACCCCAGAAGACTTGGCCCCTGGACTCTGTTAGCCCGAAACTAAAACCATTACCAAAGCCAACTCTTCTGACAAAGATTAGACTGGACTATAAGACACAAAATGATACTTGTGAAGAGTGTGCTTCTTAGCTGAAGTAGATACATGAGACTAAATGGGCAGCTCCTGTCTGGAGGTGAGATGAGAAGGCAGAGATGGACAGGAGCTGGCTGAATGCACACGGCAAATACAGGGTGGAAAAGAGGAGTGTGCTGTCACATTAAAGGGAGAGCAACTAGGGTCGCATAACAATGTGTGTATAAATTTTTATAAGAGAAACTATCTTGAACTGTAAACTTTCACTTAAAGCACAATAAAATAAATAAATAAGACACCTTGTAGGGTGGTAAGCACTGTGTGCCATCACTGGAAAGCAGTTTGCAAACTCACAGTGGAGCCAGCCAGGTGAAGTGGGAAGTGACAACACAGCAACAATGGCCAAAAAAGCACCAAAAGATAGGGCTTGTTTTAAAGTGTGGGGTGTGGTACCAAGGTGGAAAAGAGTAACAGAAGATTGAAGGCTGGAGCACCAAAAGATACCTACTAATTACTGAATGAACACCATATTCTCGATACTTTCTGTATATTATGAGATTTAATCCCATGTGATACGTATTTCTCACTCCCATTTTACAGATGATGAAACAGGTTCGGAAAAGTCAGATATCTCACTGCCTGATCACTCAGCTATAATGCAACAGAGTAGTGTTTAATATCTAGATTTCTTTGACTCCAAAGCCCATACTCTTTCCATTTCCCTGTGCCGCTTCTCTGGCTCTTCTTCAGTTTACTGACATCCTGTGAGTAATGCACTACAGTGGACTTTAGGAGTAGTTATCCATCTGGAGGTAAATGATCCCACAAGGGCCCACAATAAACTTTTGATCATAATGGGGCAAAAAGCTGGGTAGCCCAGTTTTTTGCAGACGTTTTTCATCCTGAGCTACCTTTATAATCTTTTCTCTTGTCTTTCCTTTTCAGGCACTTAACACCCTAGCTCCCCTCATGGCCCCCAAAATAAAAAATAATTTTTTTTTTTTTAAGACTTGGATATTTCCCCCATTGGATTTACAAATTCTTTTGTCTTTTCTTTGTTCAAGTTGTTCCCTCCTCCACCTGGAGCCCTTTTCCAACATCCCCATGGCCAATTACATCTAGGATTCAAGGTCTAGTTCAAACATCATCTTCATACAGCACCCCCAGATTTCCCACTTCCCTATTTAAAAGTGGTATCTCCATGAGAGGGCAGAGGGGGTCAGAAGCTGCCTGAGTGGACACAAGGAGAGAGTGGAGGGAGAATGTGGTGTCTCATTAGAGTGGAGAGCAATTAGGAGTGTATAGGAAGGTGCGTATAAATTTTTGTATCAGAGTCTGACTTGATTTGTAAACTTTCACTTAAAGCACAATAAAAATTAATTAAAAAAAAAAAGTGGTATCTCCAATCTAAATTTGTTTGACCCTTTATACCAGTACCTCTACTAAGAACTCACGACTTTGAGAAAGTAAAAAAGATTATCACACCACAGAGTACTTAATAGTTACAAAGGAAAAAAGGTGCCTTTACAATAGAAATCTAGTGAATATTACCTTAATCAAATGATCAAATTCTTCAACAATAATGAAACTGACATCATGTACCTCTGATGTCATACAATGAGAGACCTAAAATCACCTAGGTAGCATTCTGGACATGTAGGTCTAGACACTTATAAAAATGTCACTGTCATGAGAGACCAAAAAAAAAAAAAGGCTGGCGAGCCATTCTAGAGTCAAGGAGACAACTAAATGTGATGCAAGATCCTTGACTAGATCTTGGATTAAACCAAAAAACAAACAAACAAAAAAACTAAGGACGGTATTGGGACAAATGGGGAAATTTGAATACGGCTAAGTATTATAATATTATATTATCTGTGTTAAATTTCTTGACTATAATGACTGTATTATAGATATGCAGGATGAAGTCTTTGTTTTTGGAAAATACATGCTGCAAGTGAACTGTACTGATGGTATTTAAACCTAACTCTCAGATAGTTCAGCAAAAAAATATCTGCATCTATGTGTTTTGTGTAAAGCAAACATGACAAAATGTTAACTGGCAAATCTAAGTGAAGGTGTTCACCATACTATTCTTAAAACTCTTCTGTAGCCTTACAATTTTTCAAAACGAAGAACTGGGAAAAAGTATTCAGAAATTATGGATTAGTGAAAAAAAAAAAAACAGAAAATAAAGGTCAAAGAATAATTTAGCACACGTATTCTGCTTCCCAGAATTAACTGTTAAAATACTGTCATAGTTGTCATAGTTGCTTCTAGTCATATATACACATACGCATACATGTGCATAAGTACATATGTGTGTACACATATATATAAAGGGGATTATCATCCCCTTTGCAACCACCTCCCATTCTTATTTCCTTTCAGAAGTTGTGAAATTATAGGGTAGGATATGCCCATCTTCAGTTTTACTAAGTACTACAAATATTTTCTTCAAAGGTGGCTGTACTGATTTACACACCACCAGCAGTTTCTACCATCACCATTTCACCACATATTCACCAATACGTGGTGTTGTCAAACATTTTTTTATCAATCTGATATGAAAAATGCTGTATCACTTATTTTAATTTATATTTCACTGATTAATAGGGCATGCATGACTACCAGGCTCCTAAAGAACAGTACATTTCTAAAGCTAAATTTTCAATCCTAATATTAGCACCAGTATCTCCTCTAAAGCTACTTTTTTTACTTTTGACAGAAGCAAATCTGTGGTTCTTCAGGATTCTTCAACTTAACATACCGAACCAGACAGTAATTAAGTAATAAAATAACCAACCTAGAATTACACAATAAAAGAACCTCAGCAAAATAGGATTTTACCTACAGGCCTTTTCTTTTATTACAACACCATAGAAAGTTAAAGCTATTCAAAAGCTATTTAGTACGTGGCAGCACGTACTAAAATGCACTAAGATTAGTCCCCTATGAAACCAAAGGCCCACAAAAACAGCACACAGTGTTTGTGAAATAATTTCCTGTCTTTTAAAAAATATAAGATGAAAAGATTCAACTCAGTATACATATTATTTGCAAGACTAAAAAAAAAAAAAATGGATGTGCTTTTTACCTAGAAATAAAAAACCTAGGTCCTATAAATTAACTTATTCATTTATTTATTCAGCAAATATTTACTGAGCATCTAGTATGTGCCAGCTGCTATTCTGGTACAGTGGTAAAAAAAAGACACCCCATTTTCTCACAGAGCTGACATTCTAGTGGAGATACAAAGATTATAGGACTGAATAAACATGCAAATAATATAATGTCTGATAAATACATGCTACAAAGAAAACAAAGAGGCAGGGGACAAAGAATGACAAGAGGAGTAGAGTAAGGGCACAAAAAATGGCAGGCAAGACCTCTCCAACACAGTGACTTGTAATATGGCATGTTCAGTTCAGCATAAACTGTTTCAGCACCAATAACCTGTTTCACAAATACTTTCTTTCACTTTTCCATACTCTCCTTTAAAAAAAAAAGTGTGCGCAGAGGTTTTCCATTATTGCTATTATTTTAGAGGAGAAAAAAATTTTCATACAAGATGTGGCAGGTGCTTTACAAATAGATGTAAGTTTTGAGCCACACATACTCTGAAAAAATGTTAAGGGTAATTCATCAGTGAGAAATCTGATCCCAAAATGACACTGAACTACAAAAATGACTTCTCAACTCTCCAACTCCATAATCTGCATGCTTACTTTCTATAACAGCAATAGGAACATATATTTGAAGAGAGATCCTGCTACTTTTCACTTAGCGTAGAAAAACTAGGATACTCTCTCTTTAAAAGCCACACTATTTACATGATTTAAAATAAAACCAGGATACACTAAAATTTCCTTTCACAGGTTTACAAAAGAGCTCAGAAGGCTTCAAACACTTGTAACCGGAAGGTACCTTAATAGAAAAAGCTAGGCGCCAACGTATTCACTGCACCTTCTTCCTAAGATAATTTTGCTGATACCCCAGTATCCTAAATAAAATGTCATCTATTCTATTTTTCAAAACTACTGTTTTGATCCCACCCAAATCTTTATTTTTATTTCCCTAATTACACAATTCCCTTTTTCATCTGTACTATCAATCTACTTTGTCATCCTTCTTACCTAATGGTTCAAATATTTTCCCAGAAAAGATTATAAATCTCAAAAAAACTTATTTCCACTTCAGGAGGTCTTAATCTTTTTGTGCCAAACCTACGGACTCCTCAGAATGCTTCTAAAAGCAATATATACGTGGGATTACAAAGGAAACCAATTATATTAAAATAATTATCAAAACAAAAAAAAAACCCAGATATGACAATATATGTACGAATTTATTTCCACATTAAATAACACTTCCACTAGAAGGTTTAACAACTACCACAAATTTGAAGAAGTGATAGCCATAAACAATATTTTGAAATATTTGCAACAACCGTAAACATGATACAAAAACATCTGTAATTTTTATTGGTGACAAACTCACAGGCATTGCTAATACTACTGCGCTTTGTTTGCTACATTCATAATTGAAGGAAATAATAAATTTCAGTCAGCAGTTCATAAAAATTAAAGGTGTAATTTTATCCCCATTTTAGTTCAAGGAGCCCCTGAATTCTATCCACCAACTAACAGACCCCAAGTTAAAGGGTCTTTCTAGTTCAAAGCCCTACACGAACTGATTTTTGCCGCAATTTTAAAAGCACTTGTTTCTCCGCTGACCTAGCTCTCGTCTGAACATACACCACGCTTCCCTGTTTTTATGCAGATTTATACACAAAACTCTGTTTACTCCTGCGGTTTGCTCGACCAGCACCCATTAAATTTTGCCAGTTAGTAAAAGACGAAATTGAAGGAAAGGAGATGGGAAGCAACCAACAGTCCCTCACTTCCAGACCTCCAGCAGCAAATGGGGAGATGCCAAGTGTGCACGTTTATGGTAGGTGGGCTGCCCCCAGATTCGAAGGTCCAGCTTGTCACTGTCCCCGAAGCACATCTCCACCAGCAGCACTGAGAAGACACTCCATCTCCTCGCCTCTGTGCTCGCTTCCCTACCTGCCGGATCGCTCGCCTCTGGCCCCCACCCGAAGTCGCCCCGAGGTCTAGCTTTCCCTTCCCATCCCCCACGCGTCCCTCCCTCCCGTCCACCCTAGGCTACCCTGGCACCTACACGCCGCCGCACCTCTTCTCCGGGGCTAACCGCGTCGCCTCCCATTCCCACCACGTCCGACACGAGAGGGAAGCGGCCAGGGCTCCTGGAATCAGCAGGACCGGGCGGCCCGGTCGTGAGGCTCAGGCTGCGGCCCTAGGCCGGAGCAGCCTGGCCTCTGGACAAGGATCCACGCGCCTAGGGCGGGTTAACGGGGGGCGTGCACTCACCAATGTGCTCATGCGGAGGAGGGCACGGAGGTCCACCGGATGGCCACTCGTGGCTCGTAGACGTGGTCCTCGCAGAGAACTGCCACTGCCACCGCCGCCGCCGTCGCCAGCTAGTTGCCTTCTCTGCGTCCTGCGGCGGCACAGCCGCCACGCCACCACGCTTGCGCGGTGCCGTGGGGGCCGCTGGGACCGGTAGTTCTGCCCGGGCGGCCAGCGGCCCTCCTTCCGCTTTAGTCAGCCACTTCCGCTGCGGGCTGGAGAGGTCGTGGGTGTAGGAGGACGGGAAATTCCCTTCCGGGAAATTTTTGACCAAGTGTGGGCCGTAGCTTCCGCGTACGGTAATGCTGGTCAAGAAGAATCCACCTGAGGAAGTACGTGTAAAGTAAAACAATTTAGAGCATTTACGTTTTTTATAACAACTCTCACTTGTCCAGGACAAATGACATATAACGCGCACAACACCCCTCACACACCTTCCCCTTGGTTTCTGTTAAAAAGTGTCGTTTATTGTCTTGGGTGGTATCTGGATTTTCGAAATTAAACTTGTTTTCCACAACTTATGTTATCAAACTTAATCTATAAACCTGACCATACAGCTATTTAAAGTAAATCAATTGACAACTTATCTAATAAATATATATATATTTTCAGAGGTCAAGTTAGCCGAATTGAACAGTAATATAAACATTATAATTGGAAGACACGTTAAAGGTCGTTAGTCCAGCATCCTGCCCTGAGCAGGAATTCTCTCTTGTACATTCCAGACAGATGGTCATCCAACTTCTATTTCAACAGCTCAAATTTCACTACCTTAAGTAATACAGCTCCAAATGTTAGAAAGTTCTGTCTCCTGCTGAGCTGAAATCTGCTTCCCTTTTACTTCCGTCCAACGCTGGTGGTTATGCCGCCTGGAGCAATAGAGGATGTTTTCCACTTGACAGCCCTTCAAAAAATGGAAAACAACACTGAGAGTCTCGAGGCGAAAAAAGAAATGAAAAAAAGTAACAATCAGTTTTCCCAACTGTTTCAAATGTGAATCAGCTCCCAAACCACTTTCCATCTAGACATCCTCCTTGATGGGACCTTTTAAAATTGTCAAAATTTTCTTCATATTTATTGTCTCATTTTATTACCACAATAGCATTCTCTGGTAGGCTGGTCAGGTATTATTGCTATCATGTTGCCATTCAACAGGTTCAAGAATTCAATTTGATCAAAGATTATTTATCAGCTCTGTTATAAGGCATAGCCCAAAGCGCCAGGGGGATGAAAAAAGCAACAGATCTCAGTTTACAATCTAGGATGGAAGAATAAGTTCCACAGATTAAGGATCATACTAATAAGCTAAGGTACAAAGTGGCATGAGGCTCCTGAAGAAAGGGGCCTCCTCAAGTTGAGGGGCTGTATGAAGGAGGTGACACTTGGGAGTTACTGGATGGCTTGACTTCAAAGAGGGGAAATGACATTCCATGATTACTAAGGAAGAACTCGACCTGAGCAAAATGAATGGGTTCACAGTGGGCTATGGAACACTGAGTACTCTAGAAAGGCTGAGCACAGAGGCCTGAGAGGAATGAAAGAAAAGCCCCCAAAACTTTCGAAAGGATCTTAAGGGTAGTGAAGAAACTTCATTGTATGTGGCAAGTAAAAGAGCGCCGGCATGGGATAGTGAATTAATAGCTCTGAGTCCTATTGTGCCACCTACAAACGAAGAGCTTGAACTAGATAGGCAGTTTTCAGTCTTTTTTTCCACTCCAGCACATCCAAGGAATACAACACTCCCATTAGAAACTATGGATCACTACAACAGTGATTGTTAAAGAATATGAAGTAGGTGTTATTCTCACCCTCTTTTGTTGTTATTAGTTGCCATCCAATTGGCTTTGATTCATGGAGATTCTATGTACAACACAACAAAACATTGCACAGTCCTGCACCATCTTCATGATCATTGTCATGTTTGTGCCCACTGTTACAGCCATTACGTAGTGCCTTCCAACCTAGAGGGCTCATCTTCCAGACTATATCAGACAATACACTGTTGTGATCCAAAAGGTTTTCTTTGGCTAATTTTCAGACACAGATCTCCAGGCCTTTCTTCATCTTAGTCTGGAAGTTCCACTGAAATCTCTCCATGAGTGACCCTGCTGGTATTTGAAATACTGGTGGCATAGCTTCTAGCATCCTAGCAACATGCAAGCCACCACAGTATGACAAATTGACAGATGAGTGGTGGCACTACATTTTATACATAGGAAAATAACTCAAAGTGAAGACTTTCTAAAACTTAATAAATAGTACTATTTAAGGACAAAGAACGCCATCTTATTCACTACTGTCTCCCTGGTATGCTGTCTGATATATAATACATATTTTTTTTAATGAATGGGATGAATAAACAGTATATTCTTGCCAATGCCTTATTCTTTCCATTATAACACAGCATGCCCTGATGGAAAGAAATACGAAGATACTTGTCCATAGTCACGAAATTCATACTGGATCTTGACTAGAGTTCAGGTTTTCATACTCCCAACTCCATACTGCCCATTAAGCTACCTTGCCTCAGAATTACAAAGCAGCAACAAAGTTAGAACTTAAAAATGTCCTCTTTCTTTCTATGTATGCACAGCCAGTCTTAGAGTTAAGCCAAGAAAGTAGGTACTATGCCAAGTGATTTGAGGAGCCCCTGACAGCTATTTCTGGACAAAAATATTTTATCCCCAGGTCTGAAAAGGGCACAGATGGTAGAGCTGAGTCTCAGAGATCATTTAGTCCAACACTCTCATTCTTCTGAATTTGGAGGCTGTTCCTCGGGAGATCCTAATTGAAATGTGTATACCCCTGGGGAGAGTAACACTTAAAGATATTATACATCTATGCTTTGGAAGAAGCCCTGGTAGTGAAGTGGTTAAGAGCTCAAGCTGTTAACAGAAAGGTTGACAGTTCGAATACACCAGCTGCTCCTTGGCAACTCTATGAGGCAGTTCTACTCTGTCCTATAGGGTCAACTATGAGTTGGAATCGACTCGAACGCACACAACAAAATGCTTAGGAAAGAAATATGACAGTTAACTGACAGAAGACCCTACCAGAAAGAAAAGCAAGGCTCCATCCATAAAGAAATAAAGCTTAGGAAGAGGGAGAGCAAGATGAAAGAGAAGAAACAAGAATTCAACCATAATGTGATCTTATCTACTTTGCCACACAGTTCGGGAAAGAATATACTTTGAAATTGTAGTACACACATGGCTGTGGAAATTCACAGCCATGTGGATTGATCTTAGTGTCTCATCTGAAAGAGCCGATTAAATGATAGACTGGGAGATAAGTAAATATAACAAAAACATAAATAGAAACCAATACAGCAGAGAATTCATAATTTTACCATGAAAGAACTCTGAGGCTATGTTTTCAACTGCAAAATAGATGTCACCAACCCTATCTATTCCATTCAGTTGTTATAAGGATATGATCAAAGGATGCAGTTCAAAACTCTGTTTACTTTAAAGCAATACACAAATGTAAGCTATTATACTGTGACATGGTTCGAACTCAAACAGCAGGCAGACATTTGAAACATTCACTGCTAAAGGCTAACTTAAACCATTTTTATTTCCCTTTCTTTTTTTTTTTTAATCTTCCCGTCGTGTGTGTGTGTGCGCACGCGCATTTTTGGTGAAAGTTTACAGCTCAAGCTAATTTCTCATTCAAAAATTTATATACATATTGTTCTGTGACATTGGTTACAATCCCCACAATGTGACAGCATGTTCCCTCTTTCCATCTCGGGTTCCCTGTGCCCATTCATCCAGTTCCTGTCACCTTCTGCTTTCTCATCCTGCTTTTGAACAAGAACTGCCCATTTTGTCTCATATGTTTGATTGAGCTAAGAAGCACATTTCCGTGTGTGTTATTGTTTTGTTTCATAGGCCTGTCTAATCTTTGTTTGAAAAGCAGTCTTTGGGAATGGTTTCAGTTGTGGTTTAGCAGAGCATCCAGGGCCATAGTTTTGGGGGGTTTTCCAGTCTCTGTTAGACCAGTGCGTCTGTTTTTGTTTGTTTTGTGAATTTGAGTTCTATTTTATATTTTAATCCCACTCTGGGTGGGACTCTGTTGTGATCACTGTCAGGACGGTTGTTGGTGGTAGCTGTTTTTCCCTCTTTTTGAAATTTATTTTCAACCAAAAAAAAAATACAAGAATACATTCTTATTTTTTTTTAAATGTATACAATACAAATAAGTCAAAAGTTCCCCTTGATTTCCATCCAGTTCTACCCAAAAGGAGCTACTCTTGTCAATTTGGTAGATATTTATCCAGACAGATACAAATAGGATCACATTATACATACTGTTCTGTTACTTGCTTTTTTCATTTAACAGCCTTTGGCATCTTTCCATATCAGTACATAAAATCTATGTCATTGTTTTCCAACTCTGTACGATATTTTCATAATATAGTCTACCATTGTATATTTAATATTCTGTAATGATGGACAATGAATAAGGAAGACCGAAGAAGAACTGATGCCTTTTAATTATGGTGTTGGTGAAGAATATTGAATATACCATGAACTGCCAAAAGAATGAAAAAATCTGTCTCAGAAGAGGTACAACCAGAATGCTCCTTAGAAAGAAGGATGGTGAGACTGCATCTTATGTACTTTGGACATGTTGTCAGGAGGGATCAGTCCCTGGAGGAGAACATCGTGCTTGGCAGAGTACAGGGTCAGCGGAAAAGAGGAAGACCCTCAAGAAGGAGGATTGACACAGTGGCTGCAACAATGAGCTCAAGCATAACAATGATTGCAAGGATGGCTCAGGACCGGGGCAGTGTTTCCTTCTGCTGTTTGTAGGGTCACTATGAGTCAGAATCGATTCAACGGCACCTAACAACAACAATAACGATGGGTATTTAACTCTGGTGTTGCAGTAGTTAAGAGCTCGGCTGCTAACAAAAATGTTGATAGTTCAAATCCACCCTCCACTCCTTGGAAACCCTATGGGGCAGTTCCTCTCTGTCCTATGAGGTTGCTATGAATTGGAATCGACTCAACGGCAACAGGTTTGGTTTTGGGTTTAATGATAGATATTTAGGTTGGCTCATCATATTCTGAATAACAAAAAATACAAATAAGTTAACTGTATGTTATTCTTTGAAAAAATTCTTTGAAGGAGCAATTTTTTCTAAAGCTGAGAATCCTGTACAAGAAAAAAAAAAAAAAACCAGAAAGGCATGCATGGAAGCTATCCTATGCCCAAGTGGTAGAAAGTATACCCTCATAAATTACTTTTGGTGCTTTTGAACAATCCAATTGAAAGTAAAGGGCAGGACTCAGTTATCACTTTAGTTCATGTTCTGGTGCCTTTGTTGTCCTGTACTGGCCCCCACTGGCAAGCTCTGAAATAGTGGTACTGAGAGGCCAATTTATCATGAAGCTGATGTAGCTTATGATTTAGGTCCCCTCACTTGCCTGGGCATATGGTTTTGTAACAACTGCCAAGGATTACTGGCTAAATTGTGGACAACAAATAAAAGCCTAAAACATGAGAGGACTAAAAATGTGGAAAGTGACTTCTGTAGAACAGGGTCATAAATTGTCCAACTCTCCTAACTCAGTCTAATAAAATCTATAGTAAACATTATTTTTCTACCAGTATCAAGGACGCTTAAACTGTTAGAAGCTGTAATACTAATGCAACATAAAAAATTGGTACATTAACTGTATTTACCTTGATTTGAATTTAGCCCTTGATTGATTATAATGTTTAAAATATCTTCGTGTCATTAGGTGCCGTTGAGTTGATTTAGACTCATAGCGACCCCATGTGACAGAGTAGAACTGCCCCATAGGATTTCATGGCTGTAATCGGTATGGAAGCAGTTCTTTCTACCGAGAAGCCAGTGGGTAGACTCCAAACTGCCAACATTTGGGTGACCAGCCGAGTGCTTAACCATTTGCGCCACCAGAGCTCCTTTGAAATGTCTTTTTTTTTTTTTTAATTCTGCTTTCAGTGTAAGTTTAGAAATCAAGTCAGTCTTTCATACAAAAGCTTATATATACCTTGCTATGCACTCCTGGAAACCCTGGTGGCGTAGCGGTTAAGAGCTATGGGTGCTAACCAAAAGGTAGGCAGTTTGAATCCACCAGGTATTCCTTGGAAACTCTATAGAGAGGCAGTTCTACTCTGTCCCATAGGATCGCTGTGTCGGTAATCGACTCGACAGCAGTGAGTGAGTTTTTACGCACTCCTAGATGGTCTCCCCCTAATGAGACAGCACACACCTCCTCTCCACCCTGTATTCCCTGTGTCCATTCATCCAGCTCCTGTCCCCCTCTGCCTTCTCATCTTGCCTCCAGACAGGAGCTGCCCACATAGTCTTATCAAAGATTTATCCGTATGACTCAAACAAATAGAGAGCAGCAAAAGAAGCCCTTGGGCACCAGAAGAAAGCAAATAATAAAAATTAGAGCAGAATTCAATGAAATAGAGAATAGAAAAACCTGGTTCTTTGAAAAGATCAACAAAATCGATAGACAATTGGCCAAACTGACAAAAGAAAAATGGAAGAGGAAGCAAATAACCCAAATGAGATGAGTGATATCACAACAAACCCAACTGAAATCAAAAGAATCATAACAGAATGCTATGAAAAATTGTACTCTAACAAATTTGAAAAGCTAGAGGAAATGCACAAATTTCTAGAAACACATAACCTACCTAAACTAACACAAACAGAAGTAGAACAACTAAATAAACCTATACAAAAGAAGAGATTGAAAAGGTAATCCAAAAACTCCCAACAACAACAAAAAAGCCCCGGCCCTGGTGGCTTCACTGGAGAATTCTATCCAAATTTCAGAGAGGAGTTAACACCACTATTACTAAAGGTATTTCAGAGCATAGAAAAGGATGGAATACACCCAAACTCATTCTATGATGCCAGCATATCCCTGATACCAAAACCAGGTAAAGACACCACAAAAAAGAAAATTACAGACCAATATCCCTCATGAACTTAGATGTAAAAATCCTCAACAAAGTTCTAGCCAATAGAATTCAACAACATATCAAAAAAATAATCCACCATGACTAAGTGGGATTTATACCAGGTATGCAGGGATGGTTTAACATTAGAAAAACAATCAAAGTAATCCATCACATAAATAAAACAAAAGACAAGAATCAGATGATCTTATCAATTGAAGCAGAATTTGAGAAAGTCCCACACCCATTCACGATAAAAACTCTCAGCAAAATAGGAATAGAGGGCAAATTCCTCAACATAATAAAGGGCATTTATACAAAGCCAACAGCCAACATCATCCTAAATGGAGACAATCTGAATGCATTCCCCTTGAGAAGGGGAACCAGATAAGGATGCTTTTTATCACCACCTTTTTAAAATTATTATTAATTTTTACTGTGCTTTAAGTGAAATTTATAAATCAAGTCAGTCTTTCATATAAAAATTTATATACATCTTGCTATATACTCCTTCTTTCCACTCTCTATTTTCATGTCCATCTGGCCAGCTTCTGACCCCCTCTGCCCTCTTATCTCCCCTCCAGGGAGGAGACACCCACATAGTCTCATGTGTCTACTTGATCCAAGAAGCTCACTCCTCACCAATATTATTTTCTATCCTGTAGTCCAGTCCAATCCCTGTCTGAAGAGTTGGCTTTTGAAATGGTTCCTGTCTTGGGTTAACAGAAGGTCTGGGGACCATGACCGCCGGGGACTCTTCTAGTCTCAGTCAGACCGTTAAGTCTGGTCTTTTTACAAAAATTTGAGGTCTGCATCCCACTGCTCTCCTGCTCCCTCAGGGGTTCTTTGTTGTGTTCCCCGTCAGGGCAGTCATCGGTGGTAGCCAGGCACCATCTAGTTCTTCTGGTCTCAGGCTGATGTAGTCTCTGGTTTATGTGGCCCTTTCTGTCTCTTGGGCTCATAATACCTTGTGTCTTTGGTGTTAGTCTCCTTCGCTCCAGGTGGGTTAAGACCCATTGATGCATCTTAGATGGCCGCTTGCTAGCGTTTAAAACCCCAGACACCACTCTCCAAAATGGGATGCAGAATGCTTTCTTAATAGATTTTATTATGCCAATTGACCTAGATGTCCCCTGAAACCATGGTCCCCAAACCCCCACCCCTGCTACACTGGTCTTTGAAGCATTCAGTTTATTCAGGAAATTTCTTTGCTTTTGGTTTAGTCCAGTTGTTTATCACCACTCTTATTCAACATTGTGCTGGAGGTTCAAACCAGAGCAAAGAGCCTAGAAAAAGAAATAAAAGGTGTCCAAATTGGTAAGGAAGAAATAAAATTATCACTATTGGCAGGTGATATGATCTTATACAGAGAAAATCATGAAGAATCCACAAGAAAACTACAGGAACTAATAGAAGAGCTTAGCAAAGTATCAGAATACAAGATAAACATACAAAAATCAGTTGGATTCCTCTACACCAACAAAGAGAACATTGAAGAGGGAATCACCAAATCAATACCATTTACAATAGCTCCCAAGAAGATAAAATACTTAGAAATAAATCTTACTGGAGATGTAAAAGACCTATACAAAGAAAACTACAAGACACTACTGCAAGAAACCAAAAGAGACCTACATAAGTGGAGAAACAAGTGTTGCTCATGGATAGAAAGACTCAACATTGTGAAAATGTCTATTCTACCCAAAGCAATCTGTAGATACAATGCAATCCCGATCCAAATTCCAATGACATTTTTTAATGAGATGGAGAAACAAATTACCAACTTCATATGGAAAGGGAAGAGGCCTCAAATAAGTAAAGCATTACTGAAGAAGAAGAACAAAGTGGGAGGCCTCATTTTATCTGATTTTAGAACCTATTATACCGCCACAGTAGTCAAAACAGCCTGGTACTGGTGCAATAACAGATACAAAGACCAATGGAATAGAATTGAGAATCCAGACCTAAATCTACCCACACATGAGCAGCTGCTATTTGACAAAGGACCAAAGCCTGTTAAATGGGGAAAAGACAGTAGCTTTAACAAATGGTGCTGGCATAACTGAATATCCATCTGCAAAAAAATGAAACGAGACCCATACCTCACATCATGCACAAAAACTAACTCAAAATGTATCAAAGACCTAAATATACAATCTAAAATGATAAAGATCATGGGAGTAAAAATAGGAACAATGCTAAAAGCCCAAATACACGGCATAAACAATGTACAAAATATAACTAACAATGCACAAACGCCAGAAGAGAAACTAGATAACTGGGAGCCCCTCAATAAAACTGTTAAAAAAATTTTTTTTTATTGTGCTTTAGATGAAGGTTTACAGAGCAAATCACTTTCTCATTGAACAATTAATTCAGATATTGCTTTGTGACACTGGCTGCCAACCCTGAGACATGGGAACACTCTCCCCTTCTTGACCTGGGCTTTCCCAATTCCATTCATCTACCTTTCCTGTCCCCTCCTGACTTCTTGTCCTTGTCCCTGGGCTGGTGTGTCCATTCAGTCTCATATACATGGTTGAGATATGTGTATTAATGTTTGTTTTATGGGCCTGTCTAATCTTTGGCTGGAGGGTGAACCCCAGAAGTGACTTCAGTACTGAGTTAAAAGGGTGTCCAGGGACCATACTCTTGGGGTTTCTCCAGTGTCTGTCAGAACAGCAAGTCTGGTCTTTTTTTGTGAGTTAGAATTTTGTTCTATATTTTTCTCCAGCTTTGTCTGGGACCCTCTATTGTGATCCCTGACAGAGCAGTCAGTGGTGGTAGCCAGGCACCACCTAGTCGTGCTAGACTCAGTCTGGTGGACGTCGTGGTAATTGTGGTCCATTCGTCCTTTTAACTAATCTTTCCCTTATGTCTTTTATTTTCTTCATTCTCCATTGCTCCAGACAGGGTGGAACCAATGTAGTATCTTAGATGGCCGCTCAAAAGCTTCTAAGACCCTAGACACCACTCTCCACAGTCGGATATAGAACATTTTATTTATAAACTATGTTACACCAATTGAGCTAATTATCCCCTGAGACTATGGTCACCAGCTCTTAGCCCAGTAAGCCGGTCCCTCAGGGAGTTTGGATGTGTCTATGAAGCTTCCATGACTTTGCCTTGGTCAAGTTGTGCTGACTTCCCCAGTATTGTGTATTGTCTTACCCTTCTCCAAAGTTATCACTTACCTAGCATCTAGTTAGTGTTTTTCCATGCCCACGCCTCCCCTCCCTCATACTCATCAAGGATTGTTTCTTTCTGTGTGTAAACCTTTTCATGAGTTTTTATAATAGTGGTTGTCTTAGTCATCGGGTGCTGTTCTAACAGAAATACCACAAGTGGACAGCTTTAACAAATAAAAATTTATTTTCTCACAGTCTAGTAGGCTAGAAGTCCAAATTCAGGGCGTCACCTCCAGGGGAAGTCTTTCTTCCTTTGTCGGCTTTGGTGGAAGGTCCTTGTCATCAATCTTCCTGTGGGCTAGGAGCTTCTCTGGGCAGGAACCTCGGGTCCAACGGACAGGCTCCACTCCTGGCTTTGCTTTCTTGGTAGTATAATGGTCCCCACTCTCTGCTTGCTTCCCTTTCCTTTTCTCTCTTGTAAGATAAAAGGTGGTGCAGGTCACACCCCAGGGAAACTCCCCTCACATTGGATCAGGGATATGACATTACTAAGGGTTTTACAATCCCACCCTAATGTCTTTAACATAAAATTACAATCACAAAATGGAGGACAACCACACAATACTGGGGATCGTGGCTTAATCAAGTTGACACATATTTTGGGGGGTACACAATTCAATCTTTGACATTCCACCATTTGACCCCCCAAAATTCACACATTCACCCCATCGTATCATAGCAAAAGTCTTAAATCAACTCCAAGTCCAAAATCCAAAAATTCATCTGTAAAATCTAGAATACAAGTTATCTGCTTCCAAAGTGCAATGGCAGAACAGGCACAAGTTAGACATTTCTATTACAAATGGGAGAAACTGGAGGGAAAGAAGGCATAACAGGCACTGGGAAGTCAGCAGAACGTGTTACATTAGCCCTCAAGGTTTTGAAAATAATCCTCTGTTCTGAGACGATTTGCACAACTGCCCTGCCTTCCAGACTAGGTATTCGCCACACTCTCTGGGTTCTGAGTAGAGGGCCCTCGTCTCTAGGCTTCAGCTCCACCTTCCAGGCTGTCTGAGACGGCAACTCTGCTCCCTTGGCTTTAGTCACACCATTCTCCTGGTCCATCTGTGTGGCAACTCCACCCTTAGAAACACCAGAGGCCATGGCTCCACCCTTTGAAACCCCAGAACTCAGGGCCATACCTTTTGAGACTGAGGTAGCTTAGCTTCATGTGTTCCTTGTCTCTTCAGCTTCTGCTTCCTAGTTCCTTGGCCTCTTTGCCCCTCAGGCCTATCCACCCACATCTGCCCTACTGGGGCAAGTGTTCTAAAGCTCTATAGCTCCAATGATAAGTGCTTGAAGGCACCCCACTCCGACAGTTAACTTTAACTGGAAGGCACTCAGCTTTCTTGCTGCCAGTCCTCTGCTGCTTCTAGCTGTCTACATCATCTCTAGTGCAAAAGCTCTCCTTATTCCCTTCTGAGTCCTCTACCCATTCACAGTTTCAAAACCACTTCCACATTTTAGATATCTGTTAGAGCAGCACCCCATTCTTGGTATCAAATTCTGTCTCAGTCATCTAGTGCTGCTGTAACAGAAATACCACAAGTGGATGGCTTTAACAAAGAGAAATTTATTTTCTCACAGTCTAGTAGGCTAGAAGTCCAAATTCAGGGCATCAGCTCCAAGGGAAGGCTTTCTCTGTCAGCTCTGGAGGAAGGTCTTTGTCATCAACCTTTCCCTGAACTAGAAGCTTCTCTGAGCAGGAACCTTGGGTCCAAAGAACACACTCTGCTGCTGGCATTGCTTGCTTGATGGTATAAGGTACCCCACTCTCTGCTTGCTCCCCTCTCCTTTTATCTCTTGTAAGATAAAAGATGGTACAGGTCACACCCCAGGGAAACTCCTTTTACATTGGATCAGGGATGTGATGTTAGTAAGGCTGTTGTGATCCCACCCTAATCCTCTTTAACATAAAATTATAATCACAAAATGGAGGACAACCACACAATACTGGGAATCATGGGCTAACCAAGTTGATACATTTTTTTAAAATAATTTTTATTGTGCTTTAAGTGAAAGTTTACAAATCAAGTCAGTCTCTCACACAAAAACCCATATACACCTTGCTACACACTCCCAATTTCTCTCCCCCTAATTTTTTTTTTTAATGACACAGCCTGCCCTCTCCCTCCTCTCTCTCTTTTCGTGTCCTTTTCGCCAGCTTCTAACCCCCTCCACCATCTCATCTCCCCTACAGGCAGGAGACGCCAACATAGTCTCAAGTGTCCACCTGATCCAAGAAGCTCACTCCTCACCAGCATCCCTCTCCAACCCATTGTCCAGTCCAAACCATGTCTGAAGAGTTGGCTTCGGGAATGGTTCCTGTCCTGGGCCAACAGAAGGTCTGGGGGCCATGACCACCGGGGTCCTTCTAGTCTCATTCAGGCCATTAAGTCTGGTCTTATTATGAGAATTTGGGGTCTGCATCCCACTGCTCTCCTGCTCCCTCAGGGGTTCTCTGTTGTGTTCCCTGTCATAGCAGTCATCGGTTGTAGTCAGGCACCATGTAGTTCTTCTGGTCTCAGGATGATGTAATCGCTGGTTCACGTGGCCTTTTCTGTCTCTTGGGCTCATAATCACCTTGTGTCCTTGGTGTTCTTCATTCTCCTTTGATCCGGGTGGGTTGAGACCAATTGATGCATCTTAGATGGCTGCTTGCTAGCGTTTAAGGCCCCAGACGCCACCCTTCAAAGTGGGATGCAGAACGTTTTCTTAATAGATTTTATCATGCCAGTTGACTTAGATGTCCCCTGAAACCATCGTCCCCAGACCCCTGCCCCTGCTACGCTGGCCTTCGAAGCATTCAGTTTACTCAGGAAACTTCTTTGCTTTTGGTTTAGTCCAATTGTGCTGACCTCCCCTATACTGTGTGCTGTTTTTCCCTTCACCTAAAGTAGTTCTTCTCTACTATCTAATTAGTAAATACCCCTCTCCCACCCTCCCACCCTACCCCCTCTTGTGACCACAAAAGAATGTTTTCTTCT
The DNA here is from genome assembly GCF_030014295.1 of Loxodonta africana. Lineage (NCBI taxonomy): Eukaryota > Metazoa > Chordata > Mammalia > Proboscidea > Elephantidae > Loxodonta > Loxodonta africana. The sequence goes on from NC_087350.1 coordinate 50,254,234, forward strand.
CAGTGTAAACTGTTTCTCAAGTTCTTATAATAGCGGTCTTATACAATATTTGTCCTTTTGCAACTATTTTCACTCAGCATAATGCCTTCCAGGTTCCTCCTTGTTATGACAAGTTGACACATATTTTTGGGGACAGAAAATTCAGTCCATGACAGTGGTCTCCTATGGTATTTGTCCTTTTGTGATTGGCTTATTTCACTCAGCATAATGCCCTCCAGATTCATCCATGTTGTGAGTTGTTTCACAGATTCATCATCGTTCTTTATCATTGTGTAGTAGTCCATTGTGTGTATGTACCATAGTTTGTTTATCCATTTATCTGTTGACAGGTACTTAGGTTGTTTCCGTCTTTTTGCTATTGTGAATAATGCTTCAATGAACACGGGTATACATGTCTATTCATGTGATGGCTCTTACTTCTCTAAGATATATTCTCGGAGTGGGATTGCTGGATTGTATGGTATTTCTATTTCTAGCTCTTTGAGGAAGCACCATATCATTTTCCAAAATGGTTTTACCATTTTGCATTCCCACCAGCAGTGCATAAGTGTTCCAGTCTCCCTGTAGCCTCTCCAATGTTTATTATTTTCTGTTTTTTAATTTGTGCCAGTAATGTTTGGGTGAGATGGTATCTCATTGTGGTTTTGATTTGCATTTCTCTAACGGGCTAATGATCACAAGCATTTCCTCATATGTCTGTTAGCCACCTGAATGTCTTCTTTGGTGAAGTGTCTGTTCATATCCGTTGCCTGTTTTTTAATTAGATTGTTTGTCTTTTTGTTGTAGAGGTGTTGGATTTTCCTGTAGATTTTAGAGATTAAGCCTTTGTGGGATATGTCATAGCCAAAAATTTTTTCCCAGTCTGCTGGTTCTCTTTTAACTCTCTTGGTGAAGTCTTCAAATGAGCATAAGTGTTCAATTTTAGAAGATCCCAATTATCTAGTTTATCTTCTGGTGTTTGTGTATTGTTAGTTGTGGTTCGTATCCTATTTATGCTGTGTATTAGGGCCTCTAGCAGTGATCGTATTTTTTCTTCTATGATCTTTATAGTTTTTGTTTTTATATTTTGGTCTTTGACCATTTTGAATTAGTTTTTGTGTATGGTATGAGGTATAGGTGCTGTTTCATTTTTTTACAGATGGACATCCTTTTTTGCCAGCACCATTCGTTAAAAAGACTGTCTTTCCCCCTTTTAATGGACTGCGGGCCTATGTTGAAGATCAGGTGACCATGGCTGGGTGGATTGACATCTGGGTTCTTGACTCTGTTCCACTGGTCAATGTGTCTTTCATTGTACCGTTAACAGGCTGTTTTGACTACTGTAGCTGTATAGCAGGGTCTGAGTTCAGGTAGTGAGAGTCCTTCCACTTTACTTTTCTTCTTCAACAGTACTTTTCTTATCCGGGGCCTCTTTCCTTTCCGTACAAAGTTAATGATTAGTTTTCCATCTCGTTAAAGAATGCTGTTGGTATTTGGATCAGTATTGCATTGTTTTTGTAGATTGCTTTGGGTAAAACTGACATTTTCACAATGTTGAGTCTACTCATCCATGAGCATGTGTGTTTTTCCATTTAGTAGGTCTCTTTTGGTTTCTTGCAGTAGTGTTTTTTAGTTTTCTTTGTATAGGTCTTTTGTGTCCCTGGTTAGATTTACTCCTAAGTATTTATTTTATTAGGGGCTATTATAAATGATATTGCTTTCCTGGTTTCCTTTTCATAGTTCTCTTTATTGGTGTATAGGAATTCAACTGATTTTTGTATGTTTGTCTTGTATCCTGCGACTCTGCTGACTCTATTAGTTCCAGTAGTTTTCTTGTGGAGGCCTTTGGTTCTCTATGTATAGAATCATATCATCCACAAATGGGGATAGTTTTAATTCTTCATTACCAATTTGGATGCCCTTTATTTCTTTTTCTTGCTTTATTGCTCTAGCTAGGACTTCCAGTACTGTTAAAAAATTTTAAAATAATGGCTTACAACATCAACTAGGATTTATAACAATCAACATTCCAACACAATAGTTGACCTATTAGTAAGATTTGTCACAAATTTCTGTGACAGTCTCAATTTAACAAAAACAAACTTAGAATTGTTTGCTGCCATCAAGTTGGCCTTGACTCATGGCTACCTCACGCACATTGGAACAAAACACTGCCTAGTCCTGCTCTATCTCCATAATCAGTTGCGGGTTGGATTGTTTTGATCCACACGGTTTTCATTGCCTGATTTTTTGGAAGTAGACCACCAGGCATTTCTTCCCAGTCTACCTTAGTCTGGAAGCATTGCTGAAACCTGTTCAGCATCATAGCAACACACAAGCCTCCACTGACAGATAAGTGGTAGCTGCACATGAGGTACATTGGCCAGGAATCAAACCCAGGTCTCCCACATGGAAGGCAAGAACTCTACCACTGAACAACGAATCTCCACATAATTTATAATGTAAGATTTAAAATATGTAAAACATCCAGCACATAGTAGGTGCTCAATTAAGGCTAGCTACTATTTTTTTATTGTGGTAAATATATATGTAACATTTGCCATTTCAACTTTTTTTTTTAATTTATTGTGTTTTAGGTGAAAGTTTACAGCTCCAGTAAATTTCTCGTACAAAAATTTATACACACAGTTATGTGACCCTAGTTGCAATCCCTATAATGTGACAGCACATTCCCTCTTTCCACCCCAGGTTTCCCATGTCCACCCAGCCAGCTCCTGTACCTTTCTGCCTTCTCATCCTGCCTTCAGTCAGGAGCTGCCCATTTAGTCTTGTGTATCTACTTGAACTAAGAAGTACACTCTTCTAGTCCAGTCTAACCTTTGAAGAATTGTGTTCAGCAATGGCTCCAGCTCTGGGTTAACGGAGAGTCTGGGGACTATGTCTTCTGGGGTTCCTCTAGTCTCAGGCAGACCATTAAGCATGGTCTTTTGACTAGAATTTGAGTTCTGCACACTACTTTCCTCCATCTCCATCAGGGACTCTGTTGTGTTCCCTGTTAGAATGGTCATTGTTGGTAGCTGGGCATCATTTTGTTGTTCTGGTCTCAGGCTGATGAAGTCTCTGGTTTATGTGGCCCTTTTGTCTCTTGCGGTAGTATTTTCCTTGTGTCTCTGATGGTCTTCACTCTCCTTTGTTCCAGATGCATTTTAGATGGCCACTGGCAAGCTTTTAAGACCCCAGATGCCACTTACCAAAATAGGATGCAGAACATTTTCTTAATAAACTTTGTTATGCAAATTGACCTAGATGTCCCCTAAAACCATGGTCCCCAGACCCCTGCCCCTGCTACTCTGTCCCTTGAAGTGTTTGGTTGTGTTCAGGAAACTTCTTAGCTTTTGGTTTAGTACAGTTGTGCTGACTTCCCCTGTATTGTGTGCTGTCCATCCCTTCACATAATTCTAACCTACAATCTAGTTAGTGAATTCCCGTCTCCCTCCCTCCTCACCCTTGTAACCATCAAAGAATGTTTTTTTCTGTGCTTAAACATTTTCTTCAGTTCTTACAATAGTGGTCTCATACAATATTTGTCCTTTTGTGACCAACTAATTTTACTCAGCATAATACCTTTCTGGTTCATCCATGTTGTGAGATAATTCACAGAGTCATCATTGTTCTTTACCATTGTGTAGTAGTCCATTGTGTGTATGTACCATAGTTTGTTTATCCATTTATCTGTTGACAGGTAGTTAGGTTGTTTCTGTCTTTTTGCTATTGTGAATAATGCTGTGATGAACACGGGTATATATATGTCTATTCATGTGATGGCTCTTATTTCTCTAGGATATATTTTCAGAGTGGAATTGCTGGATCATATGGTATTTCTATTTCTAGCTTTTTAAGGAAGTGCCATATCATTTTCCAAAATGGTTTTTCCCATTTTGCATTCCCACAAGCAGTGCATAAGTGTTCCAGTCTTCCTGCAGCCTCTCCAATGTTTGTTATTTTCTGTTTTCTAATTTGTGCCAGTAATGTTTGGGTGAGATGGTGTCTCATTGTAGTTTTGACTTGCATTTCTCTAATGGCTAATAATGGTGAGCATTTCCTCGTGTATTTGTTAGCCACCTGAATGTCTTCTTTGGTGAAGCACCTATTCATATCCTTTGCCCATTTTTTAATTGGGTTGTCTTCTTGTTGTTGAGATGTTACAGTATCTTGTAGATTTTAGAGATTAGACCCTGATCAGATATGTCGTAGCCAAAATTTTTTTTCCCGTCCATAGTTTGTCTTTTTAATCTTTTGATGAGTTTAAATGGTTGATTTTTAGGTGCTCCCACTTATCTACTTTCTCTTCTGGTGTTTGTTTGTCATTAGTTATATTTTATATTCTGTTTATGCCATGTATTAGGGTTCCTAGCATTGTTCCTATTTTTTCTTCCATGATCTCCATCATTTTGGATTTTATATTTGGGTCTTTGATCCATTTTGAGTTAGTTTTTGTGCATGATATAAGACACGGGTCTTGTTTCATTTTTTTGCAGGTGGATATCCAGTTATGCCAGCACCACTTGTTAAAGAGACTGTCTTTTCCCCATTTAGGGGATTTTGGACCTTTGTCAAATATCAGCTGCTCATAGGGGGATGAATTAACATCTGGGTTCTCAATTCTGTTCCATTGGTCTATGTAGCTGTTGTTATACCAGTACCTTGACTTTTTTTTAATTGTGTTTTAAGTGAAAGTTTACAAATCAGGTCAGTCTCTCATACAAAAATTTACATTTTTTTGCTATACACTCCTAATTGCTCTCCCTCTGATGAGATAGCACAGTACTTCCCTCCCCTCTCTTTCCTCCTGTACATTTGGGTAGCTTCTGGACACTTCTGTCCTCTCATCTCCCCTCCAGACAGGCGACGCCAAGATAGCCTCATGTGTCTACTTGATCTAAGAAGCTTGTTCTTCACCAGTCTCATTTTCCATCCCCTATTCCAGTCCAATCCCTGTCTGAGGAGTTGGCTTTGGGAATGATTCCTGCCCTGGGGTAACAGAAGGTCTGGGGTCCATGGCCTCCGGGGTTCCTCCAGTCCAGTCTGACCATTAAGTCTGGTCTTCTTACGAGATTTTGGGGTCTGCATCCCACTGCTCTCTTGCCCCCTCAGGGTTTCTCTGTTGAGTTCCCTGTCAGGACAGTCATCGGTTGTGGCTAGGTACCATCTAGCTCTTCTGGTCTCAGGTTGATGTAGTCTCTGGTTTATGTGGTCCTTTTTGTCTCTTAGGCTCATAATTATTTTGTGCCTTTGATGTTCTTCATTCCTCCTTGTTCCAGGTGGGTTGAGACCCATTGATGCATCTTAGATGGCCACTTGTTAGCGTTTAAGACCACAGTCGCCACTCTCCAAAGTGGGATGCAGAATGTTTTCTTAATAGATTTTATTATGCCAATTGACTTAGATGTTCCCGGAAACCATGGTCCTCGAACCCCCGCCCCTGCTATGCTGGCCTTTGAAGTGTTCAGTTTTTTAAGGAAACTTCTTTGGTATTGGTTTAGTCCATTTATGTCGACCTCTCCTTTATTGTGTATTGTCTTTCCCTTCACCTTAAATAGAACTTATCTACTCTCTAATTAGTGAATACCCCTCTCCCTCCCTCCTGCCCTCCCCGTCTCGTAACCATCAAAGAGTATTTTCTTCTCTGCTTAAACTATTTCTCCAGTTCTTATAATAGTGGTCTTATATAATATTTGCCTTTTTGCATTTGACTGATTTCACTCAGCATAATATCCTCCAGATTTCTCCATGTTAAGAAATGTTTCATGGATTCAACACCATTCTTTATCAATGCATAGTATTCCACTGTGTGAATATCCATAGTTTATCCATGCATCCGTTGATGGGCACCTTGGTTGCTTCCAACTTTTTGCTATTGTAAACACTGCTGCCGTGAACATGGGTGTGCATATATCTGTTCGTGTAAAGGATCTTATTTCTCTAGGATATATTCCAAGGAGTGGAATTGCTGGATTGTATGGTAATTCTATTTCTAGTTTTTTAAGCAAGCACCAAATGAATTTCCAAAGCAGTTGTACCATTTTGCATTCTCACCAGCAGTGTGTAAGTGTTCCAATCTCTCCACAACCCCTCCAACATTTATTATTTTGTGTTTTTTGGATTAATGCCAGCCTTGTTGGGGTGAGATGGAATCTCATTGTAGCTTTGTTTTGCATTTCTCTAATGGCTAATGATGGTGAGCATTTCCTCCTGTGTCTGTTAGCCGCCTGAATGTCTTCTTTAGTGAAGTGCCTGTTCATATACTTTGCCCATTTTTTAATTGGGTTGTCTTTTTGTGGTTGAGTTTTAGCAGAATCATGTAGAGTTTAGAGATTAGGCGCTGGCCGGAGATGTCATGGCTGGAAACTTTTTTCCAGTCTGCAGGTGGTCTTTTTACTCTTTTGGTAAAGTATTTGGATGAGCATAGATGCTGGATTTTTAGGAGCTCCCAGTTATCTGGTTTGTCTTCGACATTTTTAGTAATGTTTTGTATACTGTTTATGCCATGTATTAGGGCTCCTAGCGTTGTTCCTATTTTTTCTTCTGTGATCTCTATCGTTTTGGATTTTATATTTAGGTCTTTGATCCATTTTGAGTTAGCTTTTGTGCATGGTGTGAGATATGGGTCTTGTTTCATTTTTTTGCAGGTGGATATCCAGTTATGCCAGCACCATTTGTTAAAGAGGCTGTCTTTTCCCCATGTAGTAGATTTTGGACCTTTGTCAAATATCAGCTGCTCATAGGGGGTTGAATTTACATCTGGGTTCTCAATTCTGTTCCATTTGTCTATTTATCTGTTGTTATACCAGTACCTCAACTTTTTTTATGTTGAAGTTATGTTATGGATGGCAAGACTTCATCTATGTACTTTGGACATGTTATTAGGAAGGACCAGTCTCTGGAGGACATCATGCTTGGTAAAATAGAGGGCCAGCAAAAAAGCGGAAGACCTTCAACGAGATGGATTGACACAGTGGCTGCAACAATAGGCTCAAGCAGAACGACTGTCCTGATGGCACAGGACTGGGCAGTGTTTTGTTCTATTATAATAGGGTTGCTATGAATCAGAACTAACTGACAGGATCTAACAATGATAATGATGTTAATTGTGTTGTTCAGCTACCACCACTATCTGTTTCCAATTTTTTTCCATCACCTTTAACAGAAGCTTAGTGTCCTCTAAGTAATGGCTTCCTCTCCTTCCCTCCCACTCCTGAACTATTAATAAACTTTGGTCTTTATATATAAGCAGGATCATACAATATTTTTTTCTTTTGTAACTGACTTGTTTCACTCAGCATAACGTTTTCAAGGTTCATCAAACATGTTGTAGCATGTTTTAGAACCTCATTTGTCTTTGTTGCTGTGTAATATTCTGTTGTATATATGTAGCACATTTTGTTTATCCATTCATCTTTGGCTAGACATTTGTTTCTGCTTTTGGGCTATTGTGAGCAGTACACAATGAACACTGGTGTACAAAAGAATAGCTACAATTGACATATTAAAAAAAAAGCAGCAGCTCTGTAGGTACTGATATGGGACAATCTCCAAGAAATATAGTGAAGTGAATAAAGAAGCAAAACTCTGTGTATAGTATGCCCATCACCGGTTTTAAAACAGGGAATACAGAGAGAGAGAGAGAAAAGAAAGTGGTAATAGTAGTTACTTGTACCAGTTTATGGGAAACTGGGCTGGACACTTAGTGGTAGGGGGATTATTTTCATTGTATATGTTTGCACCCTTTGAATTTCATATCATTTACATATATTTCCTACTAAAAAATTTAGAAATTTAAGATATAGGTCAAATAGTATCATTTAAATTCTATAGAGGTATCCTTTTATACTTGGCAGTTTATTTTACTTAAAAGGAAATTTTAAGACAGAAGAAACAACAATTAAAAGCTAGCATTTTATGTATGAAATTAACTGCCTTACAGTTAAAAAAAAAACTTTTACATATATTACCTTATTTAATCATAACAGCCTTGTAAGGAGGCAGAATTATATTCACTTTACAGACTACTAAATAGAGCCTCTGGGAGGTTAAGTGACTTGGCCTAAGTCACATAGCTAGTGACAGAACTCAAACTCACATACCGTTTTTCTCCTTCCAAAGGCCATAATATTTCCCCTTTCACTCTATCTGACACAGAGTGCCCTCCTCAGTGCTTTCCAACAACAACAGAAATATGTGAAGAATAGAAAATGCATTATATGTTACTTTTTCTTTTGTGTGTGGGGAAGCAAAAGTTCTTTTTTAATTATAGAATTCACTTTTAAAAATTGAAAACGAAAAAGGTGATTTACACAAAAAACAATGATTTATACCAAGTATTGTTCCTAGTTCAGGTATTAGGGAGACACTTTTATTTTACTCCAATGTTGTTTAGTGAAGGTTAAGGAAGTTAATTAATTATTCCCAGTCCCTTAATAAAATAAACATCTACATGATCAACACAAGAGAATAAATATAGCACTTCTAAAAACATTTCCAAAAATCTTTGTCAGATTCAAAGTAATCATCAAATTCTTTTTATTTCCCATTGAAAGAAATATTTGAAAATTGACTCTCAAGTGGTGGTTTACTTCAAGAGCTCCTAAAATTTCTTTTCATTGTATATTTCTGTTATTGACATTACCACTACTCTACAACTTTCAACATGCTTTCACATAGAACATCTCATCTGATTTTTGAAACAACCCAGTAAGATAGGCAGGACAGAAACCTCTGCTGTTTAATAGATGAAGAAACTAAGGTTTGGGAGGTTGGTTTTTTTCAAAGTCATATGTCCTTCTATCTTCTACCTGAATGTTCCCTCCAACAAGCCTTGTAGTAAGATCTCAATTATCTGGGTCTCAATATTCAATTTTTAATTACATACGTTCTTTTCCTTCCTGTTGTATGCCTTTCGATTATTTATTAATTCCTCTTTCAGAAAGGAAGACTTAGAAGCTAAGTCATATTCATTCCTAATCAGTCCTAACTCTTTTCAGCTTTCTGAGATCAGATGGGAAGCGGAAATCTATTTTCTTACGCATAGGAGCACAAGTGAAATGAACTGGCTTAAATTACTGGATAAAATCTACATTTGCCTCTTGCCTATTATCAAAATATTCATAAAATATATAATTACTCTATATCCTAAAACAAAATATAAGTCCTATAAACCCAAAGGAGCCCTGGTGGCACAGTGGTTAAGAGCTCAGCTGCTAACCAAAAGATCAGCAGTTTGAATCTACCAGCCGCTCCTTGGAAACCCTATGGGACAGTTCTGCTCTGTCCTACAGGGTCACTATGAGTTGGAATGAACTTGACAGGCAACAGGTTTGGTTTTTTTTTTTTTTTTAAATAAACCCAAAACTCAAGATGACAACTTAGACAATACAAGTTAAAAATCAAACTGCCAACACTCAAATCCTGGCTCCACATCTCCTCAGCTGTGTGACCTCCTGGTCAAGTTTCTTTATCACTTGGGGCTTCAGATTCCTCAGCTCTAAAGTAGGTATAAAAAAACACATTCACTAGGATTAAAATAGATAATGCACATATGGTGTTTGGTACAGTATCTGGTACTTGGTTAAGTATTGATAACTTGGCACTGATATTATTATAGGCACTTAACATTTAGTAAACTAGGTTTGCCTACGCATTTCCCTGTTCAATCCATTTCTATACTTTATATGAGAAACATATTAATGATCACACTTTGGAATATTTAGCATAAAATACTTGGTTTTAAACAAATGTTGCAACCACCAACACAATCTTCTTTGGAAGTTCACCAGATATCACTTTTATGGATTTAGAAAGAGAGTTCCAAAAGGTTACCACAATCAATTAAGGGTGAGGGTGAAACTGAGAGCTTTGTTTTTCAATGGAAATGAACTTCAATATATACATAAAATTTGCTTGAAATGACATGAACTTTTAATGTGGCCAAACTGTGATTTCTACCTTGATACTGGGCTGATGCAACCCAAAGGGTCAGTGTTGTGGTGGTATTACAAGCCCTGACGAGATGGATGATGCAACCACTATAGTAAGAATGGAGTCAACTCTGAGTCACCAGCATAAACTTTGAGGAGCACTAAAGGAGAAGGGAAAATTCTTGAGAACTGACTCATCATCTTAGTGAACTGTGTGTGAGATGTTTCAGTGCAATATGGACACTGTATTGCAAGTACCCATGAGTATCAAGGGTACATTAAGATGCCCAACATAGTGGGAAAAATATTGGGGTCATCAGTTCCTCACTATGATAATGCCCCTAGTATTTTCTGTAAGAATCTCAAAAATTTTATATCAGAGCTTTGGCCTACTTATAGTAGGTTATTCAAAAACATTTGTTGAATGAATGAATAGAACGAATGAGGAAGTTAAACGCACTGGCTATGGATTTAAGCAGATCTGGATATCAATCCGATTTAACTTTAACCCGTTATTAATCTTTTTCTGTCTCAGTTTTCTCAACTGCAAAATGGGAAATGCCTACCAAGTACTTAATGGTAAAGGCCAAACAAATCAGAAATAGCACATAGAACAATGCTTGGAATATGTTCTTGTTGCGTGCCATGGAGTCAATTCCTACTCATAGCAACCCTATAGGACAGAGTAGAGCTGGCCCACAGGGTTTTCAAGGCTGTGAACCTTTATGGGAGCAGACTGCCACATCTTTCTCCTGTGGATCAGTTGGTGGGTTCCAACCGCCACCTTTTATTAGCAGCTGAGTGCTTTAACCACTGTACCACCAAGACTTCTGCTCGGAATATTGTAAGCCTTTAAGTAAACAGTAGCCTCTTATTTCTTGCTGAAGGATGTTATACAAGAACAAGACACTATCAAGACTCCTTTTGTCTGTCAAATGCTTTTAGCACAATCAGACCTTTTCCAGAAGAATGAAGAGAGTTAAGACATCAAAAACAAGGGATGAGGAAGACCTTGTAAATGATACCCGGAACCACAAAAGGAAAGGATGGGTAAGGGAGAAGGGGTTACAAGCTATTAAGAGTGATATATCCAGGGTGGGGGCGGATAGCTTTAATAAGCTCTTTTTTTTTCTGGAGAGCGCTACCATAGTGGGGACTCAGGGCATGGAGGCAACTACTTTGGCCAGGTCGGTGCTGTGACTTACCGTGGGGCAGAGCAATTTTGAAAGGCCTGGTATAGACAAAGATACTGGGCAGGGGTAAAGCGAACATACAACTTTCTGAGAGGAGCCGTTATTAGCGGCCAGACAGAGCCCAGACCAGGATACGATGATCAACACTCTGGACCCGGCAGTGGCTGTGAAGGACAGAAGCACTGGACTGTTCTGATGTGAACCCAACATCTACCCTGAGACCCCGCAGTCTAGGACAAGATTGAGGCGGGGGAGAGGAGGGGACCTTTTGCGGCTTCTAGCTGAGACGGAGGAGCGGAGAGAGGGCAGCGGAAGAGGGAAGGCCTCAAGGCTCATAGCCCCGGGGGATCCCGCACTCCGGACAATCGCCTATCCCCTGGGGCCCAGCGTAAAGGCGGGACCTCAGCGGCGGAAACGGCCCTAGAGTGAGAGGTCGCGCGAGGGACAGGCAGCTGTTGAGCCAATGGTTCCCGCTCAGGGGGCGGATATTGCCGCCCATTGATGGTTAGTGGAGAGACATGCGGCCAATGAAACTGCCCAGGAGGCGTAACAGTGACGTTAATTGCGGAGGAGGCCGCTTCGAATCGGCGGTGGCCAGCTTAGTAGCCTGGGCCAATCAGCGGCCTCCAACGAGCAGCGCCTTCGCCAATCGGCGGCCTCCACGACAGGGCTGGGGGGAGGGTATATAAGGGGAGTCGGCGACGGCGCCGTCGACGCCGACCGAGACATCACTGACTGACCGATTTGGGTGTTTTGAGAGTGCCGGGGTAAGCGCCGCGGCCTTCTTCTCCAGCCTTATCTTTCGCTTCGGCACCTACGCCTCCTCACCTCAGGCTCCGGTCTTTTTCAGGTCGGTAATTCTCGTGCGCTTCCGTGCTGCGCCCTGTGAGTGAATTGCCAGCGACGTCCTGCCTGCCTGCTGACCGACTGGCCGACTGCGCCGGCAGAATGAAACTCTCCCTGGTGGCGGCGGTGATGCTGCTCCTCGGCGCGGCTCATGCCGAGGAGGAGGACAAGAAGGAGGACGTGGGCACGGTGGTCGGCATCGACCTGGGGACTACTTACTCCTGGTAAGTAGAATTTGTGGAAGGAGAGAATGGGGTGTGGCCTCCTGGGGTGGTGTGAGAAGTGCGGTGCTGATTTTGGTCGTTTTCCGTCAGCGTCGGGGTGTTCAAGAACGGCCGCGTGGAGATTATCGCCAACGATCAGGGCAACCGCATCACGCCGTCTTATGTGGCTTTCACCCCGGAAGGGGAGCGTTTAATCGGCGATGCAGCCAAGAACCAGCTAACTTCCAACCCTGAGAACACGGTCTTCGACGCCAAGCGGCTCATTGGCCGCACTTGGAACGACCCTTCTGTGCAGCAGGACATCAAGTTCTTGCCTTTCAAGGTCCGACCAGCTTTTTCTTTTTCGGAGAGAGGCTAGGAGGTGGTGGTGGTGGTGAAGAAGTAACTGAGGAAGTGTTGAGACAGCAAAAAAGGTCATAAAAACGGTCTATACAACTTTAAAACGACTTTTCTCGACAGTGTTCTTTAGTCCTTGAAGTTTTAATTAGTATGTTACAAAACATAAAACAGAGTAGTAGGGAAACAAAAAGAATTTAACACACATCTGTGTCTACAAAGTTTGAGACAGGTTAAAACTGAATACGTTTGTCTCTGTGGCACCTACCTAGGCTCTTTAGTAATCCTGGTCAATTTTCAGCTCCAAGATAAATCACACTATGAGGGGAGGAAATGAGTGTCAGACAGTCCTCTTTTTAGGGTTCAGAATGTCTTTGGTCTGTGTCTTAAAATTGTTGTTCTTTAAAATAGGTGGTTGAAAAGAAAACTAAACCATACATTCAAGTTGACATTGGAGGTGGGCAAACAAAGACCTTTGCTCCTGAAGAAATTTCTGCCATGGTTCTCACTAAAATGAAGGAAACTGCTGAGGCTTATTTGGGAAAAAAGGTAAATACTTCTAGAACAGTGTTAGGATTCCCTCCCCTCTTGGTTGACTGTTATGTATAGATGCCGTCATGATTTTAATATTTTTTGAATGACATCATTCAGGAAATATTTTCTGAATTACTGTATGCCAGACATTTTTCATGTGTAATCATTTAGTGCTTTCAGTTACGTGTTTAGAAATAAATGTAATTTCATACCCATCTTGGAAATAAACTAGCTTAGAGACTAAATTGATGGTTTATTTGTAATTTAAATAAAGGTTAAACCATCATGTGACAAGATATACCTAATAATCTTGTGTTACTTTCTTAGGTTACCCATGCAGTTGTTACTGTACCAGCCTATTTCAATGATGCCCAGCGCCAAGCAACCAAAGATGCTGGAACTATTGCTGGACTGAATGTTATGAGGATCATCAATGAGCCGTAAGTATTAAATTCATGGGTGTGGCATGTTTACCAAATCAAAGAAACGTGAACTTGACTAAGCATTTTTCTTTTTCCTTTTATCCACCTAACAGTACAGCAGCTGCTATTGCTTATGGCCTGGATAAGAGGGAGGGTGAGAAGAACATCCTGGTGTTTGACCTGGGTGGTGGAACCTTCGATGTGTCTCTTCTCACCATTGACAATGGTGTCTTTGAAGTCGTGGCCACTAACGGAGACACTCATCTGGGTGGAGAAGACTTCGATCAGCGTGTCATGGAACACTTCATCAAGCTGTATAAAAAGAAGACTGGCAAAGATGTTAGGAAAGACAACAGAGCTGTGCAGAAACTCAGGCGTGAGGTAGAAAAGGCCAAACGGGCCCTGTCTTCTCAGCATCAGGCAAGAATTGAAATTGAGTCTTTCTATGAAGGAGAAGACTTCTCTGAAACCCTAACTCGGGCCAAATTTGAAGAGTTAAACATGGTATGTTGTTTTTTTCTTTGCTAATGAGGATTAGTTATACTCTGAATTTAGGACAGTGCATCCAGGTGTCACAGGTATCATATTGTGTCTCTTTTTCTAGGACCTGTTCCGTTCTACCATGAAGCCTGTCCAGAAAGTGTTGGAGGATGCTGATTTGAAGAAGTCTGATATTGATGAAATTGTTCTTGTTGGTGGTTCTACCCGAATCCCGAAGATTCAACAACTGGTTAAAGAGTTCTTCAATGGCAAAGAGCCATCCCGAGGCATAAACCCAGATGAGGCTGTGGCATATGGTGCTGCTGTCCAGGCTGGTGTACTGTCTGGTGATCAAGATACAGGTAGGTCAATGTCACAGCATGTTCCATAATGGCTTCAGCAGCAATAGAATGTGAGCAGCTTGTCCAAGGTTACGTAGCTAGTAAAAACCTGTGGCAATCTTGGGAGACTTTACCTTACTGTGTGTATTGCACTGCCTCTAACACATAACCGAGTGGCAAAGAGATGGTGAACTCTTACACAGTTCATAGGGAGGTTGCTTAGTAGTGCTCCTTTGATTCTTGAATTAGAGCTTATCTTGGTTAACTTATTTTTGCAGGTGATCTGGTGCTGCTTGATGTATGTCCCCTTACACTTGGTATTGAAACTGTGGGAGGTGTCATGACCAAACTGATCCCAAGAAACACTGTGGTACCCACAAAGAAGTCTCAAATCTTTTCTACAGCTTCTGACAATCAGCCAACTGTTACAATCAAGGTCTATGAAGGTAATTACTTACATTTGTTAATACCGTGGTATACTTTAGAAAACATGATTTCTTTAATATACTGTACTGAAATGGCTAGGAAAGTATCTGCTAATTTTAGGTGAGGGTCTTACTTTGATTAGTGTGGGGTTTTGTGGTCAGCACTGAAATCTTCTCATTAAAAGTAACTTCTGAGTTGGCTTAGAATATAAGAATGAGATGAAATTCAGTTAAGTCCCAGTTGGTGCTTCTCGTAGTCTAGTAAGACCGAGCCACTTCTAGCTTGATATAGAGTGTCCTTGCCTCCTATACACTGTCAGGATTCAGATCTACCAATGTTTGTCAATAACAAGATTTTGTAACTTCTAGGTGAACGACCCCTGACGAAAGACAATCATCTTCTGGGTACATTTGATCTGACTGGAATTCCACCTGCTCCCCGTGGGGTCCCACAGATTGAGGTCACTTTTGAGATAGATGTGAATGGCATTCTTCGAGTGACAGCTGAAGACAAGGGTACAGGGAACAAAAATAAGATCACAATTACCAATGACCAAAATCGTCTGACACCTGAAGAAATTGAAAGGATGGTTAATGATGCTGAGAAGTTTGCTGAGGAGGACAAAAAGCTCAAGGAGCGAATTGATACTAGAAATGAATTGGAAAGTTATGCCTATTCTCTAAAGAATCAGATTGGAGATAAAGAAAAGCTGGGGGGTAAACTTTCTTCGGAAGATAAGGAAACCATGGAAAAAGCTGTAGAGGAAAAGATTGAATGGCTGGAAAGTCACCAAGATGCTGACATTGAAGACTTCAAAGCTAAAAAGAAGGAGCTAGAAGAAATTGTTCAGCCAATTATCAGCAAACTCTATGGAAGTGCAGGCCCTCCCCCAACTGGCGAAGATGAAACAGCAGACAAAGATGAGTTGTAGACACTGTTCTGCTAGTGCTGTAATATTGTAAATACTGGACTCAGGAACTTTCGTTAGGAGAAAATTGAGAGAACTTAAGTCTCGAATGTAATTGGAATCTTCACCTCTGAGTGGAGTTGAAAATGCTATAGCCTAAATGGCTGTTTACTGCTTTTCATTAGCAGTTGCTCACATGTCTTGGGGTGGGGGGAGAGAAGGAATTGGCAATCTTAAAACACTGGGTAAAAAACAATGGGTTGGGAGTGTGCTCACCTCGGAAATGTTCTATTTAACAATTGGGTCATGTACATCTGGTGTAGGAACTTTTTTCTACCATAAGTGACACCAATAAATGTTTGTTATTTACACTCGTCTAATTTTTGTGATAAGCTTTCATTAGGTTATCTATTTTAGGAATATAGCCAAAATGTAAGGTTATATTTTTTTTTGGAGGGGGTGGTAGATGCTTGGGACACTTGGGGATGGGATAAGGAAACATTTCTATTCGATACTTTAAAAGGCTTTGCCTGTCCTTGCGGAGGGGAGGTTCATCCACATCCTTACTTAGGCAAGGACTGTTTCACGGTGTCCATAAGTACTTTTCTGAAACCATTTGAAATTTTCTTTCTCCTTAAAACTCATTCTGGTGGCCTTCTATTTATAGCTGCTTGAATTCTTCTGTCTTAAGAATTGGTGGAGTGATTGCCCATGTTAACTTGACGTGTTGTCAGGTGCTGTGGAGTAGCTTCTGACTCAGTAACCCTACATTCAACAGAGCAGTGCCCTGTCCTGTGCCATCCTCATAATCGTTTGCTATGTTTGAGCCTATTGTGGAGCCACTGTGTTAATCCATCTTGTTGAGGGTGTTCTTTTTTGCTGACCCTCTACTAAGCATGATGTCCTCCAGCAACTGGTGACTGGTCCCTTCTGATAACATGCCCAAAGTACATGAGATGAAGTCTTGCCATCTTCATTTCTAAGGAGCACTCTGGCTGTATTTCCAAGACACATGTGTTCATTCTGGCAGTTCATGGTATATTCAATATTTTTTGTCAATGCTGTAATTCAAAGGCATTGATTTCACTGTCCAACTTTTGCATGCATATGAAAAAAACCCCCAAAGATCCGTTGCCATCGAGTTGATTTTGACTCATAGTGACCCTATAGAACACAGTAGAGCTGCCCCATATGGTTTCCAAGGACTACCTGGTAGATTCAAACTGCTGACCTTTTGGTTAGCAGCTGTAGCTCTTAACCACTATGCCAGGAGAATTTTTGCATGCATATGAAGCGATTGAAAATACCATTGCTTGGGTCAGGTGCTCCTTAGTCCTCAAAGTGACATCTTTGGTTTTTAACACTTTAAAGGAGGTCTTTTGCAGCAGATTTGCGTAATGTGCAATATGTACTGGGATTTATAATTTTAGGATGTTGTGTATTTTCAACCCTAGTTGTCAGAGTCTTTATCACTGGAATTTCATTGGTGGTAGTGGGGGGGACCCAGGATGATAACCATGAAACTACACTAAACCCCACTACAATTTTGGATTAAAGGCAGAGGTTTATATAAAAACAGGTTTATGATTACTTGGGTTGGCTTCCTAAGGAAGGGTGGTATAGGTGAGTCACTATGATCAGTGAAGGTTAGGCTATCGGATGGTAACTTGAAATCTGATATTGCCTGAGGGGTGGATACTACTTCATAGATAAATTTGATAAAGATGGTAGAATTGGGACCTAACACCAAGTTTGTCTTAATCTGAGGCCTGGACCTCTGTCTTACTGCCACAAAAGCATTTGGGCACCTGGAGCTTAGAACATTAGGTCTTCAGGCCAAGCTTAATACAAATAAAATTAACCTGACTGCCTTGTGCCCTGGGGCAGTGGGGTTGGCTTGGAAATGCAAAGGGCAGCCTTCAGCCCTATCTCCAATGACTGTCATTACCTTGTACCAAGACTCTGCACCTCTTTCTGAAGAGCAGATACTGAATATTAAAAAGATAGACTTCAACCTGCAAATGTCCACTCCCTGATTTCTCCATCTTCTGTTGTATCTAGCAATTGTGATTCTGCAACCTTTTGGTGATCGGTGTTCATAACAATCACACCTAGGTTGTATTGCTAGTAAAGCCCTTTAGATAAAGATCTTTTTTTCACTGGGCTATCCAGTTTATTTCTACACCTACCAAAGTGGATAAGAATAATATGGATAGATAGTCCAGAAAATATTTCAAAGGTATAAAACAGCTGAAGTGTCATTTAACTTTTCTGAAAGTAATTGATGCTTAAAAGTAATAAAACGTGGGTTTTATTAGTCAACTACAGTTACAATACAATCATCATAGATTTCTCCTTCTGTATTCATGCCACCAAACACAAAACAGAGGAGTATGTCAGCCTGTGATGTCAGTATGTCACTTTCCTGTGAGTCATCACTTTGGATCACTCCTTTGTCAGCAAAATCTTTTTCAGCTTCACAGTTCAGAGGAACAGAATTTGAATCTTCCTTTTCAGAAGATGTCACTGGCCATGGAATGATACACATGGAATGGTCCAATCGTCCAGGGGGTAGAAAAGTATCAAATTTAAGCAAAGTCCAAAGCTGCTTTTCTATGTTGGGGAAAAAGAAAACAAAGGTTTCATATTAAGAACCTTCCAGAAATGCTCAGTGATTTATTGTATCAGCTGAACTTTAACAGAAACAGAGGACCAAAGGAAAAAAGACTAACAGCAATATCACTGCTTTGATGATGTCATTCCCTACAAATCTGGCTATTCCTTTGGATTTGGATGTAGAGGGGCCAGTTTCAAAAACCAAACCAACTATCATTTCTAATCTGAGTGGTCACATTTGTTTGAAGATCCAAGGTGATACTTGCTTACCTATGTGGTATTGGTACATTGTGTCCAGTGCTCCTGTGGGAGCCATTCCTCCAAAGATATACACATGTTTCCCCACAGCCACAGCTGAATGGGCAGCACAGCCTGTGGGAGCAGCCCCAGTGGGACTTAGCTTCTGCCACCTCATGTCACCTGCCAAGAGAAAGGAAGTGTTTTGGCACAACATGGGCTAAAATGTGGTTTCAAACTTATCTTGTCAACTCTGCTGTAGCTTGCAAACCAGAGATAATACAGCAAGGTTTAGTGTGCAAAAGAATTACCTGGGGGAGCTTGAAATTCTAATTTGGTAATTCACAGAGGGAGGGGCTAAGTAACCTATAGTTCTAACAAGCATTCCAGGTGATTCCGAAGTAGGTAGAGCACACTGAAAAATGTGCTGTAATCTTTGTTGACCATCACCATTAACTGCTCTGAAACCCATAAGTGAGATTCTCTGTGTGTGTGTGGGTGGGTGGGTGTGCGCCCACACACATGCACACGCTTGTTTTAATACGAAAGCTTCCTTAGAAAGCAACTTTGTGGAATGCTGGCTGTACAACATTAAATACCTTACTTCACTTAATTGTCATAAGAGCCTTATGAAATTGCTATTACTTCTGCCTGCCTGCTTTCTTACAGATGAGGAAACTGAGGATTAGAGAGGGAGAGACTTGTCCTGCGATGCCACAGTTAGTAAGTGGCAGGGCTAGAATTGTACCTAAGTCTGACTCCAAAGCCTGTATTCTCTACACCATAAATGTGCTGCTTCAGTGACTACTCCCAATCTATTTTTGCAGGGAATGAGGCAGGATATCATTGGATTTTAGGTTTAGAGAACTACTTGGGTAGGCAAGAAAAACAGCTAGGAAGTAGTTCCTCAGCACAAGAGAAAAAAACTTTACTTTCTAAAAAGAAACATTATAACCCCATTGTTGGTGTAGGTTTTGCTGTGTATATTTTCGCTAAAAAAAAAAATTACACAAAAACATATATTTGACTGCCTGCAAGGAACATTTCATTGAAGATAGTTTCCATTTGTATTGGCAAGGAGGGAGCCCAGCATCGCAGAGGTGGAAGGGAGGATCACCCAGTCCAGCCAAAATTCTCGCCAATGTAGGAATCCCAGCCAGCATCACCTGGCCTAAGATGTCACCAAGCCAGAGAATCCACCGCTTGGCAAGGTACCACAGCAGTTCCCTGTGCCTTATGACCACTATTCCAATTTCTGAAGTCTGCAGCACTGTAGGACGTGCTCATTTGTTCATTCATCTGTCTACTCACTCATCCGAAAGACATGTACTTACCATCTATCTGCCAGACATTGTGCTAAGTGCAGGAAATACACTGGGGAACAAAAAAGACAAAGTCCTGTCTTAATGGAGCTCAGTCTGAAGGGCTGACAGATACTGAGTCCAGGCCCTACAGGGCACATTAGTCCTTCAGTGATGATTCTCATGTTATCCCTAACCCTCCTCTTCCCCAGTATTTTCAACCATGTTTGGCATGCAATTCTAGTCACCAATCTCAAAACACACTCTAGTAGTTATCCATGTTCCTCACAGCTCATGCCTGAAAGAAATCCACTTGGAGAATACAAAGAATAATGGATATTAAAGACAAGTTGTTGGGATAATCAAAGATAATGCTTGGACACATAGCAGGTGCTCATGAAATGTCTGCATTTATTGCTATTATTATTATTATTCAGGCCACACTTGACAGAACCCAGTGAAGAAATCTACAACCTTGTCAAGTTACCCACACCTATAAGCGTGGCTATATTCTATCAGAGCACATTCCATTTAATTTTAAGCTGATAAGCCCCTACTTTACCTACTTATATCAATACAATGGAGATCATCATAGAATTTGTCCCCTGCTAAGCCTCCATGGATGAAGAGCTTTGTCCCTGCTGCCACCATCACATGACCATGCCGGGGCGATGGGGGTTTTCCAAGTGTCTCTGGCTGTGACCAGGTCAGAGTATCTAGAAAAGTAAATTCATTGGCATTAGATGGCAAAGCCATGAAGCAAGAACATGAGAAATACATCCAAGCTTCTTTACCACTTGTCAGCAGAGGTGCTCCAAGCAGGAAGGGACTTTGCCGTCATTCGCTCAAACTCACCAACCCAATCCAGGCTTCCCTCCACAGCCTCTATAGCCTGGACAGCCTCTGCTTGGACACTTCCAGGGCTGGAGAGCTTATTTATTAACAGGCCTGCCCCTTCTTCTGGGCATTAGGAAGTCATTCCTTGCTTTGAATTAAAGAAGACCTCCCTTCAGCTTCAACCTACAACCGCCCCAAAGTTAAAAAGAATGAGTAGCCGTCATCTGTAACGGGCGTTTAGTTTTCCTTTTTAAAAGGATAATGTCTTTAATTGCTTTGTTAAAAGAATAAGGGGGGGGGGGAAGAATGAGAAAAAAATAGGTAACTATTAAAGTTAACAAGACTGCCACTGGGTTAGGGTTAGGGTTAGGTAATGGTTGGAACGAGGGCTTTGAAGTTTGAAATCTGGTTCTCTGACTAAATAACTATGTGGCCTTAGGCCAGTTTTTCTATAAACTGTATTTTCTACAGCTATAAAATGGGGATACAACAATACCTGAAAATACCTGCCTCTAAGGATTGAGGTGTAGATTAAAGGAGATAACACATGAACAAAGGTATTCAATAGATGAATTATTAATATTGCTATTATTCTAACAGTGCATTCTACTGTAGGCAGCTCTTCATATCTTCAAAGTTGTACATGTACAGAATTCTGGTAAATCAATGAATCATTTCAACATACCAGAAAAGTTTTAAAGGAGTGCTGCAAAAACTATTTGAGACAAAGACCTTCTAAACAATAAACAATTTACCTTTGAATTACCATTTATGACATGCCTGTTGGTTGTTCAAGGAGGCCTCCCCCCTCCATGTTCCAAGGAATACAATTTAAAATAATCTGAAAAGGTTTATACATAAATATATTTATCATAATGTTGTTGGTAATAGAGAAGAGTTGGAAATAGCGTAGGTCCAACAACAGGTTATCGGTACAGACACAATGAAATAGTATGCATTTATTAAAAACGTTAGTTTAGACTTTGTGATCGTATGAGGAAATGCTTAAATGAAAAATGTAAGATACAATTATTACGTATGGGATTATCTCTGCTATGTTAAAAAAAAAAGACTGGAAACGCTCTGAGATGTCAGTAATAAGCCCTGGTGGTGCAGTGGTTAAGCGTTTGGCTTCTAATCAAAAGGTCAGCAGCTCAAATCCACCAGCCGCTCCTTGGAAACCCTATGGGGAAGTCCTGTCGTGTCCTATACGGTCATGATGACTTGGAATTGACTCATCGGCAACAGGTTCATTTTTTTTTATGTATCTGTCTATACATGTATATACACACACACGTACAAA
This sequence comes from Loxodonta africana, assembly GCF_030014295.1. Lineage (NCBI taxonomy): Eukaryota > Metazoa > Chordata > Mammalia > Proboscidea > Elephantidae > Loxodonta > Loxodonta africana. The sequence continues at coordinate 50,276,151 of NC_087350.1, forward strand.
CATATACATACACACATATTTATTTACTTCTTCCTTATAGTTTCATATATTTAAAGCCACTATCATCTAAATTTTTTTTCTTTTAATAATTTTTATTGAGCTTTAAGTGAACGTTTACAAATCAAGTCAGTCTGTCACATATAAGCTTATATACACCTTACTCCACACTCCCACTTACTCTCCCCCTAATGAGTCAGCCCTTCCAGTCTCTCCTTTCGTGACCGTTTTGCCAGTTTCTAACCCCCTCTATCCTCCCATCTCCCCTCCAGGCAGGAGATGCCAACACAGTCTCAAGTGTCCACCTGATGCAAGTAGCTCACTCTACATTAGCCTCTCTCTCCAACCCATTGTCCAGTCCCTTCCGTGTCTGATGAGTTGTCTTCGGGAATGGTTCCTGTCCATCTAAATTTTTTTAAAAACTGCTTTAGAAGAACCACAAAGTTCATTCTTTCTAGAGAGAGAAGAGTTTGACTGTGAAGTGTCTTAATTCTTCCAATTTTATACTGCAAGTATGAAATTTTGCTTAATGCATTTCCTCAAGACAAGTTGCATTTTACTGCAAAACAAATGAAAAGCATTTTTGTCAGATATTTTTTATAAAACATTATTTATAAATGCCCACTAGTAAGAGAAGGAGCCCTGGTGGTGCAGTGGTTAAGAGTTCGGCTGCTAACCAAAAGGTGGGCAGTTCGAATCTACCAGCTGCTCCTTGGAAACCCTATGGAGCAGTTCTACTCTGTCCTACAGGGTCGTTATCAGCAGGAATCCACTCAACAGCAATGGGTTTGGTTGGTTTTTAACAGTGTTTACCTCTGTCTGGGGAGCGGAAAGGAAAGGCTAAAAGGAAAACTTTTACTTTATAAACTTCATTGTTTAAACGTTTTAAAAATTTGATCATTTATACCTTTCTTAAATGCAAATTTTTTTTTTAATGTAAATTTTACTGTGTGAGGGAAGGTATCAGCCAAGGCATGTATCAAAGAAGTCTAGAATTGAGACACTCAATCAGGGTTTCATTTTCTAACCTCTGCTTCCTGCACCAAGTAAGCCACAAGCCAGTTGGCCCTGACCAGGTTAAAGTGGCAGCCCCAAGGTGCCTGCCAGTCCATACTTGCGTCAAACACGTGCAGCTTCACATCCTGTACAGGCTGGGCGCCTCTCTCTCCCCCTCCAAAGACATACAGCTGGTTTCCGATGGCTGCTGATGATGTGTGGAATGTTCTTGGGGATGGTGGGGGGCTGGTTACCTCTGGCGTGGTCCAGGTCCTGGTTTCTGGTCCAGAAGGAAGGCAAACACCTAAAACATCTGGGCTCAGAAGCCTCTGACCTTGACGCTGGGGCCGGGTAGGGTCACCTTCCAAACCCCAATCCCTAAGCCGTATCAAAGTCCCCAAGGTTGAAAAGCCACAGGTACAATTAAGAATGTGGTCAATCTGTTTTCAGAGGCCTTCAAGCACCCTTTCTAAACCCTCTTCCACTTTGCTGACTACCCTGCCCCAGGCCCATTCAGAAGAGTCCAACATCTTCTAAAAAAATTCATTCCCACTAGAAGCCACAGGCCAAATTTCCCAGGATATGTAGTCATTAACACAAAAGCAGGCAATGTTATTGCAGTTTTAAGCAAATAAGTGCTCAATAAATAGTAGCTTCCTCATTTTAGAGATAAGGAAACTAAAGATAGATTAGGTCACTTCTATTATAAGGTGTTACGGCTAGTAAACAGCTGAGATTGGTTTCAAACCCTGTTTTGATAACAGCAAGATCTCTGTATTTTCCATTCATCTGACCTGAGAATAAAATTTCACCAGCCGAATAGGCATATAGAAGATTATTTCTTCTAAGAATGAAACACAAATTGTTGAGATGGCATATATTTGCTAAGTATATTTTCATCACAACTAAAAACAAAAAAAGAATGAAGAATTTTATGGAAACAGATACTTTTATTGAGCACTTTCCTTGTACTGAATCATGTCCTGAGAACTCTTCCATCCTCACTATCCTCACTCACCCCTGGGAGTTGAGGGGCAAGTATTCCCATTTTGCAGATGAGAGAACTAAAGCTCAGAAAAATTATATCCTTTCCTCTGGGTCTCATTGCTGTGAGTAGCAGAGTAGAAATTTGGACTCATATCTCTTCAACTCCCATATTCACTATACCACACCACATCAGGAATTACTTCTTGCCTAGGAAGTTCTGTGTCTTACATATAGGTCTTCACTGGATGTACAAAGTGTCACATGAAGCATTTATACTATGTGTGGAACTCAAATACCTACCTGGAGATGAAACAAGTCTCAGTCTATATCTAAAACAAAATATAATCGTTTCTCTAGCTACAGATCTTGGAGAGCTTTTGGACCTTACGGGGGGTACCCAGGGTCAGAAGATCTTGGGTTTGTGTTGCTGCCAAGTCAAACACCAGCACAAATAACCACAAAGGAGTTCTAAGCCCTTTGAGGGATTTGCCTTAATAACACAAGTGACTAACGATTTCACTTACATTTTTCCTATTTCTTAGGCATGGGGTCAAACTATACTTTTTAGGAGAGAAAAAGAATCTAGTGGAAAATCAATTCCTTTGACAGAGGTTTCCAAATTTTCACTGTCTATATTTTATTCAAATGGATGCCATCACTGAAAATCAAAAGGGCAGGATCCCAGAGCTGATTTCCATTTGCTGAGCCATAAGCGTATCAGCCACAATGACTAATGATTACTGGACATTAACTATGTGCCAGACAGGCAATAAACAAATAAATCAAATTAATAGATACTTTTAAATACTATGAAGAAATTTAAACACCCGACACATAGGAAAATTCATTTCTATCTCCTGAAGGACCAATTGTCAAGCAAATGTATTGCTGCAATGAGTTCTGACACCAACTACCTGGAGTTAGGCTAAACTTCACAGGTTACAGGCGTAGTCCACAAGACTTTTCTCACTTCAGACAACAGCTGTAAGTTAAGGGGTTCCCAAACCACCTTCACTTCTGACCAGCTGGCTACAAATTGGGGAGTTCTCATTAGCTCCCTCAGGTTTGATAATTTATAGAACAGCTCATAGAACTCAAGAAAGCGTTATACTTACGTTTACAGTTTTTTTTTTTTGTAGCAAAATGATACAAATCAGAACCAGCCAAAGGCGAGACCCATAGGATGAGGTCTGGGCGGGTCTGAAATGGGAAGCTTCCATTGTCCTCTCTCAGTGGAGTTAGGATGTGTCACCCTCCGAACACCTCGATGTGTAACAATACACAATATTGCCAACCATAGAAGCTCCCCCAAGCTTTCATGTCCAAAGCCTTTTTGGGGTTTCCTTATGTGGGCTTGGTTGATTAAATCATAAGTCACATAACTGAACTCGATCTCCAGCCCTCTCTCTTCTTCCTCAGGTCGGCTGATGTCAAAACTCCAACTCTAATCATGTGGTTGGTCTTTCCAACATTGCCAGCTAAATTCCTTATCTCAAAGGTTTAGAGGTTACCTTCCAGGAACTGGGGATGACAAAGACCAGTCAAATTCTTTACTACACAATTGTTGGTAGAGGGAACTGGTCAAGAGTTGACTGACATGTGAAAAATCTCCAAGTTATTAGTAATTAACAAAATGCATATTTAAACAAATAGATGATTTTTTTTTGCCTATCAAATTTTCAAAGTGTTTAAAAATGATAGATCCAATGCTAGCCAAGGCAGAGTGAAACAAGCACTATCAAACACAGCTAGAGAGGGAATAAATTGGAAAAATCTTTCTGGAGAGCAACTTGGTAGCATGTACCAAAAACCTTAAAAAGGTTCATAATATTTTACCTAGTCTTTTTAATTTGGAGCATGAATTCTAAGAGAATAATTTGAAATACAGTCAGTGACTTCCGAACAATCATGTTCACGGCTTTGTTATTCACAACGGTAAATATTTGAAAACCTAAATGTCCAACTATAGGGGAATTATGGTATCATTATAAAATAGAGTAGTATACAGCCATAAAAAATGGTGTTCAAAGTATTGTTAATAGAAAGTAACTTCTGTAGTAACTACGAAATTGAAGGGAAAAGGGCACAAAACTGCATTTAGAGTATGCTCTCAGGCTGGTTAAAATACAGAGAAAAGACAGAAAGGAAGTACAAAGAAATGCTGTCAATAGCCTTAGCATAGTAGAATTGTAGATGACTTTTGTCTACTTATTTATACTTTACAAATATTTTACAATGAATATAAATTATATTTACAAAGAGAAGACAAAAACAAACTTTTTAAAATGACAACAAAGTAAGCCCACTTCCCAAACGTGGTTTAGCAATATCATCTCAGTAGTAACTACTAGTCCCCAAATTGCTTCTTTATTTTATGATAAAATTCTCTGTAAGACAAGAACCTTGCATTCTCCTGGCTTAATAAAAAACATACCAAGAAAATCTGGGTCAGGGTTTCTCAACCTCAGTATTTATTGACATTTTAGATTAAATCATTTGGTGGCTGACTTGTGTGTTCTAGGATTTTTAGTAGCATCCCTGGCCTATACCCACTAGGTGCCAGTATTATCCCTCCAGATGTGACAACCCAAAATGTCTCCAGATATTGCCAAAAGTCCCCTGGGGGGCAAAATTGTCTCTGTTTGAAAACGACTGATCTAGATGACTTGGGTTCGAGCTTGGCTCAGTCACTGACTCCTTGATAACTTTAAGTAAGTTACATCCCCTTGCTGGACCTGAGTTTTCCATATGACACAGCTGTTCTCTGAAGTCCCTTCCAGCTTTGGTATTTAAGAAGTTGATAACTGTACGTTACCTGAGGCGGGGAGGGGTAAATCTGTTATTCTCAGTTTCTGCTACAAGTTAAAGTTCCTATTTTCGGTGAGGTCGACAAAGTTAATAATCAGTACAATTCACAAATTGGATTGGACTTATTTACTTATTTAGGTAAATAAAATAACTTTAGTTACTTACCAGGATTCAGCACTTGTAGACAATTTCGATTTCCTGACTGATCGGCACCTCCAAACACCCAGATGCTGTCAGGTGTGCAAGAAGGAATGAAGCTGGCATGCTCATACCTGGGCAACAGGCCCTCCCAGGTGGCTAAATCCCATTGGTGTGTACCTAGAAAACATTTCACTCAGTTCCTCAATTGGGGTTGCCTCCTGCTTACAGTGATTGACAAACTTGGGGAGGGTAGTGAGAACAGGGTCAAAAGCATAAATGAACCACCAACCAATCACTTAAAGGGAATGTGGTCAACCTCCAAAAAGTTCCACTTAGTGGGCTATCCGCCCAGTCTATCACCCCTTTTCTATGAAAACAGCCCCACTCTCTAACCACAGGGCCAGATTCCAGAAGACTGTTTGTACTACAACACCTTGACTTTCTAGCCTTAGCTGATTGGGTCAGAGGTGGCCACTTGACCCAAGCTAGGCCAGTTGGGTCCTTCCTCTCAAGCATTTGCAATTCAAACAGATTTCTGGATTTGGATGGTCATCTTACACGATGTGTGGAGAAGCAGAGAAAGCCAAAATACAGAACAGAGAAGAATGAAACAGATCTGCATAAAGAAAGAAAGAGAGAGGGAGGAGACAGAAGGTTTTTGACAGCTTTCCAATACCTGCTTCTACTCTCTCCTGAGGCTGTATTTCTTTCCCTTGGATTCTGTGACACACCCTTGTATCTGTATAAATACATTCCCCTTTTTTGCTGGTTTAATTTGGTTTGTGTTACCTGAAACTAAATGATCTCTGACTAAAACAGGTTCACAGAATAATACTGAACCCATTCATTATTTTAGTTAGCAAGGCACTTACACAGGACTTTAAGGGCATTATCTTGTTAGATCATTATAAATGCCAAGTGAAGCAGGTTATTATTCCTATTTTACAGGACAGTGAGGCTCAGACAGTTTAGATGGTTTGGCCAGGATCACAGAGCTAGCAATAGGTGGCAATAAAGATGTAACTGAACTATATAGTGAGTTCTTGAAGAGTGGTGGGGACTGTTGCAAATTGAAGAATGACAGCCCCACTGATAGGTGGCAGCTACCACTCAGTTCTAAATCATCGTGGCCATATGTCAGATCTTCCAAAATCATCAAGAGAAGCCAAACCATTTCAATATTTATGTTGAAGCCTTCTGCACATTTAGTTGGCAGATTAAAACAGTAGCAACGTTATATGAATGTATCTAACAAAACATGCATGTGGGTCACCAGTTTTCAACTTCTGCTCTGGTGTGTAGTACACAGTAGTCACTCATTCATTTGTTCATTCATTCATTCATCAAAATACTTATAAAGCACCTATTCTGTGCCAGGTGCTGTGGTAGTAGTTAGGGATACAATGATAAGGAAAATAACCAGTTTCCCATTTTCAAGAAGCTTATACTTTTGTGGGGCAAACAGACAAGAAACAATCACGTGCAATAAGGGGAATAAGGATGGGAAAGTACAGGGTACTACAGAAATACAGCCATGTCCTGTATAACTTCCCTTTGGGCAATGTTGAACTGCATATACGGCCGTGGTCCCATACAGCTTTACTAAGTAAATACAGTATACACAGCTTAGTATATATACGGTTAAGTATATACACTGGACCCAAGAAGAAAGGGGCAGAGGAAGGAAGAAGGGAAAAAGGAGGGCGGGCAGGGAGTCCTGTGCAAATGTGGGGACAAGTTCATTGAAGGTCAGTGAACCTTGACAAGTCAGACTGAGTGGCTCCCTTACTCAGCAGAACCTCTGCAGCTGCTCTTCTGAATTGAGTTAGTGCAGCCGTGTTCCAGCAGGATGCGCAGTTTGGGAAGATGCGCATACTAGGGAACCGACCAAGAGGCAGGGGCAGCCAAAGGACTTAGGAAAGGGCATAGAGTGGGGGATCTGGGGCCAGAAAAGAGGAATCAGAGAGGTACCTGGAGAAGCCACTGAACTTGGGGAACTAGGAACAGAGGCAGAGGCTGAGGAAACATATATACTTTGCTGAGTAGTATGGTGTTCATACAACATCCAAATCACTTAACGTCTTATTTTATAGGACATTAAGCAATGCATGACTGTATAGGGCAGGGATGCCTAAACTATCCTAGGAGTATCAGGGAAAACTTCCCCATGAAAATGACATTTAATCTGGGATATGAAAGATGAATAGTGTACAGATGATAAGGAAAGTGCTTTCCAGGCACAGGGAACAGTATGTAAAGGCTTGAAGGACAAAGAGTACAAAGTGTGGTGTTCAAGGAACTGAAGGGTATTCAGTGTAGCAATTGAGAGTTGGGAACAGCCCAGAAATGATGTTGGGGGAGGTTTCAAACAAGGGAGTGACACAGTCTCATTTGTATTTCAGATAATACCCTCTGGCTAAATATGGATATTTGACTATATTGGCAGTAAACTTGGATTCAGGAAGAGAAGTGAGGATGCTATGGCAGTCTAGCTGAGAGATAATGGTGGCTTAGCCTATGGCAATAGCAGTGGAAGTGGTCAGACATAAATGAAGATAATACATATTCAGGACTTGGTGATGAATTACATGTGTGGATGAGGGAGAGAGGGGAAGTCATCAATGTTGCCCAGAGAAATATTTGATGAATGAATGCGTGGATGGCCAGGGCTCCATACACAGGCTCTTCCCCTCAAATCCAGGAGGTATCAGTGTGGTGGATGTGCTCCAGGATGTCAGCTGAGACCTTAGGGTCCTGTGAGTGATATGCATTTTTTTAGAGGAAAACCCTGCTGTCTGGTCTGAGCTGACGTTCTTGGGAATGCTCTAGTCATGGCGAGCAGCACAAAGCCCTGCTCTCTGGCCACAGGGTGCAAGCTCCATCACTCCCACCACTCCTAGTCTTACCCAGATCCATGGCATGCACATCCGAGAAGCTCCTGTTTGGATTTGCTCCCCCAACAATGAAGACTTTCCCTCTCTTGGCATCACCAACTGGGGGTAAATATGAGCAGCTATGGCCAACTCGAGCACAAGGGCTGTCTCCAGGGGGAGTTAAGGTGTACCTGCCAAAGGAAGGATATGTTCAGGAGGCCTGAGCATAGACCAAATCCAACAGTGTGTTCTTTCCATTCCTCATAAAATTCACCAGAATGAAGGATTTTACCCATATACAGACACTCATCCATTTGCACAGAATCTTTGGCTTTTCAAGTTTGTCACTACTTTCATTTCACAGTAATCAGTGGGGCTGGATTGGGCTCGTAATTGTCCCCATTTTCTAAACAGGGAAACTAAGACCCAGAAATGTTCAATGGCATGTCCAGGGGTAGGATAGTGGTTATCAGGGAAACTAAGACCCAGAAATGTTCAATGGCATGTCCAGGGGTAGGATAGTGGTTATCAGGGAAACTAAGACCCAGAAATGTTCAATGGCATGTCCAGGGGTAGGATAGTGGTTATAAGCATGGTTTGTGAATTCAGATAGGCCTGGTTCAAGTCCCAGCTCAGCTACTGTCTACATGTGTAAACTTTTGGAAGTCACTTCTAATCTTTCTGAACCTTAAAAAAAACAAAAAAACCCAGCGCCATCGAGTTGATTCTGACTCATAGCGACCCTATAGGACAGAGTAAAACTGCCCCATAGAGTTTCCAAGGAGCGCCTGGCGGATTCTGAACCTTAGCTTCCTCATTTCTAAAGTGAGGATGGCAATAATTCTTACCTAAAAAAGTGGTTGTAAAAACTAAGACTGATAACAGTGGATGGCAGGACTCAGTGAGTGGTGACTGGAGCTTTATGTGCACTCATATAGAGACCCCAAGGCCCTTGTCAATAGCCAGAGATGCTTCTCCCTGTCAATAAATAATCTCTTGAATTTATCGATTTTAAAAGTCTTTCCAGATTATTCAAAAAGTTCAATGAGATAGAAAGGCAAAGCTAGGACTCTGAAGAATAAAATACAGCATCTATTTATTCCTCTCTCTGAAGTTACTCTCAATGCTGATTGAGAGCTTCCTGATGGGAAAAGAAAATTCCCTAGCCATTTTCCAAGTCCTGTCACATTTGGGAGCCCTGGTGGTGCAGTGGTTAAGAGCTACGGCTGCTAACCAAAAGGTCAGCAGTTTGAATCCACCAGCTGCTCCTTGGAAACACTTTGGGCAGTTCTACTCTGTTCTATAGGGTCGCTATGAGTCAGAATTGACTGGATGGCAACGGATTTGGTTTTGTCTTATTTGACCTCTCTGGCATTTTGTACTCCTGACCCCTCGCTCCTTCCTGTACCTTTCTCCTTACCTGGCTTCCCCACACCCTTCTGTTTTAGTTTTCTATATACCTTTCTAGCTCCTCTTTCTGTTGTCTTCTCTGACTCCTTTCCTGTCAGTCTCCTCCTAACTCTCAGCGTCCTTGGAATTCTCTTCTCTTTTCTTCAGTCTATGTTTGGTTACCTGATCAATTTTACCTATACTGAGGGCTTCAATTACCACTCATCTATATACTTATCATTGATTTCCAATTCTCTATTTCTTGTCCAGGTCTCACTCCTTATATCCAAACTCACATATCCGATTACCACCTGAATAACTGTTAACAATGTACCAGGCATGCTGCTAACTATGCTTAGTCGACACAAAACCCCTTTGAGGATAGTACTATTACCATCATGGAATTTCACAACTGAGGAATTAGGGCTTTGAAATGTTAAATAACAAAACCACGAGAAGAGAACCATCTAGATACATGGTGAACAAGACAAAAAAGTCCATGCTTTCACGGCCCTTGCTGAATCTCTGGTAAGAGAGATATTAAACAGATAATTTCACAAATTACCTGTCTCATTTCACTTGTGCTATAAAGGAGAACAGGATATGTATAGTATGAGAATATCTCACAGGGGGATCTTACCCTGTAAGGAGAGGTGAGGTGGTGGTGGTGGGGTGGTCAGAGAAGGCTTCCTGAAGAAGCACCATTTGAACTGAGATCTGAAGTATGAAGAGAAATTAGCTACGCAAAGAGAGGGATAAAAGACAGAGGCAAAAAGTGATTCAGGTAAGGACTAGCATGTACAGTTCGTAAGTGGGATGCTGAAACGCATGCTAAAGGAACAGAAAGAAAACAAAAGAATGAGTGAGAAAATTTGAGGTTGGAAAGACAGGCAGGAATAGATTATGCAGGGCCCAGTGGGTCACTTTAAGGAGCTTGGTTTTATCCTAAGATCATGGGGGTGGCATGAAGGGTTTTTTTTTTTTAGCTATTTTTATTGTTGTAAAAATAGAGGCAACAAAACGGATGCCAATTCAACACATTTTGCTGGTACAATTCAATGAAAACAGTTAAATCAAGCATATTGTGCAACCGTCACCAACATCCACTACCATATTTTCCATTCCTGCAGACAAAAATTCAGTGCTAGCTAAACAAACATTCCCCTCTTTCCCCTTCTCTCCCAATCTGGTAACCGCCGTTTAATCTCTATACATTTGCCTATTCTGTTACATATTGGTGAGATCGTAAAATATATATATATACATACATATTTTTTTCTTTTTGTGATTGACTTATTTCACTCTGCATAGTGTATTCAATATTCATCTATGTTGTGGCATGTATCAAGACTTCATTTTCCTTATGGTTGAGTAATATTCCACTGTGTGTATATACCACATTTTGTTTATCCATTCATCTGCTGATGGACATTTCAGTTGTTTTCACCTTTCTGCCATTGTGAAGGCTGCTTGCAGTAAACTTTGGTGTGCATGTGCCTGTTGGTGCCCCTACTTTCATGTATCTTGGGTATATAACTAAGAGTGGCATTGCTCAGTCATATGGCCGTTCTATTTTTAACTTTTCAAGGAACCGTTTTCCACAGAGGCTATGCCATTTTGCATTCCCCTCAGCAAAAGATGAGATTTTTTATATCTCTACATTCTCACCAATATTTGTTATTTTCAACTTTTTTGATCTTAGCCGTACTAGTAGGAGTAAATTAGTATCTCCTTATGGTTTTAGTTGCATCTCCCTAATGGTGGTGCAGTGGTTAAGAGCTTGGCTGCTAACCAAAATATCAGCAGTTTAAATCCACCAGTCACTCCTTGGAAACCCTGTAGGGTAGCTATGAGTTGGAATCCACTCCATAGCAATGGGTTTAGTTCTTCATTTTTTAATACTTCTTTTATAGCATCGGAGCCCTGGTGGCACTATGGTTAAAAGCTATGATTGTTAACCAAAAGGGTGGCAGTTTGAATCCACTAGTCGCTCCTTGGAAACCCCATGGGGCAACTCTACTCTGTCCTAAAGAGTTGTTATAAGTCGGAATCAACTTGATGGCAATGGATTTGGTTTTAAGTTTTTATAGCATCCAGATCTAGTGTAATTTCTGTTCTTATGTTCTTATCTGAGATTAATTACAGTTCTTTTTTGAAAAAGTTCTCTTGTTCCTTGTGAACTCTATTTTTCCTTTTCCTCACCTTTCCCCCTTCCCCATTTTATTATCTTGGTTTCTGTCTTTTACTTTAAAAAAATTTTTTTTGAGTGAAAGTTTACAAATTCAAGTCAGTCTCTCATACAAAAATTTATACACACTTGCTATACACTCCTAATTGCTCTCCCCTTAATGAGACAGCACACTTCCTCCCTCCACTCTTTCTCCTCATGTCCATTCAGCCATGAAGGGGTTTTAAGGTAGGGCAGGTCATGGTCAGATTTGTGTTGGGTACAGAACAAGAATGGATGCAGGGAAATCAGAATGGAGGCTTCCTTCCGTGGTCCTGCAGAAACATTGCCTTCTCTCTACAGCCTTCCCTTAGCCCTGCTTCAGCACTGATCACATTTCATCACACTCATCTGCTTAGTCTGTCTCCCCCAGTACAGAGAGTATTCCCCTCTGCACCTCCAACACCTACACAGCAGCTGCTCACGTCAGGCCAGGGTTAGCTGTTGAGGGTTGGCTGAGCAAGTGGCTGAGAAACACTGAAGCCAGTTTAATCCAAATCCAATTCCCTGAAAATCTTAAAAATTGGTCATATCTTGGGGGAAGTCACTGTGTTGGAGAGGTTGCCAGATGGTCAGTGCTTTCCTCTTCCTGGTAAATGCATTTTAATAAAATCAACATCTGCTCTGTGATAATTATTGCCTCACTAGCTTTCCTCTGAAGACCTTCTCAGACAGTTTGGTTTAATTACCAGAAACTGCAGACAGTTTCATCTCTACTCTTTTTGTTGATGATAAAATATGTTAGTAAACGTCTTATAAATGAGACAAAAACTCATGTTTTTCTGTGTCTGAATCCTTTCCTTACAGACCATGTTGCTTTCCTGGGCTTGTCTCCAGGCTCCAAGACAGGCAGCAGCTTCATGGTGTCCTATGCCTAAAAAAAAAAACAGCACTTTTTAGACATTTACTTTTATCTTCTTCCTAAAACAAAGAACAAACCAGGTCACTCCTCTCCTTAAAACCTTTCTTGTTAAATGTATCAGTTTCATTTGAATAAGCACCAGTAACTTTTTGATAGAATCTCATATTTGGGAGGACAAGTCCTTAACACAACTACAGGAAATGTTTTTTTTTTTAGCTAAAGTTCTCTGTGTATCTGTGCTTCTCATGGGGGAAATGGCACATATCAAAATAAATTTTCAGAGATCACAAGATGTTTATCAAAAACAAAACATTTTAAAAGGCAGAAAAATAGTAAACTCTAGGATAAATCCTGGCCTCAGCATTGCATTCAAGGCCTTCTGGTCTCAACCTTCTTTCCATGGAAACACCTCCATAATCTCTTGCTATATTAAGCTTTTTTCTGTTCCTCTAACATGGCAGCCCCTTCATAACTTGTAATCTGTGCGGCTTCCCCTACTTGCAATCTCCCATCCTCCCTCGTCAACTCCTAGTCAATCTCCAAAGCCTACTTAAAATATCCCCTCCTCAGTGAGGTCTCACTTGATTTGTTACTTTTCCCTTCCACTCCCAAGTTACTTCCTTCTCCTTCTGGGCTCTGAAGGGCTCTAGTAAGCAATCATCATTTCAGGGATCAGTCTAGAGGAGATTCTAGACTACTTTCCGCTATCCTAAATTCCAAGAGGGCTAGGCCTGTCAGATTCAACCAGCTATCTCCAGAACCTACCCACGGGCCAGACAAAGTGTAGAAGAGAGAGAACGATGAATGAATAAAGAAAAGGGATTAATGGACAGACGAATGGACAAGTCTGACCTTCGGCCTAGGCCACTGACCGCCGTCCCCAAGGGCCAGAGGTCAGCCGGTGGGCTTCGCGTGGGCGGAAATCTCCCCCAGCCAACACTTTCCAGACCCATCACCGCAGCGCTTGCGGGGAAGGAGACAGGGTCGCAGGAGAACAGGCTGGCTCCTTTCCGTCCATGTGGCTGGGCCGGAACCGAGGAGCTCCTTCCCAGGCCCTTCCACCGGACCGGGCCCACTCCTCCAAAGGACCCGGCCACCCCTGCCCGGAATCGAGCCAGACCCTCGGCCTGGAGGGCCCCAGCACCGCACCTCCTTACCTGCGGCAGCTTGGCCCAGTTCCGGGCCCTGGCTCCGCCTCCTGGCGGGGGCGGAGTTGAGCCCGCGCCTCTCCCCCAGGCCCGGAAGGCGTCCCGGGCCAACCGCCCCTCAATTCTGTCCCCTCCGCCCGGCCCCAGAGCGAGGGCGCGGCCGTGGAAGGAGATGGGGAAGGGGCGCTACCGGCTTGGCGTGTGCATTTCTGGAGAACCAAACGAGACTGGCCGTCCCTGGTGTCCTCACTCCCCGGCGGAGTAAATAAGCCAGGGCTACTTAGGAACGATTTACACGCGGAACGCCTTGGTGGTTGGGCGTCTCTTCGGCTGACCCAAATTATTTCAGCTGAGAAACACCGAAGCCAGTTTAATCCAAATCCAATTCCCTGAAAATCTTAAAAATTGGTCATGTCTTGGGGGAAGTCACTTTGCTGGAGAGGAGGATGCCAGAGGCTAGAGAGGCTAACAATTCGTTTTTCAGTTATAGTGGTTGTTAGAACTGGTGTCTGAAGGCGAGAATTAACGGTGCTTTCCTAGGTGTGAAATCGCTCTCTGCAGTCCTTAGGGCCAGTTCAAGTTTTAAAAAAAAAAGCTAATTCCATAATTACCGTTGTGAGCGCCTGCTCAGTGCCAGGCACTGTACTGAACAAGACAAACATGGCCTCTGGCCTCCTGAAGGTTACAGCCTATAAAATATTAAACAAACACACAAAACCCCCAGATAACTAGATACAATTGTAAAAAGTGCAAGGGATAGAAAGTTCACGGATAAGAGTATCTATCTTGGTGAAGTTACTTTATGACTAAACGTCCTCCATCTGTAAAATGGACAGAATAAGCTATATCTCACAGGGAGTGGTGAGGCATCCCTGAAATAATGTATATAAACGGCTCAGTGCCCAGCAGCTAATGCCGAGTTGTCCTTCTGTAAAGGTGGGATATTGTTGGCTATGAAGTTGTTGTTGTTATGTGCCCTTGAGTTGGTTCCAACACATAGCCACCCCCGCCCCCCCACAGGACAGGGTAGAACTGCCTCATAGGGTTTCCAAGGAGTGGCTGGTGGATTTGAACTGCCAATCTTTTGGTTAGCAGCCAAGCTCTTAAGCACTGTGCCACCAGGGTTCCAGCTGTGGAGTTAGACATGTTCATCTGCATTATGTCTGGCTAGTTCATAACCACAGGCTCCCTGTGGCTTTCCTGCAAATAAAGGGGAGGCTCACCTATGTGTGTTTCACAGTCACCACTTATGAGAGCTGAGGCCAGTCATTGTGTCCTAGGAAGTAGGGGAAAAACCCAACGGCTGAAGATGGAAATCACAGGAGCTCCTGGAGTACAAAGCTGAAGTGAAGTACTATTGGGAGAGGCAGTCAGGCATAAACCTCCAAAACCAAACCCGTTGCCATCAAGTCAATTCCAACTCACAGCCACCGTACAGGACAGAGTGGAACTGCCCCACAAGGTTTCCAAGACTATAAATCTTTATGGAAGCACACTGCCACATCTTTCTCCCATGAAGCAGCTGGTGGGTTCAAACTACGGACCTTTTGGTTAGCAGCCCAGTACTTAACCACTACGTTGTCAAGACACTGGGGCTCAAATCCAGGCTCCAGCAGTAGTCATCCAACTCTATGACTTTTGGCAAGTTCATTACCTTCTCTGAGCCCTAGTTTCCTCATCTATAGAATGGGGATAGTAATACCTACCTTGCAGAGAGAGCTGTTGCGAGGATTTGATAATACAGGTGAAAGGCTAATCTGGTAAATATTTTTGCTACTGGAACCATGACAAAAATTTATTGACAAAATGGAATTTGAGGTCTGCAGGTCTCCTCACTGCTCAAATATCCTATTTCAAACACCAGGAATCTTTGTGAGTTCCCATGTTAATGGGAAAGTCCCCATTAACTGTCTGCCAAAGAGTTTAGGAGTAGTCATTCTGATCTCCTTCAGTAAAGAAAACCAAGGCCAGCTTGGCTCTGCCATGTATCCACATGCATCATAATGGAGATTTTTGCCCAGAGCTATAGAATGCTTTGATGCCCCCTGTGTTTTTTGGCTAGGTCTACTTCAAGGTGCTATGCTGGAGTCCCACATAAATGAGAAAAACTGGAAGAGGTTTGTGGGAGAAAATAGAAACCAATTTTCATTGCCCCCTGTGTTTTTTGGCTAGGTCTACTTCAAGGTGCTGTGCTGGAGTCACATATAAATGAGAAAAACTGGAAGAGGTTTCTGGGGGAAAATAGCAACCAATTTTCATCATAGGACCTATGCTTTTAGCCTAGAAATCACATTTAAGAAAGTGATGGAAACCAAAGCCCAGAGAAAGGAAAATGACTTAGCCTTGTAAGTGGCAGAACCAGGAGCCTGTAACCCCAGCTTTGGGCAAGGAACACTAAGAATGCATTCTAGTCACCAAGCTCTACACAATGTCTCCATGCCACAATACCAGATGTGACTATCACTTTTTGCAAGGACTCACCCAACAGTCCCGAGGATGCTTTTTTCTTTCCTTTCCATTGTGGATGTCAGGAATGAGGTTTGCTCAGTGAGATGGGTCAGCAGGAGGGAACGTCTTGCTTCCAGTTTGGTAACGTGATGACTGCCACCTATTTTTCACTAGAAGGGGATACCACCAGCTTTCATTACCTATCTGTTCACAGACCCATTAGCAAAGGAAGACAATGATGCTGGTGACACTTTCCTTTTAAGCACTTTACAGTCTATAAAGAATGTTCACATCCATCTCTCTATTTGCCCAGACGTTTAGAGATGAAAAGTGAATTGCCAGATCTCCAAAGAGGACTGTAATAAAATCAAACAACAGGAGCAACAAAAATTTCCAAATGGGGACATTTTTCTCCAAGAAACTCTTAGTATATTAGCTCTCTTAAATTCCTCAGTCTTAAATGTTACCTCATCTGAAGGACCTTCCTTCCCACCTAATACTCAGACCTAACACTCAAATTGTACTCTGTGCAAAACACTTTTAAGTACATATTAACTCTACTAAACCTCAATACTAGTCTCTTCATAAGAGGCTGGTACTATTATCCTCTCTATATTGAAGCTGAGAAAATTAAAGCATAAAGAGGATAAATACATTGCCCAAAATCACACAGTAATTGGTAGAGTCAGGATTTGAAATCAGGCCATTTGGTGTTAGAGTCTGTATACTTTATGTCTACCATATTGCCAACCTAAATTCGGTCTCTTCTACTCCATTTTTCTTACTCGCAATATCCCTTTTTTCCCTTTTTAGCAGTAATCATAATTTGCAATGAAATATTTGCTCATTTATTTGCTTATTATTTGTCTTCTAGAAAACTCTAAACTCCACAAGGGCAGGGACCATAGCTGTCTTATTCACATCATGGGCATTATATAACTATTTGTTTTATGAATGAAGAAATGAATGCTTATGGGCAGCATTCATTCTGCAACAACATTTATTTATTTCTTGTATAAGCTTCATTTCTATTAATCCAAATTAGTTTTTTTTTTTTTTTGAACTTTAGATGAAGGTTTATGGAACAAACTAGCTTCTCATTAAACAGTTAGTACACATACTGTTTTATGACATTGGTTAACAACTCCATGATGTCTCAACACTCTCCCTTCTTGACCTTGGGTTCCCTATTACCAGCTTTCCTGTCCTCTCCTGCCTTCTAGTCCTTGCCCCTGGGCTGGTGTGCCTCTTTAGTAATGTTTTGTTTTATGGGCCCATTTAATCTTTGGCTGAAGGATGAACTTCAGGAGCGACTTCACTACTGAGCTAAAAGGTTGTCCGGGGGCCACACTCCTGCGGTTTCTCCTGTCTCCCTCAGATCAGTAAGTCTGGTCGTTTTTTGTGAGTTAGAATTTGTTCTGCATTTTTTCTCCAGCTCTGTCTGGGGCCCTCTATTGTGATCCCTGTCAGAGCAGTCAGTCGTGGTAGATGGGCATCATTAGTTGTACTGGGCTCAGGCTGGTGGAGGCCATGATAGTTGTGGTCCGTTAGTCCTTTGGACTAATCTTTCTCTGTGTCTTTAGTTTTCTTCAATCTCCCTTGCTCCGAAGGGATGAGCCCAGTGGAGTATCTTAGATGGCTGCTCACAGGCTTTTAAGACCCCAGATGTTCCTCACCAAAGTAGAATGCAGAACATTTTCTTTATAAACTAAACAACACTTATTTTTAAAATTAATTTTATTTTGAAACAACTTCAAATTTACAGAACAGTTGGAAGAATAATACAAAGAACTTCACGCAGAGACCTCATTAAAGTTTACCTAATTGTACCAAAAATATACTTTAGAGCATGAGGATCCAGTCCAGGGTTACTTTAACAAGAAATACTCACTGAATACTACTGTATTATGTAACAGTCTTCTAACTGGTCTCTCAGCTGTAACCATTGCTCTCTACATTTTCATACAGCAGCCAGAGTGAGCCTTTAAAAAAACAAGTTAGATCATGTTATTCCTTTGCTCAAAGCCCTGCAATATTTTCCATTCCATTAAAAGTAAAATCAATGTTCTCCTTTCCTCCATTCCTCTGATCTTCTCTCCTACTCTTGCTCCGAGCACACACTTCCTGTTTCCCAAAGACTCTCGATACACTCTTGTCTTAGGGCTTCTGCACTAGCTCTTCCTATGAATTCACCGAAGTAGCTGCATGGCTAACTTCCCATCTCTTTGTTGGCTCTAAAAATACAATACTCTATCTCCCTTACCCTGTTTGTTTCTCCTCTATAGTACTTATCATTTTTTTTATAGTTATTTATTATGTTTATTGTTTATGTTCTGTTTTCCTCTGCTAAAATGTTGAGGGTAGGGATCTTTGTCTATTTTGTTCACTGAATATCCCAAACACCTACAACCCTACTGTTCTTGGTGCTAGGGATTAAAAAAAAAAAAAAAATATACACACACACACACACACACACACACACACATATATAAGCATGTGCTATGTCATGCATCATATATATATTATATACACACACATATACACATAGCCGTGAACCGTATAATGTCTGTTTGGGCAATGTTCAACCATATATATGCCCGCGGTCCCATAAGGTTATAATAGAGTTCAGAAATCCTGATTGTAGAACAGAACATTGTAGTGAATGCAATGGCTTCCAGTACATAACACATGTATCTCATGTCTCTTGTATACAACGCAATTGCTCTGCTAAGTGTATAATGGTACAGTACATACATAACATACAATATGTCTTGATAGTCATAGTAAACACCTGTTAATGGCTTATGTATGTACTGTACTTCCTATTGTCATTTTAATGTGAAGTTTCCCTACTTAGCAATAAAAACTTTATTATATAACATTGTATGCTTCAACTTGTAGGCAGCAGCATCCGATCTCATGTATCACACATCTCTGGAGTGTTGTACTGTTATCTGTTTAATTTTGTTTCAAAAATATTACCACACAGTGCATCATGGCTCCCAAATGCAACAAAACCAGTGCTAGTAATGGCAGCAGTAAGAGGCAAAGGAGAAGTATTGATTTGGAAGTGAAATAAAAGGTTACTTAACAACAACATTAAGGTGGAAAATCAGTGAATGCTCTTGCTCACGATTTAGCCATGTTGCTCTCAACAATCATGACGATCCTCACAAATAGAAAAAATTCTTCAAGCTGTTAAAGAATCAGTTCCACCGAAAGCTACAAGGCTAAAGAAAACGCAAGAGGGATCTACATCAGATATGGAAAAATTGCTAATGACATGGATTGAGGACCAAACACAAAAGTGAACCCCCCAGCACACTGATGATCACTGCTAAGGTACAAAGTTTGTTCGAGATGCTTAACGAAAAAGCAGGACCAGACTACAATGCTGAGTTTAGTGCTGGCTCTGGGTGGTTCACGTGCTTCAAACAATGGTTTTCGCCGCATAGTGTTAAAGTGAATGGTGAGTCTGTGAGTGCTGATACAAAGGCAGCAGAAGAATTTGTTGAAACCTTAGATAAACTAATAGTACAGGGAGGTTATTTGCCCCAGCAAAATTGTATTATGGACAAAACCTCTTTATTCTGGAAGCAAATGCCTGAATGGGCTTTCATCCTTAAGGAAACCAAGTCAGTGCCAGGCTTTAAGGTTTTTAAAAACAGAGTGACAGTATATAAAATGGTGTCTGCATGTCTAAATCATATAATGTGCTATTCCACAGAATGTACGGTGGACATTAAGCGATGAGTGACTCTCTGTATATATCTGTCCCTGCCCTCCTGAGACTCACACTGAAGTATGTTTAAGCCAGCAGACCTATTTTTCAATCTCGGCTCTGGCAGGTATTCCCTGTGCCATTTTGGGAAGGTTCCTTAACCTCTCCTGTTTCCTATGAATCATTATGAGGATTCAGTGGAATAACAGCATCTGTAAAGCATTTAGCATAAGAAATATTTGAATATTTTTTTTCCATTCTTCCAGGAAGGGAAGATTGGGAGCCTGACATCTCTGCCACAGGTTTAGGCAAGGTTTTCACAAGGCCTCGGAAAGGTGCAAACAGGTTACCATGGCTAAGCTTACCCAATTTTTAACTGGAGATGTTCTGGTAAGACAGAGAGGCAAGTACTTAGAATGGTCGGAATGAGAAACCAGGAAATGGATAGGGAAGCTTACTTTGCCGTTTTTCATTGGAAAATCCTTGCCGGGTACCCAGAGGTGAAAGTCTAGAGGGAGAGACGGGAAAGAAAAGAGGAATAGATGGTCACAAATACAAACTACAAACCCCAGCATTCCCCGCGGCAGACAACTACAACCCGGGCCACTTTCGGTCGCCGGGCCGGGGGCTCTAAGGTCCTGCAGCCTGCGTGCAGCCAGAGAGGGCGTGAGCCGTGCCCAGGCAGCAGGAGGAATCAGGTCGAGCTTTAACGTTGCTGCGCAGACGCCGCTCTCACGGCCGGACGTGACGTAGAAGAGTTCCGGCTTCGGCCTCTGCCGCTGCCGCCGCTGCTACAGTCGCCGCTGCCGCCGCCGCCTTTGCGGCTTCTTTTTTCTAAAATGGCGCCCCTAGACCTGGACAAGTATGTAGAGATAGCGCGACTGTGCAAGTACCTGCCGGAGAACGACCTGAAGGTGAGTCTGGCCAGGGCGGGAGCCCTGCTTGCGGGGCTCGCCCCTTCCGGCAGTGGGGCTCCCGCCGTCCCGCCCTTCCTCCGCGGTACACTGCCGGGTATCCCGTCCCGTCGCTGTGGACGGCCCGGTGCCGTACAAAGCTGCTCGGTTCGACCTGGCGTCACGCGGAAAGCCCAGGAGCCCAGGTCCCTCGAATGCCGTCCTGGTTCCCTCAGCAGGAATCCCGAGGGAAGTCGCGGCTCCTGCCCCAGAGTCACCCCTTCTGGCACCAGGGCTACCCCAGGACTCCGAGCCCTAACAGCCTTGTTTAGAAGACGGTTCCCCCCGACCTCCACCCCCGGGTTTCCCGGAGTCCGAACCGAGCCCTAGCCGGCAGTGTTCTCGGAATGGGGTCGTCTTTACTAGAGGTGACAGGAGCCCGGGGTGACTGGTGTTTGACGGGAGATACCGCCGGCGTCCCGGAACGCAGTCCTGGTGTGTTTAGGTTACTGAAGAGTGGGAAGGCGATTGGCCAGAGCGGTTTGGTACCGATGTGAGGGAACGTCAAGTTGTCCTCCATTCCAGTTGCTGTTTAGGAGTGTTGGTTTTGTTGTACTAATTCAAATGCGAATTAGGTTTATGAGTATATTACTGAGCTAAGTTAAGAGTTATCCTTAGTTGAGGTAGTAGGACCTCAGTAAATACAAGTACTTTTCTGTCCTTTAAGTCATTCGCCCACAATCTCCTTTTAACTCAAGATCTCATTTTCTTTGTTTTCTAAAGGAGGTGAGTTGTTCTTGTTAACTGCCCAGTCCTAGTAAGTAAGAGTAAAGGAATGAATGTCAAAGTAGAGGAGTATAAGTCTTTGTTGTACTGGTTTTTAAAAAAGTGTTTCTATGTGCTTGCTAAAATAAAACCAATACTTCGGTGTCTAGAAGTTATTTACCTGTTAGTGCTAATACCTGTTTTATTTGTTCACTAAACTTTGATCTCTTATGTGGTAAGGGGGTAGATAAATTGTTGGTCGTTTGAGTTCTTTTTATTCTTTAAGCTATGGGTTTAAAGCAATTTATCTCTGTTTTTGAATTCTTTATCGTAAAGAAGAGATTACTGTCTTTTTCTTCTGTTGTCTCCCTTGGTACAGAAAATTGATATTTAACATAACATCAATCAAACAAGTATGCAAAATGTTTAAGGTCACTTGTGCTGTTGGGAATGTACTTACGAAAACCAAACCCATTGCCCTCTGAGTTGATTCTGACTCATAGCAATCCTATAGGACAGAATACAACTGCCCCATAGGGTTTCCAAAGAGTGGCTGGTGGATTCGAACTGCCTACCTTTTAGTTAGCAGTCAAGCTCTTAACCACTGTGGCCACCAGGGCATGTTAATCATATATGCCATATGATAGAATTGTGGTGTTAGCGAAGAATACTACATATACCACGGACCGCCAAAAGCACGAAGAAATCTGTCTTGGAAGAAGTACAACCAGAATGTGCCTTAGAAGCAAGGATGACAAGACTATGTCTCACATACTTTGGACATGTTATCAGGAGGGATCAGTCCCTGGAGAAGGACATCACACTTGGTAAAACAGAGGGTCAGCAAAAAAGAGGAAGACCCTCAATGAGATGGAGTGACACAGTGGCTGCAACAAGGGACTTAAGCATAACAACGATTGTGAGGATGGTGCAGGACCAGGCAGTGTTGCACGACCAGTCAGTGTTTTGTTCTGTTGTGCATAGGGTCACTATGAGTCAAAACCAGCTCGATGGCAACAACAACAACATGATAGAGGAGTCATTCTTGTGTATTTTTTCCCTTTTTAATAGGACTGTTTAATTTAAATGAGAACAAAGCAGATATTAGTAGTGTAGCTTTCATGCTAATCAGAGTCCTTCAGATATTAGCTTTGTGACTTCTTTCTGCTATATGCTTTTTTGGGAAACAAGAATATAACCAACACTGGGACCCAATTTATGGGAAACTAAAAAAAAAAAAAAAAAAAATTTTTTTTTTTAACCATACCTCTTTTGGTAGTATTGTTAATCCCATAGCTGAAGTTGATCGTTGCATATCAATGAATTGATGTGAAATTTTGTTTTCTTTTTATTAATCATACTGGAAGTGTTTTAAACTTTGTGTCTATAAGAAGTGTTGTCTTTTATTAGGAAAATGTGTCTTAATATTGACTTGAAATTGGATACTAAAATGATTTGAAAAATAATCAGTTGGATTTTCTTTAGGCCTCTTAGTTTGATAAACATTAGCTTTTCTTCTCACTTAGGAAATAGTAAGCCATTTCATTTTCTTTAAAAAAAAATTGACAGCAACGAATTTCATTTTTTTTTTTTTTTTTTGGTTTGGTACTTAGCTTGCATGTTTATAAATAAACTTTTTTTTTTTTAATTTTGAATCTTCTGAGCAACTACTGAGGAAAAAGAACCTTAATTTTTCCATATAAGTAGAGGATTTCCATCTTTGTCTTGGTGTATTTAAGGAAATTTGATTTTATTTTTGTTTCTTGGCATGAAGTGCAAACCAAAATTAGTCTGACTAAGAAAGTATTTCAGGAGCACCTTTTCTTAGGCTTCAAAGCCAAGATACAAGATTCTGTCAGAGGAGGGAAAGAAGTTATGAGGGCCACTTAATGATCTTAATGGAAAAGATTTGTTCTAGTAAAAAAGAAAATAATGGAAATTTACCTGTATTAATTTTAGATTGACTAGAAGTTGGAGGTACTAATGAAATAGTAAACGCATAGCATGTTCTAGATCTGAGATTTCTCTTTAGCTAAATTGGAAGTGGTTATATCACTAGTACTGGATCAAATCTACAAAGAGATCCTGTGATTCTCAGCCAAAAGAAAGATTTCAGAAAGGACCTTAGAAGGTACAGATCACATATCTGACCAAGTGGGAGAAAGAATAATAAAAGGAAGGTTTACTGGGTACTTAAACTTTACTGGGTTTTTGGGGAAAGGATTCTATAGCTTGGAAATTGTCTGATCTCTTGGACAGTTCTTAAAAGTGATATCTAAGTTAAGTGCTCAACTGCTAACCGAAAGGTTGGCAGTTCAAACCTACCTGACAGCTCCACTGGAGAAAGACCTGGTGATCTGCTGCCATAAAGATTAAAAATCAAACCACCAAACCCAGTGCTGTCGAGTCAATTCCGACTCATAGTGACCCTATAGGACAGAGTAGAACTGCCCCATAGAGTTGCCAAGGAGTGCCTGGCAGATTCAAACTGCCGACCCTTTGATTAGCAGCCATAGCACTTAACTACTACGCCACCAGGGTTTCCCCATAAAGATTACAGCTTAGAAAATTCTGTGGGGGCAGTTCTACTCTGTCGCATGGGGTCGCTATGAGTCAAAATTGAATCTGTGGCACCTAACAAGTAAAGAAATTACAAAGCGAGTTAGAGCTTGGTGTTCAGTTTTTTACTGAGGAGCTGAAGGCAGTTATTGTAGAAGGGGTTGGGAGAATACTGGTGTCTACCTTAAAAATTAGCGATGCAACACAAGAAATTGTATAATTCTATAGTGACTACTTTTATGGATTAATAAATAATGTAATCTTTTTGGAACCTACTTTCATATTCAGTCTGAACTATCTCTGAGTTTTTCATGTAAGACTGCCTGCTCCGGAAAGTTGTACTTCTGTCTGAAATCCCTTCGTAAAACTTCAAAGAATTTGCCTTTGCTGTTTTATGAGATTTGGTGAATGGCCTTTTGCACCTCCTCATCGAGCTTCTATCTGATTTTATAAACTCTCCTTATATGTGGTAGTCTTTGTCTTTTCAGACTTGAAGCTTGTTTGTTTTGTCTCTTATTGCTTATCTTGTTCATCATTTGGAAACCCTGGTGGTGTTGTGGTTAAGTGCTACGACTGTTAACCAAGAGGCCGGCAGTTTGAATCCGCTAGGCGCTCCTTGGAAACACTATGGGGCAGTTCTACCCTGTCCTGTAGGGTCACTATGAGTCGGAATCGACTCGACGGCAGTGGGTTTTGCTTTTTGGGTTCATCATTCTACCTAGTACTGGATGGAATCTACCTAAATGTTTTGAAGGAGTAGGGATGAAATATGTGAAAGTGAGTGGACCAAAGTGCAACCTTCCATACAAAGAGTTTATGTGATTCTCATGAGTATTATATTTACCTGAGTTGTTTGGCTTTGGACTGTATCTTTCTTGAGGTACTGCAAGGAAATCTGAAAACAGTACAGCAATTTGGGACACACCATGGCTTTGTATAGTTCTAGAAGAGTGTTTTCAAGACCATTTCTGATAATGTCTGGCATTTTATTTTGTCCTTTTGGCCACAGAATAACATTCTCCTTTGTCTTCTGAAAATAGTCTATAATAGTACTGCCAGTAGAAATATAATGCTCGCAAAATGTGAGCTACAGATTTTCTGGTAGCCATATTAAAAAAAGGTAAAAAACAGGTGAAATTCATTTTAATAATATTTTGTTTAACCCAGTGTATATTTAAAATATTATCCTTTCAACATGCAATAAATGTAAAACTACTAATATAATGTTTTGAGCTTGTTTTTGTACTAAGTCTACAAAATTTAATGTGTGCAGCACGTTCAAGTTTGGATTAGCCATATTTCAGGTGTTCATTAGCCACATGTGGCTGGTAGCTACTGAATGCAGGTCTCTAATGACTCCCCAGCCCCTTTTTCTAGAATTTCAGAGCTGGAAGAGTATCAGAGTTCATGTAGTTCGGTATCCTTCATATTTTACTGAAAGGGAAACTGATCTTCACAGAGTTTATGATCTGCCTGAGAATGTCCAGCTGTCAATCACAGTCAGAACTAAGTTGGAAAGCCTCCCCGTGCAGGGCTCTTTCTGATATAGTTAATGGCCTTTTTAGCATGGCTAATAGCATGCTTTTTTTTTTTTCAATTGTGCTTTAAGTGAAAGTTTACAAATCAAGTCAGTCTCTCATACAAAAATTTATATACACCTTGTTATGTCCTCCTAGTTGCTCTCTCCCTAATGAGACAACACACTCCTCCTATCCACCCTGTATTCCCCGTGTCCATTCAGCCTGTTTCTGTCCCCTTTGGCCTTCTCATCTCAACTCTAGATGGGAGCTGCCCACACAGTCTCATTTGTCTACTTGAGCCAAGAAGTTCATTCCTCACCAGTATCATTTTCTGTCTTGTAGTCCAGTCTAATCCCTGTCTTAAGAGTTGGCTTTGGGAATGGTTCCAGTCTTGTGGTAACAGAAAATCTGGGGACCGTGACCTCCGGGGTCCTTCTAGTCCCATTCAGCCCTTTAAGTCTGGTCTTTTTACGAGAATTTGCGGTCTGCATCCCACTGTTCTCCTGCTCCATCAGGAATTCTGTGTTGTGTTTCCTGTCAGGACAGTCATCGGTTATAGCCGGCCACCATCTAGTTCTGGTCTCAGGCTGATGTAGTCTCTGATTTACGTGGCCTGTCCTGTCCCTTGGGCTCATAATTACCTTGTATCTTTGGTTTTCTTCAGTCTCCCTTGCTCTAGGTGGGTTGAGACCAATTGATGTATCTTAGATGGCTGCTTGCTAGGGTTTAAGACCCCAGGCGCCACTCACCAAAGTGGGATAGCATGCCTTTTTTGACCTAAGCACTTTGGTATCCTCTTCTGACAACATGCCCTGGACTTTCCTGATTCTCTGCTTTCATTCATTCAGCTTGGCACCTACTTACATAATTCACAACACAAATATTAATTCATTTACTATTCATAACAACCCTGTGAGGTGGGTACTGTTAGTTGCCCCATTTTACAGATGGGTAACTGAAGTACAGAGAGATTAAGTAACTTTCCAAAGTCATTCAGTTAGTAAGTAAGTGGAAGAGTTTGGATTCAAACCTAGGCAGCCTGGCTGAAGCATCCACATTCATGTCCACCACCTGTACTTCCTCTATAGTAGAATACCCTGTGTGGTGGTGGTGTTGTTAGGTGCCGTCAAGTCAGTTCCGACTGATAGTGACCCTGCGCACAACACAACAAAACACTGCCCGGTCCTGCGCCATCCTTACAATTGTTGTTACGCTTGAGCTTATTATTGTAGCCACTGTGTCAGTCCACCTCGTTGAGGGTCTTCCTCTTTTCCGCTGACCCTGTACTTTGCCAAGCATGATGCCCTTCTCCAGGGACTGATCCCTCCTGACAACATGTCCAAAGTGTCTAAGACACAGTCTAGCCATCTTTGCTTCTAAGGAGCATTCTGGTTGTACTTCTTCTAAGGAGCATTCTGGTGGTGCTTCTTCTAAGACAGATTTGTTCATTCTTTTGGCAGTCCATGGTATATTCAGTGTTCTTTGCCAGCACCGCAATTCAAAGGTGTAAGTTCTTTGGTTTTCCTTATTCATTGTCCAGCTTTCACATACATATGATGTGTCTGAAAATACCATGGCTTGGGTCAGGTGCACCTTAGTCTTCAAGGTGACGTCTTTGCTCTTCAACACTTTAAAGAGGTCCTTTGCAGCAAATTTACCCAGTGCAATGCGTCTTTTGATTTCTTGACTGCTGCTTCCATGGATGTTGATTGTGGATCCAAGTAAAATGAAATCCTTGACAACTTACATCTTTTTCTCCGTTTATCATGATGTTGCTCACTGGTCCAGTTGTGAGGATTTTTGTGTTCTTTATATTGAGATGCAATCCATACTGAAGGCTGTGGCCTTTGATCTTCATTAGTAAGTGCTTCAAGTCCTTTTCACTTTCAGCGAGCAAGGTTGTGTCACCTGCATAATGAAGGTTGTTAATGAGTCTTCCTCCAATCCTGATGTCCTGTTCTTCTTCATATAGTCCAGCTTCTTGTAATATTTGCTCAGCATACAGATTGAATAGATATGGTGGAAGAATACAACACTGAAACACACCTTTCCTGACTTTAAACCAATCAGTACCCCCTTGTTCTGTCTGAACAATTGCCTCTTGATACGTGTAAAGGTTCCTCATGAGCACAATTAAGTATTCTGGAATTCCCATTCTTCTCAATGTTATCCGTTATTTGTTATGATCCACACAGTTGAATGCCTTTGCATAGTCAATAAAACACAGGTAAACATCCTTCTGGTATTCTGTGCTTTCAGCCAGGATCTGTCTGATATCAGCAATGATATCCCTCTTCTGAAACTGGTCCAAATTTCTGGCAGTTCCCTGTCGATATATTCCTGCAGCCGTTTTTGAATGATCTTCAGCAAAATTTTGCCTGAGTGCTCGCTAATATCTCCCTCTTGAGCTCAGCCCAGGTACCGCTTTCATTCAGGGCTCCTGAATTCCACAGCCAGAGTTGTTCATAAAGCCTAGAATTTACATAGCTATTTACAGTTTTCAGAGCACCTTCATGTCCATTTTTTCATTTATACAATCCTTGTGATAGAACAGATATCAGAGCCATGACTTGGTGAGGTTTGAGTGACCCAGCAGAGTATATATCTGATTTTTATTTACCAGTTTTAAATTTCCATTATCTCTTTTCCACACTGACATTGTTTTGCCACGTAACGCTTTATTGCTCCATTTTACCACTTAAGAGTGTGTTTTTTTGTATGATAGCAAATATACGTTTCTCCACGATTAGATTGTAAGCTTTTTGAGGGCCAGGATCATGTTTATTTTTTGTATTCTCCACGATCTCCACTACCTTGTAGTGGTAGACAATAAAGGTTTGTTGAACTGAATAGTATACTGCTTTACAGCACACATTTCCTTGAATGGCTTCTTGTGTTAAGTCCTATTCCCAGTGGGTACCAGGGATAGAGTCAGATACTTCTCTCTGTTTTTGAGGGGCTATCAGTATCGTAAAGGAGATGGAGAGGTAAACAAATGATCATTATGAGTGTAGTGAGTGCTATAACCCAAGGTGTTGGGGAACGTTGAAGTAACATTTAACTCAGGAGTTAAAGATGGTTTCACAGTGGGAGGATGAGGAGAGTTTGTTCAGGTAGACAAAAGGGGAAGGAGAGAACATACAGACAGAATAAATACCACGTGCAATGGTATAGCTTAATCTGAAAGAAAATGACTGAGGGAACTTGATGTAGTTCAGGGAACTGGTGGTGTTGCTGGGAAGACAGGCAGAGGCCATATCATGGAAGACTAAGCCAGTAAACTTGGATTTTTATCTTTTACATGGGTAAACACTTTGAAATGTTTTTGTATTTTAGGGAAAAACAAATCACATCATAATTTTGCTATATTGTTTAAAATGCAACTAACTAAAAAAAAGTAGATTAAAAAAAAACTAAAGATTGACTGCTATATGTGGTAGAAATACGACAAAACCATAAGGATGGTATCTGAGTGGAGTTTAGTGTCTTTAGTTTCCTTGGGCTGTCATAACAAAATACCATAAAGTGGGTGGCTTTAAAGAACAGAAA
Source organism: Loxodonta africana (assembly GCF_030014295.1). NCBI lineage: Eukaryota > Metazoa > Chordata > Mammalia > Proboscidea > Elephantidae > Loxodonta > Loxodonta africana. The sequence continues at coordinate 50,305,034 of NC_087350.1, forward strand.
TTTATTTTCTCACAGTTCTAGAGGCTAAAAGTCTGAATTCAGGGTGTCGGTATAGTTATGCACTTTCTCTGTGGGCTCTAGGGGAAGACCCTTGTCTCCTTCAGTTTCTGGTAGCCCTGAGCATTTTTTGGCTTGTAGATGGAGCCTCACATGCTGTTTCCCCCATGTATGACTCTCTTTCCATGTCTGATCGCCCCTTTTGTAAAACCCTACTCAAGGAATTAGGAATAGGACCCACCCTACTCTAGTCTGACTTACTGCAATCTTCAAAGAAAGACTCCATTTCCCCAAACAAGATAACAGTCACAAGAACAGGGGTTAGGTCTTCAGTATATTTTTTGAGGGGCAGGGGGGCACTATTCAATCCATAACATTTGAAAACGCTACCATAGACAGAGGAGTCCTCTTGAGTGATTTTTTTCTCATGAAAATATTGTTTTATTGTGATAAAATATACACAACATAAAATTTACATTTTAGCCATTTTCAGGTTTATAATCCAGTGGCTTTAATCACACTTAGAGTATTGTGCAACCATCACCACTATTTGTTTCCAAAGCTTTTTCAATCTCAAAAGATTTTAAGGAGTGATGATAGGTTTCAGATATATTATTCTGGTAGCATTGTAGACCATGGATTGAAATGGGACAAAAATGTCATAGGAGCAATAGGCCAAGTGACACATTATGAGGGCCTGAAGTAAGGCAGTGACAAGTGAATCTGATGTAAGAAAGGATACGAAGGAGGAATAGCTGTTGACAGATTAGATTATGAAGGAGAGAGAAGTGTTCAGCATGTTCTCTTAGTCTCTAGCATGGATTACTTAGTAAGTAGTATACCTAGATTAAGGAATGCAAGGGAGTTTAGATTGGGTCTCACTGAGTTTGAGATGCTTCCAAGGGAAGACACAGAAGTATAGATGTTCAGAAAACTGTTGGATACACAGGTCAGTTAGGCAAAATATATTGGGGCCAAATGTGCTCCACATGCTGTTTTAATAATATTAAAGCTCAGGCAAGAAGAGGTCGAGTCCATTGGTTCTCAGTCAGGGCAGTTTTGCCCCTTGGGGGGACATTCGGCTATGTCTGGAGGCGTTTTGGACCCCTGCTGGCATACTGGTTAAGAGCTTGGCTGCTAACCAAAAAGTCAGCAGTCACCAGCTGCTCCTTGGGCACCCTATGGGACGATTCCACTCTATCCTATAGGGTTGATGTGAGTCTGATTCGGCTCAACTGCTATAGGCATCTAGTTGATGGAGAGGCCAGGGATGCTGCTAAACATCCTGAAATGCATAGGATAGCAGCCCCTCAAAATCAAGAATTACCAGTTCATGTTGTGGTTGAGAAACTCTGATACAGACTGAAGGCACAGATAATATTACCTTCTGGATTGTGAAGGTATGAATGGCATTGTCATGTCAAATCCCCACTCATTATTCCCAGTGTTTTGCATTATCGTACAAAGACTGTAAGATATAATTTTAAATAGGTTTTTATTTCTTAAGCTAAGGATATTTTGTAAATACCAGTGTGTAGAAGTAAAGAAAGAACATACTTGTTTTAGATAGCAAGATCAACTAAACAAAGAATTACAAAAGTTTAGAATCCAGGAGATTTGAGGGACAGGAGGGAACAGGGAGACAGGATGCAGTGAATGGAATGGAACTATGAGCAAATATCTTGAAAAAGGATAGAAATAGGGGCTGCTAAGAATGGGGGCCTTGAGAGTGCTCCTGATTCAAGGGTTGAGAATTAATTGGGCAAGGTGATGTGTGCAGTTTGACCTAAATTCAGGATAAGGTTGAGAATCTTGCTTTAGTGACTGTTTGAAGCCCTAAGAGAAGCCGTAAGGCTTTCTTACAAATTAAGCAGCAAAACAAGGCTGGAAAGGGGTTGGGAGGACTGGGGCATGTGTCTTGTCCATGGCAATGCTGGGCTCTGTGGAGGGCACTCTATGTGTGTAGTTGGCTGACCTACATGGAGTTTATACTGAGATTTCATAGGCTTTTCTTATTTGTGTGTGTGCTTGATTAGAATTTATAAGCTGCTGCTAAACTGAGGAGATGAGGGACAAGGGCTCTAGTTTAGAGACATACCTCTCCAAATCCTCTACTGGGATCTGCAGAAGTAGCAGTCATAGCAGGGGGCAGTTGCTATTTTACTCTAGTTATTGTGCCTGGGCTCAGGTAGAAGGATGCTACCTAAGTCGTTTATGTATGTTCTCCAGATACTCACCGGCCTTTGAGAGTGACAGGGTTTCACAGTGATGTTCTTCACCTTATGGTCCACTGTCATTTTCACATAATCCCCAGGGATGATGGGCCGGTCAAAAAGCTGACTTGCAGTTCAGGAGGCTATGGGCGGAGGTTTTTTTTAATTTTTTTAATTGTCCTTTAGATGAAGGTTTACAGAACAAACTAGTTTCTCATTGAATGGTACACATACTTTTTTATGACATTGGTTAACAACCCCACGACAGGTTAACACCTTCCCTTGTTGACATTGGGTTCTCTATTACCAGCTTTTCCGTCCCCTCCTGCCTTCTAGTCCTTGCCCCTGGGCTGGTGTGCCCCTTTAGTCTTGTTTTATTCTGTGGGCCTTTCTGATCTTTGGCTGAAGGGTGAACCTCAGGAGTGACTTCATTACTGAGCTGAAAGGGTGTCCGGGGGCCATACTCTTGGCGTTTCTCCAGTCTCTGTCAAGCCAGTAAGTCTGGTCTTCTTTTGTGTGAGTTACAATTTTGTTCTACGTTTTTCTCCAGCTCTGTCCAGGACCCTCTACTGTGATCCCTGTCAGAGCAGTCAGTGCTGGTAGCCAGGTACCAGCTAGTTGTACTGGACTCAGACTGGTGGAGGCCATGGTAGTTGTGGTCCATTAGTCCTTTAGACTAATCTTTCCCTTGCGTTTTTAATTTTCTTCATTCTCCCTTGCTCCCAAAGGGGTGAGACTAGTGGTGTATCTTAGATGGCCACTCACAGGCTTTTAAGACCCCAGATGCTACTCTATGGGTGCAGATTTTGGCAGGTTCACATATGGGAATCATGGAGTCCCTCAGGACTCTGTGCTGCAGTTAGTTTCAGAATGCAAATTAATTGATAACTCACTTTGTTCCAAAAAGCATATGGGGTGGTTTACCAAGATGTATTCAGTTTGGCAAGATAAGTTACATTTAGAATAAGTAAGAAAAATGAGATAAAGAGAAAGTAAAGATAGGAAACCAAGATGGAGCCAGCAGTTAAAGCAAGAATAGCATATAAAGTAAAAGCCATGATGACCAGGTTACTTCTTAGATATTAGACCCTAAGCTTTCCAGGAGCCTACAAAAAGATGGAAACAGATCAGTTTAAAAATTCAGAGTCTGAAAGGTGATAAAAACAAACTAGCTTCTCAGGGAAATCTCGTTTATACCTGAAAGAGGGAGCAAAGAGACGTCCCTCCTCTGGGTTCTCCTTGAAGGATATTGTTTAATCACAGTATCCTCTGTATCTTGTTTATAGTCTACACAGTGAAAAGCTCAGCAGAAGACTCTTCCTTATAATGTCCCCCACTGCAGATAGATGGCATGACATTAAGGTGCAATTTGGGAAAAAACAACTGGGGAGAGAGGGCAGTATAATTAAAGTAGGGTGAAGTCACGTCCCTTTAGAGGACCAAACCTGTTGCCATCGAGTCGATTCCCACTATAGCGACTCTCTAGGACAGAGTAGACCTACCCCCTAGGGTTTCCAAGGAGCAGCTGGTGGGTTTGAACTGCCGACATTTTGGTTAGGCTGTTTTAAACCACTGCGCCACTAGGATGCCCTCTAGAGGACAGTCTGCTTAATTCAGGATGGACTTTACAGTGGGTTTATTCTTTGGGTAACATTTTGATAATAGATCATTATAAAGAAGTGTACACAGTGGAACCCCCAAGTTTATAGGAAACACAGTTTCCTGAGAGTGGGCAAGTTGAGAGAGCAACAGTGTGAGAAATAGAGAACATTTCTTCTTCAGAGATGCAGTGTGGGAAGAAGAATGGAAGATGAGTTCCTTTGGTGGCTTGTATCAGAGAATATGTTAGGGGGGAAGTATACAAATGACATTCATGGTGTGATGGGCACAAACCCTCACTAATGGAAGTTAAGCATCTTCTTAAAAGATGTAAAGTCTGAAAGGTAGTGCAGATAGGACAAATGCTAACTAACAACATGCAGGTCTTATAGGCAATGGACTGGAAACAAAGCAGAAAACACTGCCCACCCTTGTACAAATTACAGCAAAGCACTTGTACAAACTCCACGGTGGAACTAGAACTAGAACAGTGGAGTAGAACTGCTCTTTAACACAAAGGGTTGCCGTGAGTTGAAATTGACTTAACAGCAGCTGGTTTTGTTTTTTTAGTATCAGAGAAGAAAAATATTTTCAAAATATTTGTGGCGGGTCTATGAAGCTAACCAAAAAGAACAGCACTCTTCATTTTGGGAAGATGGGGAGAGGGGAGGTTAGACTGTGATGAAAAATTATAATTAATACAGGCCAAATATAGAATTATTTTCTGGTTCCTGGCATACTTGTTCTTTGGAACTAACCTTAAACTAGATAGAAGGGAGTTAGGGTTACAGAAATAGCAGATTGTGAACTTTGAAACTAATTACTTTAAAAATAATAAATTGTATATCCTGACCTAATGGATTTTTAGCGGAAATAGGATGCTATACAAAGGTGATCTTTTTTTTTTAATCTTTATATCATAACAAAATTTATCATTTGAACTATTTTTGAGTGTACAATTCAGTGGCATTGTTTTTTCACAATGTTGTGTAACTGTCATTACCATCTATTTCCATATTTTTTTAATCATACCAAACAGAAACTGTACTCATTGAACAGTAACTCCTGTTTGCCCCCTCCCCGGAGCCCCTCTAGCCTGTTTTCTTTCTGTGTGAATTTGCCTATTCTAGATACCTCATGTAAGTGGTATCATACAATATTTGTCTTTTTGCAACTGGCTGATTTCCCTTACCATACTCTCTTCATGGTTCATCCATGTTGTAGAATATATCAGGATGTCATTCCTTTATATGAATGAATAATATTCCATTGTATGGATATACCATATTTCGTTTATACGTTTATCTGTTTAATGGACACTTAGGTTGTTTCCACCCTTTGACTATTTTGAATAATGCTGCTATGAACATTGGTATACAAGTATCTGTTTGAGTCCTTTCTTTCATTTCTTTTGGGTATACTCTTAAGAGTGGAATTGCCGGATTGTAATTTATGTTTAATTTTTTGAGAAACCACCAAACTTTTTTCTATAGTGGCTGCATGATTTTACATTTCCAATGCATTAGGGTTCCAATTTCTCCACATCCTTGTCAACACTTGCTATTTTTTTCTTTTTTTTAATAATTGTTGCCAGTAGGTGTGAAGTGGTATCTCATTGTGATTTTGATTTGCATTTCCCTAATGACTAATGATGTTGATCATGTTTTCACGTGCTATTTGATCATTTGTGTATCTTCTTTGGAGAAATATCATTCAAGTCCTTGCCTGCTTTTTAATTGGGTTATTTGTTTTTTTCTTCTTGAGTTATAGAAGCTCTCTATTCTGGATATTAATCCCTTGTCAGAAACATGATTTGTGAATATTTTCTCCCATTTTGTGGATTGTCTTTTCATTTTTTTGATAGTATCCTTTGAAGCACAAATGTTTTTAATTTTCATAGTATCCTATTTTTTTTCTTTTGTCAGTTGTGCTTTTTGTGCCTCATGTAAGAAATCATTGCCTAATTCAAGATCACAAAGATACTCGTGTTTTCTTCTAAGAGTTTTATAGTTTCAGTGCTTACGTTCAGGTCTATGATACGTTTTGAGTTAATTTTTATAGTATATGGAGTGAGATAGGGAGGGGTCCAACTGTGTTTTTCCCAGCACCATATGTTGAATTTCCCTACTGAATTGTCATGACACTGTCGTGGAAAATCAGTTGACCACAAGTGTAAGTTCTTAGTTATCTAGTGCTGCTGTAACAGAAGTACCACAAGTGGATGGTTTTAACAAACGGGTGTTTATTTTCTCACGGTTTAAACCAAACCCACTGCCATCGAGTTGATTTCGATTCATTGCAACCCTATAGGACAGAGTAGAACTGCACTGTAAGGTTTCGTGGCTGTAAATCTTTATGGACTGCCACATTGCTTTCCCGTCGAGCAGCTGGTAGGTTCAAACCACCGACCTTTTGGTTAGCGGCTGAGCACTTTAATCACTGTACCATCAGGGCTCCTTTATTCACAGTTTAGGCTAGAAATCAGAATTCAGGGAGCTGGCTCCAGGGGAAGGCTTTCACTCTCTGTCAACTCTGGGAGAGAAGGTCCTTGTCTCTTCACTTCTGTTTCCTGGTTCATTGGAGATCTCTGTGTGGCTTGGCACCTATCTTCCCCCATCTCTACTAGCCTAATCTGCTTCTTTTATATTTGTAAGAGATTGACTCAATACACACCCTACACAGGTCCTGCCTTATGAACGTAGCAAAGACAGCCCATCCCCAAATGGAATTATAACAACAGGCATAGAGGTTAAAATTTGCAGCACATATTTTTCGTTTATTTCTGGACTCTCAGTTCTGGTCCACTGAAATATTTGTTCTGACACCAGTACCGCACTGTCTTAATTAGTGTAATTTTGTACTAAGTTTTAAAATTGGAAAGTGTGAGTTCTCCAGCTTGGTCTCTTTTTTCAAGATTGTTTTGACTATTCTGGTTCTTTGCATTTTCATATAATTTTTAAATCAACTTGTCAGTTTCTGCAAAATTTCCTGGAATTTTGATAGGAATTGCATTGAATATATAGATCTATAGGTTTCACACACACATACACATGTATATTTTTTATTGTGGTGAAGTACATATAAAACAAAACATTTGCCATTTCGGCCTTTTTAATGTGTTCTTATTGCACAAGTGGTTAAGTATTCTATTGTTAACTGAAAGGTCGGTGATTCAGACCCACCCAGCAGGTCCAAGGGAGAATGACCTGGCAACCTGCTTTTGGAAGATTGTTATTGTCATGTGCCATTGAGTTGATTCCAGTTCCTCCAAGAAAACTATGCAGTCGTTCTGCTCTGTCACGTGGGATCACTATGAGTGAAAATCAGCTTGATGGCACCTAACAACAACAACGTGTAGAATAACCAAAAAAACCAAACCCATTGCCATTGAGTTGATTTCAACTCATAGCAACCCTATACAACAGAGTAGAACTGCCCCATAGGGTTTCCAGGGAGCACCTGGTGAATTCAAACTGTCGACATTTGGATTAGCAGCTGAACCCTTAACCACTACGCCACCAGGGTTTCCAGGTGTAGAATAGGTAGTATATTTTTAATAATTATTTTTGTATAGGCAATACAATCACGAGGTTCCAAACTTAATAAGTGTAAAAGACTAAGTGTTAAGTCTCTCTTCCATTCCTGTCCCCAGACACTGAGTTCTCTTCTTCATGTTGATAGCCAGTGTTCATTTCTTATGGAACCTTACAGAAGCAACAGTTCAGGCACGTACAAGTAAATGTAAGCAAGTATTTGTATGCGTGTGTATGGATATATATATGTTTTTTTCTTTTATACAAGTGGTAGCATATCATATATATTATTCTACATATTACATTCTGTCAGCTAAGGCTGTTTTATAGTTTCAGAACAGCATTTATTAAAAATTTTTAATGTAACTACAGAAAAGTATGAAGAATAACTTAATAACACATCTATAATTCCTTCCACCAAGAATCTAATTTTTCATGCTTTTTAACAAAGGTAAAAGAAATAAACAGAAATGAAATTGGAGTCCAATTTGTTTGACATCACTAGCAGCTACTATGACAGTTTTAGTGTATTTCCTTCTAAGCCACCTGGTATCAGATAGAAGGTTCCCCCTCTAGTTCCCTGTGCATAGCAGGGATGTATACTTCATACTCCAGAGCACTGTTATGAGACTCATTTGCTTGCTATGAAATCTTTTGATTTGAGCACTTTGAGAGGGCAAATATTTTTGAAATGCAAACGTTTAGAGTTCATTTTTAAAGAACAACTTTAGGTTTAGATTTTATAATTATTTATTTACTTAAATGAACCTTTTTATTTTGAGGTAATCATGGATTCACATGCAGTTGTAAGATATAATACAGAGAGATCCCATTTACCCTTTACTCAGTTTTGCTAATAGTAATATCTTGCAGAACTATAATATAGTTTCACAACCAGGATGTTGATACTGATATAATCCAAGATCTTGTTTCACATTTCTCCACATTTACTTGTACTTATTTGTGTATGTGTATTTAGTTCTCTGCTGTTACCACAAGGATTCCTCATACTACCTTTCTATAACCACACCCACCTCCCTCCTGCCACCCCTGGCCTGTGAAGCCCTGGCAACCTCTAATCTGTTCTCCATTTCTATAATTTTGTTATTTCAAGAATGTTACATAAATGGAATCATACAGTATGTAATTTTTGGGGATTGGCTTTTTTTCACTCAGCGTACTTCCCTCGAGATTCATCCAGGTTGTTGTGTGTCAATAGTTTGTTTCTTTTTATTGCCGAGTAGTAATGCATGGTACAGATGTATCACAAATTGTTTAACCATTGACTCGTTGAAGGACATCTGACTTGTTTCCAGTTTTGGCTGTTGTGAGTAAAGCCATCATGATCACTCATGTGCAGATTTTTATGTGAACATAAGTTTTCATTTGTCTGGGATAAATACCCAAGAGTGCAATTGCTGGGCCATATGGTAAGTGCATGGTTTACTTTTAAAATTAACAGATAAGAACCTTTTCCTGGTATAATTATTTATTCTTACATTTGTTACAGTGAAAAGCATCATTTCTCAGTCTTTGTAAAGCTATCTTTGTCCTACCTAAGTGGAGGAAACCTGTTTTCTGTGTGGTGAGGGAGTTTGAATTTTGGAGTAATTATTGTGTCGTTCTTACGCATTATGAACTATAGGTGAAAGCTGACAGAAATCTAGCCCCAGAATCATCATAGGATAATCTTTTCTCTCTTAGTCTTTCCAATTATTAGTTTTTTGTAATTTTTGCGTTTGATGCTTATTTTAATATTGTAGTAAAAGTTTGCATTTTTCTCTTGTTACAGCGGCTTTGTGACTATGTTTGTGACCTCCTCTTGGAAGAGTCAAATGTTCAGCCAGTATCGACACCAGTAACAGTGTGTGGAGATATACATGGACAGGTAAAATTTTGTGAGCAGATTTTTAGCTTTTGTACTGTCTATGGCCCATGTGTGTTTTGACTGTGTTGCAAAGTATACAAAAAAGAGTTTCAAAGCAGGCACACTTGTCTTTAGATTCTCACTGTCAGTATTCAGCCTAGTTGGAAACATTAGGTGTAGAAATTTTTTCACTGGCAAATGAGAGTTGAACAGAGCACTCATAGCATGTAACATGCATACAGTGTAGTTGGGGCTATAAAACGTATAAAAAAGTTAGTGAACAGCATAGCATTTATGGATGCCAGCAGGACTTACTATCATCTATGCAATTTCTTTGCCATATAAATGCCTAAAGGAGTAGACATTTGTGTAAATTGGCTTTGAATGAGGGCTGCTCCATGAGTTAAGTTCTGTTTTTAGCTACTCAGAGGGCTGTTTTCCTTTTGCTTTTTCAACCTGTTCTCTTGATGGTTGAAACTACAATAAATCTGACATCTACATGTTATCAACCTCTAAATACAGGCCCCATTATGTCATCTTTGATCTGTTAAAGTTATAGTTCCCTGAAGTAGACTTTAGCAATGGATTTCTCAAAATTTCCATGTAACTTCTCTCCAAAAAAAATAATAAACATTTGTATTTTGCTAATATAAAGGATATTGGGATAAGCAGTGCCTTAACACATTGCAGAAAACTGGAATAAAACTGGTTATAATATTAAAATTTAGGAGTTACCAGTGGAATCAAGGACTTTTCAATATATAAATCATAGTTGTAATCAAAGGTCAGGAAGTTAGAGACAACTTCAAATTACTGAAATTAACTAAAATTTTAAAATTGTACTTCTGTACTGTATATATCTTCAGTCAAATGTACTACTCTTGCTGACATTTATCTTGTGTTTTGAGGTTAACGAAGTTCTTTTTCACATGTACCATATCAATAACTTTTTCAAAAGCCTTATGAGATAGAACTGTTTTGTAGAGACGGAAACTGAGGCTGAAAGTGTGCAAAATTAGCCCAAACTCTCATAGCTACTAAGGGGCAGAGTAGAAATTTGAAACTCATTTTTGAGTTCCTGTGGCCCGTGGTATTTAAGACTACCACCAAATTGTAAACATTGTCTTGTACTTGACCCTTAAAAATAAGTGGACTTAAGGATGAGAAGGCAAGCGGGACAGGGAAGCCAGATGAATAAAAACATAACAGCCAAAATGGAAATAACAGGAAAGCTGATATATTGTGAAAAATGTAACCAATGTCACTGAACAGTATGTATATCCGTTGCCGTTGAGTCGATTCTGACTCATAGTGACCCTGCAGGACAAAGTAAAACTGCCACCTAGGATTTCCAAGGAGTAGCTGGTGGATTTGAACTGCTAACCTTTTGGTTAACCTTAACCACTACACCACCAGGGCTCCAACAATATGTATAGAAATTGTTAACAGAGAACCTTATTTCCTGTGTAAACTTTCCCCCCAAAATGCAACGAAATATTAAAAAACAAAAAGAAAACAACTAGTGGACTTGAAGAGCTTCTAAACATCTACTGACTGATTAAATCAAACCTATGATGTATACTTTGGGACTTGTACAGTTGTCTTGCCCTTGGAATTGCAGGATTGGGTTATGAATATGAATAAACGTGTTGGCATGCATGTAGTCTTGAGAAGCATTGAAGCATGGTAATCCAGTGAGGAGAATATAGACTTCAGCTTCAGGGTGTGATTTAAGTCCTGGCTTGGCCGCGTACTAGCTGTTTAGCAGATCATTTCAACAAGTTCAGGAGTTCTCTAAGTATGGTCCACAGACCCCTGAGCGTCCTTTAGGTGGTACAGAAGCCTTAGCACGTATAAGAGGAGTGGCACAAAACTATGCTGATCATTATTGTATTCTTCACCAGTTTGCACACCCTGTAAAAAAAAATGCAAGTTTCTCAAGAACATCCTTGATTAAGCAGTAAGGGTTATTAGCTTTCAACCCTTGAATATATCCATTTTTTTAATATTCCGTGTGATGAAATGGGAAGTATATATAAAGTATATCTGCTGGCTACTGAAGAAAGTTGGTTTACACAAGGAGAAATACTTGGGCAATTCTTTGAGTCACGAGCTGAAGTAGCCGCTTTTTTAATGGAACACCATTTTTACTTGAGAGAACAAATGACAAACTATTGTTATTCAGACTTGGATATTTGGCAGTCATTTCTGTGAAAATGAAGGAAGTGAGCCAGTCATTTCAAGGAAAACAATTGCTAGTGTTTGTTCCAGTGGTAAAAATTGAGCTTTCAGGTGAAAATTGAAATCTACCAAAATTTGAGTCGACCACCTTGAGCGAAACAGCTTCTAATACCTAAAAACTTTTCTGTTGAGATGGGTGGTGGTTATTAACAAATACAGTTTTTTGATGTTGTATAGTGAGATGGCATTTCCATTTTCCAAATGATCAATGTATCATCCACTCAAAGTGCAAGACAGATCACTGTGGCAGAGGATGAAAGATCATTGATGTGGTTTCAGATTTCACATTGCGACTAACCTGTAAGGTTCTTACACTACCACTTGTTGAATTTTGGTGTAATATTAAAGAAGAATACCGTATACACGATTATCTGAGAAGGCTATTAAAATACTACTCCCTTTTGCAACTGCATGTCTGTGAGGCTGAGTTTTCTTCATATACTTCAATTGGCATATCCCAACAAATTGAATAAAGAGGCAGGCATGAGAATCCAGCTGTATTCTATCTAAGCAGACATTAAAAAAAAAAAGAGACCTGCAAAATGTGAAATAATACCACACTTCTTATTAGATATTTTTGTTTTGTATTGAAAAAAAAAATAGTTTACTTTTCACTAAAAATACATGTTATTATTTAGTGGGTTTATTGTATTGATATTTTTAACTAATTTAAATATTTAAATTTTCAGTTTTAGTTTCTATTATGGTAATAGAATTGACTTAACTTCTATAAACAAGCTTTTTGGGGACTTCTAATTTTTAGGAATATGAATAGGTCCTCAAACCAAGAAGTCTGGGAACTATTGAGCTAGCTGTATCTTTGCCTCTAATGATGAAATAAAATCTACTTCTGAGGATTGTTTTTGGTTTAAAATGAGAACATATGCAGTGCGTCTGAGATAAGAGAAACATACTAATGGTAAATACTGTTTGTGAAAGATGATTTGAGCTGCCAGTAATGTAGGATAAGGATAATCGTCTACACACATTCCTAGTAAATGTTTATGATACGAATAAATTTTGGAAAAAAAATCCAATATGAACTAAGGGTCATGGAAACAGATTTAATCACCTAGCTATTAAGTATATTTGGATAAATGGAACCATAAGGAGTTTATTCAATGACAGATTTCTATAAATATCGATAGGAAAGTTTAAGGACTGTTGCTCTTCCATCACAGTTTTATATGCTGAGTAGATTATATACTGTCCTTTCCTCATATTCGTTGCTGTTGATTTTGTTTCTGTTGAGTTTCTCTTTTCTTCTTGTATTTTATTTTGATGAGTAGGATAGTTTGTCTCCGATGTGGTTACCTTATTATTTGCCCCTATTTTTCTAAGTTTAAACATAACTTTTATTTCTTTGTATTGCCGTATCTTGCTCTCCATATGGAAGGTCTATGATTACATTTCTTAGTCCCTCTTTATTGTTTTAATTTTGTCTTCTTTTATGTAATAACATTGCTGTTACCCTGTTCTGAGCTTTTTTTTTTTTTGATCTTTGTTTTTTTTATTTCCCTGTCTGGGTTGACTTCTGATTGCTCTGCCAAGTGTCCTAGTCTTGGGTTGATACGTGACATTATTGATTTTCTAACTGAAGAACTCCCTTCAGCATTTCCTGTAGTTTTGGTTTGGTTTTTATGAATTCCCTTAACTTCTGTTTATCTGGAAATGTCCTAATTTCACCTTCATATTTAAGAGACAGTTTTGCTGGATATATGATTCTTGGCTGGCAATCTTTTTCCTTCAGTTTTTTAAATAAGTCATCCCATTGCCTTCTTGCCTGCATAGTTTCTGCCGAGTAGTCCGAGTTTTTTCTTATTGACTCTCCTTTGTGGGTGACTTGTTTATCCCTAGCTGCTCTTAAAATTCTCTATCTTTGGTTTTGGCAAGTTTGATTATAACATGTCTTGGTGACTTTCTTTTAACATCTACCTTATGGGGAATTCGATGAGCATCTTGGATAGATATCTTCTCATCTTTCACGATATCAGGGAAGTTTTCTGCCAGCAAACCTTCAACATTTCTCTCTGTATTTTCTGTTATCCCTCCCTGTTCTGGTACTCTGGTCACTCATAGGTTATTTCTCTTGATAGAGTCCCACATGATTCTTAAGGTTTCTTCATTTTTTTAAAATCTTTTATCTGATTTTTCTTCAAATATATTAGTGCCAAGTGATTTATCTTCAAGTTCAGAAATTCTGGTTTCTACTTGCTCAATTCTGCTCCTCTGACTTTCTACTGAGTTGGCTACTTCTGTAATTTTATTGTTAATCTTCTGAATTTCTGATTGCTGTCTGTCTATAGATTTTTCCAGCTTACTGAATTTTTCATTCTGTCCCTGAATAATCTTTCTAATTTCTTCAGTTGCTTTATCTGTGTGCTCCTTGGCTTGTTCTGCTTATTGCCTCATTTCCTTCCTGATATCTTGAAGGGTTCTGTATATTATACTTTTGTATTCTGCCTCTGGTAATTCCAGGAATGCAGTTTCATCTAGAAGATCCCTGGATTCTTTGTTTTGAGAGCTTGTTCAGGTGATCATGGTCTGTTTCTTTATGTGAGTTGATATTGACTGTTGTCTCTGAGCCATCTGTAAATTATTGTATTAGTTTATGCTTGCTTACTGTGTTGTAGCTTCTTGCTTTGTTTTGTTTTGATATGTCCAGATGGGTTGCTTGAGTGAGCTAGCTTGATTATTTTCGCCTTTGGAGCTCTGAGGTCCTGTCCCCAGCTGGCTAGAGCTGTGATCAGGTATATCAGTCTAGGAGTCCATTCAGTTTTCTTGTATGAATTCAGCTCAGGTGTTCCAGGTAGCTGATCATCAAGTATGTGGTACAAGCTCTGTCCTATAGTCTTAGAGGGGCCTTCGCAGTTTTATAAAAGCAACTGTTTTATAAACTTTTTAAATGTTTCCTTCCTGACTTTATGTGTATACACACTCAATTTTTAAACAGTAAATTTTGTAGTTATATAGTTTGTGTTCCATTTTTTTCCCTAATTATTTTTTTCATTTTGCTACAGAATTTAGTCAGTCATGAGGGTTATTTCTTTTGTTATTATAAATAATGTTGTAATACATTTTTTTATAGTTTATATAACATTTGAGGTACATGTATATGCATATGTATATATTTTGCCTTTGGGCTATAGTCGTAGAAGTGGAATTACTAGGCCAGAGTTTAAAAACATTTAATAGGTCTACAAATGTTTTAACAGATTGCTTTCTAAAAAGATTATATATTATGGGAAGGTATATGTATATATGTGAATATATCTGTGTGTATATATTTCTTTCTACTGCTCATACTGTATATGTTATATATATGTGTGTGTATATATATATGAATGATAAATGATATACACACATTGTATATACATCAGTGGGGTGGGAAGTATCTTGCCCCAGGGAGGGCACCAGAGACTTCACCTAGAACAAAGAAGCAGCAAATATTTTTAACAAATAATAGTCTACCTCTTGACTGAGATTGAACATGTTTTGTTTATTTGCTTGCCAATTTTTTTAGAAGGTTGTAAAAATTTGTTTTAAATTTCCTGAAGTGTTTTTTTAATCTGAGCAAGTTGTGAGTGTTTAGGTTTATGGAACATTGTTATAAAGGGTATTGGTTCATTTCTGTCAGTAGTTAACATTTAAATGTCAGTTTTGTTTTTTTACTCTTAAGATTCCTCTACTGTTTTGTCTTAAGTGTTAGAAGTTTATGTTAATTTTATTTTCAAGTTTAAAAGATAAATGTTTTGGAAATTATTATTTGTTGTCATTACGGTGAATTTCCTTAATCTAAAATCCTTTTTCAGAAAAACAGTATTTACCTTGAATGACAGGCGATTAGAATAATCTAGTTGACTGACATTTACCAAATATACAGTTTGTCAATTACCAATTTTCAGTCAAACACAATATAATGAAATATACAATTCTTCTTTTTTACTGATTACTTCAGTGATTATTAAGAAGACACTCCACGTTTATGGAGCCTTAGGGTACATACTATGAATATCACTTCTCCGACACTAGAGTGTAAGAGGGTAGGTTGATCTGCAATGGCACTATGAAGTGTTATGTAAGTTCATTTTTGGAAAAAAAAAATCTTATCTATTTGTTTACTTTTGTCTTATTAAAATAGGTGCCGAATATAAGGGGGTGGTTAGCTTAATGAGAAGTTAGATAACTGATAAATTTATTTCAAAATTCTCAGGATATAGATGGTGAAATCTATGAAAGAAATTTGAGAGAGAGAGAGAGAAGAGCATATAACATTAATGATCTAGGAGCAACTTAATGGTAACTGTGTGAGTTTTATTTAGTGTTTTCTTTAGGCTTGGAAACTGTTGTGCTTTGCAGTATTGCTTATACTTTATTTCTTTTTATAAACGGGAATATTTGGAGTCCTCTTAATTAGCTACTTCTTTACAGATTTCACTCTCAATTTTGTTATTTTACTTCTTAACAGGAATTTGTAATCATCATATATTGCCTTTCTTTTATAGTTTTATGACCTTTGTGAACTATTCAGAACTGGAGGTCAGGTTCCTGACACAAACTACATATTTATGGTATGTAAACAGGAGTGATATCAGGTGCTTATTTATTGAAAGGATATGACTTACTACATGTAAATTGCATAATTTATTGCTATATGACAATTACTGTTTAAAATATGAAGAGATGACACTCAGTGGGCAGTGGAAGGCTTTTTTTAAAGAAAAATTTTTTTTGTAAGATTATACTTTTCTCCATTTTGCTTTGTCCCCTAGTTAAGAATCATTGCTTTAGTAGACTACTGTAGTGACGGGACTGGGTTGTAACCTTCAGTAATGATGGGGCAGAAAAATAGCCCAGAACCACTGGTTTAAGGCGTACATCTTCAGTTTACTGTTATTTTATCAAACTTTTTGAGCATTCGTTTTCATCTCGTACAGTATTAATCTGTGTCATTTGGTATTAAGGTGGATGTTTGCTTACTTTCTTTTTATAATGAAATGTTACTGTTGAACTTTTCCTGAATCCTCCTATCCTTTTTTTTTTTTTTTTTTTCTGAAAGTTTCTGGGTTACCTTCTTTTAGCTGTTTTCTTATTGGCCTAATATTGGCCCAAGTAAAACATTAATTGAAAATGCAAATATTTAAGTCATCATATGCTGTTATTAAATAGAAAGCAAAGTCTAGAGAATTGTTTTAATTTTGGTAACTGCTTTACAAAACTATATTCTTCAAGTAGGCAGCTTTTCTGATATAGTTAAGATGATTTTTAAAATTTAAAATTGATTTAAAAAACTTTGATTCACACGTGACCTTTTAGGAACTTCTAACGTAGTTAATGGAAACCCTGGTGGTGTAGTGGTTAAGTGCTATGGCTGCTAACCAAAGGGTCGGCAGTTCGAATCTGCCAGGTGCTCCTTGGAAGCTCTGTGGGGCAGTTCTACCCTGGCCTATAGTGTCGCTGTGAGTCGGAATCGACTCGACGGCACTTGGTTTGGTTTTTGGTTTTTGAACGTAGGTAATAGGATTTGAAAATGGTGGTTTTGCAGGGGAAATCCTTGAGAGAATTGCACAAGTTTCTTGTAAGCTTCTCCAGAACAAGACTAACACAAACATTTAGTAGAAACAGCTTATTTACTTCTGTTTGAATTTTTTGTTGAAACATAATTTGCAAGTAATTCAGTGTGTAATTCTTTATTGTTATTTTGGGCTATCTCTTGAGTTTATGCAGTTTGGTATAATTTTAAAAGAATAATTTGGCTGTTGTTTATAACTATAAATTTTGCCTTACAGGGTGATTTTGTAGACAGAGGTTACTATAGTTTGGAGACCTTCACTTACCTTCTTGCACTAAAGGCTAAATGGCCTGATCGTATTACACTCTTACGAGGAAATCACGAAAGTAGACAGATAACACAGGTGTATGGATTTTATGGTAAGACCTTCTGTTGTCTGATTCTGAGTATTTTCTTTTCCTCTTTGGAGAAAAAAGCTGCATAAGTTATGTGCTTTATAGTAAAATTAGAAAATACAGATAATCTTTTTCCATTTTTTTTTTTACCTCTTAACTACCGTATGTCCCCCAGTCAATTGAAAATCTTACCAGGGAGAGAAAACCACTGTTAGCTTTTTGGTGTAATTCTCAGTTCAGCTGTATTGAATCACCTGGAGTGCTTGTTAAAAGTGTAGATTGCTGTGCCCCACTGCAGACCTACAAATCCCAGGATCTGCTGAAGGTGAATGTTTTGCCAACATAAGTTTGAGAATCTGTCCTAATGTAATTCATTCACTCGCACACATACACACACACACACACACATACACACACACACACGCTACCATGGAGTCATGCTGTGATGTGCCTGCCTTTTTTTACTTCATTGACATTTTTATAGCTGCATCCTGTAACAGTGTATGATTGTACCATAGTTGATTTAACCAGTCCTTATTTATCATTGGAGTTGTTGTAAAGTTGCTGTTACGAACATAGCTGAGTGAGTATCTTTTTACATTTATCTTTTGCCCAAGAGAATGCCTGGATTGGAGGGGTCAGAAGCAGAAGAACTAAATCATTAAAAGCAAAGTAGCTGCTTCTATAAAACTTCCTTGCTCGAAAGTAAGAAAATGAGATTAAGAAGTTCTATGAAGGAAATAGAAGAACTGATGAGATTATGAATATAAATACTCCCTGAGCACAGTTGAGCCAGATAGTGTGAGATTTGCAAATATCGCTGTCAGAACCCTTTAGTTTTTAGAAGTTTTGTTTTGATATATCTTGTGTTATAGAGATAGGCTGCACTCTCTTACTCTTTAATTTGTCAACCATTACCAATTTATTAAATTGAGATATATTGATAATTTACTGTTTCAGTATAACTTTCTTATTATTAATTGCTATAGTAGATAATTCATATTTGTCTCCTTTCCATAAGTTATTATTTTCATTCACAATACTATATACCATTTGAAATACAAATTTTGATCCTTTTGCAAAATAATGTTTTGGATAACACGTTATGATGTGGTGCTTGAGCTCTGTAAAAGCAGCTAGCTCCAACTCTCTAAGAATGGTGTTTTACATATAATTTTACCCCAGAATTTGACCATATTTATCAGGGCAAAAGGAAAAGAATAGGGAGAGGAAGGAGAACGTTTTAATCAAGAAACCTTGACAGAGGGAAATGACAATAGCATGAAATCTAGTATTGAATTTTCTTGAACAAATTCAAAGCTCTGCTCACCTAGTGATTTTATGATTTGTTTTAGTAAAAGGAAGCCTATAGCATCTCAGGAAGGAGATAAATTTAGTAATCATAGGACTTTACGTTGATTTTAAAATAATAAAGATGTCCATATATGGTTATTTATTATATTGGCCCTTCAGTCCCAACTGACATTTACTGGACAGTTATTAACTAAGTGCTTTGCATATGTAATGAGGAAAAGGACAGGTTTCCTGCCAAGCAGAGATCAGCGTTAGAGTTCTTGAAACAAAAGTTTATGCAGGACACTGCTTCACAAAGAGATATAATTCAGAAAATCATAAGAATTGACCATGCCCCATAGTTTTCTTTCCTCTGTCAGTTTCAGCTACACTTGGGACAACAGTGAGATGTCAGTTTTTTCAAAAAATCGGGAGAAGCCAAAGAGCAGAACTTCATGGTGTTCACTGAAAGAAGAAATGTGTACCCTATTAATTGTGTAAACAGCAGAAAAAGTTTCTGTCCTCAGTGATGACTACAAACATCGGAGCTGAAGTATTTAGTTGTACAACTTGTGGAAAACCTCAGAAGAGACAACCTAGGCCTGAGAAATGTTGAGATAGGAATTACCCATGCTCCTATAAGTAAGGGTCCTCTAATTTGTTTGATTTGATTATCCTGCTAGGATAAGGAGTTGTTGTGACTCATAGAAGCCCTATAGGGCAGAGTAGAACTGCCCTATAGGGTTCCCTAGGCTGAAATCTTTATAGAAGCAGACTGCCACATCTTTCTCTTGCAGAGCAGCTGGTGGGTTTGAACTTCAGACCTTTTGATTGGCAGCTGAGTGCTTAACCATTGTGCCACCAGGGCTCCTAGGATAAGGTAGACACATTAAATAATCAGTTTGATAGAACTACCTAGTATCCATAACATAGTAAAGTCCTTAGGTAGCATAAGTGGTTTGCGCTTGGCTGCTAATCTAAAGGTTGGTGATTTGAACTCACCCAGCAGTACTGTGGAGGAAGAGTCCTGGTGATTTGCTTCCTTTAAAGTTATAGTCAGGAAAACCCAACGGAGCAATTCTGCTCTGAAACACATGGTGTTGCCATGAGTCACAATCAACTTGATGCATCTAACAACAGCAATAGCATAGTGGCCAAAAGCATTTGTTTTGGGTTGTGTCGAATTCCTACGTAGGTCTTCCTGATGGTAACATTTTGGCCAGTGATTTCAGTTGCTCCTTAGGACCACTCCTGGAATGAAAAGAAGGACCACATCCTTAGTGTGTGTATATGTGTGTGTATACACATACGTACACATACACACACACACATGCATAGTATGCGTCGGAATTGACTCAACGCCAGTGAGTGAAATGTATATATATATAGTGAGACACTAGTCTCCTTTTGACTTTACTTCATGGACCTGCCAGGGCTAAATATGTGTCATAACTTGCCATCCTAGTTGAAGCTGAGTTTCTGTTATCCTGAAGGCTGCTCTAGTATTGGGTGTATTATTTATTTTCATTTGCAGATTCAGAACTTCATTAATGAGAATACTTCTATTTCTTTCACAGATGAGTGCCAAACCAAATATGGAAATGCTAATGCATGGAGATACTGT
Source organism: Loxodonta africana (assembly GCF_030014295.1). Taxonomy (NCBI): domain Eukaryota; kingdom Metazoa; phylum Chordata; class Mammalia; order Proboscidea; family Elephantidae; genus Loxodonta; species Loxodonta africana. Next base: position 50,325,308 of record NC_087350.1, read on the forward strand.
ACCAAAGTTTTTGACATGCTCACAGTAGCAGCTGTAAGTTTATATGAATCTTTTTTAATACCTCAAGTATTTTCCTGCCAATAACACAGTGCACCTTTTTATCTAATTGACATCTCAGTTATCTTGGGATCTTTAGCATTCATTGATGAATTTGAATATGACTGAGTTCAACTTGTTATCCTTTTTTTCCGCAGTTAATAGATGAGCAGATTTTGTGTGTTCATGGTGGTTTATCTCCTGATATCAAAACACTGGATCAGATTCGAACAATTGAACGGAATCAAGAAATTCCTCATAAAGGAGCATTTTGTGACCTGGTGTGGTCAGATCCTGAAGATGTGGATACTTGGGCAATCAGTCCTCGAGGAGCAGGCTGGCTTTTTGGGGCAAAGGTCACAAATGAGGTAAATTCACCAATTTTGAAAAGTGGTTTGTTGGTGCTCATGGATTGCATAAAGAACTATGGTGGCCATAGATAACACACTTTGTCTAGTTTACTCGAACAATTGTGGGCACGGATATCAAATTTCCAGTCTAGTTTACTTAAATATGTCTTTACTTAATGGTTAAATGTGATCATATAGTGAAAGCACCTATTCCAGCATCCATTTGGTAATATGTGTAAAATAAACGTTCCTTTCCTTTCCAAATACTGCTGTTAAATAACAGAATAGGAAGGGCAAGATAGGCAACTTTTTGAGGTTCAGTTATTTTCAGTTAACAAAAAAGTACACACGTGTACACAAATGTAGGGATGAGCTTGTATTGGGAAGTGATCCAGTATAATGTAGTCAAAGAACTGGGTTCTGATTCCACCGGTGCAACTTGGGTATATTATTTATCCTATTTGAACCTTTGTTTCTTTAAGTTGCAAAAGAAGGATAATAAATCTCTTTCAGAATTATTGCAAAAACTGCACATACTGAACCACTAAACATTCACTGAATGCTAGATGGAGCCCCTGGGTGTCGTGCAGTTAACACACTCAGCTACTAACCAAAAGGTTGGAGGTTTGAGTCCACCCACAGTCTCCTTAGAAGAAAGGCCTGACTTTCACTTCCAAAAAAATCAGCCATTGAAAACTTTATGGAGCACAGCTCTACTCTGACACAGCATGGGGTCACCATGAATCGGAATCTGCTGGGTGGCAGTGGTGTAAATGCTAGATATTAATAGTATTTATCTTTATTATTAAACTTAAAAAAAAAAAGAAAACTTTGTTTTATATCTCGATAATATTTACAGAACACTTTTCTTCCCAGAAATGTCTAATTATGTGACTCTATGATTTGATTGCTCTATCATTGAGTCAGGCCAGAGTGATTTGATTTGCTATTGAATTTACTGGCAATAACTGTAAAAAGGATTTTATAATCATGAGAACTTTAATCGTCAATAGAACTTGACATTTTATTTAAATGGTTGTTTCTATAGGCTGATTTTTTTTTAATGTGCTGGATTCTTACAAAGCTTTTCTAAATTACAGTTTGTTCATATCAACAACTTAAAACTCATCTGCAGAGCACACCAACTAGTGCATGAAGGCTATAAATTTATGTTTGATGAGAAGCTGGTAACAGTATGGTCTGCTCCTAATTACTGCTATCGTTGTGGAAATATTGCCTCGATTATGGTCTTCAAAGATGTAAATACAAGAGAACCAAAGTTATTCCGGGCAGTTCCAGATTCAGAACGTGTTATTCCTCCCAGAACAACGACGCCGTATTTTCTTTGAGGCCTTCGCCCATCCTGCTGACCTGTTTTCCAGCCCTCTTCTTACCCCAACTTTTCGTGTATTACCTTCTATAATATACTTTTTATTGAGCACTTTGCTGCTGAAATGCTGCCTCTTGCCTTTTTTTTATTTTAAATTATCTAAATTTATTGTTTGTTATGGTGTTTATAGCAATGTTTTTCTATCAGTTTTCTCCCCATCCCATCCCCACCTGGACTCATTTGAGAAGACTTGAGAAATGTCTTAATAACACTGCTGCATGTAGCTCTTGCTTATTTACTGGTCTGGGGGAAACAGGATATGTTTCCTTTGTTTAAAAAGCCAATTGACAGAACAGTCTACACCGAAATATTCCTCCTTTTGTATCATTCAGCTTTTTGTTTTAGTTTGGTAAGTTTTAAGAAATTTCAGCAGCAAAGTTGTTATTCAGTGGGCACGATGGACTGCAAATGCCTCGAGTTATGTATACCTGTTTCAGCTGTAAACTTCATTGTCCTTTGTTGGATGAGATTTTAAATGGATATAAAATAAATTGGTCTAAAGGGCTGCCCTCCTTGTTGTGTTTTTAAATTTTAGTTAAAAACTGCTACAGCTTATGACTTTGTACATTAAGATAATTGTACTGATCTTTTTTCAGATTTCTTGTATTTTTTAATAAAGTAATCTTAAACCCAGATAGGTTAAGTGATAGAAATTTTAAACAGCTTACATTGTTAGCTTAAAATGATTCTCTTTTTTTTCTTTCCTAATCAGAGTTCTTGACCCTTTGGTTATTGAGTTCAAAACTTCAATTGAAATTCAGCAGTATTTGTTTAAAAACAAAATCACTGAACTGTGCCTAAAGAACATAACTGCCATATTAATGTTTTGGTTTATATCCTCTATAGTAATAGGAAAACATTTAATACTTGTAATGCTGTCCTGTTCATTTGATACCAGTTGGGTAGAATGTGATCAATCCAGTTTACAATCTATCATGAATATCATTAAGTAAAATCTATGTATTTTTCAATAGGAGTCATTTCTTCTCTTGTTGTAACACTTGACCTTAACTTTTACAAAGTGTTCATTTTTTAACTACAACTGGAAAGGTTGAAAAGTCAGGCCTCTTGTATTTGTGAACTGTACTCTGAAACAGATTTTTAAAAGTGTAGAAAGAAACAAATTGTCCTTTTTATAAAGGCCTGTGATACCATGTTTCGGCTTTGTGTAAGTAATTTGAATGTCCAAAGGGTTGTGATGATCAGTTCTTGATATGCAACTGTCCGTTTAATAAGGACAAGCATTCCAGTATCTCTTACGACTGTGGTCATAAATGATGTTGGAATTTCACATTTTTTGAAATAGTTGGTATCCCTTTACTATGATTTTTATCATTCCAGGAAATCCTTGTGAAGCCAGCCAATTAATAAAGCACTTTAGCATCTGTTCAGGTAGTTTTGAAAACCAACTTTTCACCTTCAGGATAAGAACTTGCAGGTTACCTAAAAATGCAATAAAATCCTTAAAATCTAAGCTTCTCGGCACATAATTTTTCATCAGGGTTTGCTTTCATTAAATGAGCACAATACTGTTTTTATTTTATTTTTTTTTCCTTAACATCCAGCTTCTTGTGTAGTTTTTGATTGTATAGCTATGTGAAAGAAGAGGCTAAGACTCTTGCTGCACACACTTGAACTAATGTTGGGTCAGTAGCTTCATGTTAATGCCCTGATCCCAGTGTAATTCAGGGGGAAAGATATTTTTATCTTACAGGGATATGTAGCTGTGTATTTTACTAATTGTGAAACACTGGAAATTAATGATGCAGACAACTTGGTGTGGTCTTTGAACAGCTCTCTATGGTCTTTTTTCCGTTACCATAATTGTATTTAAGTGCTTGCTCTCCACCGCTTTTAAGTTGTACCAATAAAACTGGTAACCTTCAGCCCACTCTTCCCATTTGACATTCCTTAGCTTAGGCTGATGTAGTTGTTTTAGTTATCCCTGTAATGTGACTTTTAAGTCGTAGTATACTGCATTTGTTGTTACTAGTTGGGCACATGCCAATAATATTCTGTCCATTCCTTAACTGCCATCTGTTTTGCCTGATTTCTCTTCAACTGAATAATGACTTTTTGCATGGAAAAAAATAGTTTTTACTCTTAGATGTGTAAAGGGAAGAGAGAGTGAATGTATTGGACTTTGTAAGCCTAAGAGGAATATTTGGATCCCTCTAATAAATAAGGGCTATGTACTATGTAGCATAATCATGTGGTGGAAGATACTTGCAAGTCATAGATACGTAGGCAGGAGGATTTGTCATTCCCTGTACCTAGGCTGAATGTAAAATCCCTTATGTTGTATTAATGGGGGAGGCGGTAACTATTTTTATTTGCCTATGATATACTTGGTTTCTAATAAAGTGTCCTAGGCTCTAGTGAGTACTGCCTACTTTTAATTGCCATTTACTCCCTTTCCTCACTTGCCTGATATGCTCTTGGCTAGCTTTTTATAGCTTATTGCTTTTCCCTGAAAAATCTCACTACTTTAAATGTGCTCATCTGAGTGTGATCCTAAAAAGCCTGAATCAAGAGTGCGTACATCTAATATGCAACGTGCATCAGCTCCTACTCCATCTGGATGTCTAGAACTGTTGGAAGATTTTGACGTCTTAAACCCTGGGCTTTACTTTTGAAATAAGGTTTGAAATATTGTTAATTGCATTAAAATATGTATGTTTTTGCTTTGTAAGCCCAGAACCAGGTTTTGGAAAATACTTGTATTGTGAAAACAAAATGGGACTCTTTCTGAGCCTCTTCACTGTCAGGAATAGAATCACTTTCCATCAGCTTCCAGAAGTTGTATACCTGGAGTTGAAGAGATTTAACAGCAAGAATCCAGATTTTTTAATGTAATTGTTTTCTAAATGCTAATGTTTGTAAAGCACCTTCAGTTCTTTGGATGAAAGGTGCTATATATCCTCAGTGTAAATTAATAAAAAGATTATAGGAAGTTTGTGAAAGATAATTTTATCTAATGCAAAGTCTGTAGTATGTCTTGAAAAGAAGTTAGCTGTTTATATAACAATTTAAATTAAAAAATGTGTATTCCTTCACTTGGTTGCTTGACTTTGGTAAACAAAACTGAAATTTTTTGTAGTTCTCCATTTGACTCTGAGAGCCAAAGTATTCCAATCCTTTAAAGTCAACCAGTAGTCATTGTTACGCCCTGCATCCAGCATCCAGAACCATGCATCATGAGGTCGTCAAAATCTTTCAATTGTGTGTGTACAGCGTGCGGTGGTGCTGACAAAATATACAGTAGTAGAAAAACACCACATACACAAAAATCGTAAAGTCCCCTAACATGATGCCAGACACAGAGCAGATGCTCTGAGGAGGCTGATTCCTTATTCCCCTATTCCTGGTTTCCTATTGCCTTGTCAATCAGTTGGTGAATATGTACCTTTCTTACCCTCATGACGGTAAGCTTATGCTGGCTTGGATCATTCAGGTGTTTTCTTAATACAAAAAATGTGTGAAATTTATAGACGATTGTTTTTTTATATCAACAAACTTTATTACAAAAGCGTATTTCCACTCAGTCCCTGGGCACCCACTGTTCTCAGCCCTCTACTTTTGAGTATAAATAGAAAACGGAGTATAAAAGACTGCATGGAGACATGGAATAGTGGAAAGAATACAGGTTTTGGAATGAGATCTGATATAAAACACAGCTTTGTCATGCAATAATAGCAGCGAACCTGTATTGAGCATACTTAGCTATGCTGTACATGTCCTATTTTGTGAATGCTTACTGTGACCCTATAGTATCTTTTTCTTCAGATGAGGAAACAGGATAGTATAACTTGCTCAAGGTTGCACAAATGAACTGAAACTTTGAACCCCTAGGGGGCACACAAGAGTGCATCTTAAGCCCTTAAACTTAAGCGGTGTTGGTTATTGTAGCTGTATGACCCTGAGCAAATTGGATTCTCTGAGTTTTAAATTTCTTATGTATCAAATAAGAGCTAATACTATAAAGGGTTGTTCTCAGGACTAAAAATAGTGTACAGTCCGTGGCCCAAATGTGCCACTCACTGAGGGCTCATGCATATCATTTGCCAAATTCAGTGTAGTTGGAGAAGTAATAAAGAATATGTAATTACTAACAGTGTAGCATATGTAAGTACAACGGAAATTTGGAGAAGATAATGTTCAATGTAGGATGGAGTAAGTGAGGGAAGACTTTAAAGAGAAAGTGTGAATTAAACTTGGAATGGAGGTCTTTGCGCTTCTTACATAGGAAAAGCACAGAAGCAGAGGTTACTAGAATTTGTACACATACAGACTTTAGATAAGACTTGAGGGTACTTCTTGGGAAGACATGAGAAATAAATAGGTGCAGGTCTATAGGCAGAGTATCTACCATGTATCAGACATTGCGCAAATTAATGAAGACCTTGAAAATTAGGCAGAAGATCTTAATGTTTTAAGAAATGGGTAACAAGTGATATTTCAAGATTAGTCCGTTAGTGAGTTGATGATCCTTGCCCATTAGGACTCTTCCCTCCGTTCAGTCTTGTCTGATGCAAAGTACTCTGAGATTCTTTCCCCTTTCTGGTTTGGTGATGATAAGGGTGGATATTACTAGTTGGGATTGAGGTTTGTGGTTCTGTGACCTTGAGACTGCATAAAATATTAATTCGGAGGGCAACAGAAGTTTGGCGGCATTTTTTTCTTGGTCATAGCCATTAAAAAAATGTCACTACGATTTACCTCCTCACAGCTCCAAACATATGTTAAGGATCTACCAACAAAAACTACCTATACAAGGACTAGAGATGTAAAGAGGTCGAAAGGGTACACCTTGCAGGAAAAATTTTTAGAATATATTAATGAGCTGTGCCTTATTTCAAGGATAGTTTTGTATGTTTAGCTCTATCAACAACCACCAAAAAATGCAGTAAAGTTTATTTTAAAATTGATTAGCTGACAAAAATGGCAGTTATCTACAGTATACAGGACGGTTAGCGTACGCGGGGATCAATTCTGTTTAGGCCTTTCAAAATGGAACACTTGTTTTCAGTTATGGCATCAATTCTGTTTGCAGTGTTGATTTTTCTTTCATGGTGAAAATTTGAATCTGCCAAGAGGAAGTCTGCACTGAAGCTTGTGATCTTTCCTGCAGAGGGTTGGGAATCCAATCCAGGCTTTATTTTGGTGAATTTTTACAGTTTTCTGGCTGTGTCTTCCACGAAGAGTAGCTGTGAGCTGTGAGACCATTTCAGCTATGATGTAGAGAAACACATCGCATTCGAGGTGGTTCAAACGGAAGCTCGATTGGGAGAGTTGCCTCCCTGTCGCATCTGCCAAAGGAGTTTGGGAAATTACAGTGCTTGGGCTTTCCATCCCGGTGTGGTGCAGTAGTGCTGGTGGTGGTGCCAGCAGGTGTGTGGGATTAAGGACGCAGAACCTGGAGGACCTGTGGGCAGGTGTCTGGCGCCGCGCTGCAGTTCCTGCTTTCGAGCGCACGGTGGCACTTAGGCTACCCCGGTACTGCTAGCAGCCTCTCTAAAGCACCTCCGCCGCCACCTGCAGTCTCAACCAAACCTCTGGGTGGGTAGCGCGGAATATGACAGCCGGAGTGTCCAGTCGGATGCCAGGTTTCCGGCCACATACCGGCTCTAGCCAATCGGAGACGAGGAGAGGCGCGAAGGAGGCGGGCCCGCGGCAAGTCTTGCAGAGGCGCGAGGCCCTCCTCCCGCCCCTCCGCCTACTCCAGCCTCCGCCGCCTCAGCTTTCCGAGCGAGCCCTGCGGCCGCCGGAGCAGCTCCCGCGGCGGAGCCGGAGCCGGATGGTCAGAGGAGCCCGGCAGCAGCAGCAGCCGCGGAGTCGCCTGGTCCCCAGGTGGGGCGGGGGTTGTGTAGAGGTCGGGGACGCGGATGGGGCCGAGCGGGGCGGAGGGAGAGGGCCCAGAGGCAGCGGCTTGGGGCCGTGAAGCTTTCGGGGAGCCCAGACTGGAGGGGCGGGGGTACAAGCTGTGCGGGGCCTGGGGGGCGCCGAGGGTTGGGGGTGCAAGCTGCGTGGCGATCGCATCCGTGTGGCCAGACGAGTGGGGCGTGTTAGGGAAGGGGCGCCGAGGGGTGAGGCTGGGGGCGCTGGGCCGGGAGGGGCAGGGCGCGGGCGCCCCGCGGAGGGGCCGTGGACTGCGGGGAGCGCCAGGTCTGGAGGGGCGGGGTTCGGATGGGCAGTTCATGTTTGGGAGGGGGTGGTCATGGGAAAAAAAAGGTCAGAGGGGCTTGCGGAGGTGATGAGGCAAACAATGAGTAGGTGGAGGTGGGTGGCTTTGGGGAGGTGGCCTGGGACGAGTAGGGGCTTATAATAGGGTGAAAGACTAGCAGGAGGCAGAGCAGGTTTTGGACTAAGAGCATTAGAGAAACAGTGAGTCCCAGGGTTGCTTAATCTTGGTAAATAAGGGAAACCGGGCATAAGGCATTTGTAAGGTAAGGCATGGACTTAGCCTGTAATCCCAGAGTATGGTACCTTTCGTTCTAGATTGGTACAGTAGGTTCCAAAGATGTGTTCTTGTGAAGTACTTTTGGTTACTGTCTTATCTGTTCGGTCTGTAGACTGAGTGGCACAGTGGAGAAACCACCTCGAAAACGGAAAAGCAGGTAAGGCAAATGCCTTCCTAGTTTTCTTCGTGTTTTTCTGTTTGGCTGCACCTGTGTCATACTGCATAATCGTATTGTACGCTCTGTCAGTAGATGAAGTTGTTTATTTAGCTCCTTTGTTAATGAATATAACTACATGCAAGACCTTTCTTTTGAGGACATCAAAGTACTACCTATACACGTTTTTTAAAAATCTAATAGAATGTTGGCAAGAGACATGGATAATTGAAAAATGCTAGTTTTTTATTTACTTCGGCCATACTCTCACCAGCTCTGTTTAAAAAGCAAATATTTGTTGAACATCTACTATATGCCAGGTGCCAGTTGATTTATACGTATTATTTTATGTAATCCTTAAAGCATCTGAAGAAAGTATGTACCATCATCGCTATTTTTGAGAAGAGGAAACTGAGGCACAGAGAGGCCAAGTAATATCCCAAGATCACACAATTGATAGATGATAGAACCAGGATTTGAATCCAAGCAGTCTACTCCAGAGCTTAACCATTATGTATTTCCTCCAATAAACCATCGAAGATAGGTTTTCTTATTGCTTTTTCTTTCTTCGCTGTATTTGTTGGTGTGTGCCGTCAAGTCAGTTCTGGCTCATAAAAAACTTACATGACAGAGTAGAATTGTCCCGTAGGGTTTCATTGGCTGAAATCTTTATGGGAGCAGATCACCAAATTTTTTCTTCCAGAGCAGCTGATGGGCTTGAACCTGACCTTTCAGTTAGCAACTGAGCACTTAACCATTGTGCTGCTAGGGTTCCTTCATTGTATATAGAGTCTAATAAACAATGAAATGGCTGAACAGTAGGAAAGCAGAGAGAAACAAAGACCTTAAGTAGTCCACAAACTAGTGAATTATTCTTTGAGTAGTGAAGAAGAGCATATTTTCATTCCACAAACATTTTTGGTGCATTCCATGTGCCAGGTGCCTCACAGCAATTCTGTGTAGTCATTCGTTTTCACAGGTGTAGGCACTGGCCTAGAGAAAGTAAGCTACAGTAGTTAGGATGTGACCAACAGGGCTGCTGTCACAGTTATACTTGATAAGTTATTGCTGAAGGAGCCCTGCTGATGCAGTGGTTAAGCAAGCACTTGGCTGCTAACTGAAAGATCAGCCCACCAGCTGCTCCTCAGGAGAAAGATGGGGCAGTCTGCTTCTGTAAAGATTACAGCCTTGGAAACCCAGTGGGGCAGTTCTGTTCTGTCTTACAGGGTCACTGTGAGTTGGAATCGACTCGATGGCAGTGGGTTTGGTTTTTTGGTTTTAAGTTATTGCTGTTAGTACACAGAAAACTTCAACAGTACATAGATATGAAATGCTGATGGTGAAAGTGCCAACAGCTAAAAATGCCTTTGTCACTCTTGAGGCCTGTACTATCCAATATGGTAGCCACATGTGACTATCTGTCAAGACTGAGGAACTGAAACTTTAATTTTAAATCTAAATTTAAAAACTGATCCTCAGTTTAGTTACTGGAAAACATTAAAGTATGTTTGGAACAACTTAGGTATGGGAATTTATGTTTTCATTTGTAAATTTTATGAAATCTTAAATATAGATAGACCAAATATTTCCAATAAAAATTTAATGTCCAAATTAAGATGTGCTGTAAGTATAAAATACATACTGGATTTCAAGTTAGCACAAGAAAATGTAAAATTTCTCATTACTGATTTTTTATATTGATTACATGGTGAAATAATATTTTGGTTATGTTGGGTTAAATAAAAATATTACTAAATAGAATTAATTTAACGTGACTACTTTTTGTGACTACTAGAAATTTTTTTTAATGTGACTACTAGAAAATTTAAAATTTCATGTATGGTTTTGCATTATATTTCTTTTGGACAGCACTGGTTTAGCTCTCATTATTCCACTGCCATAGTCTTGCAGTAACCTCCTGACTGGTTTCCTGGCCTCCAATCTAATGTCTTGTAATTCATTTACTATTACTGTGCAAGTTGATCTTGTAATTCTCATTCTTAAGATCTTTCTATGATTCTCTGTTGCTTTTTGGACATAATTCAGACTTCTTAGCCTAGTCATATAAAAGGACTGCCTTTTTTTCACTCTGACCTACCTTTCTAAACAGTTGAGTACTGTGGTCATAGACTTCTTGATAATGGACCTGTTAAATATCTAATTTTAAATGATGTGATTTCCTGGTGAACCATTCAAGATGAAATGTAACTCTGTGTTTCATTTGCCTTTGCCTAAACTTTTTACATTCTCTCTTTGGTTTGGGTTTTTGCATACAATTTCTGTTTCTCTCTGGAGTACTTTCTCCTTGCTTCTTGACAACTCCCTCTTTTAAAACTCAGCTCCAACGTCATATCTTTAGTGAGGGCTTTTGCACCCTCTTCTCCTTCCCATATTTTACCTTGTTTACTCCCATGATAGCCTGTATATAAACTATGCGTAATGGTTTGGGCCGAATTTGAATCCCAGATCTTTAAATACTGGTTGTGAGATCATATGCAAGTTCATTAACCTCTCTGAGCCTCAGTTTCCTCATCTATGTAATGGAAATAGTAATAGTCCAATTCTCATAGGGTTGTAAAGTACTTAGTACACTGCCTGACATGTAGAAAGTAGTCAATAAATTTTAGGTTAAAAAGCATCCATCAAGGACCTTTTATTTCCCATCTTGTATATGCAGTGTAGGAGATTAAAAATAAAGATACTATAGCAAAGAAAAATGAGAAAAGAATAATATAATTAAACCAGTGGCAAAATTAGTATGTAGACCAGAAAGTACTTCACCGTTATTAATGGTGAATTCCGTATTTGGCTGAGTTTCTTAGAGCAAAGAAGAAAGTAATGCTCAGTTATCAGATTCATAGTGTTTATAAAATTAAACACATGTTGTTCAAGAGAAGCACGACTTTTTAAAACTGTTCAATTTGAGAGAAATATATCTCTCTGGTATTCATAATGGGGATACTGTGTGCTTTCGTGGACAAAATCTCAATGATAGAGTAGTAAGTTTTTTTAAGATTGCTTCTTCTAATGCTTCTCAATCCAAGTTGATTAAATGCCAGTGAAAATTCTCCAAAAGCCTAAGGTATACATCTGTGGTTTAGATATACATAGCTCTGATGGTTTGGCTTGGTTTAGAGGTAAAGAGTAAAGAATAAGCTACAGGGACTCTATTCGTTGTTTATCCCCAGCACCTAGAATAGTGCCACTTGGAAAGACAGTTATTGAATAAGGAGGCCTTAACTCTCCATGAGTACTATTTCTTGAGTAGTAAGTTTTGGTAAGTGCCAGGCAGCAGTGAGTTTAATATTCTCGGTCAGGAGTCATGAGGGCATGTATCTGCTTGTATGTTTCAGGTCAGACCTTGATCAGGTCCGGACTTTGACCTGAATGGACATTTAGTGTACATCTCTAAAGAGATCTTGTAGGCAAGATTTTCCTCAGCAAACAGTTCTGGGATTGCTGTTGGGGCATGGGGGAAGGCCCGTTAAGACTCTAAAAGTGGATTCTGGAGAAAGGGTGTAATGGTTGTAGACAGAAATTTTTACAGCGGTTATTACCAGTTTCATACTGTGGCCATAGAAATTCCTAGTATCAAATAGATAAATGATACAACTTTGAAATGAACTCTTCAAGATGAATTAATTGCTGAATATAGCCTTAAGTATCAAATCAAGTTGGGCTGCTGTATAGAGTTGTTGACTATAATATATCCTATTACATTTTGGAAAATAATTGCCAAAAGTATGACTTTGATTTCGGTGTAGTTAATGTCAAGTCATTCTTTCTGGTAGATGTTAGTGGCTGAATTATCTTTTGAGAGCATTGCTAGTGCAGACTTAACTGTAAGACAGTTGAGATAAGCACCTCTCTTCTACTGTTAGTATTTTTTTGTGTGTCTTTTTATTCCTTGAGGGCAGGAATGGTGTCTTCATTCATCTTTCTACCTGTAGTACTGAGGGGGTGCTCAATAAAACTATAATGAACCAGTAAATGAATTGGTGGCAAGAGGGAGTTAGTGTGGAATGGGGCTTTGGTGATTAAAAATAACGTAGTATTGTTTAATACTCTTGATAAACTGTACTAGATGACAAGAATTTTAAGATTAGGAAACTTGATATCTGTGTGGTTTTGGGAAATTCTGAAGACTTAAGTATGTCTATTAATAATGTTTGGGTTATGAGTTAGGGAATCTTTTCAGGTCCTATTATGAACAAGACTCATTTGGTTAGGATTCACGTTGATTAATGCTTTACCGTGCCATTTAGTTTTTTTTTTTTTTTTTTTGGTGATGTGTTTAAAGCAAGGGGTCCAGGCATTTTGGTGGCATATGTAATTTGTTTAAGAAACATTTGAATGCTTTCTAGTTCTGGGTACTAGGGATACAGATGTGAGTAAGATATGGCCTTTACTATGAAAAAGCTTATGTATTAGTGGGAATGACAGACACTAAAATATGAGACAGTGTAATGACTTTGTATATATACAAAGGTTTATACAGTATATACAAATGGTTTATAGTAATTCTGCATACCGGGAGTGAGGGAGGTTTCCAAGACATTTTATTTAGGTCTTGAAGATTTTGAAGATTAATTTTGGCAGTGGTGTGACTGTCAGAATGATAGGGAGTCTGGCTCTAGATGCACTAATTATGAGATCTTAGGTGAGCTACATTCAAGACCTGAACAAGGGCGGTGTCAGGTGTGGAGAGATATCTTTAAGAGCTTGGGCTATGATGTCAGACTAAGCAGTGGTTCTCAGCTGGGGCCAATATTGCTTTCCAAGGGACATTTGGCAATGTCTGGGAACAATATTGGTTGTTATAACTGGGAGCCTTTACTGGGTAGAGGCCAGGGATGCTGCTAAACCTCCTGCAGTGCACAGCACAACCTCCTAAAACAAAGAATTCTCTAGCTCAAAATCTCAATAGTGTTAAGGTTGAGAAATCCCGGACTGGAGTTTGAATCTCAGCTCTTCCGAATATGAGTTTTGGGCTCTAGGACAAAATATTTGAACTTTCAGTCTGTTTACTCTTCTGCAGAATGCTGTAATGTTAGCACCTACCTTGTAGGATTATTACTCTTCTGTAATAGAATGTTAACTCCTTGAGCGCAGAAATTTTTGTCTGTTTTGTTCACTACTATATTTCCAGCACCAAGCCAGTGCCTGACATCTAATAAGTACTCAATAACTGTTCGTTAGATGATTCAATGAATGGCTTATTGAGAGGATTCAATGAAATAATGTGCATACAGTACGTGGATTTCATTTTACTTGGATCCACAATCAACACCCCATGGAAGCAGCAGTCAGGAAATCAAATGACACATCGAATTGGGCAAATCCGCTGCAAAAGACCTCTTTAAAATGTTAAAAAGCAAAATGTCACCTTGAAGACTAAGGTATACCTGACGCAAGCCGTGGTGTTTGCAGTCTCCTCTTGTGCACGTGAAGGCTGAACAGTGAGTGAACAAGGAAGGTAGAAGAATTGATGCCTTTGTATTATGGTGTTAGTGAGGAATATTGACTGTATCATGGACTGCCAAAAGAATGAACAAATCTGCCTTAGAAGAAGTACAGCCAGAATGCTCCTTAAAAGCAAGGATGGCAAGACTACATCTCACATAGTTTGGACATATTATCAGGAGGAATCAGTCTGTGGTGAAGGACATGATACTTGATAAAGTAGAGGATCAGCAAAGAAGAGGAAGACCCTCAACGAGGTAGGTTGACACAGTGGCTGCAACAATGGGCTGAAGCATAACAACGATTGTGAGGACTGCATGGACTGGGTAGTGTTTCGTTCTGTCGTACATAGGGTCTCTGTGAGTTGGAACCAACTTGACGGTACCTAACAACAACAACACTACATGATACAGGTACCTAACACACAGTAAGGACTCAGTAAATGTAAAACTGTGACTAGATGGCACAGTGGTTAAGAGCTATAGCTGCTAACCAAAAAGGTCAGCAGTTCGAGTCCACCAGCCATTCCTTGGAGACCTGATGGGGCATTTCTGCTGTGTCCTGTAGGGTTGCTATGAGTCGGAACTGACACGATGGCAATGGGGTTATCATTAGTTTGGAGCCCTGGTGGTGCAGTGGTTAAGAGCTACTGCTGCTAACCAAAAGGTCGGCTGCTAACCAAAAAGGTCAGCAGTTAGAATGCACCGGCTGCTCCTTTGAAGCTGTTTGGGGCAGTTCTACTCTATCCTATAGGGTTGCTGTGAATTGAAATTGACTTGATGGCAACGGGTTTGCTTTTTTTTTCCTCTATTATTTTTTTCTTTTCTTTCTAGTCTTTTAATCTTGATTTATTTTTGTAATTTCTCTATCTGGCTTGGTATCTGGTTGCTCTGTCCTGTGTTGTAGCCTTGAGTTGGTATCTGGTATTAGTGATTTTCTAACCAGAGAACTCCCTTTAGTATTTCTTGCAGAATTTTGTTTTGGTTTTTACAAATTCCCTAAAGTTCTATTTATCTGGAGATGTCCTAATTTCATCTTCATATTTGAGAGACAATTTTACTGGATATGTGATTCTTGTCTGGCAGTTTTTTTCATTCAGTGCTTTATATAAGTTATCCCATTGCTTTCTTGCCTTCGTGGTTTCTGCCAAGTAGTCTGAGCTTATTTTTACTGACTCTCCTTTGTAGGTGACTTTTCATTTATCCCTAGCCGCTCTTAAAATTCTCTCTATATCTTTGGTTTTGACAAGTTTGATTCTAATATGTCTTGGTGACTTTCTTTTGAGATCTACCTTTTGTGGAGTTTGGTGAGCATCTTGGATAGATATCTTCTCATCTTTCATGATATCAGGGGAGTTTTCTGCCAACAAATCTTCAACAATTCTCTCTGTATTTTCTGTTGTCCCTCCCTGTTCTGGTACTCCAATCACTCGTAGGTTATTTTTCTTGATAGAGTCTCACATTATTTTTAGGGTTTCTTCATTTTTTAAAAAATTCTTTTATCTGATATTTCTTTGAATATATTGGTGCCAAGTGTTTTTATCTTCACTTGCCCTAATTCTGCCTTCCAGTTCCTATATTCTGCTCCTCTGACATTCTGTTGAGTTGTCTAATTCTGTAATTTTATTGTTAATCTTCTGAAATTTTTTTTTATTGTGCTTTAAGTGAAAGTTTACAATTCAAGTCAGATTCTTATACAGAAACTTATATACACATTGTTGTGACCCTAGTTGCTCTCCCTGTAATGTGACAGCACACTCCTCCACCCTCCTGTGTCCATTCAACCAGCTCCTGTCCCCCTCTACCTTCCATCTTGCCTCTGGACAGGAGCTGCCTGTGTAGTCTCACGTGTCTACTTGAGCTAAGAAGTGCACACCAGTATCATTTTATGTTTTATAGTCCAGCCTAATCTTTGTCTGAAGAGTTTGCTTAGGGAATGGTTTTGGTTTTGGGCTAACAGAGAGTCCAGGGGCCATGTCCTCTGGGGTCCCTCCAGTCTCAAACCATTAAGTCCGGTCTTTCTACTAGAACTTGAGATCTGTATCCCACTTTTCTCCTGCTCCATCAGGGATTCTCTGTTGTGTTCCCTGTCAGGGTGGTCATTGGTGGTAGCTGGGCACCGTCTAGTTCTTCTGGTCTCAGGCTGATAGAGTCTGTGGTTTATGTGGCTGTTTCTCTCTCTTGGACTCATATTTTCCTTGTGTCTTTAGTGTTCTTCATTCTTCTTTGCTCCAGATGGGTTGAGACTATTATAATCTTCTGAATTTCTGATTGTTGTCTCTCTATGGATTCTTGCAGCCTATTGAAATTTTAATTATGTTCTTGAATAACCTTTTGTATTTCTTTAGCTGCTTTATCTGTGTGTTCCTTGGCTTATCTATGTTTTGCCTGATCTCTTTCCTGATCTCTTGAAGAGTTCTGTATGTTAATCTTTCATATACTACATCTGGTAATTCCAGGACTACATCTTCATCCAGAAGATTTCATGATTCTTTGTTTTGAGAGCTTGTTGAAGTGATCATGGTCTGCTTCTTTATATGATTTGATATTGACTGTTCTCTCCAAGCCATTTATAAGTTATTGTGTTAATTTATGTTTGCTTACTGTATCCTAGCTTCTTGCTTTGTTTTGTTTTGATATGCCCAAATAGGCTGCTTGAGTGAGCTAGCTTGACTGTTTGTGCCTTTCAAGCTCTAACGTCCTGTCACCAGGTATATGAGCCTAGGAGTCTATTTGCTTTTCTTGTGTGGATTCAGCTCAGGTGTCCAGGTAGTTGGTCATCAAGTGTGTGGTACAGGCTCTGTCCTGCAGTCTTAGAAGGGCAGGGGTGATTGGTGTAGGCACAGGTATCTGCAGCAGGGAGGTCATGTTCTGAACAAGGCAGGGAGCTGACAACCATCCCCTGAGTGTCTGTGAGAAAAGCACATCCCTGTTTCCTAGAGCACATGGGTGGGTTCTGCAGCCAGACCATGGGCACCCAATGCTTTTGGTTGTAAAGACTGGGAGGCATCATTTATCCTTGGACCCCTGTTGCTGGTGGCTAGGTGACGTGGGTGGAGCCCCCAGTCCTCAGCCCCTGATGTGGGTAAGTGAGGACCCCGTTTAATAGGCAAAGTGGTATCAAATATCAAAAACCCACCTCTCCACCACACAGCTGAAGCAGTTGAAGTCAGATCTGAAGCACATACACCATTGCAGTCTGCCAGCAAGGGCCTAACGTACTGAAAGGGGCCCACACAGGTCCATGCAAGGGTGAAAGGTATTCAAAGTCTGGACCATTTATGCCTGGACAGGAGCCACTTCTGTCTTGAGCTCCCTAGCTTAGTGGAGGTGGCAGATTATCTTGTCCTCCAGTTGTTAATTTATTCTTTCTTCAAGGCCCGGAGAATGACTCAGGATGTGCAGCAGGACCTGTCTCAGGCCCAGGGAAATTGACAGCCACCGAAGCCGGTTTGGGGGCTGGGGGAGCGGAAAAATAAATGCAAGTACTTAGCTTTTGCCAAGAGCGCTGTTCTCCTCTGATTCTGGAGATGTGGGTAGACTGTGGCTTGCTGTTCCTCCCTGAAGAAACTGCGTCCAGGATGCTATCACCAGCCCCACCGTGATCACTCCAGAGGATCATGCTTGAGGCACCGGTTCTTGCGGGGTCAGGTCCGGCAGCTCCTCGCCACTTCTGAACTGTCTCTCTATCCCCCTGCCACTCAGTCCAATTTCCTAGCTTTGCCTTTTTGATGTTCAGGGTTCCTAGCTTGTCGTATATATAATTGTTTCACTTGTTTTGTTGCGTCTTTGTTGTAAGAGGGATCACCGGAAGCATCTGACTACTGTCTTGGCCCTGACTCTCCAGTCTTTTTAAAAATCAGCTCTATAGAGGTATTATTCACCGAATACAATCATGGTACAGAACATTGCCATCCCTGCCACCCTCACCCCCAAATAGTCTTGTATTCCCTTGCTTTCGTGGTCCATGGCACTGATCTTTTTTCTGTCACTATTGTTTTGCATGCTCTTGAATTTCATATATGTAGAATCACATATTATACAGCCTTATCATGTCTAGGTAGGTACCCTTGGCATAATGTTTTTGAGATTCATTCATGTTACTGCATGTAGCTGTAGTTAATTCCTTTCTGTTGCTGAGTCGCATTCCATTGTTTTTACCACAAATTGTTTATTCATTCACCAGTTGATGGGCATTTGGCTTGTGTCCACTTTTTGGCTGTTATGAATACTACTGTTATGAACATATGAGTACAAGTCTTTGTGTGGATGTATGTTTTTACTTTTCTGGAATAAATACCTAGGAGTGGACTTGCTGGGTCTTATGGTAAGTGTGTATTTAACTTTTTAAGGAATTACCAACTATTTTCCAAAATAGTTTACCATTTTGCGTTCCCACAACCACTGTCTGAGGGTTCTGTTTTCTCTACATTCTTGCCAATAGTTGGTATTGTCATTCTTTTTTTAAACAGCTTTATTGAGGTATAACTGACATACAATAAACTACACACATTTCAAGTTTACAGTTTGATAAGTTTTGACACACATGCACACCTTTGAAATCATCACCATTGTCATCCTTTTTAATGTTTGCTCTTCTATGTATGTATAATGATATATATCATTGTGGCTTGGAGCCAAGAAAAGAGATTAGGGCTTAAGATATAGATTTAGAAGTCATCAGCAAACATTTGCTTATTGAAGTCATGAAAATGTGAAGAGGACAATAGGATGATACAATAACACCTTGTGGAAAAAGACCAAACTGCTTTCTGTCTTTTGTGACTTCTCTTAGCAGGGTATTATCCCTTTCTTTGCAGTCTTATCCACTGCAGGGCCTTTCTGCAAGTAGCCATCAGACAGGTAGTGTTTATCTCTAGGAGACAGATCGGCTGTACTCCTTGGTGAGAAACTGACATTCTGGAGATAATTACGTGGAAAATTAGGGGAAGGGTTGCCATTTTTTAATAGAACACAGGAATATTCTCTAGTTACAGAGTTTCTTTATGATAGCGTTTGCAACATCTCTACAGCAAATACGCTGGTTTTGGTAAAGCTGTTTCTTGTATACGTGTCAGTGAAAACCTAGGGCATGATGCCAAATTCAATTCTTTGAAAGCAGATCCTGCAGGGGGCTGAGATAGCATGGGCGAAGTATTCAGCATTTTGATGGTAGTATTTTATTCAAGAGTAAAGCCTAGGATAGCTGGAGCAGTGATTTTCAAGGGTGTTCAAAAAGCGCAAAGGTTCCTTGGGTCTAATTTAGGGCCTCTGGAGGATGAGATGCCAGGAGTAGCCAGGGGGAGTTTAGCGTCTGAGGCTCTGGTTCTGTCTGTCTGTCCATCTATCTGTCTGTTTTTTAGTAGGTGAATTTTGAAATACAAACTTAGCATACTGCAATGAACCTGAATTATTCAGCTCCCAGATTCAACAATTATCAACTTAATCCTATTTCATCTATATGTCTTTTACTCCATCTGATGCATATTTCCATACATCGTATTATTCATCTGTAAATATTTCAGTATGTACTGCTGAAAGTTGAGGACTCTTATTTTTCTTGGCTGTAACCTTTATTTATTTATTATCTTATTTTTTAAGGACCCTTAGAAAACATAACTACAATACCAGTAACAATAACCTCAAAATTAATAATATCCTCTCAATATCATCAGATATCTAGTCAGTTTTCAGATTTTCCCGGTTGGTTAATCATTTAAAAAAAAAAAAAAATTTTTTTTTTCCAAGTCAGGATCTAGATAAGGTTCATACCTTGTACTTAGTTGACTAGATACTAAGTCTTTTTTTAATGTATAGTTTTCCCACTCCATCTCTTTTTTCTCATGTTATTTGTTTGATGAATAAAGCACATTTTCGACAATTTTCCACAGTCTGAATTTTTAATACCTTTAAAAAAATTGAAATATAGTTTACATACAGTAAAATTTACCTATTTTATTGTACAGTTCTGTGAATTTTGACAGATGCATACACTTACATTATCATCACTATAGTCATAACATAGAACAGTTGTATCACTCCCCAAAATTTCTTTCTGTCCCTACAGACCAGTTGACAGCCATAGATCAAATTTTCACAAAGTCTGTATTTTCAGATTCTGTCCCCATGTACCATTTAGCATGTTTCTGTATTCCCTGTGTGTCTTGTAAATTGGTAGTTAGATCTAGTTCTACAGACTTGATGAGATTCTGTTTTTGTTTGGTGTTTTTTTTTTTTTTTGGGAAAGAATACTTTTAGGGGATAGTGTGTAAGGCTCTCTCTTTTTTTTTTTTTATATATTAGCATCCCATAGTAATCAGTATCTAGGTTTATAATTTCATTAGGGGTTACAAATGGTAATTTTTAATTCTCTCATTCCTTTCTTATAGGCTGGAATATTTCTGTAAAGAGAAATTTCCCTTGCTGACTTTTTATTTTTAAAATTAACATATAGTAAAATTGACTTTTTTGTGTGTACAGTTCTATGAAATTGAACACATGTATAGATGCACCACTGCAACAAGGGTACAAAACATTTCTGTCACCCCAAAACACTCGTTTGGACTGTCCCATTGCAGTCACATCCTCCCTACACCCTTAGCCCCCTGGCAGAGTGATCTGTTCTCTCTCCCTTCATCGACTATTTGATTATCTTGAGGCACAGTTTGGAAAAGCAGGATAAATATTTCTTTTTCCTCCTTTGTTTAATAGTTTTTAATATAGATTGGTTCTATAGAATGCTCGAAAAACTACTGGCTTGCTTTCATCTTTGTCTTTTTTTTTTAATAATATTATCTGCTCATTGATTAAACGTATTTAGTGAGTTTCAGCCCATTATAATTATAATTCTTATTGATGCTCATATTAACCTAGTTTTGGTCAGTGGAAGCCTCTTCAAGTTGGCTCTGGAATCTTTTAGACACAATCTCAGTAGACTTTGATAGCTTTCTTCTGGGTTCGACAAGGTATCCCAGGCTCATCTGTACATTTTTTGCTCAGACTCGGAATTGGCCATTTCTCCAAGGAGACCTGTTCTTTTTAGCATCACCCTGGTTCTAACTAGAAAAATTCCATATGTGTCTGTTTTGTATCCTGAGGTTCTGTTTGTCTAGGATTTTGTTTGAAACAAAGGATTGTGGACAACTGAAAAGTAGGTTTTGAAAGCAACAAATCTAGAAGAATGAATGAATTATACTATGTTACTCAGTAACTATTATAAATGTAATTTCTTTTATGGAGTTTTGATAAAAGCTGAGTAATATGCAGTTGGGAGTTATATTTTTTGATAAAATCCTGTAATGCTGATTATGGCTGCATGTATTGAGAGATCAAGTGGCCAGGTGGTTGAATTTATTTTTTCTTTTTCAAGGAAATTGTGGATCCCTACCAAAAATTCTTGCCTAAATGAATGGCTTTCCTGCAAAGCCAAGATTTTTCTGGGTAGGAGAAAAACAGCCCAGTTGGATATACATGTGTATATGACAAATTGCTTAACTTTCTATACATTAGGAGAGTAAAGCCTGGAATATTTTGGGGGTAAAATGTTACTGATGAAAAAATCTTGATGTTTTCATGGAGCAGCTTTTTTGGAACTTTCTGTGAAACCACCAGGATTAATTAGTTGCAAAAGGTATCTGTGAGTAAGCAAATTAATTGACCATATAGCAAGTATGAATCTTACCCCACAAAAGCAAGAAGTATTATGGTATTTTATTTCCTTTAAATGAAATTAAATCCAACCTGAGACACTCCCCCTAATTTCACCAAACTGAGAAGAATTCAGTTTCTATGATTAATAATTCTTATATAACCACTTCTTGGGGTTATATAAGAATCTGAGAGGCTTATGAGGAACCAGGAGAAGGGTGGAAGGTTAATTTTCAGTTCATTGTGCCTGTGACTGATATTCTTATTGTCCAAAAGGATGTGCTTCCTTGAAGTTAGGTGGCTATGTTAGTTACGGCCAAGCTTGGGGACAAGATCTTTGCCAGATGTATGGGTTTTGGTATTCAGGTTTCAGCTTTCCATACCCATCCTCCTCTAAGGTCTTGCCATTGATCTAGAGCACTACTAAGAAGTGCCATGAAATTTAAAAAAGCTGTCTTCGGTGATTCACATGACCAGTCAAGTTCCGAAACCTCTGATCTGGCTTCCTCTCCTTAATGCTGGTGATTCTCAAACTTTTTTAAATGCCCCACCCAGGGGGGATGTACCATGATGCTACTGAAGCTTAAACTCCCAGTGCTTCCCAGATTATTCAGCCCCTGTCAAGGGCCTGGGAACTGTGTTCTTACGGTTATATGTTCTTGAAAAATCGTAAGAGTTAGCTATTTTAATCACAATTTCCAAACTGTAGAATTATCATGTATAGATTTTTGGAAAGGATCTGCCAAAAATAAACAGTTTAGATATATAGAATAGTTGCCATTAAGCCTGTCTTTCCAACAATAGATAGGCAAGTCATTTATCTAATGAGACAGCTCCTGGTTTGTAATAGTAAAATTGTCTTCAATAAATAGGAGGACTGTTACTTTTTTTATTAGACAGGAATATACACCTATATTGCCCAGAACCAGGTTTAAATAATTAAGATTTAAGTTAAAAAGAATAAAATGTTTTTCATCATTGATAAGAAAATTGTAGAGTCTGTGTTGGAAGAAGCTGATTATTGAGTCCAACTGCAAGCACAGCATAAGAAGTCCTAGTACTTTTTCTAGTGTAACATACCTGAAAAGGAAATGAGTAAAAATTTCTTAGTCTTTTCAAATATAATTTATTAACATTTTTGGTAGTCTAAAAAAAGTCCATTGCCCTTGAGTCAATTCTGCCCCGTAGAACTGCCCTATAGGGTTTCCAAGGAGCAACTGGTGGATTCAAACTGCCAACCTTTTGGTTGAGCACCAGGGCTCTGGTTGTTTGGTAATAACTTATGTATATTCAGTGCTTCATTAGAATTTTATCTAAATTGAATGCCTCACATACATACTATTGAATATAAATGTCCTTGTACGAACAAAATACAAATAACGTTTAGTAGAGGTATTATTGAATTCATGGTAGCTTCTGTCATTTCTCAATAATTTGATTATTTTTTCAATAATCAGATAATAAAATCACAGTTGTCATATGAATGTCCACAGAATTTTTTACTATTAGAAATTCTTCTACTTGAAAGTGTTGGAAACCCCTGGAGTCTTTTCTAGCTCTAGTATTTAAAACTGGAAAAAAAGACTGTGGTTTAAAGGTGAAGTCCTTATATGTGGACTTGTGTTTAAAGAGCATATTAGCATAGCATACTGGTGAAATCCCCAGAGCTTTGGCTGCTTCCTAGTCACGCCTTTTCTTTTCTCTACAGGCCCCAGGGATTTAATTCATCTTTTTTCCAACACCCATTGTGTAACCTGTTGTTCCTTTCTGCGCATAAACCTTTCTTTGAAACAGGTGCAGGTGCTTCAGCTTTTCCCTTACCTTGTTAACGTAGAGTATTTCATGCTTTCTCATTTTTAAGGGTTTTTCCTGCTAGTAACAATAGAGAAGGAAATGAATGAATAAAAATTTATACATTTTAGATTTTTACTAAAAAGTAAGAGCTTTCTCTGACCTTCCCTGAAAGGTAAATAAGAAAAGTTCAGTTTTCTAGTAGTTGCTGGAACAAAAGAAGTAGACTAAGTGATGTCAAAATTTTCTTCCAACTCTAATACTGTTTAATTTTTAGTGAATGATCACTAATTTTTCTTATTTTATCATACTTTTATTCTGGGAAGTACCTAACCATCCTTTCTCCTCTTCTTTTTCCCTGGCTCTTGAATTCAGTTCATCACAGAGAGGAAAACAGGTTACTGTCTCCAGCCTCTTTAGCCCTTGCTTTTTATAGGAAATGTCTACTTGAAAATCAATGAACACTATTAAAGAAAGTCACCTTAGGTATATTCTGACACATAACCATTCCATTGGTGTGACAGATTGTATTTTCCAAAGATGTCTACAACAGTATCTTTCATTGCGGATATTCTATTTACAATGTGACCTTGACACTCTGCCCATCTAGTGGTGAGGTCTGCTCTTAGTTAGGGCAGGCCTTTGTAACTGCCTTGACCGGAAGAGCATGGCTCAAGCGACACTATGTGATTTCTGGGGCCAGGTCATAAAAATGCCATGAACTTCCACCTTCCTCACTTTTGGAACCTAGCTACCATGCTGTGCTGTGTGGAGCCCAAGCAACTCATGAGAGGCCTGTGTAGAGAAGAACTGAAACTCCTGGCCCATAGCCCCAGCTGAGCTTCCAACTGACGTCTAGCATCAATCTGCCAGCATGTAAGTGAGCCATCCAGAAAGTGGATCCTAATCTTCTAGATCCCATCGAGCTGCCCCAGTGGATGCGCATGTGGAGCAGAGATGAGCTGTGCCTGCCATGCCCTCTCAATTTGTAGATTCATGAGCACAAAAATGATAGATGTTTTAAGCCACTAAATTATCCACCAATAGAAAACCAGATTGGTATTCCATTTTGCCAGAGCATAGAGTGAGACCATATTAAACCGCCTTAGCTTTGAGAATAAGATGTGTTTCTGCCATCAGGACTAGTTAGTTTCATAAAAGAAGAAAAGCAGATTCTTTGTTCTCATCCCTTATAAATTCTTCTTTTGTTGACTTTCATTTTACATATTTATTAAATTTTTTTTTTTTAATTGCAGCATGGTACAAAACAAGAAAGCAAATATTGAACAATACTATCCCTTTGTAGTTAACTCTATTCTAAAGTACTTCTAATTTAGAAGGCTGTGCATGTGTTAGTGGAGCCCTGGTGGTACAGTGGTTAAGAACTCCGTTTCTAACCAAAAGGTCAGCAGTTCAAATCCACCAGCTGCCCCTTGAAAACCCTATGGGGCAGTTCTACTCTATACTGTAGGGTCGCTAGGAGTTGGAATTGACTCAGTGGCAGTGGGTTTGGTTTCAGTTTGGTACATGTTAGTGAAGAGCAGTGACTTTCGAATGATATGGGGTAGGTGTGTGACTTTGGAAAGCAGCAGCCTCTTTGTAAGTCCGTTTCTTCATCTATAAAATGTTATGTACTTCATAGGGTTGTTGTGAGACTTCAGTGATATATACATATAAAATGTTTAGATAGTACCTGTCACAAAATGTTAGCTGTTCATTACTACTTTTCATCACTACCGCTACTGCTGCTACTATTAATTACTCTTACTGGCATTTTTTAAGGGGAAGGATAACCAGCAGAAAGGTTGCAATCTGAAATTGTGGAGGAAATATTCCTGAGAAGTTAAAGAGAGAAGAATATTGGAAAAGCTGAAGGAATAAGGAGTTAACAAACATGTTTTAGATCTTTCTAAACCTTTTGAGGCTAAAGGTTCACCTAAGAGGTGAAGACCAGGAATGACCTCTTTGGGAAAAAGGATTGGGAAGAAGGTGATGGAGAAATTTCAGAACCGTGGTGAGAGTGGGCTGGTGCTGGTTTCTGAACTTCTTGATAATGAGTGGGATTTACTGTGTCATAGAAGTTTAACAACGTTTATTGGTAAATGATAGATTAGGCAGTGATGTCTCAAATAAATTACCTGTTGTTTCTGTTTTTTTTTTTTTAGATCAACAAGCCCTTTAAATTTCTTAATGAATACTTTAGATGCAATAA
Organism: Loxodonta africana; assembly: GCF_030014295.1. Classification (NCBI taxonomy): domain Eukaryota; kingdom Metazoa; phylum Chordata; class Mammalia; order Proboscidea; family Elephantidae; genus Loxodonta; species Loxodonta africana. The sequence goes on from NC_087350.1 coordinate 50,350,810, forward strand.
AATGTATAAATCTTAAGCGTTTAGTTCACTATGAATTTTTATAAATTCTTAATTGTTTAATGTTCAGGCTGCTTGTACAGAATAGTGTATTAGCAGACATCAGACTAAATGGAAGGAGGGGACCAAGGGAGAATCACTTAATTCCCAGGTTACTGGTGTTTATAAACAGATGAAGTTTATATTTGTTACCTCATTAGAAGGCAGGTGGTATTATTTTCATTTTACAAGCAGAAATACTGAGGCTTAGGAAAGTGAATTGACTTTCCCAAAGTAACACAGCTAGGAAGTGGCATAATTAAGACAAACACAGTTTTGCCTGACTCTATAAAATTTTTTCTATTACAGGCTAAAATAATGACATCAAAATTATTAAAAAAAATTTTTTTTGTAGCAGTGATTTCCTATGAGGGCTTATTAAGGGCTCTCCAAGTGAAATAAAAACAGCCTTTAATAAGAATGTCTTCTGGTTTCAAATGCAGAACTTCTTCAAGGTACGAAAACCATTATTTTCAATTTCTTGACCAACTTCTGCAACTGAGGTAACGTAGTTTCATTAAACATATCTGTCTGATGGCTCAGGTGATTAGGTAAAAGTAGTTGTTTTGGATAATCTAGGTGCATTTTTACTGTTAAGTATCAGAGAAAATGATGATCATTAAGAATGTGAAGAATTTTGTTTCTAGGCAGTTCATGTTCTTGCGAGTGTTATAGATCGAAGATTTAACAGCACAGATGTAAGTAATGCGACTTAAATTTGCCGGATAACAAGCCACATACTTGAGACTCGATGAGGGACATGTGATTTGAAGTGTTGCTGAGTGGAGAACGTCTGCAGGTGCAGGAATGCAGTCTGATTCAGTCAGCACAGTCTTCTGAAGGCTGCAGATTTTCCTTTCTTCTCTCATATTTCAGATTCCTTTCTCCTTTGCAGTAGGGGAAAAAAAAATTTGTCTGTTTCAAAACTGACACCAGATAAAGAGATAACTGTAATAGATGAAAGGAGAAATGAAAATACATTTATATATGTTCTTTTTAAACATTTGTTTCTTCATTGTATAAAATGCTAGCTTAGAAAATGAGATAATCAAGACAGATTTTCGTGTGGAAAATAATAATTTGTTCAACAGATTTTTTTAAGCATCTAGATATACTGTTTTTTAAAATACATCTTGCAGACTTTTGGTGGATAATCTACTGGACATTTTCAAGAATACCGAAAGCAGAAAATAGCTTTCTCTTAATACCTTGTCGAAGGTTTCATCTTTTAGGTTTTTCCTAGTTTCTCATTAAACTGGTAAAAATCTAAGAGTTCTTATTTGTATAAAAATTTTATTTGTAGTAGAAAATGTAATCATCTAAAATTAAATTCAGTAAATATTTCATATTACAGTCTGCCCTGTACCCCTGATAGCATTTTCCCTGCTCTACTTCTTTTTTAAAATAAAAAGTATATAGATACATATGTATTTTTCCCATTTATTCACTTTAGTTTTTGCTTTCTGTCTTCCTTTCCCTGCTAGAATATAGGCTCTATGGCGGCAAAGATGTTTCTCTGTTCATAAAGTATTCTAAGCACAAGAAAATATCTGAAACACAGTAGGTGCTCAGTAAATATTTTGTTGAATGAATATTTTTATTTGATCATTTTTAGATGAAATATATCGTATATATGAAAAAAGCGTATTTAACACATGTATATTCTAAAGAATAGTAAAATAAACATCTTTGTTCCCACCAGTCAACTTAAAAAAAAAAAGGTACATTATCAATACCGTTAAAGTTCGATGTATGCCCCTCTCTCTTCTATGACATTCATCTCCTTTCCTCCCTGTCAGAGGAAAGCACTACTTTGACATTTTTTCATTCCATTATGTTCTTCTCATATGGTTTTGCAATATATGGATATAACTAGATATATTATCTAGTTTTAGATTTGTTAAATTACATGTATGTGAAATAATACTGAATGTATCCTTCTGCAGTTTGCTTTATTCATTCAGCATTAGGTTTTTGAGATTCGTTCATGTTGATGCATTTGGATGTGGTCCATTCGTTTTCACTGTTACGTAGTATTCTTATATGATTATGTCACAATTTATCTATTTTATCTATGGGTAATTGAGTTGTTTCTGAATCACAAACAGTATAGCCACAAACATTATTTGTATCTCCTCATGTACATGTGCAAGAGTTTTTTTAGAGCGTATGTCTAAAGAATTTCCGGATCATATAAAATGGGTATTGTCATCTAAATATTGACAGTTGTTTTTTTGAAGTGATTGTATCAGTTTGCACTCCCATCAGGTACTCGTGTGAGAGTTCCAGTTTCTCTGCTTCCTTGCCAGCACTTGGTATTTTTTAATTTTAGGCTTTCTGGTAGGTATATGGAAATCCTGGTAGCATAGCGGTTAAGTACTATGTCTACTATCCAGAAAGTTCGCAGTTTGAGTCTACCAGGCATTCCTTGGCAACTCTATGGGGGAGTTCTACTCTGTTCTGTAGGGTTGCTATGAGTCGGAATCACTTGATGGCAACGGGTTTGGTGTTTTTTTTTTTTTTGGTAGATGTATAATAATGTCACTATTTTTTTTAAGAAAAAAATTTTTTTTTTTTTTATTTCATTCCCCAATAACACAATTACTTATTAGTAAAATATGTGTTGGGTACTGCACAACTTCTCAAATCATATTAGACACCATTACTGCATTTCCTGTACCACAGTGATATGAGCCGTGGTGGCACAGTGGTTAATAGCTTGGCTGCTAACCGAAAGGTTGGCAGTTCGAACCCACAAGCCGCTCCCTGAATGAAAGTTGTGGCAATCTACTTCCGTAAAGATTACAGCCTTGGAAACCCTGCGGAGCAGCTCTGTTCTGTCCTGTAGGGTTGCTATGAGTTGGAATCGACTTGATGGCAGTGGTTTATATATATACATAATTAACTGAATGTATATATTATTAACTGAAGTCTGTACTTTATTCTGATTTCCATAGTATTTACCTCATGTTTCAGGATCCCATCCAGGATAATACATTACATTTAATTGTCTTATTTCCTTAGGCCTTTTTGGACTGTGACATTTTCCTTGTTTTTCAAGACCTTGACAGTTTTGAGGAGTATTGGCTAAGCATTTTATAGGATGTCCCTCAGTTAGGATTTGTCTGATGTTTTTCTCAGGATTAGACTGGGGTTGTGGATTTTATGCCTTTTCTGTCCTAGATATTTCATATAAAAAATCAAAAGCAAACCTGTTGGTGTCGAGTTGATTCCGACTCATAGCGACCATATAGGACAGAGTAGAACTGCCTCATAGGGTTTCCAAGTAGTGGTTGGTGAATTTGAACTGCTGGCCTTTTGGTTAGCAGCCGTAGCTTTTAACCATGTCACCACCAGGGCTCCAGATACTTCAAATAAGGGGGGTTATATGATATTTTCTCTTATGTGTTTGACATATTTCACTCAGCATACTATTTTCAAGGTTCATCCAGTCATAGCATGTATCAGAAGTTCATTTCTCTTTATGGCTGAATAATAATTCATTGTGTGTATATACCGCGTTTTGTTTATTCATTCATCTGTTGATGCACACTTGAGTTGGTGCCAGCTTTGGGGTATTGCGAATAATGCTGCAGTGAGCATTGTTGTGGAAGTGCCTGAGTCCCTGCTTTCAAGTCTTCTGGGTATATACTTAGGAGTGGAATTGCTGGGCCATGTGATAATTCTACGTTTAACTTCTTGAGGAACTACCAAACTTTTTCATAGCAGCTGTACCAGTTTACAGTCCCCTCCCAGAAGTGGATGAGGGTTCCAGTTTTTCCACCTCATCGCTAACACTTGTGATTTTCTGTTTTTCTGATAGTAAACGTCCTAGTGGGGGTGAAGTAGTAGCTCTTTGTGATTTTGATTTGCATTTTCCTAATGACTAACGAGAAACCCTGGTGGCATAGTTGTTAAGAGCTACAGCTGCTAACCAAAAGGTTGGAAATTCAAATCCATCAGGTGCTCCTTGGAAACTCTATGGGGCAGTTCTGCTCTGACTTACAGGGCTGCTATGAGTCAAAGTCAACTCGATGGCAATGGATTTTTTTTGAATGACCAGTGTGGTTGAGCATCTTTTCATATGCTTATTGGCCACTTGCATATCTTCTTTGGAGAAATGTCTATTAAAATTCTTTGCCCAGTTTTTGAATGAGTTGTTTATCATTTTCTTGTTGAGTTGTAGCAGTTCTTTATATATTCTGGATATTAAACCCTTATCAGATATGTTGTTCTCAAGTATTGTCTCCCATTTTGTAGGTAGTTTCTTCACTTCCTTGATTAAGTCCTTTGATGCACAAAAATTTTTTATTTTGATGTAGTCTAATTTATTGATTTTGTCCTTTATTGCTCATGCATTTGGTATGACATCTAAGAATCCATTTTTGAAAACTAGGTCCCAAAGCATTACTCCTGTTTTCTTCTAAGAGTTTTTTGGTTATAGTTCTTACATTTAGGTCTTTGATCCATTTTCAGTTAACTTTTATATATGGTGTGAGGTATTGGTCCAACTTCATTTTTTTTTTAAAGTGGAGATCCAGTTATCCCAGCACCATTTATTGAGGAGACTATTCTTTCCCTATTGGATGGACTTAGCACCCTTTTCAAAAAATCAGCTGATCGTAGATGTATGGGTTTGAGGGAAATTTAATGAATATGTAGCATTTTAATACAATAAATTTGTTCCTTTTTGTTATAGAAAACTTATTCACACGTTAGGGAAGAATGTGGACCTGAGTGGAGAGGGTTCAACTGAAGGTCTGTTTCTATAAAGTATGTAGTTTATTGCCAAAAGAAATATTACCTAGCAGCAGTTTACATGTGCCAAGAGAGGCCAGCGAAGTCTTGTAGTAGAAGTTGTACAGAGGAGTTGTCAAACTGGATCTCTGAGGACATCAGACAGGAAATAGAACTTAAGATAAATGTTACTGGATGGCCAGACCATTGAAAAATAATCATCTGATGCTTGTGTTTTTTACTATGCTTTATGTTGAATAGACAGTTACTTACACTTACATAATTTAAACTGTTTTTACAATTTTAAGCCAAAATTTTAAGAAATTTTCTAGGATCATATTGACTAAGTATTGACTCATTTCTTTTTCCTAGAAAGTGTTTATCCTCTGAGATTAAGATTTGAAAATTTATAAGAAGTGAGACTTTATGTTCTTAATAATAAAATACAGTTATTTAAGCAGTTTCCTTTCCATGACAAAAATGGGAATATAGAAAAAGTATACTAGCAATTGTGCCAGTCTGTCATTCTCTTTATTTTAAAAATGTAACATTTCCCATTTCTACTATACATGTTTGAATATAGATGGAATATACATAGAGTTACAGAATTATAGGGATTTTGAGCTTCAAGAACTTTTTTCGTTTTATTTTAGTAAAATATATATAACAGATGTTTGCCATTTTAACCGTTTTTAAGTGTACAATTCAGTGACATGACTCACCACTGTCTATCTCCAAACATTTCCCATCACCCTAAACAGAAACTTGGTACTGCTTTCCCAATAACTCCCATTCTCCCCTTCCCCTAGTTCCAGTAACCACTACTAAACTTTTGTCTCTCTGTTTGCCTATTGCAGACATATAAGTGGGATCATACAATATTTGTCCTTTTGTGTCTGACTTACTTTACTCAGCATAATGTTTTCAACGTTCATCTATGTCATAGCATGTATGAGAACTTTGTTTCTCTTTATGGCTGGATAATATTTCATTGTACGTATATATCATATTTTGTTTATCCATTCATCTGCCAATTCACACCTGGCTCGTTTCCTCCTTTTGAGCATCGCAAATAATGCTGCAATGAGCATTGGTATACAAGTAGCTGTTTGAGTCCCTGCTTTCAAGTCTTCTGGGTATACACCTAGGAGTGAGGCATATGGTGATTCTATGTTTTAACTTTTTGAGAAATTGCCAAGTGTTTTCCACAGCAGCTGCACCATTCCATCCCACCAACAATGGATGAGGATTCCAATTTCTCCATATCCCCTCCAGCACTTGTTGTTTTCTGTTTTTCTGATTATCGTCATCCTAGTGGGGTTTTTATTGTGGGGTGGCTATGACTCAGAATCCACTGGACAACAGTGGGTAGAAGTGAAGTGGTATCTCATTATGGTTTTAATTTGCATTTCCCTAATAACCAGTGACACTGAGCATCTTTTCATGTGCTTGTTGGCTATTTGCGTATCTTCTTTAGTAATACTTCTATTCAAGTCCTTTGCCCATGGGTTGTTTGTCTTTTTGTTGTTGAGTTGGAGTTCTTTATCTATTCTGGATTAAAAAAAGCAAACAAACTCATTGCTATCAAATCGATTCTGACACATGGCAACCCCACGTGTTACAGAGTAGAACTGCTCCATAGGCTTTTATAATCTTTACAGAAGCAGATCACCATGCCTTTCTTCTGTGGTGCCTCTGGTTGGTTTTGAACTGCCAGCTTTTAGATTACTAGTCAAGCGTGAACTGTGTGCACCCCCTAGGGGCTTCATATGTTATGGATATGAAACCCTTATTAGAGATGTGATTCTGTGTTGGATTCAGTCCAATTCTGCTGTTTTTCTGTTTCACATCTGTTCTGATACCAACTGCACATGTAGTACTTCTTCCTCTGATTCTAACCACCAGAGCTAGGTCATATCTCACAAATTAAAAGGACACACTCCTTTAGACTGCCTAGTCTGCCCAAGGCCTCAGATGCTGGCTACAAGCTCAGAGGTCCCTGTAACACCCTCACTTCTACCCTGCTGTCTACAAATTTGGAGGTTTCTCACTACCCCTCAGGATGCTAGCTGTGAGCTGGGGGGTTTCCAGGGCTCCTCTCACTTCTGACTTACTGGCTCCCACTATATCCTCAGCTTTGATAATTTGTTGCTAGAACAACTTAACAGAATTCTGGAAAGCTCTATACTTATAATTATAGTTCATTATAACAAAAAAGATACAAGTGAAGAGACATGCAGGGTGAGGTCTGGGAGGGTCTGATGCAGACCTTCCACATCCCAAAAAATGAACACGTCTTCATCCCGAGCACTGGTTGGACTTGCTCCAACCCAGAAGTCCATGGAACTTCTGTTTCCAGAGCCTTTATTGGGCCCTCATTACATAGGCATTGATTGAATCATTGCCTCATGTGGTTGAACTCAACCTTTGGTGCTCCACCCTCTTCTGAGGCCTGGTTGATATCAAATGGTGGATATTTCTGTCGTGGCCTACCCAAGAGTCATCTCATTCACATAAACCCTCAGATGTGATATGGAGTCCTCATAGATAAAAGACCCGTTAATCACTGGATAAATTCTAAGATTTTAGAGGTTATCTCTCAGGAATCAAGGACAAAGACCAAATTCTTTGGGTAAGTTAATTGTAGATCCCACAGATTCCCAGATATTTTCTCCCATTCTGTAGGTTGTCTCTTCGCTTTCTTGAAAAAGCTTTTAATGTACAAAACCTTTTTAATTTGATGAAGTGCAGTGTTTTTCCTTTTGTTGCTCATGCTTTTGATGTTGTATCTAAGAATCCATTGCCAAAAACAAAGTCTTCAAGTTTTATCCCTGTTTTCTTCTAAGAGTTTTATGGTTTTAGGTCATTGATCCACTTTGAGTTAATTTTTTAATATGGTGTAAGGTTTGAGTCCAACTTAATTATTTTACATGAAGCTCTCCAGTTTTCCCAGCACTTTTTATTGAAGAGACTGAAGGACTGTTAAAGAACATCTATTTAGATCCTTTTGTTTTGGGAGGAAGGGAAATGAGGCGGGTAAGGTTGAGATACAAGTAACTTTTCCAGTGTCATGAAGGGAATAGGCGCAGATTTAGCATTTGGGGAAATAAAACCTTTCCTTAATTACTGTTGCATTAGTGAGTTATGTGAAATTTACATATATGGTGATGACCTTAGTTTTCTCACTACCAAAGGAGTTAGAAAAGTTGGTGTATCAGCTTTTAGTTCACTGCCAACAAAAGTAAAAACTGTCAAACCCCTTTGAAGACCATTATAATTCAGGAAATAAAACAGTATGAATATTTTAAATATGAATAGCTTCAGTTTCTCAGAATTGAGAGAAAATTGTTATTGTTCAATTATTGCTTAATTATTCGATTTAAGCCTACTGGACTGCTTCTACATCTATTTGCTGTGCTCCTTAAAGTTCATAAATAATGCTTTAGACTGATGTTATTCAACTCTAGAAGAAGTAGTGTCCTGCCATTTCAGTTATATGCAGTCCTTTTAACTCTGCTGCATGTTGAAGCCTTCTGTAAGGTAAGACTACAAATTAATCAGTTTCGTTCACTTCTGGGTGATAAAATGTTGATAATAAAAATGAGTATAATTCATTACAGGAAAACCCAGTGGCAAAGTGGTTAAGAGCTATGGCTGCTAACCAAAAGGTCGGCAGTTAGAATCCACCAGCTGCTCCTTGGAAACTCTATGGGGCAGTTCTATTCTGTCCTATAGGGTCACTATGAGTCGGAATCAGCTCTGCAGCAATGAGTTGGGTATAATTCATTCAGCATTAAAGAACTATTTGAAGAAGCAAAAGAAGTTGCCACATACTTTGAGAAAAATGTCTTTTTACAGAAAAATTTTATTCTGAATTTAGATTGTATTCATCTCTAAAATGGGAATAATAATAGTGTAATATAATATACTTGATAATATAATTAATACATGGGAAGTGTTTAGAATAGTGCTTAACATGTGGTAAGTAATGAATAAGTGTTAATAATTGTTGTTGTTATAACATGTAAAATCTTCCTATAAAACTGTTACGAGAAAACAGGACTCAATGTTTGAGACCTTGGATTAGGCAGTGGTTTCTTAGATATGACACTAAAAGCATAAGCGACAAAAGAAAAAAATAGATAAATAGGTCTTAATCAAAATTATAAACTTTTTTGCTTTAAACCTTTAGAGGATACCATAAAGAAACTGAAAAGACAGCCCACTAAATAGGGGAATATATTTGAAATGATATATCTGATAAGGGACTTATATCCTGAATATATGAAGAATTCTTAGAACTCAACAATAAAAAGGCAAACCAATTTAAAAAGGAGCAAAGGATGTGAATAGACATTTCATAAACACATGATAAGATATTCAACATTATTATTCATTAGGGAAATGCAAATTAAAACTGTAATGAGACATCACTCCCACTTGGATGTCTGTAATCAAAAAGACAGACAATAACAAACATTGGTGAGGATGGTTGGTGAGAATGGGGAGAATTTGGAACCCTTATACGTTACTGGTGGCGTTATAAAATGGTGTAGTCTCTTTTGAAATAGTTTGGCAGTTCCTCAAAAAGTTAAACATAATGTTACCATAAAAACCAAACCTGTTGCTGTGAAGTCAATTCCAACTCATACCCTCGTACCAACCTTATATGACGGAGTAGAACTGCTCCATGGAGTTTCCAAGGAGCAACTGGTAGATTTGAACTGCTGACCCTTGGCTAGCAGCCAAGCTCTTAACCACTGAACCACCAGGGCTCCGGTGTTTGTTTTTTTTTAATGTTACCATGAACCAAAAAACCAAACCCTTTCCTGCCAAGTCAATTCTGACTCATGATGACTCTAGAGGACAGAGTAGAACTGCCCCGTAGAGTTTCCAAGGAGCACGTGGTGGATTCGAACTGCTGACCTTTTGGGTAGCAGCCGTAGCACTTAACCACCACGCCACCAGGGTTTCCAAATGTTACTGTATCACCCAGCAATTCCACACCTATATACTTAAGAGAAATGAAAACACATGCCCACTCAAAAATTTGTGCATGAGTGTTTTTAGCAATGTTATCGTCGGCAGTGGGTTATCTATGATAGCAAAAAAATAGAAACAACCCAAATGGGTAAACAAAATGTGATATATCCATACAATGTATGGGAATATTTTTTGGCCATAAAAAGAAATTAAATACTGATACATGCTACAACAAGGATGACCCTTGAAGACATTATGCTAAGGGAAAGAAGCCAGACGTAAAAGGCCACATATAATATAAATGTCCAGAATAGACAAATCCATAGAGACAGAAAGTAGATTCGTTGTTTTCAGGGCCTGGGATAGGGGTGAATGATGAGTGACTGCTAATGGGGATGGATGGGGTTTCTTTCTGGGGTGATGAAAATGTTCTGAAATTAGTGGTGATCCATGTAGAAATTCATGAATATACTAAAACCCATTGAATTGTACACCTTAAGAAGGTGAACTTTATGGTATATGAATTATATCTCAGTAAAGCTGTTAAGAAAAAACTTTATGGATTACTTACTTCAATAACAAATAGAAGATTGTTTTGTGATAAAACGTGAATTGGAATCATAAAGTAATTACGCACGTCTAGATCAGGGGATGACAGAGAAGCAGCTGGAAAAAAAATATTCCCCTTCACTATTATGTTTACATAAATGTTTTGGGAAACAACCTGAGTCACTTTCACCAAACTGTTTGGTGGTTTTGCCTGATAAGGGACAGGTCAGTATTTTTATCTTACCCTTGACATTTGCTATTTCTGATGAATATTTGTTTTAAAAAATGGTCAACCTTTTTATTGAAGAGTAACTGTATTCCTCTTTACTGACTGGCTTTTTTTTTTTTTTTTATTGAATTATACCAACACTACTATTGTAACTTTATAAAAACATTTTTTTAGCTTTATCAATTTGTATTTATTGCCAGTCTGTGCCAGATTTTAATGTGATGATGGAGGTCAACAGTTATAATTATGTGAATATGAGCTTTGCAGTTTCCTTTAATCGTTAAAACTAGTGAACTTAATTTTACAGCATGATGTGGCCCAGGGGATTGTGTGGTTGAAATAATACTAAAGTTCTTCTAATTTTGTGAAGGCGCATGCTCAAATGGTTGATTTGGGAAAGTATTTGACTTAGGGCCAATTAAACTTTTGTGTCAGGCCTAGTTAGTAGCTCTTCCAGAAATTATCTTAAAATGACTTGAGCTTTCTGCTGTAACAGACAGCATAAAAAGTTTTTTTTTTTAAAGTAAAACACACTGAAAGCTCTTCGTTTTCTGATATTTGTGAATGTTTTCTTTTGCATTGTTTTTTCTTTCATGTATTGAGGGCCAGCAGAGTTGGTCTGACAGGCAGAATTAGACCGAAATCTCTTTGGGAGATTGTGAAGTGTTTGGATTCTAAAGCCTAGAGCTAAGGGGAAGTAATGGCAAAGATATAATAATAAATCTTAAAGTCTAACTGACTTATGATGCATTCGTGACTTTTCTGCATTAAAGATTTAGAGAAACTAGTTACAGCCATGTAATATGTACGCAACATAAAAGAAACTCCTTTATCATTTTTCAGTTTTTTCTGCTAAACCAAACCAAACCAAACCAAACCAAACCTGTTGGCATCGGGTAGATTCTGACTCATAGCGACCCTATAGGACAGAGTAGAACTGCCCCCTAGAGTTTCTAAGGAGCGCCTGTTGGATTTGAACTGCCAGCCTTTTGGTTAGCAGCTGTAGCACTTAACCACTATGCAGCCAGGGTTTCCTACTTCTGCTAAAAAAGGTTTTAATATAATGGGAAAAGTTGTTATGGTGTCAGTCAGTTCCTTTGCACTCTGGACTAGGATTTTGTTGTCTTGTCACCTTGAAGAGTAATCGTATCCCTCTTTACTGATTGGCTTTTTTTTTTTTTTTTAATATTATTGTGTTTTAGGTGAAAGTTTATAGTGCAAATCAAGTTTCTCATTCAAAAATTTATACACAAATTGTTTTGTGACATTGGTTGCAATCTCCACAATGTGTCAGCACCCTCTCCCTTTCCACCCTGGGTTCCCCGTGTCCGTTTGTCCGGGTTTCCTGCCTCTTCCAGCTGTCTCATCTTTGCTTTTGGTCAGGTGTTGCCTGTTTGGTCTCGTATACTTGATTGATCTAAGAAGCACATTCCTCACGTGTATCACTGTTTATTTTATAGGTCTGTCTGGTCCTTGGTTGAAAGGTGGGCTTTGAGAGTGGCTTCACTTCTGAGTTAGGAGGATGTCCGGGGGCCATAGTCTCGGGGAGTCCTCCAGTGTCTGTCAGACCAGTAAGTCTGGTCTTTTTTTTGTGTATGTGAATTTGAATTTGAATTTTTTTTTTTTTTTTATGTATTTTCTCCTGCTCTATCTGAGACCCTCTATGGTGATCCTTGTTGGAGAGGTCGATAAATGTAGGCAGGCACAGTCTAGTTCTTCTGGGCTCAGTTTGTTGGAAGCTGTAGTTCATGGGGTACATTAGTCCTTTGGACTGATATTTTCCTTATGTCTTTGGTTTTCTTGATTTCCCTTTGCTCCACATGTGCCTCTTGCAAGCTTTTAAGACCCCAGAAGCTACTCACTAGAGTAGAATGTAGAACATTTTCTTTAGGAACTGTGTTATGCCAGTTGACCTAGATGTCCCCTGAGACCATGGTCCTCAGCCCCAGAAACCCAGTCCCTCAAGGTGTTTAGATGTGTCCAGGAAGCTTCTATGGCTTTGCCTTGGTCAAGTTGTGCTGACTTCCCGTATATTGTGTGTTGTCTTTCCTTTTACCGAAGTTAACACTCTGTCGTATAGGGTCACTATAAGTTGGAATCGACTCGATGGCAATGAGTTTTGGTTTTTGAAATATCTAGTTAGTGATTTCCCCTCCTTGCACCCCCTTGTAACCATAAAGATTGTTTTTTTCTGCATATAAACCTTTTCTTGGCTTTTTATAATAGTGGTCTCATACAATATTGGTCCTTTTTTGATTGACCTATTTCATTCAAAATAATGCCTTCCAGATTTGTCCATGTTGTGAGATGCTTTGCAAATTCATTGTTGTCCTTTATCATTGCAGTTTTCCATTGTGTGTATGTACTATAATTTTTTTTATTTAATTAAAAAAAATTTTTTTGTTATTTCTATCATTTTCAATAGTGGTTGTATCATCTTACATTCCCACCAACAGTGTATAAGAGTTCCAGTCTCCCCACAACTTCTCCAACATTCGTTATTTTGTTTTTTTGATTAGTGCCAACAATGTCGGGAAGAGATGGTATCCCATTGTAGTTTTTTTTTTTTTAATAATTTTTATTCTGCTTTAAGTGAAAGTTTACAAATCAAGTCAGTCTCTCACACAAAAACCCGTATACACCTTGCTACACACTCCCAATTTCTCTCCCCTTAATGACACAGCCTGCCCTCTCCCTCCACTCTCTCTTTTCGTGTCCTTTTTGCCAGCTTCTAACCCCTCCACCCTCTCATCTCCCCTCCAGGCAGGAAATGCCAGCATAGTCTCAAGTGTCCACCTGATCCAAGAAGCTCACTCCTCACCAGCATGCCTCTCCAACTCATTGTCCAGTCCAATCCATGTCTGAAGAGTTGGTTTCGGGAATGGTTCCTGTCCTGGGCCAACAGAAGGTCTGGGAGCCATGACCACCGGGGTGCTTCTAGTCTCAGTCAGACCATTAAGTCTGGTCTAATGAGAATTTGGGGTCTGCATCCCACTGCTCTCCTGCTCCCTCAGGGGTTCTCTGTTGTGTTCCCTGTCATAGCAGTCATTGGTTGTAGCCCGGCACCATCTAGCTCTTCTGGTCTCAGGATGATGTAGTCTCTGGTTCATGTGCCCTTTCTGTCTCTTGGGCTCATAATCACCTTGTGTCCTTGGTGTTCTTCATTCTCCTTTGATCCGGGTGGGTTGAGACCAATTGATGCATCTTAGACCCCAGACGCCACTCTTCAAAGTGGGAAGCAGAACGTTTTAATAGATTTTATTATGCCAGTTGACTTAGATGTCCCCTGAAACCATGATCCCCAGACCCCTGCCCCGGCTACACTGGCCTTGGAAGCGTTCAGTTTATTCAGGAAACTTCTTTGCTTTTGGTCCAGTCCAATTGTGCTGACCTCCCCTGTATTGCATTGTAGTTTTGACTTGTGTTTCTTTGCTGGCCAGTGATTGTAAGCGTTTCCTCATGTGTCTGTTAGAAATGTTGAATGTCTTCTTTGGTGAACTGTCTGTTCTTATCTATATACCATTTTTTAATTGGATTATTTGTCTTTTTATTATTGAGGTGTTGAAATGTTCTATAGATTTTGGAAATTAAACCCTCATTGGATCTGTTGTAGCCAAATTTTTTCCCCTGGTTTGTAGATTCTCTTTTTGCTCTTTTGGTGAAGTCTTTTGATTGAGCATAAGTGTTTCATTTTTAGGAGCTCCAAGTTATGTAGTTTATCTTTTGGTGTTTGTGTATCATTGTTACGTTTTGTATTGAATTTATGCCATGTACTAGGGCCCCTAGCATTGTCCCAATTTTTTCTTCTGTGATCTTTATCACTTTAGGTTTTATATTTAGGTCTTTGTTCTGTTTTGAGTTAGTTTTTGTGTATGGTGTGAAGTATGGGTCCTATTTCACTTTTTTTTTTTACAGATGGACATCCAGTTTTGCCAGAAGCCTTTATTAAAAACACTGTCTTTTCCCCATGTAATGAATGTTGGTCCTTTGTCAAAGGTTAGCTGACCATAGGTCATGGATCTACATCTGAGTTCTCAGTTCTGTTCCACTGGTCTATGTGTCTGTTGTTGTATCAGTACCAGGCTATTTTGGCTACTGTGACTGTATGTGGGTTCTGAGATCAGGTAGTGTGAGGCCTCCTACTTTGTTCTTTTTCTTCAATAATGCTTTTTTTTTTGGGGGGGGGGGGTTTGAATGCTTTGTTTATCCAGAGCTTCTTTCCTTTCCATATAAAGTTAGTGATTAGTCTTTCAGTCTAGTTGAAGGATGCTATTGGTATTTGGATCTGGATTGTATTGTATCTAGATCACTTTGTGTAGAATTGACATTTTCACAATGTTGAGTCTTCCTGTTCATAATCATGGTATTTTTCCACTTACGTAGATCTCTTTCGGTTTCTTGCAGTAGTGTTTTGTAGTTTTCTTTGTATAGGTCTTGTACATCCCTGGTTACATTTATTCCTAAGTGTTTTATCTTTTTAGGGGCAAAAAAAATATATATATATATATATAAAAATATATATATATATAAATGGTATTGTTTTCCTGATTTTTGATTTATTTTTTATTGTAGTTTTTAAGTGTGTCCATTTCTTCTTATGGTAATAATCCTGTTAGGACACATATTGCCAGCTGTATTTGAAGGTATAGCTATATGGAGCACAAAATTAGATATGCTTCTGTCCTTTGGCTCACAATCTAAATTTAGTAGATGAGAATCTTCTTTCCTAGATGTTGTTAAAAATAGGAGATACCCATCTGTCTGATGTGGTTTAGATAAAATTGTGCCTAAGGCTTGGAGATGAACTATATAACACTGACTTCCTTTTAGCCCTGTCATTCTTAGAAAAATGTTTTCTCGAATATAGATGTCAAGAGTGTACAGTTTATAGTGTTGAACTTAAATTATTCTGTAAGTTTATGAAAAACAGGAAGCCATAGGGAAATTGAACTTTGAGGAGAAATTTATATGATGAACTTGATTAAGAGAACTGGCTTTGAAATAAAATCTAGTTCCAGTTCTAGCTTTACAGTTTGCTAGTTATGTAACCCTGAGAAAGTGTCTTAACCTTTCTGAGATTGTAACCTAATTTCTACGGTCAGAATAGTAAGGTCTACTTCATAGGATTTTTAAGAGTAAATTAGATGAGTTAATACATGTAAAGTGCTTTTTTCAATCCAAGATGGACTGGTGTATGGAAGGCATTTTTTGTTGGTACTTTTAATATTGTCATTGATGTTAATATTACTTCTGGTTTCATTTTATTTACAAAAATCTGCCACCTCGCTATTAAAAATCAAGATATAATATAGGGTCAGACAGAACTAGGGAATTCATAGGGATATTTGGAGTCATGGAAGTCATTTAGTTACAGAATATAGCGTTAGAACAGGACTGAAAATCAATGCCAAAGGACTACCTACATCTAAGAGTTGCAGGGAAAACAGAGAAAGAGACTGAGAGAAAGCAATCAATGAGGTGAAAAGAGAGCTAGGAGAATAATATGTAATTGAAGGGATAGGTTGCTCACCAGATCACATATTTTCTTCAGAAGTTCATTCAAAAATATTTAAACACTCATTAATGTCAGGTAGTGGGAGGACTGAGAAAACCATTGAACTCGGCAAATTGAAGGTTTTAATCATCTTTGAGAGAGTAGAAAAATGATTGTACAGCTAGATTTCATTGGGCTGAGAAGTGAATGTGAAGGGAAGAAAAGTAGAGGCCATGAGTATAAGAGTGAACCTTATGAAAATTTAGTTGTATAGAGGAGAGATAATGGGGAGGAGAAAGGGTTTGGGTTTGTTTTGTTTATGAAAGAAAAAAATTAAGCACGTTTGGAGCCAGAGGGAGAAATTAAACATACCCTGGTGGTACAGTGATTAAGATCTTGGCTGCTAACTGAAAGGTTGACAGTTTGAATCCATCAGCTGGTTCTTGGAAACCCTATGGGGCGGTTCTACTCTGTCCTATAGGGTCGCAATGAGTCAGAATCGACTTGATGGCAACTGGTTGGTGAGAGGATAATTGATGGGCAGGGTTGTGGTATGAAGCAAGTGGGAATGGAATCCAGTGCACAGATGGAGGTGGCATGTTTGAGAGGAGCAGGTGTTCTTTTCGTAGAAGAGGAGGGACGGCAGGGTGAAGACAAGTAAGTTTGAGGTTGGAGGGGAAAATGAGCAAATTTATGTCTAATGGCCTCTATGGAAGTATTGAAGTAGGGAAATAGATAGTGAACTTGTCTTAGTTACCTAGTGCTCCTGTAACGGAAATACCACATGTGGATTCCTTTAACAAACAGAAATTTATTCTCTTGCAGTCTTAGAGGCTAGAAGCCCGAATTCAAGGTGCCAGCTCCAGGGGAAGGCTTTATCTCTCTGTTGGCCGTGGGGGAAAGTCCTTGTCATGAGTCTTCCCTTGGGTGTAGGAGTTTCTCAGCACGGGACTCCAGGTCCAAAGGACACGCTCTTCTCCTGGCTTTTCTTTCTTGGTGGTATGAAGTCTGTGTCCTCTCTGCTCAATTCTCTCTTTTATATCTCCAAAGAGATTGACTCATAATACAACTTAATCCTGTAGTTTGAGGCCAGACTCATTAACATAACTGTCTCTAATCCTGCCTCATTAACATCATAAAAACCAAAATCAAACCTGTTGTGCTGGAATTGATTCCAACTCGTAGAGACCCTGTAGGACAGAGTAGAACTACTCCATAAAGTTTCCAAAGAGTAGCTGGTGGATTCGAACTGCTGACTTTTTGGTTAGCAGCTGAGCTCATAACTGTTGCACCAGCAGAACTCACATTAACATCATAGAGATTAGGATTTATACCTCATAGGATAATCACATCAGATTACAGAATGGTGAACAACCACACAACACTGGGAATCATGGCCTAGCCAAGTTGATCCATAACACAACTTACTGAGATAATTAGGATAGATTGGTAGAGACTTTTCTGTTGCTGAGTAAATAAAAATATAATTAAATGAGAAAGGGATATTACTCTCTTTTTATGGGATCGTACATTATTATAACATTAGACTAGTGGTTCTCAACTGGAGCTTATCTCCACCTGTCGTCCCCCCCCCCCCCGAGACATTTGGAAATATTTGGAGACACTTCTGATTGTCACAGTGGGGGTGGGAAGGTGATGCTACTGGTATCTGGTGTCTAGAGGTCAGGGATGCTGCTACACATCCTACAAGGTACAGGCTAGTCCCCCACAACAAAGAATAATCTGGTCCCAAGTGTCACTAATGCTGCAGTTGAAAACCCTGCCCTAGATCAGAACATTCCTACAATAGGCTGTTCAACAAAAGCCTGTAATCCAAGAAGTTTGAATAGCAATTATATCCACTCATAGAGCGTCACAGTATATATTAGTTTATTAAAGGCAGAAAAATTCCTCAGAAGAAAATCTAAACTGTTTAGCCTGCTCATTTTTTTTTCTCTTCCGTAACAGCTATTAATACTCTAAAAAATACATTTAGGAAAAGGTTGTACTTTGATCTCTTGGCTGGCAGATAGTGTGTCTTCATGCTGTATTTCTAGTGTCTGGCATAGTTCCTGAGCTGTTTTGTTGAAGTGAATTAAGATTTTAAATTCAGCTTTTGCTTAATTTCATTATATTTATTTAAAACAATTTTATTTACTCTCTAGCACTTACTGTTTTCAGAGATAAGCATTAGGAGGCAATAATGGTTATAGGCTGGCATCTTCTAAATTTCAGACTCCAGCCTACCTTTCCCCTGAATTCTGGGCTCAGAATTCCAACTGCCTATTACAGGTTTCTACTTGATTGTCCAATAGCTTCTCAAACTTAACACATCCAAAATTAACTCCTGACAGGGCCTTCAGACCTGTAGAACCTGCAGTCTTCCTCATCTTAGCCACTGACTTTTTCGTTTTCCCAGTTGCTCAGACCAAAGGTCACTTTTTCTCATTACCAACATCCAGTCCATCAGTAAATATTGGCTCTACCTCTAGAAAATATTCAGAACTTAACCATTTCCCTCTATCTGCGCCGCTACCATACTGATTCAAGCTACCATCGGGATTTTGGCTGAATTGTTCTAACTGATCTCCTTGTTTCTGTCCTCCTTCAACACAATAGCCAGTGTGACCCTTTTAGAACATAAATCAGATCACGTCACTTCTGTCTTCAGAATGCTCCAGTGCCGCCTCATTTCCCTCAGCAAACAAGCCAGAGTCCTTTCAATGGTCCACAGGGCCCTATGCTAACTGGCTCTCCCATTACCTCTCTGAGCTCATCTTTTCATCAATCCTCGGCTTGCTCCACTTCAGTCAGACTTGATCTCTGTTGTTCCTTGGACACATTGGGCAGGCTCTCAACTCAGGGCCTTTGCACTTGGCGCTTTTCGCTGCCTGGAATAATCTAGCAGATTTCCCGCATGGTCTGTCCTCTCACCTCTTTTAAGTCTTTGCTTGGAAGTCATCTTGGTGAGGTCTTTTATGATCACTGTTTTTAGTTACAGCTCCCCTCCCTCACTCACTGTCTCCTTCTTTACTTTCTTTTTCTCCAGAGCACATATTGCCTTCTGATATACAATGTAGTTTTCTTATATAGTTGTACTGTCTGTCTCCCCCACAGTAGAGGTAAATTCTATTAGGCCAAGAATATTTTATGTGTGTTTTGTTCATTGCTGTGTCACAGGTAGGATTCTACCTGGCAGCATAGTAGGCCTTCAACAAATGTTAGTTGAAAAAATGAATTCCGGTTAACAACAAAGACTCATACTTAGATCTCAGCTTGAATCTTGGTACTGATGCATTTGTCAGCGACCTTTGTGACCTTGGGCCTTTTTGCTCATCCGTAAAATAGATTGTTGTTGTTAGCTGCCCTTGAGTTGGCCTCTGACTTACGGCGACCCCATGTACGACAGGATTGGACCATTGGACCATTGCGATCCATAAGGTTTTTGGTGGCTGATTTTTTTGGAGGTAGATCCCCAGGCCGTTCTTTCTAGTCTGAATAGTTGGAAGCTCTGCTGAAACCATTTCAGCATCATAGCAACACGAAAGCCACCAATGACAGACAGGTGGCGGCTGTGCATGAAGTGCATTGGCTGGGAATCAAATTTGGGTCTCCCACATGGAAGGCAAGAATTCTGCCACTGACCCACCAATGAATGCCTCAGAAAACGGAGATCAAAAACCTGTTGCCGTCAAGTTGATCCTGACTCATAGCGACCCTGGTGGGATAGTAATTAAGAGTTCAGCTGATAACCAAAAGGTCAGCAGTTCATATCCATCAGGCACTCCTTGAAAACCCTATGGGGCAGTTCTACTCTGTCTTATAGGGTCGCTATGAGTTGCTATGAGATGAAAATGGAGAGAGTAGGAGCAAACAGAGTCTTGAGGATTCAGTGTGAGAATGTATGTAAAGCTCTTAGCTAAGAATCTGGCACATAGTAAACAATCCACAAATGGTAGCTGCTATTATTTTTTCCCTCAAATGTGAAATCTTGGGCCTCCTTCTGACATACATTCACAAATTGTAAGTATAAGGTAAATGACAGGCCACGTTAACAATTAAGAGCTACTTCTCATAAATCTGTAGAATGCACTGGTATTTGTGTATTAAAATCTCTAAATAAATTAGGATAAATTTAACAATCATTGAAATGCTGCCAAAGGCTTTGATGAGGAGCTTTTTTAAAGTTTTCAGAAAGATCAGCAGACTAGTTTTAGACTATAGATACTTTGTCAGATGAAACAGTTGTAAAATACATAAATGAAAAATATGTTCATTTATTATTTCAGAATGATTAATAAAAATTTATCAGCCCTTATTGACAGGCGTTTAATTTCCCCACATTTATTACTCACCTCAAAAGTTTGGAATGTTCAGGTCCAGCCAGAGCCTAAGTCAAGGTACCAGTGATAATTCTTATATTTTGTTCAAGTAAAAAATGTGTATTTGTTTTTCTCAGGAGAAAAAAAATGCTTTCATAATAAAATTTTGTAGAAATTACATCATAGTTAGTTTGAATATTTGCAGACATATTTTTTCCAGGCTCTCCCAGGATTGAATATATTCTTAAAGGATGCCAGTAATACAGCTAGCAGTATCAGAAATAACCTTCGAGGAGATGGATCATTTCTCTACATCTCAACAAAATCCTCTATAAGTAAATCTGTTTTAAAAAATTGTCCAAAAATGTTTTCATCAAATGCAATATCAGAAACACTCACCTAGAGCAATGGTATTCTGTGATTTCGCCGATTGAGAAATAAATGGAAATAGGAGGGAGAGTTTTGATATTGTAGATGTACTTGTTGATTAAGGGATAAAAGCATATATACACAAACCCAGGAATTATCTTACTTCTCTTATAAAAACAACAACAAACTCCTCAGATCTCCAATTCTAGCCTGTGTAATTGCTTTTGACATAATACCTATTACCTCAGATAGACTGAGGGTTTAATAACTAGATGGGAGATTTCCCTTTGCAGTGCACAAATAGGAAAAACATTACAGAAGTTCTTGCCCACGTCTGACCTCCTACTTTCCTAATTTACTGCCAGTGTGATTGCATCTCGTTGCCATACCTCATCTTAACATTCCTAAATTATAATGTTATAGGTTATCAGTCCTGCCAATTTTTTGGTATGTAACATCGAACAGTACCAAATGAGATTAAAACAATCTTGTCACTCGTAAGTTTGTATTTTGAAGGCTTCTGCTTGATTCTGGACACTAGTTTAGTCATTTTTTGGAAAATAATGTTACACTGCTTTATTAAACCTGTTTTACACTTGTAATGCAGATTTATGATTCAGTAAGATATCATTTTTATTGTTATATTTTCAGTTATATTCTAAATAATGTTTTTATTCTTAGATAATGTTGGTGTTGAAATATTGAAATTTCTATTGTTGATTTTTTTTTTTTAATTTTTGGAGGTTCATGAAACATCTGTAATCCCTTCCATATTTCACTCAATGTGCCCCTTTGACATATCCAGAATATATTTTGCCATTAACAAAAGGATATTCCTTGGAAACACCAAACTTCTAAAAGAGTTAGAAACTTTCATACAATTCTTCTTTTTCCCTTCTCCCTGCCTCCTTAAACTGTAAGACCTTAGGAATATACAATACAGCACAGTCATAGAAGCTTGCTAGACAGATCCAAACACCCTGAGGCACTGGGTTACTGGGGCTGAGGGCTGGGGACTCTGGTCATGGGGACATCTAGGTTGATTGGCATAACAGAGTTCATAAAGAAAATGTTCTACGTCCAACTTTGGTGAGTAGCATCTGGGATCTTAAAAGCTTGTGAGCAGCCACCTAAAATACATCTATTGGTCCTATCCTGTCCCAGGCAAAGGAGAATGAAGAAAACCAAAGACACAAGGAAATTATTAGTCCAGAAGATGAATGGACCACTTGAACCACCAATCTCCGCCAGCTTGAGACCAGAAGAACTAGGTGGTACTCCAGCTACCACCACCGACTGCTCTGACAGGGATCATAGTAGAGGGTGTCATGGGTTGAATTGTGTCCCCCCAAAATATGTGTCAACTAGGTTGGGCTACGATTCCCAGAACTGTGTGATTGTCCTCCATTTTGTGATGTTAAAGAGAATTAGGGTGGGATTGTAACACCCTTACTAAGGTTGCATCCCTGATCCAATGTAAAGGGAGTTTCCGTGGGGTATGCCTACACCACCTTTTATCTTACAAGAGATGAAAGGAAATCAAGCAGAGAGGGGGACCTCATACCACCAAGAAAGAAGCACTGGGAGCAGAGTGCGTTCTTTGGATCCAGGGTTCCTGCATGGAGAAGCTCCTGGTCCAGGGGAAGATTGGTGGGAAGGACCTTCCTCCAGAGCTGACAGAGAGAGAAAGCCTTCCCCTGGAGCTGATGCCCTGAATTTAGACTTCTAGCCTACTAGACTGTGAGAAAATAAATTTCTCTTTGTTAAAGCCGTTCACTTGTGATATTTCTGTTACAGTAGCACTAGGTGACTAAGACGGGGGGTTCCAGACAGAACAGGAGAAAAATGTAGAACAAAATTCATATTCACAAAAAAAGACCACATTTACTGGTCTGACAGAGACTGGAGGAACCTTCGACACCGTGGCTCCCAGATACCCTCCTAACTCAGAACTCAAGCTACTCCCGAAGTTCACCTTTCAGCCAAAGACTTGACAGGCCTGTAAAACAAACAGTAACACACATGAGGAACCTGCTTCTTAGATCAATCAAGTATACAAGACCAAATGGGCAACACCTGCCCAAAAGCAACAATGAGAAGGCAAGATGGGACAGAAAAACTGGATGAACGGAAACGGGGAATTCAGGGAGGAAAAGAGGAGAGTGCTGACACATTGTGGGGATTGCAGCCAATGTCACTAAATAATTTGTGTGTAAATTTTTGAATGAGAAACTAATTTGTGCTGTAAACTTTCACCTAAAGCACAATTAAAAAAGACTGGAAGAAAAACTTGACAATTTTTAATATTAATTTTATATGTATTTAAATATATGTTTAAGTATTAGTGTATTGAATGTTATGTATACATACACACAGGTAGTCCCTGACTTATGACAGGGTTCCATTCCAACGACTAAGCTGAATACCCCTTTTCCTTTTTTTTAGTTTTTATTACTGTTTCCTTGTATTACCAGTATCTTTATAAATCTGATCTTTATTTGTCTTTGGGGGTTGGAAACTGTGATGGTTAAGGTTTTATGTCAACTAGGTGGGCCATGGTTCTCAGTGGTTTGGCAGTTATGTCATGATGTAATCTGACAGTTATGTGATGATGTAGTCATCCTTTGTGATGTGATCAGCCAATCAGTCATAAGGGAAGTTTCCCTGAGAGTGTGGCCTGCATCCAGTATATATATATATGGACGTTCTGGCATAGCTCGTTTGTGCGCTCTGGATCCTGCATCCAGCTTGTCATCATCTGATCTCAGGTTCTTGGGACTTGAGCTAGTGACCTGCCGTATTGCTTGCGTATCATGGGACTTGTCAGCCTCCGCAGCCTGTGAGCCAGTGCCTTCTTACCTGCTGATCTTGGGGTTCGTTGGCCTCTGCAGCCTGTAAACAAGAAGTTTGCTGTCTTACTTGCCGATTTTGGATTTGTTAGCCCCTGCAGCTTTGTGAGTCAGGAGAAGCCTCCAGCCTGACGCCTGACCCACAGACTTGGGACTTACCAGCCTGTGCAAACACATGAGCCATTTCCTTGAGATAAACCTCTCTCTCTATATATGCTTCTTTAGAGAACCCAGCCTAAGACAGAAACATGATATATAAACTTAGAGATAATGTATTTCAGTACATACAAACATAAACAATACACAAATCATAAAATGGATGGTCTTAAGTGCTGTTCGTTGTAACTCAAATACCTCATAAGTTGAGGACTACTTGTAATACATTAATCTATTTCAGGCCTGTTGTGGATTGAATTGTGTCCCCCAAAATACATATATCAATTTGGCTAGGTCATGATTCCCAGTATTGTGTGATTGTCTACCATTTTGTCATCTGATATGATTTTCCTGTCTGTTGTAAATCTTACTTCTGTGATGTTAATGATGTGGGAGAGGCGGCAGTTATGTTAATGAGGCAGGACTCAATCTACAAGATTGGATTCTGTCTTGAGCCAATCACTTTTGAGATATAAAAGAGAGAAACAAACAGAGAGACAGGGAGACTTCATACCACCAAGAAAGCAGTGCCAGGAGCAGAGTGCGTCCTTTGGACCTGAGGTTCCTGCACAGAGAAGATTAATGCCAAGACCTTCCTCCAGAGCTGACAGATCGAGAAAGCCTTCCCCTGAAGCTGATGCCCCGAATTTGGACTTCTAGCCTACTAGACTGTAAGAAAATAAATTTCTCTTTGTTAAAGCCATCCACTTGTATTTCTGTCATAGCCGTGCTAAATAGTTAGACAAGGCCTTTAAACTCCTTAGGAGTTTAAAGAACTAGAAGAAAAAAGATAAAATTTATCTACTTTTAACAGATTTTGTATTGCTTCTTTTTGGTGTTCTTAGAAGTCAATATTCATATAATTTTTATGGTTTAATCTTTCATCATTGATGAACAAAACTACAGGGGCAAATCAAAGCAATATCCATCTCTTTTTTCAACTCCTCCCCTACTTCTCTCCTCCAAATAGTGTTTGTGGTATTTGTTTAGACTTTAAATTTTAGCCAACCGTGCATCATCACAAATAATGAGGCTTATATGTATTTTGCTGTTATGGAATGTGATCCATGAAATATTTTAAGTGAAAAGGCAAGTTGCATAGTTTATATCATTTAATTCTGTTTTCATTTAAGAGAATCACCATAAGTTTGATTATGCAAAGTAAAAGGTTTAGAAGGATGTGCAAATTGTTAACAGGGATTAACCCTGGGGAATGAGATAGGAGTGGGTTACCGCCTCAGGTTGGGTTCCCCAGAAGGAGAGCTTGAGATGAGGATCCATGGGGAGGTGACTTACTAGAAAGAATTTCAGGGAGACCTGGCAGGGGTGTGGAAAAGTGGAACCAGGAAACGAGGAGGAGGCTGGAGGCAAAGCAAGGGCGTGATATTAAGCAAAGCTCCAGGGAGGATAACTTTGGCTCAGTCCCGGAAGACAGTTCTAGAGCTTACACCTAATAATTGTCACTGTCAGGGATAAAGGAGAAACTAGAGCCTTATACTCCCACACCAATCAGTCATTGCTTAAGGACCGCCCCTCATGGGGAGGTGGTGCATAAGTTTCCAGGAAGTGCTGGCAGTTTGAAAACTCCCTCCTCCAAAGACCTGCAGGTGCAAGTATAGGGTTGGGAGATGTGGGGAGATCACTGACAGCAATTGTAGCTGTCATTCAAGTTATAAAGATCTAAATAAGATAGAGGTTTTTTTCTTTCTTATGTAATAATTCAGTTTAAACAGACCAAGGCTAGAATGGTGGCTTCACAGGGATACAGGTTTCTTCTGTCTTGTTGCTCTGCCATCACTAGGCTATTGCCCTCATCTGCATGGTCCAGGATGTTTAATATTTTGTCCATGTTCCCATTAGAAGAAAGGGGGGAAGGTGGGATGAAAGACAGCACATTAAATCCTCTATGGGAAAATTCTTGAAGTTATACATATCCCTTCAACTGAAATCCCATTGGCTATAACTTAGTCAGATGGCCACATCCAGATGCAAATGAGAGCAGTTTTATTCTGGCTAGCGATATGCCCAGTGAAAAATAGGGGACTCTATTCTATGCAATAATTTCTGTAGAAGGAGATAGCACATTGGAGGACTGTTAAGTACAGGGTTGTTCATTTTCTACTTTACAGGAATATATTTTCCTTTTTTTAGTTTTAACAACAAGCATGTGTTTTTTCTATTGACTATATCACAGGTTGAGGTCTCTGGGGAGCAGAATTTGAGACAGAGTTACTGTACAAGATGTTAAGGAATGCCCTGTGTTCAACTCCTGTGGAGAAGAGAGGAAAGAAGCAGGATTTGGTGGGGAGAGAAGCTGAGCTGTGATACAGTCCTGAACAAGAGTCTTGGCTGATTTCACAGGACACTCGGGAGCTAAAGTGGCCATTTGGAGTTGTCTCTCACTGACCTGAAATGGCGGGACTTTTATTTCAATTGCTGTATATGGGTTACCTTGGGAAGGGCATGAACTTGGGCAAGGTGGCTCTGTAGAGGTGATTCCTGAAAGGGATGAGAGCACTCCCAGCAACTGGGTACCAGTTCTTCATTGAAAGGAGATCTGGGTGGCACATCTCTATGTTTATCAAAAAACATTTTTTTTTGGTAAAAGCAATTAATACAGCTTTATCATACTTTTATGTAAATAATGTGCACCATCTACGTTTGTTTGCCCTCCCCCCACAAGTTATTTTTGTAAGCATGATATGCTATTTTTTTTTTTTTACAGCAACATGTAAAAAAATTGACATAGTGACATTTATGAAAATACCTCGCTGGGGGGGAGGACGTGGTTGCGCAACAAACGTAGAAGGTGCATGCATAATATGTGTAAAAATTTGGTATGTATTTTATGATTTCGAGAAAGCTAAAATTATTCATTCAACAAACATTTATTGGGCAACTACTATGTTCCAGACTCCATTCTAGATGCTGGAGATAGGGAAATTACAAAACAAAGACCCTCCTTTAATGTAGTTTATATAAAAAAAATTTTTTTTTATATTGTATTTGGAGATAGATAATAAATTAATAAATAAAATTTAAATATGTGAGATGATGAAAAATACTTAGGAGAAAAATAATGCAGTGTTAAGGAGGAGTGTTGCTTTTTTACATAGAGAGGCCTGGGAAGGCCTCACTGATAAGTTGATTTGACCAGAGACATGGGTGAAATGATAGGACTATCTATGCAGATATTTTGGGGAAGAGCATTCAGGCTGAGGTTGCAGCACATGCCAAGGCAGCTCTGTGGCTGGAGTGTGTTGTGTATTTGTCATGTTTGAGGAACAGTAAGGAGGCCAGTGTGGTTAGACGAGAGTGAATGAGAATAGTGGGAGAAAGTCTGAACATAGTGGTGGTCAGATCACATGAGACCTTGTAAGCCATTGTAAAGACTTTGGCACCTTCTCAGAGTGAAATGGGAAGCGATTGAAAGGTTTTGAGCTGAGGAGTGATAGAATCTGATTTATGTTTTAAAAGGATCACTTTGTCTACTTTGTCTGGAATGAACTGTACTGAATAACTGGAAGAAGGGAGTTGCCGTTAACTGAGAAGGGGAAGGTGAAGAAGACTGTGAAGAGGAAATTTTTAGGAGGAATAGCTAGGATCAAGTTTTGGATATGTTATGTTTGAAATGCCAGTTAGACATCTAGATAGATGTCAAATAAGAAGTTGGATAATGGAGACTGGAGTTCAGGGGAAAGGTTCAGTCTGTAGATAAAAAAAAATTTGGAGTCATCATATATAATTGGTATTTAAAGCCATGTGAGTAGATACTATCACATCTGGAATGAGAAAAGAACATCTCAGAAGTTTGAGCCCTGGGACACTCCAACACTTCAAGCCTGCGAGATGAGGTGAACCACCAGTGGAGATTTGAAAAAGAACAACGAATGAGGTAAGGTGTCTTAGAGACGAATGGTTGTGTCTCAAGAAGAGAATGATCAGCTGTATCCAGTGCTATCTGTAAGTGACGTAAAATGAAGATCGAGAATTGTATTTGCCAGCATGAAGATCATTGATATAGACAAGAACTGCCACAGTTGAGTGGTGGGAACAGAGTGGATTGTTGTGTGTTTAAGAATGGGAAACTAATTGAAGACAGCTATATAGATAATTTTTTTATATAGACAAGTCTTCTAAAGAATTATGCTGTGAAGGGTAGCAGAGAAACAGGGTGATGGAGGAAGATGTGAGGTGGATAGAGGGTTTGTAAAGTTGGGAGATAATGATGATGGTAATTGTCTAGTAGAGAGGGGACAATTGGTGATACTGTAGAAAGGGAGCAGTTGCTGGATTGATGTCCATGAATAATGGTGGTGATATGAGAGCTAAAGCATAATGAAGAGATTGGCCTTGGATAGGAACGTTGCCAGTTCAGTCAAGGTAATAGGAGAGAAGACTGCTGTACAGGGAGTCCCTGGGTTATGAGTGTCTGACTTATGGGCAACTTGTACTTAAGGACAGTCTGCTATAAAGCCTATTGTATTAAAAATTTGAGTTAAATACGTATAGTGGTTTGTAATAATGAATGCATGCACTACTTTTTGTGATGCTCATGCAAATATTGTGTGATTTGGAAGTGTTTCTTAAGTGTTTATGTGCATAGAAAGATAAAATATGTACTATATGCTAAGACAGTCATTTCACTAACTGATGCTAAATAAGAACTGTATGTACCTGTTCCAATTTACCTAAAAATTCTACTTAAAGACAGACTTAAAAATGGATCTTGTTCATAACCCAGGGACTGCCTATATATATGCAGGTAGATGGGTAGATGTATGGCCGGGTGTGTGTGGAACATATATTCTGATTGCCTCCGATTTTTCCATTAAGAAACAGTTGCCATCAGCTGAAAAATCCATCAGTTGAGGATAGGGATGAGATGTATATGTTCGAGGAGAGAGGAGAAGGTGTGAAATAGTGCTCTAGGAAAGTAATGAGTGAATGGGCTGGGAAATGTAATGGGAGTGCCCATTTTGAGGTCATGAATTGAAAGTGAGACCAGTCAGCATGATTTTGTGTTTCTCCAGCCATACTTAGCTGCCCAGGTGCAGGCACAGAGCAGGTAAAAGGTTGGAAGTAATCAAGTAATAAAACTAGTTTTTCTCTTTGGAAGCTATTTTCAGGTGTTAGGTGATGTGAATGATGATATTTAGAATTTCATCTTTATAATTACATCCATTTTTGGAAGGATAAACTTAAGGAGTGACAGAATCTTAAAAAACAAAAAAGGCATGGCATTGTTACAGGAAAGGTTCTTCTTGGCTGAGAATTATAGGCCCTAATTCCATCCAGTTTAAGCAGAAAATAAACTTTTGGAAGGTTATCAGCTACCTCACAGCACTGATAAAAAAGACTGGAGAATCTGGTTCAGAAAACAGGCAGGAACCAAGGGAATCAAAGATGTGAAGTTACTGCCAGGGTCATAACACTGGAAGAGTGTGGTTAAGGATGCTGTTGCTGCCATTTCTGGACCCTGGTATTACCTCTCTCGGGAGAGTGACTTCTGAGCTATCCTTTATTATTTGAGTCACTGGTTCCATCTCAAAGACCTGGCTGTTGTGTCAAGAGTGGAGGTAGGGGTTCAAGAGTGAGAGTGTGGAGAACCAGTCATGAGGCTCCAAAAGATGATACTAGCTTGGATTAAGACAGTAGCAGTGGAGATGAAAAGAAATGCACAGATTCATGAAATAGTACATTAATTTGCTGCTGATATTCTTATCTAGGGAAAAATTGTCATTCTTCCTTTACTTGAAACCTAAATTTCTAGAGACCTTTATGAAATTTCATCTTGCACAGGGAAGTATAACTTATCTATCAAATAAAATCTTGTGCTTTTTTCTCTTTTTCCTTTTTCTCCAACTTACCCATATAATTATGGTGTCTAGAGTCATCGTTGTTCTTTAAAACTTTTCTCCTTGTCTCATTTCAGTTTGAACTACTTGGGCAATCCTTTCTAATGTGCCACTTTAGAGAAACTTTTCCTTGCTGATGTTTAATTGAAATTGAGTAGCTATAGGGGGAATAGATGTGTTACTTTGATTTCAACAGAATTTTTTTGATTTCAGAGCAAACAGATAATATGACTGTTAAGGAAAATGAGTTGCTAGTTATTTCCTGGGGGTGATCCTTCTTTATTCTCCAACTCCCTTATCCTTTGCTGCCTGTAGAAGTCTGGGTATTCTTCAGGAAAATAACCTCCTGTATTGACGTAAAACTTCATCAAGCTAAAAAAAAAGCACACATTAAATCATGAAATATCATTAGGACTCCCCTCCCCGTAAATGCCTACTTTTGCGCTATTGGAAACATAGCACACAATTATGGTTGCACACTTGAACTTTTGCCTATTCTGTGCTTTTTGGTTTACTTTTATGGGTGAGGGGCACTTGCTTTTAAGTGCATTTGACTTTTCATATGCAGTTGTTTTCCAAGTCTTTGTGTTGGTTCCCATATTTCAACAGCTTCTGGAGGAAGATAATCTTTGGCTTTTTAAAATTCTCAGCCCTGATTAAAATTGGCTGCAACTGAAGTTCAATATTCAGAAAGTCTTCTAGACTCTCTTCGGATTTTTAATGGAATGTTGAAATTTTAGAGTCTCTCCATTGAAGAAAATATATTTGGATTATAATAGTGTGGATGCTAGAATTTTGTTACACCTTTTTTTTTGTAAAATTCACATTTGATAGATCTCTTTAAAGGTAGCAAAAGCTAGATCTTTTGATTCCATGATGTTTACAAATTTAAAATTGTGATTGGCATAAACCCATTGCCATCGAGTTGATTCTGATTCCTAGTGACCCTATGAACAATTTCTTTATGAAATTCAGAAGAATAGCTTTACTCTTTACCTGGAGAGTTAATTCTTCTTTTTATCAGGAGCGATCTCATTATGTATGAATACTTGGATTTCTCAGACTTGATATTTTAAATACACTTTTTATAGTGGTAAAATATATATAATAAAAAATTGCCATTTTAACCATTTGTAGTTGTATAATTCACTATGTTGTGCAACCATCACTGCTATCTATTTCCAAAAGCTTTTCATCATCCCAAACAGAAATTCAGTACGACGTAAGCAGTAATTCCCCATTCTGTCATCCCCCTGCCCCCAGCCCAGCCCCTGGTAACCACTGTTAAACTTTTGTCTTCATACTTTTGCCTAATCTACATATTTTATATAAGTGGGATTATATAATATTTTCCCTTTTGTGTCTGACTTGTTTCACTCAGCGTGTTTTAAAGGTTGATCTGTGCTGTAGCATGTATCAGAATTTCATCCATGTTGTAGCATGTATCAGAATTTCATTTCTCTTTATGGCTGAATAATACTCTGTTGTGTGTATATACCACATTTTGTTTGTCCATTCATCTGCTGATAGATGCTTTAGCTTTTTCCACTTTCGACTGTTGTGAATAATGCTGCAGTGAACATTGGTGTACAAGTATCTGAGTCCCTACTTTCAGATCTTTTGGGTATATATCTAGGAGTGAAATTGTTGGGTCATGTCATGGATTGAATTGTGTCCCCCCAAAATATCTGTCAACTTGGCTAGGTTCTGATTTCCAGTATTACATGAGGGTCTAATATTTTGTCATCTGATGTGATTTCCCTGTATGTTGTAAATCCTGTCACTATGATGTAATAAAATGGATTAGCAGCAGTTATGTTGATGAGATCTACAAGATTAGTGTCTTAAGCTAGTCTCTTTTGAGATATAAAAGAGAGAAGCAGGCAGAGAGACAGGGGAACATCACACCACCAAGAAAGCAGTGCTGGGAGCAAAGTGTGTCCTTTGGGCCTGAGGTTCCTGCGCTGAGATGCTCTCAGACCAAGGGAAGACTGGTGCATCACAAGGACCTTCCTCCTGAGCTGACAGAGAGAGAAAGCCTTCCCCTGGAGCTGGTACCCTGAATTCGGACTTCTAACCTCCTGGATTGTGAGAGAATAAACTTCCCTTTGTTAAAGCCTCAACCAGGGGAAGATTGATGACAAGGACCTTCCTCCAGAGCTGACAGAGAAAGCCTTTCTCTGGAGCAGATGCCCTGAATTTGGACTTTTAGCCCACCAGACTGTGAGAGAATAAATTTCTCTTTGTTAAAGTCATCCATTTCTGGTATTTCTGTCAGAGCAGTACTAGATAACTAAGACAGGTCATATGAGAATTCTGTGTTTAATTCTTTGAGAAACCATCACACTATTTTCCGTAGCAGCTTCACTATTTTACAATGTAACCAGCAATGTTTGAGGGTTCCAATTTCTCCACACCCTTGTCAACACTTGTAATTTTCTGTTTTCTGATAATAGCGATTCTAGTTATGTGAAGTAATATCTCATTGTGGTTTTGATTTGCATTTTCCTAATGACTAATGACATTGGGCATCTTTTCGTGTGTTACTGGGCACTTGTATATCTTTGGCAAAATGTCTATTCAAGTCCTTTGACCAATTTTTCATTGGGTGGTTTTATCTTTTTCTTGTTGAGTCGTAGGAGTTCCTTATATATTCTGGATATTAAACCCTTATCAGATATACAGTTCCCAAATATTTTCTCCTGTTCTGAGATTGTCTCTTCGTTGATAAAGTCCTTTATGCACAAAAGTTTTAAATTTTAATGAAGCCCAATTTATCTATTTTGTCATTTGTTCCTTGTGCTTTTGGTGTCATATTTAAGCCCGTTGTCAAAGATTAGATCCTGAAGCATTGCTCATATGTTTTATTTTAAGAGTTTTATACTTGTAGGTTTTTGATCTATTTTGTGTTAATTTTCGTATATGGTATGAGATGTGGGTCCAACTTCATTCTTATATATATGGAGTTCCAGTTGTCGTGAACTGGGTAGACTTAGCACCTTTGTTGAAAATCAGTTTGCCATTGATGTATGGGCTTCTTTCTGGACTAATAATTCTATCTCATTGGTCTGTGTGTCTATTATTATTTTTCCAATATACTGTTTAATAGCAGTGGTGAGAATGGGCATCCTTATCTTGTTCCTGATTTTAAGGGGAAAACTCTGAGTCTTTCTCCATTGAGTATGATTTTAGCTGTGGGTTTTTCATAAATGGCCTTTATCGTATTGAGGAATTTCTCTTCTATTCCTGGTTTGTTGAGTGTTTTTATCAGGAAAGGGTGTTAGATTTTGTCATGTTTTCTCTGCATGGATTGAGATGATCATGTGGTTCTTTTCCTTTGTTCTATTAATACGGTAAGGAGCCCTGGTGGTGCAGTGGTTAATCGTTCAGCTGCTAACTTAAAGGTTGGTAGTTCGAGCCTACTAGCCGCTCTGCAGGAGAAAGATGTGGCTGTTCACTTCCGTAAAGATTAACTGCCTTGGAAACCCTGTGGGGTAGTTCTACACTGTCCTGTATGTTCGCTATGAGTCAGAATCAACTTGATGGCAATGGGTATTAATGTAGTGTATTACACTGGTTGGTTTTCTAATCTTGAACCACCCCTGAATTCCCATAATAAATCCCACTTGGTTATGGTGTATAATCCTTTAAATATGCTGTTGGGTTCAGTTTGTTAGTGTTGTGTTGAGTATTTTTGAACCTATATTCATAAGGGATATTGGTGTATAGTTTTCTTGTGGTACCTATGTCTGGCTTTGGTTTCAGGGTAATGCTGCCCTCATAGATTGAGTTAGGAAGTATTCCTTCTTTCTAATTTTTGGAAGAGTTGAGAAGGATTGGTGTTAATTTTTCTTAAGTGTTTAAAGCCATCCGGACTTTTCTTTTTGGAAGGGTTTTGATTACTGATTTAATCTCTTCACTTCTTATAGATCTGTTAATAATTTCTATTTCTTCTTGAGTCAATGTAGGTAGTTTATGTGTTTCTAGGAGTTTGTCCATTTTCTTAGACTTGATTTTAAAATATGGTATTTGTCTCATCTTTGAGACTAGCTTCATAAGATTATAGATTTTTTTTTAGGGGGGAGGGTAGAGGTAAATTTTATTTTTTGTCTTACTCTGTGGCTATGTTGTAATTGAATAGTATTAGAATTTGTAATTATATTATACATATGAAGTATAAGGATCTTATTCTCTATAATTTTATAGGAATAAAGCTCACTAAACTTTAGCTTCAAACAAGTTTGTGTAAAACTAGCTAGATCACTGGTTCTCATATTTTAATGTACGTACAGATCAGCCGAGGATCTTGTTAAAATGCAAATTATAATTTAGTAGTTCTGGCATGGGGCCCAGGATTCTGCATTTCTAATAAGTTCAGGGGTAATGCTGTTGCTTCTGGTCTGCAGATTGAATTTTAAGTAGCGAAAGGCTAAATAATAATTATATTATCCTTTGAGCTTTTATCTTTGTATGGGCTATGCTGCTTTGGGGCATGTTGTGGGGCCGTTGTGTTTGACGAAAGGTTGAATACTACATTTTAAGATTAGATTATAGAACCTGAATATACTGCTTTTCCTCATATTCTGGAAGGTTATGTACTATATATAGCCTAAGGTTTTTAGATTCAACCTTTGGAAATAGATAAAAGGAGGGAAGTGTCAGAAGCAATATAATTTTTATTCGATTATTAAATCTCCAGCAGCAAAATTGGTTTATCTACTTGGGGTAGTCTGAATTATAAACAGTATTAGTAGCTGAATTAAGAATACGAGAAAAATGATATAATGTTGAAAAGTATTATGAGATATACAGAATATACCTAAGAATTGGAGAATTTATATTTTGTAGGATTGAGGATGTTTCGGATAAGATATATGATATGTTAGAGCAGTGGTTCTTAGCTGGGGATGATTTTGCTTCCTGTGGGCATTTGGCAATGTCTGGACACATTTTTGTTTGTCACAAGGGAGGTGGGGGTTGCTACTGGCATCTAGTGGGTAAAGATCAGGGATGCTGCTAAACACAGTACGATGCACAAGACAGCCCCACAACAAAAAATTATCTGGCCCAAAATGTCAGTATTACTGAAGTTGAGAAACTCTGTGCTAGAGAATTTTCACAAGTATTTGATTAATTTTTTAATTAAAAATAATACAGAAAATACAAATAGAAAATATCCATATTTCTACAATCAAGTTTAACAAAAGTTAATATTTTAGCATATTTGATTCTAGGCCTTTGGTTTAAGAAATATCACTTTTTAGGGGGAGTGGGTGGGAAAACAATACACCATTATTATTTTGAGTTCAAACAATGTAGAAAGTTCAAAGATTAATGAAGCTATCCCAAATCTCACCACTCAGAAATGACCATCATTAGTACTAAAAAAAACTAGGTGAACATTATCCCACATATCTTTGTATTCATATATACAGGTGCAAGAATAGAGAGAAATCCTTTTATAAACGTGGGATCATACTGTAGAGGTATTAACAAAAAAATTTTTTATGAAAAATTTTAAACTTACGGAAAATTACATAACCCCCATGTACTTATCGCCCAGCTTCAAAAATCACCAGCTTACAGCCAGTATTATTTCATCTTTACTCACATCTACTTCCCTGACCCTGAGTATTTTGAATCAAATCCCAGACATCAGATATTTCATCTGTGTCTCTAAAATATGAGAGATCTTTTTTTAAAAAACCATTTTCACACACGTAATCAGCAATTTCCCTGATTTCTTTTCTCTTTTCCTTGGATTCTGTTTTCTTCCAAATTGGGTTTTTTGTTTCTAGTGCGATCGTATATTATGAAAGTGGTGTAATTCCATAAAGGATGGAAAATGTATGCAACATAGACAAAAGCAGTCTGCCTTAGATACTATTTGCAAATTTTGATTTTTCTTTCTAGAGTGTATTAGGCTATTTAGAGGTATCATGTAAAATAATATTTTCTTTCTCTTTTTCAGTATATCCATTTTCAAACCACTTTCCTTATCTTTTTTGATATTTCTCTGAAATATCTTCCTGCTTTGGTGTATTTGCTAGAATCAGTGGCCTCTGGGGGGCTATTAGCGGGAAAGTACTTGTGGGAATAGTTTACGTGTCTGGTAGTGAATTTCTTTTTTCTTATTGTAATTTAGGTGAAGGTTCACAGGACAAACTACCTACTACAGTCGAGTCGATTCCGACTCACAGCGACTTTATGAAACCCTGGTGGCATAGTGGTTAAGAGCTACTGCTGGTAACCAAAAGGTCATCAGTTCGAATCCTCCAGGCACTCCTTGGAAACTCTATGGGGCAGTTCTCCCCTGTCCTATAGGGTCGCTATAAGTCAGGACAAACTAGCTTCTCATTAAACAGTACACATATTGTTTTGTGACATTGGTTACCAACGCCACGACATGTCAACACCCTCCCTTCTTGACCTTGGGCTCCCTATTACCAGCTTTCTTGTTCCCCCCTGCCTTCTAGTCCTTGCCCCTGGGCTGGTGTGCCCCTTTAGTCTTGTTTTATTTTGTGGGCCTTTCTAATCTTTGGCTGAAGGGTGAACCTCAGGAGTGACTTCATTACTGAGCCAAAGGGGTATCCAGGGGTCATACTCTCAAGGTTTCTCCAGTCTCTGTCAGGCCAGTAGGCCTGATCGTTTTTTGTGAGTTTAGAATTTTGTTCTACAATTTTTTCCAGCTCTGTCTAGGACCTTCTGTTGTGTCCTCTGTCAGAGCAGTCAGTGGTGGTAGCCAGGCACCATCTTGTTGTACTGGACTCAGTCTGGTGGAGGCTGTGGTAGTCGTGGTCCATTAGTCCCTTGGACTAATCTTTCCCTTGTGTCTTTAGTTTTCTTCATTCTCCTTTGCACCCGAAGGGATGAGACCAGTGGAGTATCTTAGATGGCTTCTTCTGGTAGTAAATTTCTTGAATGCAAGGACCAAATGTTACCATCTTTCTGCCTGATATCATTACTATGTCCTCTATATTTGTTGGATGCTTGCTATCAATCTTGAGGGAATCATGCCAATATTGATTGGTATATCAGTTGAAATAATTTATTTACTAAAGCAAATAAACTAAAAATGTTCATTTCGCTCTAACACATGTGCGTACCGGGGAAGATAATTTAGATGTTAACATTTGGTACCTGCATGTATGGGTGGTCTCCACATGAGGTGAAGAAGAGGAATTCTACTTTTTCTGGTGACATTCTCTTGTTTCTTCATATTGGGTGATCATATGTCCTTGTTTGTCTTATACAATCTCAGGTTTTGCAGTCCTGGTATGATTATGAATAACATCCCTTTTCATTGACAGAATTGTTCTAGTTTAGATGATAAATAGCAATCCTACCTATGTAACATTTAACGTGTGCCAGGCTCTCTTCTAAACACATACATTCTATTTAATCTTTGTGACAATGCTAATGTTATCCCCATTTTATATATGCAGAAGTTGAGGCACAAAGGTTAAATAATTTGGTCAAGATCACACAGCTAGTAAGTAGCAGAAACAGAATTTAAGCCCAGGACAGTTTGCTGCCAGTGCTCTTAACTGCTCTGCTTTGTTGTGTCTATGCTGGTCCTTATATATCTGTCTTTGTAGAAAACATGCTCCTGGACTAGGATTCTCCTGATAATTAATCTGCATAGTTTTAGATCAGAAGTCTGGCTAAACCTTTAGTAATTTGGGGACCTGGAATTTCCTTTGTGTTCAAAAAATACTTG
This sequence comes from Loxodonta africana, assembly GCF_030014295.1. Classification (NCBI taxonomy): domain Eukaryota; kingdom Metazoa; phylum Chordata; class Mammalia; order Proboscidea; family Elephantidae; genus Loxodonta; species Loxodonta africana. The sequence goes on from NC_087350.1 coordinate 50,388,112, forward strand.
TAGGCTCTCTTGTATACCAACAGGCCAATGTGATTATAGACGTCTTTTTCAGAAGGCTGAACATTCACCTTTTGTCATGGATTGAATTGTGTCCCCCCAAAATATGTGTCAACTTGGTTAGGCCATGATTTCCAGTATTGTTTGGTTGTCCTCTATTTTGTGATTTTTCTATGCATTATAAATCATAATCTCTGCCTGTGGTTAAAGAGGATTAGGGTGGAATGTAACACCCTTGCTCAGGTCACATCCCTGATCCAATGTAAAGGGAGTTTCCTGCGGTGTGATCTGCACCACCTTTTTTCTTATAAGTGATAAAAGGAAAGGGAAGCAAGCAGAGGTGGGGGGGGCCTCATATCACCAAGAAAACAGTGGCAGGAGCAGAACATATCCTTCGGATCCTAAGTTCCTATGTGAAAAAGCTCCTAGTCCAGAGGAAGATTGAGGACAAGGACCTTCCTCTGGAGCCGGCAGAGAAAGCCCTTTCTCTGAAGCTGACACCCTCAATTTGAACTTCTAGCCTAGTAAACTGTGAAAAAATAAATTTTTCTTTGTTAAAGCCATCCATTTATGGTATTTCTGTTATGGCAGTACTAGACACCTTTTTTCATTTTCTTAAAGCCAGAGAGCTGTTTGGCATTCCCTCACAGACTCTTGGGTGATGAACATCCCCAGTGTTTGTAGATTCTCAAGTTCCTGCCACAGTTACTTTTTCTTACTTCTGGACATCATCGGTGTTATAAATTCACACAGACACAGACACAGACACAGACACAGACACAGACACAGACACAGACACAGACACAGACACACACACAGCATCCCTAGCACCTAGAACTAAACTTCTTCACTGCCTTTGATCAGTTCATGTTTGGGAGTTGTCTGGGAACAGTGTTCATGCACTTGCATGAGGTACTTTGAGGAAGGAGCTGTTTCAGACAATTCTGCTTTCAAGTAGCTTATAGTTTAGCAAGGGGGTAAATGAATGCACAGAAATAACTGTGACATAAGGCAGCTGAGCTGTATGAGTAAAGTAATTTACAGGTTCACAGAAAAACAAATTACCTTCTGATGATCCAGAAAAGTTTTAGGGAGGAGGTGATGCTTTAGCCAGTTCAGTAGCTTTTAAATTGACTAAAAAAATTACTACCTCCTTGTTCGAAGAACAAGGAGCCTGGGTGGTGCGAATAGTTTACAGTCGTCTACTAACTTAAAGGTTGGTGGTCTGAACCCACCTAGTGGCTCCACAGAAGAAAGGCCTGGTGAACTGCTTCCGAAAAGTTTAACCGAACCAAAAATCCAAACCTATTGCCGTTGAGTCCCATAGGGTTTCCAAGGCGAAGTGGTTAAGAGCTCAGGCTGCTAACCAAAGGTCGGCAGTTCAAATCCACTGGCCACTCCTTGGAAACCCTATGGGGCAGGCAGTTCTACTGTGTCCTGTAGGGTTGTTTTGAGTCGGAATCGACCTGATGGCACACAACAACAACAACAATTTTTACGGAAGCGGACTGCCACATCTTTCTCCTGTAGAGTGGCTGGTGGGTTCCAGTCACTGTCCTTTCAGTTAGCATCCAAGTGCTTAATCCGTAAAGATAACAGCCAAGAAAACCCTATGAAACAGCTCTACTCTGTAACACATGGGATTGCCATGAATTGGAATTAACTCGAAGGCAATGGGTTCTTTATTGTTGCACCAAAAACAGACCTTAAGCTTGCCAAGAGTAGGGGCTCTGACAGAGAGTAGGACTTGATCAGCACACTCCAGAAGATGACACCAATCGATTTGACCTTAGTCCTTTGTTAAAAATCCTTCATCAGCAGTATTGGTCTATTTTTATGACATCATCATTAGGATTCATTGTAACCCCTTAGGTGGGTTATAAGCAGCAGGAACAGATGGAACTCTTCAGCAGCGAAGAATTGTTTTTTTTTTTTTTTTTTTTATAATAACTTTTATTAAGCTTCAAGTGAACGTTTACAAATCCAATCAGTCTGTCACATATAAGTTTACATACATCACACTCCCTACTCCCACTTACTCTCCCCGTCTTGAGTCAGCCCTTTCAGTCTCTCCTTTCTTGACAATTTTGCCGGCTTCCCTCTCTCTCTATCCTCCCATCCCCCCTCCAGACAAGAGTTGCCAACACAATCTCAAGTGTCCACCTGATATAATTAGCTCACTCTTCATCAGCATCTCTCTCCCACCCGCTGACCAGTCCCTTTCATTTCTGATGAGTTGTCTTCGGGGATGGTTCCTGTCCTGTGTCAACTGAAGCTCTGGGGAGCATGGCCGCCGGGATTCCTCCAGTCTCAGTCAGACCATTAAGTTTGGTCTTCTTATGAGAATTTGGGGTCTGCATCCCACTGATCTCCTGCTCCCTCAGGGGTCCTGTGCTGAGCTCCCTGTCAGGGCAGTCATCAATTGTGGCCGGGCACCAACTAGTTCTTCTGGTCTCAGGATGATGTAGGTCTCTGGTTCATGCGGCCCTTTCTGTCTCTTGGGCTCTTAGTTGTCATGTGGGCTTGGTGTTCTTCATTTTTCTTTGCTCCAGGTGGGTTGAGACCAATTGCTGCATCTTAGATGGCTGCTTGTTAGCATTTAAGACCCCAGACGCCACATTTCAAAGTGGGATGCAGAATGATTTCATAATAGAATTATTTTGCCAATTGACTTAGAAGTCCCCGCAAACCATGCTCCCCAGACCCCCGCGCTTGCTCCGCTGACCTTTGAAGCATTCATTTTATCCCGGAAACTTCTTTGCTTTTGGTCCAGTCCATTTGAGCTGACCTTCCATGTATTGAGTGTTGTCTTTCCCTTCACCTAAAGCAGTTCTTATCTACTGATTAATCAATAAAAAAACCCTCTCCCACCCTCCCTCCCTCCCCCCCTCGTAACCACAAAAGTATGTGTTCTTCTCAGGTTTACTGTTTCTCAAGATCTTATAATAGTGGTCTTATACAATATTTGTCCTTTTGCCTCTGACTAATTTCGCTCAGCATAATGCCTTCCAGGTTCCTCCATGTTATGAAATGTTTCAGAGATTCGTCACTGTTCTTTATCAATGCGTAGTATTCCATTGTGTGAATATACCACAATTTATTTAACCATTCATCCGTTGATGGACACCTTGGTTGCTTCCAACTTTTTGCTATTGTAAACAGAGCTGCAATAAACATGGGTGTGCATATATCTGTTTGTATGCAGGCTCTTGTATCTCTAGGGTATATTCCTAGGAGTGGGATTTCTGGGTTGTATGGTAGTTCTATTTCTAACTGTTTAAGATAACGCCAGATAGATTTCCAAAGTGGTTGTACCATTTTACATTCCCACCAGCAGTGTATGAGAGTTCCAATCTCTCCGCAGCCTCTCCAACATTTATTATTTTGTGTTTTTTGGATTAATGCCAGCCTTGCTGGTGTGAGATGGAATCTCATCGTAGTTTTAATTTGCATTTCTCTAATGGCTAATGATCGAGAGCATTTTCTCATGTATCTGTTGGCTGCCTGAATATCTTCTTTAGAGAAATGTGTGTTCATATCCTTTGCCCACTTCTTGATTGGGTTGTTTGTCTTTTTGTGGTTGAGTTTTGACAGAATCATGTAGATTTTAGAGATCAGGCGCTGGTCGGAGATGTCATAGCTGAAAGTTCTTTCCCAATCTGTAGGTGGTCTTTTTACTCTTTTGGTGAAGTCTTTAGATGAGCATAGGTGTTTGATTTTTAGGAGCTCCCAGTTATCGGGTTTCTCTTCATCCTTTTTGGTAATGTTTTGTATTCTGTTTATACCTTGTATTAGGGCTCCTAGGGTTGTCCCAATTTTTTCTTCCATGATCTTTATCGTTTTAGTCTTTATGTTTAGGTCTTTGATCCACTTGGAGTTAGTTTTTGTGCATGGTGTGAGGTATGGGTCCTGTTTCATTTTTTTGCAAATGGATATCCAGTTATGCCAGCACCATTTGTTAAAAAGGCTGTCTTTTCCCCAGTTAATTGACACTGGTCCTTTGTCAAATATCAGCTGCTCATACGTGGATGGATCTATGTCTGGGTTCTCAATTCTGTTCCATTGGTCTATGTGTCTGTTGTTGTACCAATACCAGGCTGTTTTGACTACTGTGGCTGTATAATAGGTTCTGAAGTCAGGTAAGGTGAGGCCTCCCACTTTCTTCTTCTTTTTCAGTAGTGCTTTGCTTATCCGGGGGTTCTTTCCCTTCCATATGAAATTGGTGATTTGTTTCTCTATCCCCTTAAAATATGACATTGGAATTTGGATCGGAAGTGCGTTAAATGTATAGATGGCTTTTGGTAGAATAGACATTTTTACTATGTTAAGTCTTCCTATCCATGAGCAAGGTATGTTTTTCCACTTAAGTATGTCCTTTTGAATTTCTTGTAGTAGAGCTTTGTAGTTTTCTTTGTATAGGTCTTTTACATCCTTGGTAAGATTTATTCCTAAGTATCTTATCTTCTTGGGGGCTACTGTGAATGGTATTGATTTGGTTATTTCCTCTTCGGTGTTCTTTTTGTTGATGTAGAGGAATCCAAGTGATTTTTGTATGTTTATTTTATAACCTGAGACTCTGCCAAACTCTTCTATTAGTTTCAGTAGTTTTCTGGAGGATTCCTTAGGGTTTTCTGTGTATATAATCATGTCATCTGCAAATAGTGATAACTTTACTTCTTCCTTGCCAATCCGGATACCTTTTATTTCTTTGTCTAGCCTGATTGCCCTGGCTAAGACTTCCAACACGATGTTGAATAAGAGTGGTGATAAAGGGCATCCTTGTCTGGTTCCCGTTCTCAAGGGAAATGCTTTCAGGTTCTCTCCATTTAGAGTGATATTGGCTGTTGGCTTTGCATAGATGCCCTTTATTATGTTGAGGAATTTTCCTTCAATTCCTATTTTGGTAAGAGTTTTTATCATGAATGGGTGTTGGACTTTGTCAAATGCCTTTTCTGCATCAATTGATAAGATCATGTGGTTTTTGTCTTTTGTTTTATTTATGTGATGGATTACATTAATGGTTTTTCTGATATTAAACCAGCCTTGCATACCTGGTATAAATACCACTTGATCAGGGTGAATTATTTTTTTGATGTGTCGTTGGATTCTATTGGCTAGAATTTTGTTGAGGATTTTTGCATCAATGTTCATCAGGGATATAGGTCTATAATTTTCTTTTTTTGTAATGTCTTTACCTGGTTTTGGTATCAGGGAGATGGTGGCTTCATAGAATGAGTTGGGTAGTATTCCGTCATTTTCTATGCTTTGGAATACCTTTAGTAGTAGTGGTGTTAACTCTTCTCTGAAAATTTGGTAGAACTCTGCAGTGAAGCCGTCCGGGCCAGGACTATTTTTGTTGGGAGTTTTTTGATTACCGTTTCAATCTCTTTTTTTGTTATGGGTCTATTTAGTTGTTCTACTTCTGAATGTGTTAGTTTAGGTAGGTAGTGTTTTTCCAGGAATTCATCCATTTCTTCTAGGTTTTCAAATTTGTTAGAGTACAATTTTTCATAATAATCTGAAATGATTCTTTTAATTTCATTTGGTTCTGTTGTGATGTGGTCCTTCTCATTTCTTATTCGGGTTATTTGTTTCCTTTCCTGTATTTCTTTAGTCAGTCTAGCCAATGGTTTATCAATTTTGTTAATTTTTTCAAAGAACCAGCTTTTAGCTTTGTTAATTCTTTCGATTGTTTTTCTGTTCTCTAATTCATTTAGTTCAGCTCTAATTTTTATTATTTGTTTTCTTCTGGAGCCTGATGGATTCTTTTGTTGCTCACTTTCTATTTGTTCAAGTTGTCGGGACAGTTCTCTGATTTTGGCTCTTTCTTCTTTTTGTATGTGTGCATTTATTGATATAAATTGGCCTCTGAGCACTGCTTTTGCTGTGTCCCAGAGGTTTTGATAGGAAGTATTTTCATTCTCGTTGCTTTCTATGAATTTCCTTATTCCCTCCTTGATGTCTTCTATAACCCAGTCTTTTTTCAGGAGGGTATTGTTCATTTTCCAAGTATTTGATTTCTTTTCCCTCGTTTTTCTGTTATTGATCTCTAGTTTTATTGCCTTGTGGTCTGAGAAGATGCTTTGTAATATTTCGATGTTTTGGACTCTGCAAAGGTTTGTTTTATGACCTAATATGTGGTCTATTCTAGAGAATGTCCCATGTGCGCTGGAAAAAAAAAGTATATTTTGCAGCAGTTGGGTGGAGAGTTCTGTATAAGTCAATGAGGTCAAGTTGGTTGATTGTTGTAATTAGATCTTCCGTGTCTCTGTTTAGCTTCTTACTAGATGTCCTGTCCTTCTCCGAAAGTGGTGTGTTGAAGTCTCCTACTATAATTGTGGAGGTATCTATCTCGCTTTTCAGTTCTGTTAAAATTTGATTTATGTATCTTGCAGCCCTGTCATTGGGTGCGTAAATATTTAATATGGTTATGTCTTCCTGATCAATTGTCCCTTTTATCATTATATAGTGTCCTTCTTTATCCTTTGTGGTGGATTTAAGTCTAAAGTCTATTTTGTCAGAAATTAATATTGCTACTCCTCTTCTTTTTTGCTTATTGTTTGCTTGATATACTTTTTTCCATCCTTTGAGTTTTAGTTTGTTTGTGTCTCTAAGTCTAAGGTGTGTCTCTTGTAGGCAGCATATAGATGGATCGTGTTTCTTTATCCAGTCTGTGACTCTCTGTCTCTTTATTGGTGCATTTAGTCCATTTACATTCAGGGTAATTATAGATAAATAAGTTTTTAGTGCTGTCATTTTGATGCCTTTTTATGTGTGTTGTTGACAATTTCATTTTTCCACACACTTTTTTGTGCTGAGACGTTTTTCTTAGTAAATTGTGAGATCCTCATTTTCATAGTGTTTGACTTTATGTTAGTTGAGTCGTTACGTTTTTCTTGGTTTTTGTCTTGAGTTATAGAGTTGTTATGCCTTTTTGTGGTTACCTCATTATATACCCCTATTTTTCTAAGTAAAAACCTAACTTGTATTGTTCTATATCGCCTTGTATCACTCTCCATATGGCAGTTCAATGCCTCCTGTATTTAGTCCCTCTTTTTGATTATTGTGATCTTTTACCTATTGACTTCCATAATTCCCTGTTATGTGTATTTTTTTTTTTAATTAATCTTAATTTGTTTGTTTTTGTGATTTCCCTATTTGAGTTGATATCAGGACGTTCTGTTTTGTGACCTTGTGTTGTGCTGATATCTGATATTATTGGTTCTGTGACCAAACAATATCCTTTAGTATTTCTTGTAGCTTTGGTTTGGTTTTTGCAAATTCTCTAAACTTGTGTTTGTCTGTAAATATCTTAATTTCGCCTTCATATTTCAGAGAGAGTTTTGCTGGATATATGATCCTTGGTTGGCAGTTTTTCTCCTTCAGTGTTCTGTATATGTCGTCCCATTCCCTTCTTGCCTGCATGGTTTCTGCTGAGTAGTCAGAACATATTCTTATTGATTCTCCCTTGAAGGAAACCTTTCTTTTCTCCCTGGCTGCTTTTAAAATTTTCTGTTTATCTTTGGTTTTGGTGAGTTTGATGATAATATGTCTTGGTGTTTTTCTTTTTGTATCAATCTTAAATGGGGTTCGATGAGCATCTTGGATAGATATCCTTTCGTCTTTCATGATGTCAGGGAAGTTTTCTGTCAGAAGTTCTTCAACTATTTTCTCTGTGTTTTCTGTCCCCCCTCCCTGTTCTGGGACTCCAATCACCCGCAGGTTATCCTTCTTGATAGAGTCCCACATAATTCTTAGGGTTTCTTCATTTTTTTTAATTCTTTTATCTGATTTTTTTTCAGCTATGTTGGTGTTGATTCCCTGGTCCTCCAGATGTCCCAGTCTGCATTCTAATTGCTCGAGTCTGCTCCTCTGACTTCCTAGTGTGTTGTCTAATTCTGTTATTTTATTGTTAATCTTTTGGATTTCTACATGTTGTCTCTCTATAGATTCTTGCAACTTATTAATTTTTCCAGTATGTTCTTGAATAATCTTTTTGAGTTCTTCAACAGTTTTATCAGTGTGTTCCTTGGCTTTTTTCTGCAGATATCCTAATTTCATTTGTGATATCATTAAGCATTCTGTAAATTAGTTTTTTATATTCTGTATCTGATAATTCCAAAATTGTATCTTCATTTGGGAAAGATTTTGATTCTTTTGTTTGGGGGGTTGGAGAAGCTGTCACGGTCTGCTTCTTTAAGTGGTTTGATATGGATTGTTGTCTCCGAGCCATCACTGGGAAACTAGTTTTTCCAGAAAATCCGCTGCGAGCAGTCCAAATCCCTGCGGGACGGTTCCCCGGCTCGGATGCTGCTCTTTCTGCTCCAAGATCAGTCACTGCCTCCCGGGGACTTCTCCTACCGGCTGCGTCCCACGCCGCCCGTGGAACCGGCTGGTCCCCCTCCCGGGGTTAGTTCAGGGGGGTGGAGCAGGTCTCTGTGCTTGTGCCGTACCTGACTGGTACGCTGGCTCCAGGCTCTGGAAACTATCGCTGCTTCCCCGTATTAGTTCGTTCTCCGTCTCTAAATCCGTGTTTGTTGTTCAGGGTTCGTAGATTGTTATGTATGTGATCGATTCACTTGTTTTTCCGTGTCTTTGTTGTAAGAGGGATCCGAGGTAACGTCTGCCTAGTCCGCCATCTTGGCTCCGCCCCCTGAAAGAATTGTTTTTTAATATGGAAGCCTTATTTTTTTTTTAACCTTTTTAGTTTAAAGTCTGTTCATATTCACAAAACATTTTTCCTTAATAAAAACATTGTCTTTTATTACAAAAGAATTAACGTTTGCTTTTCGTTTTTATTTGATATCTTAATAAGAAAAAAATGGTTATATTTGAAAAGAATTGATCACAATAGCATGGTAAAATGGAACACTGTTCCTTATCTTCATTTTACAAATGAAGAGACTGAAGTCAGGCTAAACTCTAACCTGTGTGACTTTGGGAAAGTAAATGGCACAGTTGGGACTTGGACTTGAATCATCAGAATCCAAATCCAGTATATATCACCTGGCCTTATTTTAGTGTATTAGATTTTTTTTTTCATTTTATTAACAGCAGAATTAAAAACAATGAAAGTTGTGATTACTTCATGTTATAATCCCGTCTTAATGAATGCCATTATAGATAGAACCTAGTTCAATGTAATTAGGCTATTTCCATTTCTCAGTTGATAGCTCTATTATCACCACTTTGATGACTGTAGATAAAATAAATTCTACTGAAAGAAAATCTGTAAGAGCTGCAGGTGGCCTATATGGTACCTTTGTACACAGTAGAAAAAGCAGTCCCTATACGTAGGCCATGGTCACCTAGGATGGGTCAGTTAGAAAAAGGCGTACTTACTTAGAGGGAAGTTCAGCTCCACACCAGGATGCTGGGCTTGGGGAATGAGTATCTGGATTTTAGTTTCTACTCCCCCTTTTTATATAGTGCAGAAAAAGCACTAGTCATAAATTCTGCTCATATTTGTTTGTTTATGATGAGTTGGGTTTTTTTTTTTTTAAGTGTTGTATTTACTGACAGAACCTCTTGTTCCTCAGTACACCAAGTGCCTCAGTGCCTTTGACCTCATTCTTTGTGCCTAGAACCTACCTTTCCTTAATATATACTTGGCTCACTCCTTCATTTCATCCAGCTCTTCACTTTAAATGTTACCTCCTCAGATGTCACCTTATCTATTCTAACTAAAATATTACCCTTAGTCACTTTCTCGCCCTCTCCTGCTTTATTTTCTTCATAGTACTTCTTACCACTTAGAATATTAGATTTATTTTGTTTTTCCACTAGAAACTGTACTTGAAAGCAGAGATTTTGCCTGTTTCTCTCATTCTAGCATCTAGAAAAGTACCTGGCACATACAAAGCTCTTAATCAGTATTTGTTGAATCAATAAACTAACACTGGACTGTTTGTATTGTGATTGGTAGTACGAATTACCCTTTTAAACATTAACTGCCTTTTATTGACTGCATTTTATGTACTGTAGATTTATGAATGCCATCTAATTGAATCTGCACATGTTATTTGACGGACAAAGAGTATTCCCATTTTAGAGTTGAAGAAATCAAAGCTTAGAAAGTTAAGTAACATGTCCAAAGTCAAATATCTAGTAATTAGAATCCTTCCTTGACAGGTAGGTCTGTTAACCAAAGGCCATTAAAAAGTTATTTAGTAGAACTGTGCCCAAGGTGATGGCCTAGTCATATATACCATGCCGTTCCCTTTAGCAAAGACCCAAGAAACCAAGTGAAACATACAGATGACAGTCTTGGAAACTTGAGCAGCAAATGGAAGAATGAAGAATTAGATCAAACACTGAATGGAAAGAAAAACTGAATAAAAACAGCCAATGAGGAGATTTACAGATCGTAGGCACCCTGCCAACCTGCCTGGCACAGCGTGGCCATCTTGAAGTAAAGTGAGCAGTGTTCCTGGGTGAGGTGCACAGGAAGGCAACATCACAGAATTCCCAATAGGAGACAGAGAAACTGTGTAGACAAACCTGGAGTGAAACAAGGTAAGCAGAATATGAACTAGATCTAAGGAGGGAAAGTGTAGGAAGGCAGGCAAGAGCTCCAGAGCTCTACGTGACCAGAATGCAGGGAGGGAGCCAGAAACTAGGGACAGAACTACTTACCAGCAGTGGTCCCCTGATCTGCTACCCAACTGGACTCTGGGCAGCACCCCCCGCCCCCCATCCTGGAATGTGGTTGAGACCAGGTCATGAGAGCCAGTTGCAGCCTATGGAGAGTGCCCTGGCACCGATGCCACTGGCCAGAGAATCACTACATTCAGTTTTTCCCCATAGAATCCTTCGTTGCAACTCGAGGCTTGAATTTTCTCTTCAGTTCTTTTAGCTTTAGAAATGCCAAGTGTGTTCTTCCCTTTTGGCTTTTTAACTTTAGGTGTTTGCACATTTCGTTATAATACTTTGTCTTCTCAAGCCACCCTTTGAAATCTTCTATTCAGCTCTTTTACTTTATCACTTTTTCCTTTTGCTTTAGCCACTCTGAGTGCAGGAGGTAATTTCAGATTCCCTTCTGACATCCATTTTGGTCCCCCCCCCCTTTTTTTTTTCATTTCTGTCTTTTTCATGACACTTTGCTTTCTTTATGTATGATGTCCTTGCTCTCATGCCACAACTCATCTGGTCTTCGGTCATTGGTGTTCATTGTGTCAAATCTATTCTTGAGATGGTCTGTAAATTAAGGTGGGATATACTCACGGTCGTGCTTTTTCTCTTGTCAATTTGTTTTAATTTTCTTCAGCTTCAACTTGAACTTCATATGAGTAATTGATGGCCTATTCTGCATTTGGCCCCTGGCCTTGTTCTGACTGATGATATTGAGCTTCTCCATCATCTCTTTCCACAGATGTAGTCGTTTTGATTCCTGTGTATTCTATCCAGCAAAATTCATGCTTATAGTCACTGTTTGTGTTGTTGAAAAAAGGTATTTGCAATGAAGAAGTCATTGGTCATGCAAAATTCTATCATGAGCTCTCCAGGGTCATTTCTGTCATCAAGACCGTATTTTCCAATGACATATCCTTCTTCTTTGTTTCCAGCTTTCACGTTCCAATCGCCGGTAATTATCAATGCATCTTGATTGCATGTTTGATCGATTTCAGACTGCAAGTTGGTAAAAATCTTCAATTTCTTCATCTTTGACCTTGGTAGTTGGTACGTAAATTTGAATAGTAGTCACATTAACTGGTCTTTCTTGTAGGTGTATGGGTATTATCCTATCATCAGCAGTGTTGTATATCAGGATAGATCTCGCAATATTCTTTTTGACAATGAATGTGATGCCATTTGTCTTCAATCTGCCATTCCCAGCAGAGTAGTCCCTAATACTGTCTGATTTTAAATGGCCAGTACCAGTCCATTTCAGCTCACTGATGCCTAGGATATTGATCTTTATGTGTTCCATTTCATTTTTCACAACTTCCAATTTTCCTAGATTCATTCTTTGTACATTCTACGTTCTGGTTATTAATGAATCCTTAATTCTTCTCATTTTGAGTTGTGCCACATCAGCAAATGAAGGCCCTATAAGCTTTACTCCATCCATGTCATTAAGGTCGATTCTACTTTGAGGAGGCAGCTCTTCCCCAGTTGTACTTTGAGTGCCTTCCAACTTGAGGGGCTCAGCTTCTGGCACTATATCAGATGGTGTTCCGTTGCCATTCATAACATTTTCACTGTCCGGTTTCTTCAGAAGCAGACTGTCAGGTCCTTCTTCCCAGCCTGTCTTCATCTGAAGCTCTGCTGAAATCTGTCCACAATGGGTGGCCTTGCTGGTATTTGAAATACCAGTGATATAGGTTCCAGCATCCATAACAATACCCACGCCACCATAGCATGACAAACTGACAGATGGAACGTGGTTACCTATCATGCTTCCAGTTTATTTCAGTGAAAACATGCAAGTTAGGAAAGCAAAACTGTCACAGTGTAGATGATAAATATCTCCTAATGGTTTATCATTATTTATTTTGATAGTACAAATCAGGTGTATAACCTAACATTTTCATGACTAACTGCTTTCTCTCAGAGAATTCTGAGATGTTTCTTTTGATTTTCATGGTTAACTTTATTTGTCGTTGTTAGCTGTCACCAAGTTGGCCCCTGACTCATGGTGACCCCATGCACAGCAGAACGAAATGCTGCCCTATCCTGCAGCATCCCCATGATCAGTTGTGGATCAAAATGTTACAATTCATTGACTGATTTTCACAAGTAGGTCGCCAGGCCTTTTTTCTTAGCTTTTTTTTTTTTAGCATGCTTATATACATAGACCATTGACTGCTACTGCTATCATCTTTGTACGTAAATAAGAATTAAAAAACTGCGTCTAACACTTCTTTACATACTGCATTTTTTGTTCCTTCTTGAGTTTTTGTTGTGAATAAATGGCAACTTAAATTGAATTGAATTATTTTTGACTGCTGCCTCTGTGGATTCTCCACCAGAGAAGAGTGACAATTTTTAGGGATTGCTGGCAGAAGCTGATTCAGATTACATTTCCTTACATCATTCTCCAGGGTTCGTATTTTTGATGATTTCTTTCATTTTGTGTATTTTGGTGTTGACACCCCCCCGCCCCCGCCTTAGGTTCGTAAATTGCCCTTATTTGCATCTTGCTTATATTCATTCTTTTCAGGTGATTAACCAACTAACTAACTGGACCTCAGTTTCTCCTCTTGGTTATAGAGTCTGGATTTTATTGGGTTTACTCTTAGATTATGGTGGATCACATTGTAATATGCCTTTGGTTTGAACAAGGGGGCCAGCATGACTTCCAAGCCTGTAATTCATGTGGTGTTCTGTCTATTCTTTGCTACTGAAAAAAGTAGTAACTCTTTGTCCTGACAAAAAGAGAGAATGAGAGTGCATTTTACAACACTCAAGGAAATTGAGAACATTTGTAAGCATAGAAACTTGCAATCTCTGAAATACAAGCCCATTTTACTTATCACAGAGAAAAAATTTTTTTTCAAAGTGGTTACGTCATACAATCTTTACTTGATTTATAATTCTTAAAATATTTATACATATTATGTTCATAAAAATATTCAGGAGTAAATTTTCAAAAACTGTTTTCTGCGTTTTTCCATTGTTTTTCTGTTCTGTTCCTCTTTGCTCCCAATTAGCATGTTGTTATTTTATTTAGTTGCCGTCATAGTGACCCTATGTACAACAGAGCAAATCACTGTCCGGTCCTGTGCCATACTCACATTTGCTGTTATGTTTGAGCCCATTGTTGCAGCCAGTGTGTCAATCCATCTTATTGAGGGTCTTCCTCTTTTTCTCTGACCCTCTATGATTAACGTGTAATAAATACTGTTTTCTTCCTTTGCTTGTTTGATATTTTTATATATCAAAACGAGAAATCCTTAGTAAAGTTAGTTGGGCAAGAGAAAAAAAAGATAACCACATGTTTCCACAGTAATAAGAATCTCTTTTTTAGTATCCTCTGTCTCGTGCCTTCCCTTTTAGTTTTCCTTTCTGAAACTGGCACTGAAGCAGATACAGGCACACATGTATTCCCTAAGTATGGAAGATCATTTGTTCCTTTCCCCCAAAGACCTGAAGCTGGTCACAGCTCAGTTTCCTCAGTATCAGTGCACTGTGGTATGATTCTACCCACTGTTGTCGAGTTGATTCCAACTCATAATGACCCTATGGGATAGAGTAGAACTGCGCCATAGAATTTCCAAGGAGTGCCTGGGCGATTTGAATTGCTAACCTTTTGGTTAGTAGTCGTAGTTCTTAACCACTATACCACCAGGGTTTCTGTGGTGTGATTGAACTAGAGGAAATGCAGAATGTGGCTAGTGGAATCCTCACCTACTCTGATTAACTAGCACTCATTTGTTACCTTTCCTTCACTGCAGTGCTTTGCATTTAGGTTGTGTCATAGTTGAATTTGTATTTTTGATTTGCATGTCTATGTGTCTTAGGAGCACTGGTGATACTAGACTGCTTACTGAAAGGTTGGTAGTTCAGACCCACCCAGTGACCCTGAGGATCTCCTTCCATAAAGATTACAGCCAAGAAAATTCGGTGGGATAGCTCTGCTCTGTCATATGGGTCGCTATGAGCCTAAAGTCAACTCAGCAGCACCAAGCAAAAACAACAGCATGTGTATTAGATAAATACACTTCTTTCTCCACATGTGGTAGCAAAATGAATTCTTTATAGTCTCCTGGACAGTAATATACACATGGCATTCTGTGTGTATCACTGCTGCTCCATGCCTTTCTTCCTTTGGCGTCCTTTTCTTAAACTCTCTTTGCCTTCTTGGTGTTATTCAGTTTCCTTATGCATTGATCAATGAGACGTTTAGTACCTATGCATTTTTCTTAAAATAATTATTCCAGCATGTAATTTAACATCAAGAATATGTTGGAATAAGACAGAAAATTGTTCCTGGCGTCTAATTTGTGTATATTTCATGATAATTTTATGCTATTCTTGATATATGAAGATGCTTTACACTCTGGTAAGGACCAGCTTTTTGAGCTCTGACATTTGTTCATATTATATGAATACCATCTGCACCAAGCAGTAGCTTCCTTGTTGCTTTTGCTCTGGATGTGGCAAAACCATCATCATCATTCCCCACGAACACACATACGTTTAACGTTTTTTTGTACTTGGTATTTTTAAATTTATCCTCTGTTTTTCAAGGCATTTATAACAATTTTATAACTAACAGTTTTAGAGTACATTATAACTTGAAAGCCAATTTCATATCCATTAATTTTATTGTCCAACAGCCCTTGAGGTAGCTACTATTAATATTCCATTGTTACAGCTGAGAAAACATATGTGTGATACTCTTTTTTGTTCATTCTTAATTATATGACCATTCCATCTCTTTGCATGTCCTTTTAAAAATCTGAGTTTATAAGACGATTTCTTTACTAGTATGTGATTTCTATAAATGCTTTCTCTTCTTTATCAGAATAAGTTTTTTTCCTTGTATTTTGATTTAGTTTTCTGTGTTCTTTTCTCCGCTTCTTTCCTTCTTGAAAGGAGCCCTCGTGGCGCAGTGGGTAAGCGCTTGGCTGCTAGCCTAAAAGTTTGGTGTTTCAAACCCACCAACCGCTCTGCAGGAGAAAGATGTGGCAGTCTGCTTCCGTAAAGGCTATAGCCTTGGAAACCCTATGGGCAGTTCTACTCTGTCCTGTAAGGCTGCTGTGAGTCGGAATTGGCTCGGTACAGCAATGGATTTTGGGGTTTTTTCTTCTTGAGTCCTATCACAGGCTTGTTCCCTATCTTTTTGAAACATTACCAAACTACAAAGTAATAATGATGATATTTACATTATGTAGTGTTTTCAGTCTTTCACTTCTAATAATCTTATTTTATCTTCACAACAGTTACCTGAGGTAAGCAGCACAGGTGTAAATTGCTTGTTTTGTGGATTCAAAACCAAGGACACAGAGCGTTTGCTAAAGTTTTTTTTTAAGATCACATAACTAATAAGTGTTAAGAACCAGGAATACCTGGGCTTCTTTCTGTTCTTGTCCAGGGTTCTTTTCATTGCTGTTATACTCTGCATAGTGTTCCCTGGTATGAGGAAATACCGACTTACATCATTTTCCCTCAAGTTTCCTTTTAGGCTTTTATGTTACCAAACCACTTACTCAGAATTAAATCCAGAGTAGCAGTTTCCCTTGTTGCTTTGTCAAAAGACTTCCTATAAAAAGAAATTATCAACACGGCAGGTCAGTAATTTGCCAAATTCTCTGTATTTAGCACGGCAATTCTTTGATCACTTGTCCCCATGGCTCTATTTTCTTGTTTGCCCATTTTGTAATTTGTTAGAACTCTATCATATATATCCTTTTTTGTCTCTACTTTTATTCTTATTTATGTGGTATTTTTACCCCGTGCTTCCCACAAATATTAAATTGACCTTGTTTGTAGATTTCCGTGTGTGTGTGTATTTTTTTCCCCTGCATAGTTATTATATAGCCAGTTAAAACAGTTAAACTGATTCTAACTTATGGCCACTCAGTGTGTGTCAGGGTAGAACTGTGCTTTATAAGTTTTACAATGGCTAATTTTTCAAAAGGAGGTCATCACCAGGCCTTTCTTTTGAGGCACCTCTGGGTGGAACTATAGTGTTCCACCTGTTTATCTGTTTCATTATTAACGGATGTTTGATTGCTTCTAGATTTGGGCCATTACAAATTGTGCTTCTATGAGCATTCTTACATAGGTTGCATATCTGTTGCTATGTACCTAAATGAGTTAAAGTATACACTTTAGTGGATGCTGCTAAGTAGTTTCCTAAAGTAGTTCCTGTTGCTTTACATTTTTGTCAGCACTTGAGATTGTCAATTTTTTTTTTTTTTAGTATTTGAGACATTTTGGTACATGTGTAGTAGTATTTCATTTTGGTTTTAATTTTCATTTCTCTGATGACTAATGAAATTGAACACCTTTTCATGTATTTATTGGCCATTTGGCTCTCTCCTTTGTGAAGTGCCTTTTGGCCATTTTGAGATTGAATTGTCTTTTTCTTTTCCTTAATGATTTGTAGGTCTTATTTTGGTATCAAGTCCTTTGTTGGGTATATATTGCAAATACCTTTCTTCACTCCGTGGCTTGCCTTTTCACTTTCTTGTGTCTTTCAGTGAACAGAATTCTTATATTTACAGTGGTCTGATTTTTTCTTCATGATGATGTGACCTGTGTAATGATAATATGATCCTCATGATGTATCCTTTTTAAGAAATCTAACTTTACCCTAAGTTCACAAAAGTAGCCTTTCATCTCTGAACTTTTTTTTTTTTTACCTTTTACATTGGTATGTACAGTTCACCTGGAATTGATTTTTGTGTATGGCGTGATGTAGGGATCAAGATTATTATTATTTTCCAATTTAGATATCCAGTTGGCTTAGCATTTTTTTTTTTTTTGAGAAAGCCATCTTTTCTCATTGCTTTTGTGCCACCTTTGTAATAAATCAAATGTCCATGTACGTGAGTCTGTTTCTGAATTCTGTATGTGTTTCTTTGCTTTTTTTTCTATCCTTCCACCAAACACGACAGTCTTCATTCCTGGAGCTTTACAAAAGTCTTGATAAATTAGTGAAATAAGTCTTCATGCCTTGTTCTTCTTTAAGATTATCTTGGCTATTGTTGGGTCTTTGCATTTCCATATATGGTATAGAATTAATTTGTCTAGTTTCACAAATAAATCTGTTGAGATTTTGATTGACATTGCATTGAATCTGTAGACCAATTTATGGAGAATTGATGTCTTTATAATTTTGAGGCTTCCAGTCAATATACGTGGCATATTCTTAGTTTTATTTGTCTTCTTTAATTTATCTTTTTATTTTTTAATTATAGCTCTTTATATCTTTTACAGATATGGAAGATACATCTTTTCTATACCCTTTAGTTTTACAGTTTTCTTTGATGAGTTTAATTCTAGGTTTAGAGAATGGGGTTGAGGATTTGAGGGGAGGAGGAGAAGAAACATAGCCAGGGCCAAGAGTCTTTCTATTACAGTGTGAAACACCTTCTTGGGTGTAGTTCTTTCCAAAGTTTGTTTCCCTCCATTAAAATCACCTAGTCCATCGGGTGTAGAAAGAAGTGGTGAAAAGAGGGGACATATGAATATATAACGACCACCCAGTCCCATCTATGGATCTTGTAAACTACTCCTCATCAGCTGGCCCCAGTGCCACCCTTACGATACTCTACAGCCCTTGACAGCCCCAGGCTTACTGACAGTTTTCCTGTCCTGCAGCCAGAATCGCTTGTTCAACACAATGTTGGAGAGAAAAATATTCACCAAAATAACTACCACACCATGACTCCCACGGCTGGTGTCTGGCCCTTGACTAGTCTACTTACTTTTTCACCCCTGTACTAGGTCATGATTTCTCTGTGTTGTCCCAGGGACTTAACAAATAAATTTTTTGTTTAGTATAGGTCATACTATACATACTGTTCAGCAACTTGCTTTTTTTTTTTTTTTGATGGCTAATGAGTGTATTCAGTTGCATTTGGAAATAGGTTGGATTTAATAAAGTAAAGTTTTAATATATGCTCCTTTTTGTGCGTGTGTGATTTTATATCTGTCATGGATTAAATTGTGTCCCCCAGTATCTCAGTCATCTAGTGCTGCTATGATAGAAATACCACAAGTGGATGGCATTAACAAAGAGAAATTTATTTTTTCACAGTTTTTTAGTAGGCCAGAAGTCCAAATTCAGGGTGTTAGCTACAGAGGAAGACTTTCTTTCTCTGTCAGCTCAGGAGGAAGGTCCTTGTCAACAATATTCCTCTGGTTGAGGAATTTCTCAGCGCGGGGACCTCAGGTCCAAAGGACGCGCTGTTTTCCTGGCTCTTATTTCTTGGTGGTATGAGGTCCCCATGTCTCTCTGTGCGCTTCTCCCTTTTATAACTCAGAAGAGACTGGCTGAAGACACAATCCAGTCTTACAGGTTGAGTCCTGCCTCTTAACGTAACTGCTGATAATCCCGTCTCATCAACTTCATAGAGATAGGATTTACAATACACAGGAAAATCATATTAGATGACAAAATGCTGAACAGTTGCACAGTATTGGGAATCATGGCCTGTCCAAGTTGACACACATTTTTGAGGGACACAGTTCAATCCATAACACCCAGAAATGTGTATCAACTTGGGTAGGCCATGATTCCCAGTGTTGTGTGCTTGTCCACCATCTTGTGTTCTGATGTGATTATTCTGTGTGTTGTAAATCCTAACCTCTATGATGTTAATGAGGCAAGATTAGAGGCAGTTACTTTAATGAGTCAGGATTAGGTTGAACCTTGAGTCAGATAATATCTTTTGAGATATGAAAGAGAGAATTGAGCCGAGAGGAGAAGGACTTCATATTACCAAGAAAGAAGCGCCAGGAGTGGAGTGTGTCCTTTGGACCTGGAGTCGCTGCACTGAGAATATCCTAGACCAGGGGAAGATTGATGACAACAACATTCTCCTAGAGCCAACAGAGAGAGAAAGCCTTCTCCAGAAGCTGGTGCCCTGAATTCGGACTTCTAGCCTCCGAAACTGAGAGAATAAATTTCCGTTTGTTAAAGCCATCCACTTGTGGTATTTCTGTTATAGCACCACTAGATAACTAAGACAATATCCCTTTAAGTGTCTCCATATTATTGCTTTGTTGTCTTGAATGTAATTGTAAGTTAGTGATATGGTTGAGCACAGTGGTTAATATTCTGTGATGTAGTTAGACATTTCCCTCATTGGTGTCTTTAGGTTGTTTTTAAATATTATGATAATGAAATAAATGTCTTTATGGATAAGGTGTTTTCCATTTGTAGGATCATTTTTCAGGATGGCTTTCCAGAATGGATCAAATGAACAAATAGATCAAAGGGGATCAACATTTTTAGATTAACCACAGAGTGGTGCCTGGAACAAAATAGGCGTTCAAAAAATATTTATTAGATGAAAGCATATGATAAAAATTGCTTTCCAACATGTTTGTATCAAGTTTTATTCCCACCTACGTATGAGATTCTCTATTCTCCCATACAATCTTACACTTATGTTATTTTACTGATTTGATTGTAATCAGAAAAATTCTGTATCTATTTTGAAAAAAATGCTATCAGAGAATACCTAAGTTGTGTTTCTCTTTTATTTTCACCTAGTGGGTAAGTAAACATGCTTTCTTACAGGACTGAATTTGCTCTTAAAGAAATCATGTCCTCTGGAGGTGCTGAAGATGACATCCCACAGGGAGAGAGGAAGACGGTTACAGATTTTTGTTACCTCCTGGATAAATCTAAACAGCTGTTCAATGGGTTAAGGTTAGTGAACTCTGGGTATTTTAAACTTTTCTCTAGTTCTTTTTTTTTTTTTTCCTAGTTGATATCAGGTAAGTTTTTTTTTAAAGTTCGGGATAGAATGCTGTCTGTCTGTCTATGTATCTGTCTAATCTATCTGAATCGATCTAATCTGTCTATCTAATCTATGGTAGATGGTCATGATTTTTTTGGACACTATTCTTCATTCTTAAATGAAAAAACAATAACAAAGGAAGATTACTTGTATTGTTTCACCCAGTAGGGCATCTGTAAATAAATTTTGATGTGTCAGCCTTGGAAGCCCTATGAGGAGGTTCTGCCCTGTCCTGTAGTGTCTGTATGAGTCGGAATAGACTCATCAGTAATGGGTTTGTATACATAGGATAATATAGAGCTATTAAAAAGATTTTGGTAGGGAGGTAAATGAAAAGTTAAATAAGACATATAATTAAATGAAAAAATTATAAAATTAGTATGTATTGTATAATCTTGGTTTATGAAAAATTCTGTATGAAGTTTATTATCTGTATTCCATATTAACTTTGTTTTAGTGGGAGCTGTTTGCTCTATTCCCCTGCGTGTCTGTCAGTTTGTTGTACTGTGGGGGCTTGTGTGTTGCTGTGATGCTGGAAGCTATGCCACCAGTATTCAGATACCAGCAGGGTCACCCATGGAGGACACGTTTCAGCTGAGCTTCCAGACTAAGACAGACTAGGAAGAAGGACCCAGCAGTCTATTTCTTAAAAGCATTAGCCAGTGAAAACCGTATGAATAGCAGCAGAACATTGTCTGATATATGCTGGAAGATGAGCCCACCAGGTTGGAAGGCACTCAAAAGATGACTGGGGAAAAGCTGCCTCCTCAAAGTAGAGTTGACCTTAATGATACGGA
Organism: Loxodonta africana; assembly: GCF_030014295.1. Lineage (NCBI taxonomy): Eukaryota > Metazoa > Chordata > Mammalia > Proboscidea > Elephantidae > Loxodonta > Loxodonta africana. Next base: position 50,409,329 of record NC_087350.1, read on the forward strand.
TGGAGTAAAGCTCTCAGGACCTTCGTCTGCTGATGTGGCATGACTCAAAATGAGAAGAAACAGCTGCAAACATCCATTAATACTCGGAACCTGGAATATACAAGGTATGGATATAGGAAAGTTGGAAATTGTCAAAAATGTAATGGAACACGTAAACATTGATATCCTAGGCATTAGTGAGCTGAAATGGACTGGTCTTGACCATTTTGAATCAGACAATCATATAGTCTACTATGCTGGGAATGACAACTTGAAGAGGAATGGTGTTGCATTCATCATCAAAAAGAACATTTCAAGATCTATCCTGAAGTACAACACCGTCAGTGATAGGATAATATCCATACTCCGGCAAAGAAGACCAGTTAATACGACTATTATTCAAATTTATGCACCACCCACTCTAACGCCAAAGATGAAAAAATTGAAGATTTTTATCAGATGCCCCAGTCTGAAATTGATCGAACATGGAATCGGGTTACATTGATAATTACTGGGGATTGGAATGCGAAAGTTGGAAACGAAGAAGGATCGGTAGTTGGAAAATATGGCATTGGTGATAGAAACAATGCCGGAGATCAAAGGATAGAGTTTTGCAAGACCAATGACATCTTCATTGCAAATACCTTCCTTCACCAATATAAATGGCGACTGCACACATGGACCTTGCCAGATGGAACACACAGGAATCAAACTGACTATATCTGTGGAAAGAGACGATGGCAAAGCTCAATATCATCAGTCAGAACAAGGCCAGGGGCCAACTGTGGAACAGACCATCAATTGCTCATATGCAAGTTCAAGCTGAAACTGAAGAAAATCAAAGCAAGTCCACAAGAGCCAAAATATGACCTTGAGTGTGCCCACCTGAATTTAGAGACCATCCGAAGAATAGATTTGATGCATTGAACACTAGAGACCGAAGACCAGACGAGTTGTGGAATGATATCAAGGACATCATCCATGAAGAAAGCAAGAGGTCACTGAAAAGCAGGAAAGAAAGAAAAGACCAAGATGGATGTCAAAGGAGACTCTGAAACTTGGTCACAAACGTCCAGCAGCTAAAGCAAAAGGAGGAAATGATGAAGTAAAAAAACTGAACAGAAGATTCAAAGGGCAGCTCGAGAAGACAGAGTAAAGTATTATGATGACATGTGCAAAGAGCTGGAGGTAGAAAACCGAAAGGGAAGAACACGCTCGGAGTTTCTCAAGCTGAAAGAACTGAAGAAAAAATTCCAAGCCTTGAGTTGCAATAGTAAGGATTCTATGGGGAAAATATTAAATGACGCAGGAAGCATCAAAAGAAGATGGAATACACAGAGTCATTATACCAAAAAGAATTAGTCCATTTTAAGAGGTAGCGTATGAACAGGAACCGATGGTACTGAAGGAGGAAGTCCAAACTGCTCTGAAGGCATTGGTGACAAACAAGGTTGCAGGAATTGACAGAATATCAATTGAGATGTTTCAACAAATGGATGCAGCACTGGAGGTGCTCACTCATCTACGCCAAGAAATATGGAAGATGGCTTCCTGGCCAACTCACTGGAAAAGACCCATATTTATGCCTACTCCCAAGAAAGGTGATCCAACCGAACGCGGAAATTGTAGAACAATATCATTAACGTCACATGCAAGCAAAATTTTGCTGAAGATCTTTCAAAACCGGCTGCGGCAGTATATCGACAGGGAACTGTCAGAAATTCAGGCTGGATTCAGAAGAGGACGTGGAACCAGGGATGTCATTGCTGAAAGCAGAGAATACCAGAAGAATGTTTACTTGCATTTTATTTACTAGGCAAAGGCATTAGACTGTGTGGATCAGAACAAATAATGTATGGCATTGAGAAGAATGGGAGTGCCAGAACACTTAATTGTGCTCATGAGGAACCTTTACATAGATGAAGGAGCAGTTGTTGGGATAGAGCAAGGAGATACTGATTGGTTTAAAGTCAGGAAAGGTGTGCGTCAGGTTTGTATCCTTTCACCATACCTGTTCAGTCTGTAGGAAATGCTGGTGGCGTAGTGGTTAAGTGCTACGGCTGCTAACCAAAGGATCAGTAGTTCAAACTCACCAGGTGCTTCTTGGAAACTCTATGGGGCAGTTTTACTCTGTCCTATAGGGTCGCTATGAGTCGGAATCAACTTGGTGGCACTGGGTTTGATTTTGGTTTGGTGTTCAGTCTGTATGCCAAGCAAATAATGCAAGAAGCTGGACTATATGAAGAAGAATGGGGCATCAGGATTGGAGGAAGACTCATAAACAACCTGCACTGTGCAGATGATACAACCTTGCTTGCTGAAAGTGAAGAGGACTTGAAGCACTTACTGATGAAGATCAAAGACCACAGCCATCAGTGTGGATTGCACCCCAACATAAAGAAAACAAAAATCCTCACAACTGGACCAGTGAGCAACATCATGATAAACAGAGAAAAGATTGAAGTTGTCAAGGATTTCATTTTACTTGGATCCACAATCAACAGCCATGGAAGCAGCAGCCAAGAAGTCAAAAGACGCATTGCATTGGGTAAATCTGCTGCAAAGGACCTCTTTAAAGTGTTGAAGAGCAAAAATGTCACCTTGAAGACTAAGGTGCACCTGACCCAAGCCATGGTATTTTCAATCACATCATATGCATGTGAAAGCTGGACTTGATATTGACTGTTGTCTTTGAGCCATGTATAAGTTATTGTATCAGTTTATTTTGTTTTCTTACTGTATCCTAGCTTCTTGCTTTGTTTTGTTTTGATATTCCCAAATGGGGTGCTTGTGTGAGCTAGCTTGGTTATTGTCATCTTTGACGCTCTGACGCCCTGTCACCGGATGGCTATAGCTGTCATCAGGTATATCAGTGTAGGAGTCCATTCACTTTTCTTGTATGAATTCAGCTCAGGTGTCCAGGTAGCCGATCATCAAGTGTGTGGTACAGACTCTGTCCTACAATCTTAGAGGGGAAGGAGTGATTGTGTAGGTACTGGTATCTGGTTGCAGCAGGGGGCCACACTCTGAACAAGGCAGGGGGCTGAGAACTGTCCCCCGAATGTCTGTGAAGAAAGCGCGTCCGTGTTCCCTAGAGTGTATAGGTGGGTGGGTTCTGCAGACGGACCATGGGCACCCAGCGCTTTTGTTTGTAAGAACTGGGAGGTACCAGTTATCCTTGGGCCCCTGTCGCAGTTGCCTGGGTTACCTGAGTGGTGCCACCAGTCCTTATGCCCCTGATGTGGGTAGGTGAGGACCCTGTTTAATAGGCAAAGTGGTGTCAAACATCAAAAACCCACCTCTCCACCACACAGGTGAAACAGTTGCAGGCTGTCAACAAGGGCCTATTCTCCTGAAATAGGCCCACACAGGTCCACACTTGGGGGAAAGGTATTCAGAGCCCACCGACCATTTATGCCTGGGTGGGAGCCTTTCCTGTCCAGAGCTGCCCCGGTTTGTAGAGCTGGCAAATTATCTTTTCCCCCAGTTGTGAATTTATTCCTACTCCAAGGCCAGGTGGATGGCTACGGGCGCTCAACACGGCCTATCTCAGGCCCAGGGAAATCAGCAGTCACCGAAGCCAGCTTGGGGCCTGGGGACAAGGTAAAATATACGCAAGTACTTAGCTTTTGCTGAGAGTGCCGTTCTTCTCTGGTTCCGGAGGTGCGAGTAGGCTGTGCTGCTGGCTGCTTCTCCCTAAGGAAACTGTGGCCTAACGCTACCACCAGCCCGCCGCTCCTGGTAATGGTGCCTGTGGGATCCTGCTGATTCAGGTCTGGTAACTCCTCTTTGTTTTTGAACCGTCTCTTTTCCTCCTGCGTCTCAGTCTGTTTTCTAACTTTGCCTTTGATGTTCAGGGCTCCTAGCTTGTCATAAATATAATCATTGCACTTGTTTTTTGGGGCCTTTGTTGTAAGAGAGATTGCAGGAAGTGTCTGGCTATTCCGCCATCTTGGCCCCGCTTTCCGGAATAGCATCAACTTTTTACTTTGAATCATTCCCATGAGCATTCTTTCTTTCACTCTTAGTGCTTTCATTTTTGGAGCTTCTTTTGTGTTTTATCTTTTTTCAGTTCTTAAATTGGTTATTAAACGGCTTATTGAAGTATAGGATACTTGTAGAAAAGTATACATATAATAAGTATACAGCTTGGCGCATTTTTACAAATTGATGATATCCTTGTGACTTGTACTTAGATCAAGAAAGAGAACAGACAGCACCTCAGAAAGCCCCTTGTGCACCCCATCACTTGGAGTTTTTAACTCTTTATGAACAGAATAAAAAAGTACATTTTAGTGTATGAAAGACTTCGGATTTTTCTTTATAACGTCCTTGGTGTATGTCTTAGTCATCTAGTGCTGACATAATGGAAGTACCACAAGTGGATGGTTTTAACCAACAGAAATTAATTTTCTCACAACCTAGTAGGCCAGAAGTCCAAATTCAGGGCATCAGCTCCAGAGGAAGGCTTTCTCTCTCTGCTGGCTCTGGAGAAAGATCCTTGTTGTCAATATTTCCCTGGGCCAGGAGCTTCTCCGTGCAGGAACCCTGGGTCCAAAGGACACGCTGTGCTCCTGGCACTGCTTTCTTAGTGGTATAAGGTCCCCAATTCTCTGCTTACTTCCCTTTCCTTTTATTTCTTAGAAAATAAAAGGTGGTGCAGGCCACACCCCAGGGAAACTCCCTTTAGATGACACTGAATCAGGAATGTGACCTGAACAAGGGTATTACATCCCACCCTAATCCTCTTTAACCACAGGAAGAGGTTATGGTTTATAACACATAGGAAAATCACAAAATGGAGGACAGGCACACAATACAGGGAATCATGGCCTAACCACGTTGACACATATTTTTGGGGGGGACACAGTTCAATCCATGATGGTGTACAATAAATTCCCATTTTACTCTTGGAGGTATGTGTCTTTCCACCTTATATTAAGCTGTTTATCTAAATTGTCAGAGTCATGAATATCTTAATGGAGTATTTGTCCTGTCTGAAAATACATTCTTATAATAAATTTGCTCTTCCTTCCACTCACTGTGTAAGAAAACAGTTTAAAGAGTAAGAAATGGATAAAATGAATGGTGTTTTGCTCAGAATAGCTCTTGCATGTAGTTATAATAGTAATGAAGTGAGAATAATGTTAGAAATAGCCTTGAATACTGACAGGAAATGATCAAAAGCCTAAGTACTTGCAGGGTTCTAGTTACCATGGTGACTCAGACTGTCGATGCAGAATGGAATACTTGGTGGGATTATATAAGGCAGCATCTTGAAACATGTATTTGAGATACCCAGCTGTGTCTATCAGTGATGTCCATAACTTGTGATGCTTTGCAAAAGCAGAGGTTACCAAGTCTGTCACTAATTATTTGATATCAGAGGAGCAAATACACAAAGCCAAGACAATCTTTGGAGACCATAAAAATATATTTTTCCTCAGGGGTTCCCCAATGTGAAGTGTAATGGTCTTAAAAAGTAATGAACGTAGAAATTACTTTTTATTAAATGTGCTTACTATATTCAAATGAAGAATGAAAGCATTTACAATGCTTCATTTCAAAACCCATTTTTAGAATGCCTTCATTCCTAAATAGGAGTGGATCACAGATATTAACAGTTTTGTTCCATTGTCTCCTTCCTCCCCTGCACTCCCTTCTCCTTCTCTCGTCATTCGGAAGCATGTTCTTCTCATTCAGAAAACCAGTATTCTCCTAGAGGCAACTCCTGCAAAGTATTAATAGTAAGGCACATGTTATTTCAGAGATTATACCCTAAACAATTTGTACAACCTTGTGATGTCTGCTTTCATTTTATATGGTTTCCCACTCAGAGGAATTGAACTTGCATTTGAGGTAGACTGCCACCAGAGGACAACAGATACCTTGATTGTGTTGTGTATTAGTTTCCTAGGGCTGCCTTAACATGCAATTCCCCAAAGTGGGTGGCTTATAAGAACAGAAATTTATTGTCTCAAAGTGCTGGAGGCTCGTGGTTTGAATTCAGGGTGTTGGCAAGGCCATGTTCACTCAGAAGGCTCTAGAGGAAGATCCTGGGCATTCCATGACTTGTAGCTGCAGCATCATAACTCTGTTGTCTCTGTTTCCTTTTCTCTTTCTCTCTTGTCTCTCTTTTGTAGGACACCACTTGGAATGGTTTAGAACCCAGCCCATTCCAGCATGTCCTCAGGTTAATTTAACTGATAACATCTTCAAAGACTTTTTCCAAACAAAGTCAGTTTTGTAGGTATCAGGGGTTAGGACTTCAACATAAATTTTTGGGAAACACAATTCAGTGCATGACACATGGCCTAGAGAAGTGTTGAACAAGAGAATTTTAATGTGAGCAACAAATATGATTTTAAATTTTCTAGCTGTCATGTCAAAAAATTAATTTTAATAAAATACTTTATTTGACCCAATAATATCTAAAGTACTTTGTTTTAATATGAATCAATATAAAAAAATTTTAATGACATTTTACATTATTTTTTTTTTAAAGTAAGTCTTTGAAATGCTGTGAATATTTTGTATTTACACACATTTCAATTCAGATTAGCCACATTTCAAGTGTTTAGTATGCATATGTGGCTGGTGGCTACTGTATTTGGACAGCACAGGTCTGTAGTTTACTGAGAGTTTAGTACTTTTCACTCTCTTCCTTTATCTTTTCGTTTTTCAAGAAAAATCAGTTTTTTTTTTCATTTGCATTGCATACATATGTAATATATATTTTCACATATATATACATATTTGGTTTGTATAATTGTAAATTGAACTAATAGTATAAGTAGCTAAGTAGAGCATAAAAAATTAGGCTATTTGGCATTAAAATCCTAGCTCTATAGCCAACTTGCTTGGTATACCTAAACAAATGACTTTGTTGTTGCCAAAATTTCATAGAACTTATATGTCTCAGATGTTCCCTTGGGCTAGGAGATTTTTTTTTTTTTAAATAATTTTTATTGTGCTTTAAGTGAAAGTTTACAAATCAAGTCAGTCTGTCACATATAAGCTTATATACACCTTACTCCATACTCCCACTTACTCTCCCCCTAATGAGTCAGCCCGCTCCCTCCTTCCAGTCTGTCCTTTCATGATGATTTTGCCAGTTTCTAATTCTCTCTACCCTCCTATCTCCCCTCCAGACAGGAGATGCCAACACAGTCTCAAGTGTCCACCTGATACAAGTAGCATCTCTCTCCAACCCGTTGTCCAGTCCTTTCCATGTCTGATGAGTTGTCTTCAGGAATGGTTCCTGTCCTGGGCCAACAGAAGGTTTGGGGACCATGACCGCCGGGATTCTTCTAGTCTCAGTCAGACCATTAAGTCTGGTCTTTTTATGAGAATTGGGGTCTGCATCCCACTGTTGTCCTGCTCCCTCAGGGGTTTTCTGTTGTGTTCCCTGTCAAGGCAGTCATCGGTTGTGGCTGGGCACCATCTAGTTCTTCTGGTCTCAGGATGATGTAAGTCTCTGGTTCATGTGGCCCTTTCTGTCTCTTGGGCTCTGAGTTATCGTGTGACCTTGGTGTTCTTCATTCTCCTTCGATCCAGGTGGGTTGAGACCAATTGATGCATCTTAGATGGCCGCTTGTTAGCATTTGAGACCCCAGACGTCACATTTCAAAGTGGAATGCAGAATGTTTTCATAATAGAATTATTTTGCCAATTGACTTAGAAGTCCCCTTAAGCCATAGTCCCCAAACCTCCGTCCTTGCTCCGCTGACCTTCGAAACATTCAGTTTATCCCGGAAACTTCTTTGCTTTTGGTCCTGTCTGGTTGAGCTGACCTTCCGTGTATTGAGTATTGTCCTTCCCTTCATCTAAAGTAGTTCTTATCTACTAACTAATCAGTAAATAACCCTCTTCCACCCTCCCTCCCTCCCTCCTCTCATAACCACAAAAGAATATGTTCTTCTCAGTTTATACTGTTTCTCAAGATCTTAAAATAGTGGTCTTATACAATATTTGTCCTTTTGCCTCTGACTAATTTCACTCAGTATAATGCCTTCCAGGTTCCTCCATGTTATGAAATGTTTCACAGATTCATCACTGTTCTGTATTGATGCTCAGTATTCCATTGTGTGAATATACCATAATTTATTTAACCATTCATCCGTTGATGGACACCTTGGCTGCTTCCAGCTTTTTGCTATTGTAAACAGAACTGCAATAAACATGGGTGTGCATATATCGGTTCGTGTAAAGGCTCTTATTTCTCTAGGGTATATTCTGAGGAGTGGGATTTCTGGGTTGTATGGTAGTTCTATTTTTAACTTTTTAAGACAATGCCAGATAGACTTCCAAAGTGGTTGTACCATTTTACATTCCCACCAGCAGTGTATAAGAGTTGCAATCTCTCCGCAGCCTCTCCAACATTTATTATTTTGTATTTTTTGGATTAATGCCAGCCTTGTTGGAGTGAGATAGAATCTCATCATAGTTTTATTTTGCATTTCTCTAAGAAAATCAGTTTTTAACTACCAGTTTTAAAATAAAACAAAACAAATGTATAACTTAAGAACTTATTGTAAGACAAACACCCTTATTGCCACAATGCCAGTCAAAAAATAAAACTTGGCCTGTATAGGTCAACAACAAAGAAATAAAACTTTGCCAGCTTCTTATATGTCCTCCATAAGCCTCATCTCAATCGTAATTGTCTTCCGTCATCTGCCGTTTGGTTAACCATTGACATTGTTTGTATAGGGAAAGGAGATGAATCAAGTGTTTGATGAATTGGAATAAAGATGTCCTTGTAATACAGTCCTGTCTGTATAAACAAGAATGTGTGAGTGATACAATGTGCTCCTTGACTGAAAAGCTTATTCAGAGAAGTTGGGTTATTCCTTGGCCTTTGACTGCGGCTTTGCTGGAGTTCAACAGCGTCCCAAGACTTGGGGATCAGAATGAACTACTAGAAAAGAATTTTACTCATGTAGAATCAAAATCTAGTTGTTTTCTTCATGGTAGAAAGGAAAGAACACTGGACTAAAAAAAAAAAAATAGGGTCCAGAAAGTCTGAATTTGAATCACAGCACTACAATTTACTGGCCATGAGTTCCCAGATAACTCACTTAAGCTCTCTGAGCCACAATTTAGTGTGTGTGTATGTGCACATATGCATTCATATACACCTACATATTTTGGGAAAGCCAAGTATTTAAGGACCAGATTGAGGAAATAGAAACCTTTGAAAGAGATTGTAAGAACAAAATTCTTAATTCTAGAGAGTTACGGTGGTGGTGAAGTGATGAACAGTGTTATGCCATAGAGAGGACTGATCAGAGGAGGATTGAAGTGTCGGTAGGACTTATGTTTTAGCTGGTAGGCATGAATGATCTCAATTGATTGCATTTTAGTAAATATGGAGGGTTTGAGAAAACTTGAAAGAAATTTCCTGAGTTTTAACATACCAAAGTTATATTTGGAACATCTCTGAAAATCAGTTTTAATTATTTGCACCTCATTACTTCCTTAGCCTCTGAACTTCTAAACTCAAGAACTGAGGATTTAAAAAAGAGCCGTTAGTGTTGTGCTTTTACTTTTTTTAAAGCCATGAAAAAATAATATAAGCAGCCAATTTATAACATAGGTGCATTTGCAAATGTGAAATATAAGATCATTTAACTTACGAGGGTAATTCACAGAGGTCCATTTAATTTAATTCTATGGACCATTAATTCCCCATCTCTTGGAAGAAGTGCAGCCGGAATGTTCCTTAGAGGCAAGGATGGTGAAACTGCGTCTTACATACTTTGGGCATGTTGTCAGGAGGGATCAGTCTCTGGTGAAGGACATCATGCTTGGCAGAGTATAGGGTCAGCGGAAAAGAGGAAGACCCTCAACGAGGTGGATTGACACAGTGGCTGCAACAATGAACCCAAGCATAACGACGATTGTAAGGATGGCACTGGACCGGGCAGTGTTTCATTCTGTTGTGCATAGGGTCGCTGTGAGTCGGAACCGACTCGACGGCACTTAACAACAACAACTGACTTGCTTACTGAAAGTGAAGAGGACTTGAAGCACTTACTGATTGTTATGGACTGAATTGTGTCCCCCAAAGTGTGTCAACTTGGCTATTCCATGACTCCCAGTATTGTGTGATTGTCCACTATTTTGTCATCTGATGTGATTTTCCTGTGTATTGTAAATCCTACCTCTATGATGTCAGTGAGGCAGGATTAGAGGCACTTGTGTTAATGACATGGGACTCAATCTATAAGATTAGGTTGTGTCTTAAGCCAGTTTCTTTTTGTGTGTGTGTGTGTTCTGATTTTTTTTTATTGTGCTTTAAGTAAAAGTTTACAAATAAACGCAGTCTCATACAAAAATTTATGTACGCTTTGCTATATACTCCTAATTGCTCCCCCCCTAATGAGACAGCCCTCTCCTTCCCTCTGCTCTCTCTTTTCGTGTGCATTCCGCCAGCTTCTGACCCCCTCTGCCCTCTCATCTGCCCTCCAGACAGGAGATGCCAACATAGTCTTGTATCTACTTGATCCAAGAAGCTCATTCTTCACCAGCATCTTTTTCTACCCCACTGTCCAGTCCAATCCCTGTCTGAAGAGTTGGCTTTGGGAAAGGTTCCAGTCTTGGGCTAACAGAAGGCCTGGGGACCATGACCTCTGGGGTCCTTCTAGTCTCGGTCAGACTATTAAGTCTGGTCTTTTTACGAGAATTTGAGGTCTGCATCCCACTGCTTTCCTGCTCCTGCAGGAGCTCTCTGTTGTGTTCCCTGTCAGGGCAGTCATCGGTTGTGGCTAGTTCTTCTGGTCTCAGGCTGATGTAGTCTGCTTTATGTGGCCCTTTCTGTCTCTTGGGCTCATAATTACATTGTGTCTTTGGTGTTCTTCATTCTCCTTCGCTCCAGGTGAGTTGAGACCAATTGATGCGTCTTAGATGGCCACTTGCTAGCATTTAAGACCCCAGACACCGCTCTCCAAAGTGGGATGCAGAATGTTTTCTTAATAGATTTTATTATGCCAGTTGACTTAGTTGTCCGCTGAAATCATGGTCCCCAAACCCCCGCTCCTGCCACACTGGCCTTCGAAGCATTCAGTTTATTGAGGAAACTTCTTTGCTTTTAGTTTGGTCCAGTTGTGCTGACCTCTCCTGTATTGTGTGTTGTCTTTCCCTTCATGTAAAGTAGTTCTTATCTACTATCTAATTAGTGAAACCCGTCTCCCTCCCTCCTTCCTTCCCCCATCTCGTAACCATTAGAGAATATTTTCATCTCTGTTTAAACTATTTCTCGAGTTCTCATGTTAGTGGTCTTATACAATATTTGTCCTTTTGCAACTAATTTCACTCAGCATAATGCTTTTCAGACTCCTCCATGTTATGAAATGTTTCACAGATTCATCACTGTTCTTTATCGATGGGTAATATTCCATTGTGTGAATATACCATAATTTATTTATCCATTCATCCATTGATGGGCACTTTACTTGCTTCCATCTTCTTGCTGTTGTAAACAGTGCTGCAGTGAACATGGGTGAGCATATATCTGTTTGCATAAAGGTTCTTATTTCTCTAAGGTATATTCCAAGGAGTGGGATTGCTGGATTGTATAGTAGTTCTATTTCTAGCTTTTTAAGGAAGCGCCAAATCTAATTCCAAAGTGGTTGTACCATTTTACATTCCCACCAGCAGTGTATAAGTGTTCCAATCTCTCCACAACCTTTCCAACTTTTATTATTTTGTGTTTTTTGGATTAATGCCAGCCTTGTTGGAATAAGATGCAATCTCATTGTGCTTTTGATTTGCATTTCTCTAATGGCTAATGATAGTGAGCGTTTTCTCATGTATCTGTTAGCTACCTGAATGTCTTCTTTAGTGAAGTGTCTGTTCCTATCTTTTGCCCATTTTTTAATTGGGTTATTTGTCTTTTTGTAGTTGAGTTTTTATAGTATCATATAGATTTTAGAGATCAGGTGCTGATCAGAAATGTCATAGCTAAAAACTTTTTCCCAGTCTGTAGGTAATCTTTTTACTCTATTGGTGAAGTCTTTGGCTGAGCATAGGTGTTTGATTTTTAGGAGCTCCCAGTTGTCTAGCTTTTCTTCTGCTTTGTTAGTAATGTTTTATATACTGTTTATGCCATGTTTAGGGCTCCTAGCCTTGTCCCTATTTTTTCTCCCGTGATGTTTATTGTTTCAGATTTTATTTTTAGATCTTTGATCCATTTTGAGTTCTTTTTGTGCACGGTGTGAGGTATGGGTCTTGTTTCATTTTTTTGCAGATGGATATCCCGTTATGCCAGCACCATTTGTTAAAAAGACTGTCTTTTCCCCATTTAACTGATTTGGGGCCTTTGTCAAGTATCACCTGCCCATATGTGGATGGATTTATGTCTGGATTCTCAATTCTGTTCCATTGGTCTATGTATCTGTTGTTGTACCAGTACCAGGGTGTTTTGACTACTGTGGCGGTATAATAGGTTCTAAAGTCAGGTAGAGTGAGGCCTCCGACTTTCTTCTTCTTTTTCAGTAATGCTTTACTTATCTGGGGCCTCTTTTCCTTCCATTTGAAGCTGGTGATTTGTTTCTCCATCTCATTAGAGAATGCCTTTGGAATTTCGATTGGAATTGCATTAAACGTATAGATCACTTTTGGTAGAATAGACATTTTTACAATGTTAGTCTTACTATCCATGAGCAAGGCATGTTTTTCCACTTAACGTGGGTCTCTTTTGGTTTCTTGCAGAAACGTTTTGTAGTTTTCTTTGTATAAGTCTTTTACATCTCTGGTAAGATTTATTCCTAAGTATTTTATCTTCTTAGGGGGTACTGTGAATGGTATTGATTTGTTGATTTCCTCTTCAATGTTCTTTTTATTGGTGTAGAGGAATCCAACTGATTTTTGTATGTTTATCTTGTATCCTGATATTCTACTGAACTCTTCTATTAGTTTCAGTAGTTTTCTTGAGGAAGGCCAATCTCTTTTGAGATATAAAAGAGAGAAGCCAGAAGAGAGACATGGGGACCTCATTACCACCAGCAAGAACAGCTAGGAGTGCACATCCTTTGGACCTGGGATTGCGTGCTCAAAAGCTGCTAAACCAGGGGAAAATTGATGACAAGGACCTTCCTCTGGTGATGATAGAGAGCGAAAGCCTTTCCCTGGAACTGGCACCTTGAATTCAGACGTCTAGCCTCCTAAATAGTGGGAGAATAAATTTCTGTGTGTTGAAGCCATACATTTCTGCTATTTCTTTTGTAGCAGTGCTACTCAACCAAGACGCTGATGAAGGTCAAAGACTACAGCCTTCAGTATGGATTGTTGTTGTTAGCGGTCGATTCGGTTATGACTCATAGTGACCCAGTGTACCACAGAATGACATACTGTCTGGTCCTGTGGCATCCTCAACAATCGTTGTTGTGCTTGAGCCCATTGTTGCAGCCACTGTGTCAGTCCGTCTCATTGAGAATCCTCCTCTTTTTCGCTGACCCTCTATTTTACCAAGCATGATGTGCTTCTTTCAGGACTGATCCCTCCTGATAATATGTCCAAAGTATGCAAGACGTAGTCTCACCATCCTTGCTTCTAAGCAGCATTCTGGCTCCACTTCTTCCAAGACAGACTTGTCCTTTCTTTTGGTATTCCATAGTATATTCAGTAGTTCTCCCCAGCAGCACAATTTGAATGTGTCAATGGTTCTGTCTTCCTTATTCATTTTCCTACTTTCACGTGCCTGTGAGGTGATTAAAAACACCGTGACTTGGGCCTGGTGCACCTTAGTTCTTAAGGTGACATCTTTGCTTTTCAGTACTTTGCAGGTCTTTTGCAGCTGATTTGTCCAATGCAATGTGTCTTTTGATTTCTTGACAGCTGCTTACATGAATGTTGATTGTGAATCCAAGTAAATGAAATCCTTGACAATCTCAATCTTTTCTCTGTTTATTGTGTTGTTGCTTATTGGTTGAGTTGTGAGGATTTTTTATTTCTTTATGTTAAGGTATAATCCATACTGAAGGCTGTGGTCTTTGATCTTCATCAGTAAGGGCTTCAAGTTCTTTTTCAGCAAGCAAGGTTGTGTCATCTGCATGATGAAGGTTGTTAATGAGCCTTCCTCCAATCCTGATGTCTGATTCTTCTTCATATAGGCCAGCTTCTCGGATTATTTGCTCAGCATACAGGTTGAATAAGTATGGTGAAAGGATATACCCCTGTCATAATTTGTTATGATTCACACAGCCGAATACCTTTGCATAGTCAATAAAACACACGTAAACATCCTTCTGGTATTCTCAGCTTTCAGCCAAGATCCATCTGACATCAGCAGTGATATCCCTGGTTCCACGTCCTCTTCTAAATCTGGCTTGGATTTCTGGCAGTTCACTCTTGATATACTGCTATAGCTGCTTTCGAATGCTCTTCAGCAAAATTTTGCTTGCATGTGATATTAATGATATTGTTCAATAATTTCTACATTTGTTGGGATCACCTTTCTTGGGAATGGGCATAAATATGGGTCTTTTCCAGTCAGTTGGCCCTGTAGCTCTTTTCCAAAATTCTTGGCATAGGTGAGTGAGCACTTCCAGCACTGCATCCATTGGTTAAAACATCTCAATTGGTATTCCGTCAACTCATGGAGCCTTGTGTTTTGTCAATGTCTTCAGTGCAGCTTGGACTTCTTCCTTCAGTACCATTGGCTCCTGCTCCTAAAATGGTTGAACTTAGACCAGTTCTTTTTGGTATAGTGACTCTTTGTATTCCTTCCATCTCCTTTTGATGCTTCCTGAGTCCTTTAATATTCTCCCTGTAGAATCCTTCAGTATTGCAACTGAAGGCCTGAATTTTTTGAGTTCTTACGGCTTTGATTTTCCATCTCCAGGTCTTTGCACATGTCATTATAATACTTTACTTCATTTTCTCCAGCTGCCCTTTGAAATCTTCTGTTCAGCTCTTTTACTTCATCGTTTTTTTGTTTTTGCTTTAGCTACTTGATGTTCAAGAGCAAGTTCCAGAGTCTCTTCTGGGATCTATTTAGGTCTTTTCTTTTTCTCCTGTCTTTTTGATGACGTCTTGCTTTCTTTATGTATGATGTCCTTGAACAACTCATCTGGTCTTCGGTCATTAGTGTTCAACATATCAAATCTGTTCTTGAGATGGTCTCTAAATTGAAGTGGGTTATACTCAAGATGGTACTTTGGCTTTCATCAACTTGTTCTAATTTTCTTCAGTTTCAACTTGAACTTACATCTGAGTAATTGATGGTCTGATCTGCAGTCTGCCCCTGGCCTTGTTCTGACTGATGGTATTGAGCTTTTCCATGGTCTGTTCCCACAGATGTAGTCCGTTTGATTCCTTTGTGCTCCATCTGGCAAAGTCCACGTGTATGGTTGCCATTTTAGTTGGTGAAAAGTTATTTGCAGTAAGAATCCGCTGACCTTAGAAAATTCCATCATGAGATTTCCGCCGTTGTTTCTGTCACAAAGGCCATATTTTCCACCTACTGCTCCTTCTTTCATTTCCAACTTTTGCATTCCGGCCTCCAGTAATTATCAGTTCATCCTGATTGCATGTTCTATCAATTTCAGACTGCAGAAGTTGGTAAAAATCTTCAATTTCTTTGTCTTTGGCCTAGTGGTTGGTGTGTACATTTGAATAATAATCATATTAAGTGGTCTTCTTTGTAGGCATATGGATATTATCCTGTCACTGACAGCGTTGCATTTCAGGATAGATCTTGAAATGTTCTTTTGATCATGAATGCAACGCCATTCCTCTTCAAGTTGTTTTTCCTGGCATAGTAGACCATATGATTGCCTAATTGGGAATGACCAAAACCAGTCCAGTTCAGTTCACTAATGACTACAGTTTTGATCTTTATACGTTCCATTTCGTTTTTGAAGATTTCCAATTTTCCTAGGTTCATACTTTGTACATTCCATGTTCCCATCATTAATGGATGTTTGCAGCTGTTTCTTCTCACTGCTCATCAGCAAATGAAGGTCCCAAAAACTTGGCTCCATTCATGTCATTGAGGTTGACTTAACTTTGAGAAGGCAGCTCTTACCAAGCCGTCTTTTGAGTGCCTTCCAACCTGAGGGGCTCACCTTTTGACACTATAGCAGACAATGTTCTGCTGCTATTCTTAAGGTTTTCACTGGTAAATTCTTTTCAGAAGTAGACCGCCAGGTCCTTCTTCTTAGTTTATCTTAGTCTGGAAGCTCAGCTGAAACCTTTCTGCTGTGGGTGACCCTGCTGGTGTTTGAATACCAGTGGCATAGCTTCCAGCATCACAGCAACACACAAGCCCCCTCAGTACGACAAACTGATAGACACGTGGGGGCCAGTATGGATTACACCTTAGCAATTCAAAACAAAAATCCTCACAACTGGACCAATAAGCAACATCATTATAAACAGAGAAATTGTTGAAGTTTTACAGGATTTCGTTTTTCTTGGATCCACGATCAATGCTCTCGGAAGCAGCAGTCAAGACATCAAGCAATGTATTGCACTGGGCTGATCTGCTACAAAAGACCTCTTTAAAACGTTAAAAAGCAAAGATATCACTGACGACTGAGGTGCGCTTTACCTAAGCTGTGGGATTTTCAACCACCTCTTATGATTGTGAAAGCTGGACAATGAATAAGGAAGACCAAAGAAGAATTGATGGCTTTGAATTATGATGCAGGTGAAGAATATTAAATGTACCATGGACTACCAGCAGAATGAACAAATCGGTCTAGGCAGAAGTACAGCCAGGATGCTGCTTAGAAGCAAGTATGGCGAGACTTCTTCTTGTTTACTTTGGACATGTTTTCTGGAGGGACCAGTCCCTGGAGAAGAACATCACGCTTGGTAAAGTCAGAGAAAAGGAGGAAGACCCTCAGTGAGATGGATTAACACAGTGACTGCAACAATGGGCTCAAACGTAGCAATGATTGTGAGGGTGGTGCAGGACCGGGCAGTGTTTCATTCTGTCATACATAGGGTTGCTATGAGTCAGAACCAACTCGGCACTGCCAACAACAATAACGACACAGACAGTAAGAATGACCAGATGACTTATTCAGAGTTTAAAAGCAGAGTCAGTTTCTGAATAGTATAAGGGATTTGTCCAAAACTCTTTACGAACTACCTTAGTTAATTTTAGACTCTAAAAAACCAAACTCATTTCTGTTAAGTCTGTTTTGACTCATGATAGTGGCTTGTATATTGGCTTCTATGATATGTGTCATTAGAAAAAGAATAATCATAGGACTTATACTTTAGCAAATTAAGAAAAAAATTTTTTAAACCCTATCTTGAAAAAGAAACTACTATCCTTATAGCTGATCTTTTAATTAATATAAAATTGCATATTATAACTTACTGTCAGGAGCCTTGTTCTAGCCTTTTAGATCTCCTCTTATGTACTTTTAACCCCCATACAAAATTTCTTTTCTCTAAAACCTTTCTACTGAAGAACCGAAAGTATGTAGTTGTGAAATAAAGCCCTGGGTTCTAGTTCTGTCTTTAACAAAATTTCTTACTGGAGACTTATTAAAATGGTCAGTTTCAGAAACTCAAAGGAACTTGTAGGCAAATGCACACTTGAAAATTTACATGAAGACTTTACACACTATCTTTAAAGAAGCACCAAGAGTTGTCATTTCTCTAAAAGTTGATATTGCCACCACGTACTTTTATATAATATTATGATGTCCCAGCAGCAGCTAATTGAAAAGAGTCTTAAGGGTTCTAGCAGCAGCTTCCGTTTCAAAATACGTGATTAGCTCTTCCTGATGTAGCCTCTCACTATAAAATCCATGGAGACATAAAGAAGAAAACTTGAAATAAATGTGGAAAATTAGTATTTATAGTTAAGCTACTTCTGTAATCTGAAATAAATTTCTACTTATCATAAGGATAATGGAAATGAATTAAAAAATGCAAATAGTTCATTTTTGCTACGACTGCCTGAACATTTGAGGATAGGAACACGTTTTGCTCTTTTACTCATTATCTTAACATCTAGGTGTAGAAATACAAATCATCTACCTATCTGTTCCATTTACAGATGTTACCTTTTGGTCATACCACATAACTAATCAAATTTGTTAGTATAAAGATGTTTATTGTAGCATTTCATAATAGGGGAAAGCTAGAAACAATATGAAAGTCCATTAGGAGGAACTGATTAAATGAATTACTTCATTATATGCTATAGTATACATATCAATAAATATTGCTGTGATTGTATATGAATTAAAGAAACCTGATGTATTATCAAATTTAAAAGACAAATTGCAGAACATTATATATAGTATGATCCTGTTTGTATAAAATAATAGAAAAAAAATCACATATGTACCTGAGTATGCCTAGAAAATTTCATTCTTAACTTATTTCTGGGGACTAGAATTGAGATGATGAGAAATAGTTGTACTTTATATTCTTTGTTGGTAATGAGATGGGGGAGGGAGGGAGGGAGAGTGGGAACGGGGTATTCACTAATTAGACAGTAGATAAGAACTACTTTAGGTGATGGGAAAGACAATACACAGTACAGGAGAAGTCAGCACAACTGGACTAAACCAAAAGCAAAGAAGTTTCCTGAATAAACTGAATGCTTCGAAGGCCAGCATAGCAGGGGCGGGGCGTTGGGGACCATGGTTTCAGGGGACAACTAAGTCAATTGGCATAATAAAATCTATTAAGAAAACATTCTGCATCCCAGTTTGGAGAGTGGCCTCTGGGGTTTTAAACGCTAGCAAGCGGCCATCTAAGATGCATCAATTGGTCTTAACCCACCTGGATCAAAGGAGAATGAAGAACACCAAGGAAACACGGTAATTACCAGCCCAAGAGACAGAAAGGGCGAGATAAACCAGAGACTACGTCAGCCTGAGACCAGAAAAACTAGATGGTGCCTGGCTACAACCAATGACTGCCCTGACAGGGAACACAACAGAGAGCCTCTGAGAGAGCAGGAGAGCAGTAGGATGCAGACCCCAAATTCTCGTAAAAAGACCAGACTTAATGGTCTGACAGAGACTAGAAGGACTCCAGTGGTCATGGCCCTCAGACCTTCTGTTGGCCCAGGACAGGAACCATTCCCAAAGCCAACTCTTCACATAGGAATTGGACTGGAAAATGGGATGGAGAGGGATGCTGATGAGGAGTTTCTTGGATCAGGTGGACACTTGAGACTATGTTGGCATCTCCTGCCTGGAGGGGAGATGAGAGGGTGGAGGGGGTTAGAAGCTGGTGAAATGGACATGAAAAGAGAGTGGAGGGAGGGAGTGGGCTGTCTCATTAGGGGGAGAGTGTTTGGGAGTATGTAGCAAGGTGTATATAAGTTTTTGTGTGAGAGATTGACTTGATTTGTAAACTTTCACTTAAAGCACGGTGAAAATTTTTAAAAAAGTTTTATTTTCTTTCTTGCCTTATGCTCTTTGTGATACTTTCGTTTCCTAAGAGGTGCACACTATTTTCAAAATTGAAAAAACAGATACATAAGGTCTCTGTGATAGATCGTTTGTAAAAATGCCTGCAGTAATTCCCTTTCTTGTGTCCATGCCCATGGATCGTCCCCTCCTACACTGGGCTTGGCCGTGAGATTTGTTTTGGCCAATGAGACAGTAGCAAACTTGATGGAAATAGACTTTAAAGGAAAAAGCACATTAGCGCTTGTCCTCTCTTTTGCTGGTCATGTGAACAAACCCAAGCTAGCCTGCTGGATGATGAGAAACATGTGACCTAGCACCCTCACTGCCAGCCCGGCAAGTAGTAAACATATGAAGGAGGCCATTGACCACCAGCTGTTCTCATTTGCATGAGTGAGTCTGGCTGAGCCCACTAGAAAATTTTCCAGCTGAATTCAGCTCAAATTGCCAACCCACAAAATTACAAGCTAATGAGGTTTTTGTTTTCAGCTGCTGAGTTTTGAAGTGGTTTGTTATGCAGCAAAAGTTTACTGATTAAGTCTTCTATCACAAAATCAGCACCTGCCCTTCTACTGTCTGATTACTGCTTTATGAGATAGTCAGACCACTACTTCTAAAAACCAGTTGAGCAAGAAGTGTGGGGAAGGACATGTTGTTACTGCACATTCTATATAGTGAGAGTTAAAAAACCCACCAAACCAAACCAAACCCACTGCTGTCAGTCGATTCCAACTCAGAGTGACCCTAACCCTATAGGACAGGGTAGAACTGCACCATAGAATTTCTAAGGAGCGCCTGGCGGATTTGAACTGCTGACCTCTTGGTGAGCAGCCATAGTACTTAACCATTACGCCACCAGGGTTTCCATAAAACCCACCAGTAAAGCATTATTGCTTGGGAGAGACATGAGAACTTTTCACAATTGGTCGGCTTTTATATATCCTTTGGCTCAGTGTGTCAGAGAACCAGGTTGCAGAGATACGTGAAGATCCCATCTATATCCAGCTGATCTGGTACCAGATATAAAACTGCTAGACTTTAAGAATGTGCTAGGAACTGCAATCCATATGTAGAGTAAAAAAAAAAAAAATGTAGAGTAGATCTGAGAAAATGATTAGACTCATCCTCCCTACTCACCCAAGAGACCTACAATAGGAAGGAGAGTTAGCATACATAGAAGCTGAGTAGATCGTGCCTTGTTCCAATAAGGATGAATCAAGTCCCCAAATGGGCTTATTCTAAAAACAAAAACAAGTACTCTTCCACCTTCACACACTACACACACCAGGGAATGGAGACCTCTTTTTCAAGACTCAGACTTCTGAAATTTATAACAGAAACCGTAAGAAATTTTTGGAAAATTGCTTCTGCAATAAAATGCCATACATGGATCGTGGCTTCTATGAAAAGAACATAAAACCATAAAGAGGAAACAGGCTAAGATGAAATGGGAGGAAAGGCTTTCAGGAAACCAAAAATGCAGTGTTTATGATCAAAAGTCTGATACTAGTCAGATTCTTACGTCCTTGACTTCTGTTCTTACTTTTCTGAAATTTCACAAAGCTGGGTAATTCTTTGAGACATATTCTGTCTCTTCTAGACTTAGTTACGGATACCTTGAGGTAATCTACTTACAGGCTTTAACAAAGAGTTTTTGCTGCAAATATGAGTCTTAATGGGCTTTTATAGCTAACAGTTTTCAATTGTGTCTTTCACAATTGTTATTTAGGTGCCCTTGTGTTGATTCCAACTCATAGCCACCCTTTGTACAACAGAACAAAACACTGCCCAGTCCTGCATCATTCTCACAATCGTTGCTTTGTTTGAGCCTATTGTTGCAGCCACTGTGTCAGTCCGTCTCGTTAAGGGTGTTCCTCTTTTTCGCCGACCTTCTACTTGACTGAGTTTGATGTCCTCCAGGGATTGGTGGCTCCTGATAACATGCCCAAAGTTCGTGAGACCAAGTCTCACCATCCTCGCTTCTGAGGAGCATTCTGGTTGTACTTCTTCCAAAACAGATTTGTTCGTTCTTCTGCCACTCCATGGTAACAGTATTCTTCACCAGCACCATAATTCAAAGGCATCTATTCTTTAGTCTTTTGTATTCATTGTCCATCTTCTGCATGCATATGAGGCAATTGAAGATACCTCAGTCCTTAAAGTGACATCTTTGCTTTTTAACACTTTAAAAAGGTCTTTTGCAGCAGATTTGCCCAGTGCACTGTGTCATTTGATTTCTTGACTGCTGCTTGCATGGGTGTTGATTGTGGATCCAAGCAGAATGAAATCCTTGACAACTTCAATCTTTTCTCTGTTTAACATGATATTGTTTATTGGTCCAGTTGTGAGGATTGTGATTTTCTTTATGTTGATGTGTAATCCATACTGAAGGCTGTGATCTTTCATCTTCAGCAGTAAGTGCTTCAAGTCCTCTTCACTTTCAGCAAGCAAGGTTGTGTCATCTGCATAATACAGGTTGTTAATGAGTCTTCCTTCAATTCTGTTGCCACATTCTTCTTCATACAGTTCCCCTTCTCAGATTATTTGCTCAGTATACGGATTGAATAGGTATGGTGAAAGAATACAACCCTAACACACATCTTTCTGGACTTTAAACCACATAGTATCTCTTTGTTCTGTTTGAACAACTGCCTCTTGGTCTATGTACAGGTTCCTCATGAGGACAATCAGGTGTTCTGGAATTCCCTTCTTCACAATGTTATCCATGATTCTGTTATAATCCACACAGATGCCTTTGCATAGTCAATAAAACACAGGTAAACATCTTTCTGGTATTCTCTGCTTTCAGCCAAGATCCATCTGACATCAGCAATAATATTACTTGTTCCACGTCCTCTTCTGAAGCTAGCATGAATTTCTGGCAATTTCCAGTCCATGTACTGCTGCAACCGCTTTTGAATGATATTCAGCAAAATTTTACTTGTGCATGATATTAATGACATTGTTCGATAATTTTTGCATTCTCTTAGATCACCTTTCTTTGGAATGTGTACAAATATGGATCTCTTCCAATTGGTTGGCCAGGTAACTGTCAACTGTCTTCCACATTTGTTGGCATAAATGAGTGACCACTTCCAGCGCTGCATCCGTTTGTCGAAACATCTCAACTGGTATTCTGTCAATTCCTGGAGCCTTGTTTTCACCATTGCCTTCAGTGCAGTTTGGATTTCTTCCTTCAGTACCATTGGTTGCTGATTATATGCTACCTCCTGAAATGGTTGAATATCAACCAGTGCTTATTGGTACAATGATTCTGTGTATTCCTTCCATCTTCTTTTGATGCTTCCTGAGTCATCTAATATTTTCCCCATAGAATCCTTCAGTATTGCAACTCAAGGCTTGAATTTTTTCTTCAGTTCTTTCAGTTTGAGAAATGCTGAGCTGGTTCTTCCTTTTGGTTTTCTATTTCCAGGTCTTTGCACATTTCGTTATAATTCTTTACTTTGTCTTCTTGAGGCACCCTTTGAAATCTTCTGTTCAGTTCTTTTACTTCATCATTCCTTCCTTTCACTTCAGTTACTCAACCTTCAATAGCAAGTTTCAGAGTCCCTTCTGACATCCATTTTGATCTTCTCTTTCTTTCCTGTCTTTTTAATGACCTCTTGCTTTCGTCATGAATGATGTCCTTGATGTCATACCACACTCATCTGGTCTTCAGTCATTAGTGTTCAGTGCATCAAATCTGTCTTAAGATGGTCTCTAAATTCAGGTGGGATATATTCAAGGTCCTGCTTTGGCTCTTGTGGACTTTGTTCTTATTTTCTTCAGCTTCCACTCAAACTTGTATATGGGCGGTTGATGAGCTCTTCCACAGTTGGCCCCTGGCTTTGTTCTGATGGATGATATTGAGCTTTTTCGTCTCACTTTCCATAGATGTAGTCAGTTTGATTCCTGTGTATTCCCTCTGGTGATGTCCACATGTTTAGTCACTGTTGATGTTGTTGAAAAAGCATTTTGCAGTGAAGAAATCACTGGTCTTGCAAAATTCTGTGATGTGATTTTCTGCATCATTCTTGTCACTAAGACCATATTTTCCAACTACCAATCCTTTGTTTCCAGCTTTTTCATTCCAATCACCGGTAATTATCAATGCATCCTGAATCCATGTTTGATCAGGTTCAGACTGCAGAAATTGGTAAAAGTCTTCAATTTCTTCATCTTTGGCCTTAGTGATTGGTGAGTAAATTTGAATAATATTCATATTAACTGGTCTTCCTTGTGGGCATATGGATAGTAGCCTATCACTGACAGCATTGTACTTCAGGATAGATCTTGAAATGTTCTTTTTATGATGAACGTGACGCTATTCCTCTTCAACTTGTCATTCTGAGCGCAATAGATCATATAATTGTCTCATTCAAAATGGCCAATACCAGTCCATTTCAGTTTACCAGTGCTTAGGATATTGATGTTTAAGCGTTCCATTTCATTTTTGACGATTTCTAATTTTTCTAGATTCATACTTTGTACATTCCACATTCAGATATTAATGATGTTTGCAGCTGTTTCGTCTAATTTTTAGTCATGCCACATCAGCAAATGAAGGCCCCAAAGCTTGACTCCATCTGCGTCATTAAGGTCGAGTATACTTTGAAGAGGCAGCTCTCTTCCCTAGTCATATTTTGAGTGCCTTCCAACCTGAGGGGCTCATCTTTGGGCACCATGTCAGACGATGTTCTGCAGCTGTTCATAAAGTTTTCACTGGCCAATTTTTTCAGAAGTAGACTGCCAAGTCCTTCTTCCTAGTCCGTCTTAGTCTGGAAGCTCTGCTGAAACCTGTCCACCAAAGGCAACCCTGCTAGTATCTGAAATACCAGTGCCAAAGCTTCCAGTATCAGAGCAGTGTGCAAGCCAGCACCGTATGATGAACTGATAGACATGTGGTGGCCCTTACAGTTAGGCATTAGGAATTATTATGTCTTTCATTTCTGGAATATCTGGATTCTCTCTTTTCCTTTTCAACTCTGCTTACCAACCAGCCAGTTCTTTTCTGATTTCATCTCTCTCACAGTCTCTTCTTAAATGCAGCAAATAGCCTCTGTGTTAGATTCCTAGGGCTAACCTGTAATAAAATACCACAAGGTGGGTGATTTATAAGAACAGAAATTTATTTTCTCACAGTTTTGGAGACTGAGAGTCTGAGGTGAAGATACTGGTCACATTGATTCCTTCTGAGACTTTGAAGGAGAATTTGTTCCATGCCTCTCCCGACTTCTTGTAGATCCATGTATTCTTGGCTTGCAGCTGCAGCGTCACAAGGCTGTCATCCCTTTCTGTCTTTCTGTGTCTCTTCTCTTTTATAGGACACCATTCAGATTGGATTAGAATCCACTCTACTCTGGTATGACCTCATTTTAACTTAACTGATAAAATCTTCAAAGACCTTATGTCCAAACAAGGCTGTGTTCACAGGTACTAAGAGTCAGGACTTCAATATATCTTTTAAATGTATATTCAATATATTCGATCCATTCCAGAATCCAAGGCTAGTAACATAGTATTTCTTTGTCAGCATCCACTAGTTTATTAGGTACATTAACTTCTTCCAAGTTATTGCAGGCAAATGCAGTTTTCCCACTATATTATATAGGTAATCACTTTTCCAGCCTCTAGTAACAGTTACTTGCTACTTGCCTTTAAAATCCAAAGCCAGTACCACATATTTTAGGTGTCTGTTACAGCAGTACCCCACTTCTTGTATTGGTTTCTATACTCTTTTGCTAAGGAAGGCTGATGTAACAAATAACCTCAATATTTTAGTGTCTTATTACAGTAAAGATTTGTTTCTAGCTCCTGTGTTAGCTACACGTTGGCAGCAGTTCTGGAGCTCCATTACATGTATCTTATTGTGGGTTCTAGGCTGAGGAGTAAACCTGTGGTCTTGGGTCAGAGGGAAAAGTGAAAATACTGAAGCATGTTACATCTCTTAGATCTTCTCTTCAAACCTGGTGTAGGTAACTTCCAATTATATTTCATTGACCAAAGCAAGTTGCATGGCCAAGCCCAGTGTGTTATTAGGGTAGGGAAATATCTGTCTTTCAAAGGCATGTACTGTAAGTCACCAAGCCCAAGGACAGGGATGTATATTTCTCTTATAGAGAAGGGGTAGAGTAGTTGAGAACAATAAAACTACCTGCACATCTACTTTAAGGCACATTCCCGTAACCGTATTTTTCAAACTGCAGAGCTCTGAGTTGAAGATAAACATTTGGAAGTTAGCAATATATAGGTGAGTATGAATAAGTTTACCCAGGGAGAGATAAGAGAGTGATAGAAACCTCTTAGGAAAGATATCTGCAAAGGAGTCTAAAAATGAGCCATCTGAGAGGTGGGGGGAAGATTAGGAAAGAACATATCCCGGACCCTTGTTATAGAACTATTTCTGTTCTACTAATTATAACTTTAAAAAAAAAAAAAGAAGAAAGCGTGAGTGCAAATGGTTTAAATCTATGCAGTTTTTACCGTCAGAAGACTTAATTACCAAATACAGGCTGTCACTGGCTTACCTCCAATTTAAAGACAACTCATACTTGCCCTTTAATGTTACGTAAATTTGCCCTCACTTTGAAATGATTGAACCAACCCCTACTTGCAACATATTCTTCATCACAGTCATCTTCACTTGCTGCACGTGTAGCTTTTTAATCATTGAAAAGACTTCTTTCACAAAACCAAAAAACCCATTGCCATCAAGTTGATCCCCACTTATAGTGACCCTATAGGGCAGAGTAGGGCTGCCCATAGGGTTTTCAAGGCTGTAAATCTTTACGGAAGCAGGCTGTCACATCTTTCTCCCATTCTTGCACTAATGTAAGACTAAATAAGAACCACATGCAACTGTTACTTACAATTTAAAGGTCCAGTTAGGAACAGATCTCGTTTGTAACCTGAGGACTGCCTGCAGCCAGGGATGGATTACCCAGTAAGCAAGGTACGCATGGCCTTACTTGTGCCTACTTGCTGATGTGTAGTGCACAGTTTCATCAAAGATGTGGTGAAACCCCTGTGAAATTGTGCAGTACAGATTAGTAAGTAAACAATTAAGTCTGTGCATAACTTGCTTACTGGTTAATCTGCCCCTGCCTGTAGATAAGAGATTTAAAATTAATATGTATTTATTTGTTATTACAGAGATTTGCCACAATATGGACAGAAGCAGTGGCAGTCCTATTTTGGAAGAACTTTTGATGTTTATACCAAACTCTGGAAGTTCCAGCAGCAGCATCGGTAAAGCAATTTTATAGTTAAAGGAGAATGAAAGGCTCATTTTACATTAGTCATCACTTTGACTTTACTACCTCGGTGCTTTCAGTGCTTTTTTTCTCTTGGTGCTTTTTAAATAATATATTTCATCTTCATGACCCAAATGGGAACAAATGGGTTTATTTTCTTATTTATTGAAGATTTTAAAATGTTCTTACCTGATTTTTTGAAGCTATATGTTATATCTAAAATGGTTCAGATTAACTCCAGCGTAGGTGGGATGATTCATAGTTTTATTCTAAAATAGATGTTGTTTATTGGCCAAAGTTTCTGGGGGGTATTGCTTTCAATTTTCATGAGCATAGCTCAAAGGAGTTTCTTTTTATATTTCTATTTACTTTAAATAGACTTTTAATTAATACTTTTGAATATAATTAAATAATTATGTTGAAATCTCATGAAAAATTCATGAGCCTTGCTGAATGGAATGGTATCTTATCCCACGAATTTACAGACTTGGTTTTATTTTTGAAATTTATAGTCTTACTTGTATTTCTTGTCCCCTATATAAAACAGACAAGTCCTCGATAATCGATATGGATTGAAGCGGTGGCAAATAGGGGAAATTGCTTCCAAAATTGGTCAGCTGTACTACCATTATTAGTAAGTAAATTGCACATGAAAAGAATAAAGTGTAGTCCTGATTAAAACACAGTATACCAGATCAGAGATACATAGAATGCTCACTTTCTAGGAGGGAAAACAGTGAGTTAGAAATGAAACTCTGATACTTCAGGTCAGATTGCTCAAGACAGCGTTATTAAAGGACCTTCCATAATTAACATTATTTGCATCAAAGGCTAGCCTTCCAAACAATTCAGTTCTTGTCAGACTCATTTATAACTTCAAGGAATTTGATCTTAGTCTTAGATAAATGACTAATGGTAAATGAACTTATGGCTTCGCTTACATTTTGATGATATGCAGAGACATACTATACCTTATATGCATGAATGAGTGGTTTTCAGTAGGGTACTTTAAGAACTCATACTAAAAAAAAAAAAGAATTCATACTAGTAGGGTGTATCTAAAAGGTAACATGAGGTGGATAAAGACAGTTTTGTTAGCTGATTATATCCTTAGAGCAATAATATCTCAATAGTCCTACCATCAGTCAAAGAAAGAAGTGAACTCCTTTGAGGAATCTAAATCTCATTATCATGAAGTAATATCAATTATACAAGAAAATGGTTTTATAATTTTTATATGTATATATTTATAATAAGCAAGAAAATTTCTTCTTCCTAGATATTTTTCTTTTGGTATGCCACCCAGAATTCCCACCATTAAAATAATTTTCTTGGGTAGAATATTTTCTTAAGAAGACTCTTGTAAAACAAGAAATGTTAAACAGGGAACATAACTCATCAGCATCCCCTGAAGTTTGATACGAATGAGTCTCTTTCTGAGTTCTGTGAGAACAGCTAAGGAAATGAGCCAAAGGACAAGTGACTGTGTATGAATTTGGGGAAGGTCATGAAGGGTCAGGTCCTGGGTGGAATGTTATTTGTAGAGTACCTTTGAAGAATGAGTAATACTTATATGCTGTGGGTTGGCATCAAAAAGGCTTGGAAGCAGTAAGAAGGCTTTTTTTAATCATTATTAATTTTATACATTTTAAGGTGATGTGATTATTGCTTTTGCTGATTCAAATTTAGGACAGTCATTCTTGTCCCCTCATGTACAGGAGTGGAACAGTATTTTCATGGTGAAAGTTTGAAGTTTTTTTCTCAAATTTGAAGTTCTTTTTTTTTCTTTCATAGCCTACGCACATCTGAGACCAGCTATCTGAATGAGGCCTTCTCCTTTTATTCTGCAATCAGACAGAGATCATATTATTCTCAAGTGAATAAAGAGGACAGGTATGCACCTATTATATTTTTAGAAAGATGAAGACACTCAAAATCTTTAGTTTGCATGGAAGTTGTGCTGAAAAGTACACATTATAACTTTTATTCATTTAACAGGCTTTATTGTGTGCCTACAATGTACTACTGACTTGAGTAAGCATACGGAGATATAAAATTACCTAAAAGCAATAAATATTATAGCTGTTAGAGCAGATGTCACAATACCAGGGTAGAGTCAGAACAAAAAGGAAGGTTGGGGTTGTTTCTTTATGAGAGAATGTAGTCACACAAGGCTTCATAGAAAAAAAACAACTCCAAAGTGAGGCTTAATTAATAGCCTTTGTTCTTTTTAGCATGTGTTTGACTTAATCTTAATTCATATATATTCAAAAACCTGTTAAAAATTGTTATGCGGTTTTAGAGAAAAGGCAGCTAATGCTATTTGAATTTTCTTGTATATACCCAATACTGTTTTGCAGTTGAGTAGCTCTATTGTTGAAAAAATGAATCATGTAAGATGTATTCATTGTCAGTAGAAATCTATTAGCACTTATTTTACATCTGACACTGTGGTACTTGCTAGTTTGGGAGAGGAAAATACAAAAGAGGAAGGTGTGCTGTTTTCCCTTCAAAGCTAACCTTCTAAGGGGGTTAGAGACATGTTTGGAGTACGGGTGGGTTATGATGTTGTTAGATCCAAATGAGGATGGAACTGTGTGAGAAATTTGGCATCAAATTCTATTCAGATGGAGTCTTCTGAAGGCTCTATTGCTAATATTCCAGGAATTCTTGGAAGAGGGTGTTCAGGCATAGAAGATCCGAATTTTCTCTCCACCTCCAGCAACAGAACTCACAGTTGTTATCTAGTTAAAAGATTATACTGTGTCTTAGCAGTGGAAGAAAACATAGTTTTGACACGTTTTTCTAGAGAACACTTTGTGGTTCACTATCATAAGCTTTCCAGCTAAGCAGCAACAATTTTGGAAAGTCCCACTCTTGTAAACCCCCTTCATTCCCTTGTACGTCTTGTTCTAACTTGTCTAGAGGAGTTCCCTCGATACAAGTAGGGGATGTAGGTGCTGAATTCTGCATTTTCCCCTTTGCTATCTTTTTGTCATCACCTCACTTCATTCTTCTTTCAGTTGTGTAAGTTCCATCAACTATTTTTCCTTCAGGTTTTCTTTATATACTTTACATATTTTCACTTAAATAATTTTACAGATTATGCATCCCTAATTTTTTGTTTTCATACATGTACAATTTGTCTTAATTTTCGGTGAGATAAATTGTGTTTCTTAAAAAAAAGTGTAAAAGGGCTTGTGTATGTTTTATCAGCATGAGAAATACATACATGCAGAGTATATTTTACGCAATAGCAAAATACCTTATATAGTTCACTTTTCTGCATTTTCTAGTTTGCCAAAGGGGAAATTGGCCCCGAACCCCTTGGTTTAAAACCCAAATTTGATTTATTGAAATAATTTTCTGCCTTGATAGCAAACACGACATATGAATTTTTCTCCTGTGCTGGCTCCTAGAGCAGGGTAGATTAACAAAGGTAGGATTATTTGGGATCAGGATGAAATATCTTCCCTTGGGCTAGTAAATCAGAATCAAAGGACAGTCCACAGCACAAAACTTTGACCTTAATCTCTGTGTTTAGGAAGGGCTTTGTTCAGTTGGTAGATTGCTTATTATGTTAGTTCAGAGAGGGTAAGAGAGCCACTCAAGGTAACAATCAACCACAGCTTCTGAAATTATCAGGAGTAGATAAAGCCAAGTAAGAGAAAGGATCCCACAATTTGCTATTCCATTTAAAATACAATTTTTTTCCTCCTTGAGGGGGAACAAGTTCTGCCTGCAGTGTCACACTACCTAAGGATATGTCAAGGCCAGGAAGAATAGTATGTTCCAGCATGGACACCTCTCAGAATGTTTCATTCCATGGTCCTATCCTGTTAAGTAGAGAAGTTATCACACAGTTGCTTTTCCCAGGAGGTGCAAATCCCAGCTCTGTTGCAAATGGTTAAGACTGAACTGGGTTGGAATTTGTTGTTAGGTTCCATCGAGTCAGTTCTGACTCATGTAGACCCTGTGTACAACACAATGAAACACTGCCTGGTCCTGTGCCATCCTCACAATTGTTTCCACTGTCAGTCCATCTCATTGAGGGTTTTCCTCTTCTTTGCTGACCCTCTATTTTACCAAGCATGATGTCATTCTCCAGGAACTGATCCCTCCTGACAACTTGTCCAAAGTATGCAAGACATAGTCTCTCCATCCTTGCTTCTAAGGAGCATTCTGGTTTTATTTCTTCCAAGACAGACTGGTTTGTTCTTTTGGCAGTCCATGTCGTATTCAGTATTCTCCAGCACCACAGTTCAAAGGCGTCAATTCTTTTTCAGCCTTCTTTATTCATCTTCCAGCTTTCACATGCATAGGAGGTGATCGAAAACACCATGGCTTGGGTCAGGCTCACCTTAGTCTTCAAGGTGACATCTTTGCTATTCAACACTTGAAAGAGGTCTTTTGTAGCAGATTTGCCCAATGTAATGCGTCTTTTGATTTCTTGACTGCTGTTTCCATGGGTGTTGATTGTGGATCCAAGTAAAATGAAATCCTTGACAGGTTCAATATTTTCTTTTTATCATCATGTTGCTTGTTGGTCCAACTGTGAGGATTTTTGTTGTCTTTATGTTAAGGTGTATTCCATACTGAAGGCTGTGGTCTTTGATCTTCATCAGGAAGCACTTCAAGTGCTCTTTACTTTCAGCAGTCAAGGTTGTGTCATTTGCATAATGCAGGTTGTTAATGAATCTTCCTGCAATCCTGATGCCCCGTTCTTCTTCATATAGCCCAGCGTATCGGATTATTTGTATAGCGTACAGATTGAATAGGTATGGTGAAAGGATACAACCCTGACACACACCTTTCCTGACTTGGTCTATGTAGGTTCCTTATGAGCACAATTAAGTGTTCCGGAATTCCCATTCTTCACAATGTTATCCATAATTTATTATCCGTACAGTTGAATGCCTTTGCATAGTCAGGAAAACATTTTTCTGCTGTTCTCTTGTTTTGAGCCATGATCCATCTGACACCAGCAGTGATAATCCCTGGTTCTGCCTCCTCTTCTGAATCCAGCTTGAATTTCTGGCAGTTCCCTGTTGATATGCTGCTGCAGCTGCTTTTGAATGCTCTTCAGCAAAATTTTGCTTGCACGCGATATTAATGATATTCAATAGTTTTCACATTCAGTGGGATCACCTTTCTTGGGAATAAACATAAATATAGATCTTTTCCAGTTGGTTGGCCCTGTAGCTGTCTTCCAAATTTCTTGGCATAGACAAGTGAGTACTTCTAGCACTGCATCCATTTGTTGAAACATCTCAATTGGTATTCCATCAATTTTGGGAGCCTTGTTTTTTGCCAATGCCTCCAGTGTAGCTTGGACTTCTTCCTTCGGTACCATTGGTTTCTGCTCCTATGGAACCTCCTGAAATGGTTGAACTTTGACAAGTTCTTTTTGGTATAGTGACTCTGTGTATTCCTCCCATCTTCTTTTGATGCTTCTGAGTTGTTTAATATTTTCCACATAGAATCCTTCAGTATTGCAACTCAAGGCTTGAATTTTTCTCCAGTTCTTTCAACTTGAGATATGCAGAGAATGTTCTTCTGCTTTGGTTTTCCATCTCCAGGTCTTTGTCCATGTCATTATAATACTTCACTTTGTCTTCTCTAGCCACCCTTTGAAATCTTCTGTTTAACTCTTTTACTTCATCATTTCTTCCTTTCACTTAGCTAGTCAACATTCTAGAGCAAGTTTCAGAGTCTCTTCTGACATCCATTTAGGTTTTTTATTTCTTTCCTGTCTTTTTAATGATCTCTTGCTTTCTTCATGTATGATGTCCTAGATGTCATTCACAACTTATCTGGTCTTCAGTCATTGGTGTTCAGTGAGTTAAATCTATCCTTGAGGTGGTCTCTAAATTCAGGTGGGGTATACTCAAGGTCATACCTTTAGCTCTTGTCGAATTGTTCTAATGTTCTTCAGTTTCAACTTGAATTTGGATATGGGCAATTGATGGTCCATTCCGCAGTCAGACCCTGGCCTTGTTCTGACTGATGATACTGAGCTTTTCCATCATCTCTTCCCACAGATGTAGTTGATTTGATTCCTGCGTATTCCATCTGGTGAGATCCACGTGTATAGTCACCATTTATGTTGCTGAAAAAAGGTATTTGCAATAAAGAAGTTGTTGTTCGTAAATAACCCAATTAAAAAATGGGCAGAAGATATGAACAGACACTTCACTAAAGAAGACATTCAGGTAGCTAACAGATTCATGTGGAAATGCTCACGATCATTAGCCATTAGTTTCAAATCAAAACTACAATGAGATTTCATCTCACTCCAACAAGGCTGGCATTAATCCAAAAAACACAAAATAATAAATGTTGGAGAGGCTGTGGAGAGATTTGAACACTTACACACTGCTGGTGGGAATGTAAAATCGTACAACCACCTTGGTAATCAATTTGGCTCTTCCTTAAAAAGCTAGAAATAGAACTACCATGTGATCCAGCAATCCTACTCCTTGGAATATATCCTAGAGAAATTAGAGCCTTTACATAAACAGATACATCCACACCCATGTTTATTACAGTACTGTTTACAATAGCAAAAAGATGGAAGCAACCAAGGTGCCCATCAACGGATGAATGGATGAAAAAATTATGGTATATTCACACAATGGAATACTATGCATTGATAAAGAACAGTGAGGAATCTGTGAAACATTTCATATCATAGAGGAATCTGGAAGGCATTATGCTGAGTGAAATTAGTTGCAAAAGGACAAATGTTGTATAAGACCACTAGTATAAGAACTTCAGAAATAATTTAAACTGAGAAGAAAACATTCTTTTGTGGTTACGAGAAGGGGGAGGGAGGGAGGGTGGGAGAGGGGTATTCACTAATTAGATAGCAGATAAGAACTGCTTTAGGTGAAGGGAAAGACAACACACAATAAAGGGGAGGTCAGCACAACTGGATAAAACCAAAAGCAAAGAAGTTTCCTGAATAAACTGAATGCTTCGAAGGCCAATGTAGCAGGGGCAGGGGTTTGGGGACCATGGTTCAGGGGACATCTAAGTCAATTGGCATAGTAAAATCTGTTAAGAAAACATTCTGCATCCCACTTTGAAGAGTGGCGTCTGGGGTCTTAAACGCTAGCAAGCGGCCATCTAAGATGCATCAATGAGTCTGAACCCACCTGGATCAAAGAAGAATAAAGAACACCAAGGACACAAGATAATTACGAGCCCAAGGAACAGAAAGGGCCACATGAACCAGAGACTACATCATCCTGAGACCAGAAGAACTAGATGGTGCCTGGTTACTACTGATGACTGCTATGACAGGGAACACAACAGAGAACCCCTGAGGAAGCAGGAGTGCAGTGGGATGCAGACCTCAAATTCTCGTAAAAAGACCAGACTTAATGGTCGGACTGAGACTAGAAGCACCCCAGTGGTCATGGCCCCCAGACCTTCTGTTGGCTCAGGACAGGAGCCATTCCCGAAGACAACTCTTCAGACATGGATTAGACTGGACAGTGGGTTGGAGAGGGATGCTGGTGAGGAGTGAGCTTCTTGGATCAGGTGGACACTTGAGACTATGTTGGCATCTCCTGCCTGGAGGAGAGAGGAGAGGGTAGAGGGAGTTAGAAGCTGGCAAAATGGACATGAAAAGAGAGAGTGGAGGGAGGGAGCGGGCTGTCTCGTTAGTGGGAGAGTAATTGGGAGTATGTAGCAAGGTGTCTATTTTTGTGGAGAGACTGACTTGACTTGTAAACTTTCACTTAAAGCACAATAAAAAGTATAAAAAAAAAGTTGTTGGTCTTACAAAATTATATCATGAGATCTCCGCCATCATTTCTGTCACCAAGGCCATATTTTCGAACTATCAATATTTCTTCTTTGTGTCCAACTTTTGTGTTCCAATCTCCAGTAATTATCAATGCATCCTGACTGCATGTTTGATCAGTTTCAGACTGCAGGAGTTGGTAAAAATATTCAGTTTCTTCATCTTTGGCCTTAGTGGTTGGTGCATAAATTTGAATAATAGTCATATTAACTGGTCTT
This sequence comes from Loxodonta africana, assembly GCF_030014295.1. Classification (NCBI taxonomy): domain Eukaryota; kingdom Metazoa; phylum Chordata; class Mammalia; order Proboscidea; family Elephantidae; genus Loxodonta; species Loxodonta africana. Next base: position 50,443,980 of record NC_087350.1, read on the forward strand.
CCTTGTAGGCATATGGATATTATCACTGACAGTGTTATACTTCAGGATAGATCTTGAAATGTTCTTTTTGGTGATGAATGCAATACCATTCCTCTTCAAGTTGTTGTTTCCGGCATAGTAGACCACAGGATTGTCCAATTCAAAATCGCCAATACCAGTCCATTTCATTTCACTAATGCCTAGGATATGCATGTTTATGTGTTCCAGTTCATTTTTGACAACTTCTAATTTTCTTAGGTTCATACTTCATACATTCCATGTTCTGATTATTAACGAATGTTTGCAACTGTTTATCATTTTGAGTCGTGCCTAGGAAGGACCCAGCAGTCTACTTCTGAAATGATTTAGCCAGTGAAAACCTTATGAATGGCAGCAGGTCAGAATTTTAGATATAGAGAAAATGAAATTTCCAGCTACACGAGAGGTTGGGGGTAGATGATGTAGTTTACAACCTGGAGGAACAGTTTCCTGGTTAAAGATTTACTGTCTTAGAAATAGTGGGCTTGGTGGGTTGGCCAAGGCTGATAATCTGGGGTGCCAGAAGTTCATCAGGAGAGTTATGATGTCAGTGTTAGTGGTGATAGTATTGAAGTTTTTTTTTTAGAATGGGAAATGTGAATGTAAAATTCCAGAGTGTGGCATTTTGTAGTGGGATTGGTGATGATAAGAAGAATTTGGTATGTACCTTTCCAGTGAGGGTAATGGGATGATTTTTTCTTCTGCCCTTTGATATGGAGTCAGCCAATAGCCTGTGGGCTATGGTTCGAACTTTCAAGCTTGATTGGGATGGTTTCTTATGTATATGAGTGGGTAGCACTGATGCATTTCATCAGTGCTTTGCTGCAGTTTAGCAAGTGGTTTCCAAAATAGAATTTACCCAGCCACTTCTGTATGTTTATTTTGTACACATGCCAAATTTTGGGGGGATAGATGACACAAGAATGGTGAAAAATTTGGTAGGTGTGGAATCTAGGTGATGGATAGATGTATGTTCTTTATATTGTGTTCTCTACTTTTGTAGAAATTTTCAAGATACATAATAAAATGTTTAGAAAAAAATGCATGACACCAATAGCATATATCTTTCATATCCCACATTTAATTTATTGCCAAATCCTCTTGATTCCTTCCTTTAAAATAAATTGACAATCTACTTCTTGCTACTTTTACTGCTACTTCCTTCATGTAGGCCACCATCCTCTCCTACCTGAGCAACTCCAATAGCTTCCTAACTGGTCTCCCTTCTTCTGCCCTTGTCTGTGCCAGGGTTCATTCTCAACAGAGCATCCAGAGATTCCTGTCTTGTTATTCTTCTCCTCAAAACCCTTCAGCACTTCTCTTTCTCATTTAGACAGGAGAAGAGTCTTGAGCTTGAAGACATTGAAAAACAAAGAGAAAAAAACATAAGAGTGCCTCAGGGAAAATACCAACCAGTTCAACTTACATGTAATTGGAGTCCCAGAAAAAGAAGAGAATGATACTGGGGAAGAAAAAAATATTTGAAGAAAAGTGGCTGAAATTTTCCCAAATTTGAGGAAAATCATTAACTTTTCTGATTGTAAGACCTGTAAAGAAACAGACTGTGTCTATAGAATTTTTTTCATTATACTCCTAGCACTTAGCCTAGTCTCGATAGATATTTATTGAATGAATGAATGAATGAACAAATGAATGAATCATTGAATACGAAATGTGTTAAAAGACCGTATGGTTATGGGTGGAAATGTTTACAACTGCAAAAAAGCATCAAAAGAGTTTTTAAGGCTGTTAGAAAATTGGAAAAATCAAAAAAGTGTATGTTCTTTTTTAATCTGATGAATAGTTTTCTATTTATCTGCCATAGGCCTGAGTTGGTAGTTAAGAAGCTACGATACTATGCAAGATTTATAGTAGTTTGTCTTCTTCTCAACAAAATGGATGTTGTGAAGGATCTTGTAAAGGTAAATGTACTTTAAAATAATTAAAATCCTAAATTCTAATTGTGCATGGATAATTTTGTTTTAAATAGATTTAAGACTAAAATATTTTTGATACATCTAAATAATATAACATTCAAAATATATTACCTTTTGACAAGGATAGTGATAAAATTTTTTCCATTTATCTTCATATTTCAAACATGCTTATACTAAACAGAGATAATCATCTCAGTTCCTTGCTTTTGTCCCTTCAACATGTTTTATATTTCACAGCCCATCAATAAATGGTTGGGAAATGGAAACAACAGTTAAAATATTTAGTTTAAGAGAAAATAATTAAAAAGCTAGATCAGGAAAAATCTAAATAATGTTTTACAAAGATATTGTGAGTGACTTTCGGTTTTTCTGCCACTTGTGAGTGTCTGCATCATTCGGGTAATTAAGCATTAACTGTCCTGAATTCACTTAATACCAGTAATTGCTGCTTACTAAATTCTGGTTTTAGTTTTTACTCCATAGTTTTGATGGCATACTTCCTAAATTTTGGTACTTAAACTTAACATGCATTGCTTTGACAAGGCCACCAGAAGTAGCTCTACATACAGCTCCTCTCTCTTCCCGAACCCCCGTTTGCTATTAAGACTATTTCCAAAAAAAAAAAAAACACCCAGCATGATTCAAATCCAAAGAGCTTCAGCTAGATAGTGTTCTTTTTTTTTTTTTTTTTTTAATGCTCACTCAGGTATTTCCATGCTTTCCTAAAATTTTTGGATTTTCTTTCTTCAAACATTTTTAATATGGGTTGGAGCCCTGGTGGCGCAGTGGTTAAGAATCATGGCGAGCTATAGCGGCTAACCAAAAGGTTGGCAGTTTGAATCAACCAGCTACTCCTTGGAACCCTGTGGGGCAGTTCTGCTCTGTCTTGTAGGGTCATTATGAGTTGGAATCGACTCGAAAGCAACGAGTTTTATATATGGGTCACCCTGGGTCTCTATAAAAATATTACTTGATGTGCATCAATCTGGAGTTCCTGCTTTTGAAGCACACCCATGTGGTTTCAGTTCTTTATTTTCTGTTGAAATTGGGACTGTGTATTTTTTTTTTTTTATTGATAATAATCAAACTTGTAAACTTTATCATTTTCTATCAGGAGTATGATACAGTATAGATATGTTTTAATGTTGTATTTTTGTCAACCTTTTGTTTTATGGTACTGTAAAATCAGGAACTGTCAGATGAAATTGAAGATTATACTCACCGCTTTAATACTGAAGATCAAGTAGAGTGGAACTTGGTGCTTCAAGAAGTGGCAGCTTTCATCGAGGTCAGTTTTTGACAAGGAAGGTTGTCATAATTATGGATAAGTAAACAGCTGTGTGGTATACTTATTTATTGTGTGTGTATATGAAGAAGAAGGAATAACTTAGTCTATTAATGTCTTGTGCCATTTGCTACTTATTGCTTCTTTTTTTAGGCGGACCCCGTCATGGTATTAAATGATGATAATACCATTGTTATCACATCTAATCGCCTTGCTGAAACAGGAGCCCCATTGCTGGAACAGGGCATGATTGTGGGACAGCTGTCTCTGGCTGATGCACTCATTATTGGTAATTGTAATAATCAGGTAAAGAACTGTGAAGGAATTATGCTTAAATTTTAAAAAATACTGCTTTTGATTATTACAGAGTTATTACCTTGTATATATCTTAACATCCATTTGCGAGGAACTGCTTTATTGTGCTTTGTCCATATGCGAAGTATAATATAGACATTTATTATACAAGGAATTTTTAATGATGCAGGAAGATGCTTATGATATGGTAAATGACAGAAAAAAAAAACCTGTTATGGAGCTGTGTCGACAGAATTATTTCATATGTGTTAGAATGTCTGTATACATATGTGCATAGGAAGAAGACTCAAGAAAACAAAAAAACCAAACCAGTTGCTGTCGAGTCAACTCATAGGGACCCTATAGGACAGAGTAAAACTGCCTCATAGGGTTTCCAAGGAGTGGCTGGTGGATTTAAACTGCCGGCCTTTTGTTAGCAGCCAAGTTCTTTAAATACTGCGCAACCAGTGGAAGAAGACTAGGAGGAAATTCATCAGTATTGTAAAATGTTTATCTCTGAATAGCAGATTTATAGTTGATTTTTATTTTCTTTATGGCTTTCTAAACTTTTCAAATTTCTGTGTATTAATTTTACAGTGATAAAAATAAGGTTTTCTTTTATTGAGGTAAAATTCACATAACATGAAATTTACCATTTCAAATATTTTAAAGTGTACTATTCAGTGACTTTTAGTACACAGTGTTGCGCAACTATGACCACTATTTAATTCCAGAACATTTCCATAGCCCCCCAAGCAAACCCTACCCATTAAGCAGTTGTGCCTTATTCCTCTTCCCACAGCCCCCAGCACCTGGCAACCATTAATCTATTTTCTGTCTCTCTAGATTTCCCTGGTGGTCCAGTGGTTAAGAGCTGGGCTGCTGACCAAAAGGTTGGCTGTTTGAATCCACCAGCTGCTCCTTAGAAACCCTATGGGGCAGTTCTACTCTGTCCTATAGGGTCATTATGAGTTGGAACCAACTCAACAGCACACAACAACATAGATTTCCCAAGGAGCCCTGGTTGCACAGTGGTTAAGTGCTTGGCTGTTAACTGAAAGGTTGGTGGTTCGAACTCACTAGCTGGTCTGTGGGAGAAAGATGTGGTCCCTTGCTTCCGTAAAGGTTACAGCCTTGGAAACGCTACGAGGCAGTTCTACTCTGTCCTCTAGGTTCACTCTGAGTTAGAGTCGACTTGACTGCAATAGGTGTATGGGTTATAGATTTCCCTGTGCTGGACATTTCGTATAAATGGAATCATGCAACATGTGACCTTTTGTGTCTGGCTTCTTTAACTTGGCATAATGTTATCAAGGTTCATCCACCTTGTAGCATGTATCAGTACTTCATTCTGTGAGGTGTTGTTTTTAAGTACATTCATCGAAGGTGAATTTCAAATGTTTTTCATAACAGACTAGCTCTATGGTGATGAATCTTTTTTACTGGAAATTTAATTTACTGGAAATTACAGGATGTTAGGAAAGCATTACTAATGAATGCATTTTTCTATCTTGTGTAGTCACATGTGCTGTAATTTTGGATTTTTCCCAGTCACGTATTGTTTCTGTTGTTGTTAATTTTTTCTAATACTCCTCCATTTTAGCATCTTATAGCCATCATTTTGCAAATTTCTAAATTAAAACATTTAAAAAACTATTATATACCTATCAATCGAGTGGACAAATTTTGAAACATATTTATGGTTTATAGAGTTACATTATCTGAAAGACTCCGGATTTTTTCTCACCCTTTTTTTTTTTTCATTCCAAGAAAAATTTTCTAATCAGAGGAATGTAAGTTAAAATCAGTCAAGATATCAGCCACCCAAAATGACTAAAAACAAGCAAAGCAGACAAAGAAACTGATGATACCAAATCCTGACAAGCTTGTGTAAAAATTGGACTGTAAATTGGTATATCCACTTTAGAATATTAAGCAGTATCTAATACAGCAAAATCTGTATCTCTGTAATCTAGCAATTCCAGTATTTCTTAGTGATTTGTAGGAGTTAACAATGTATTCTGCATAAGCATTTTTTGTCAGATTTATGTATTGGAAATATCTTCTTCTACTTTATGACTTGACTTTTACTCTCTACTGGTGTCTTTTGATGAGCAGAAGTACTTAATTTTAATGTAGTCCCATTTATAATGTTTTTTTATTTTGTGGTAAGTGCTTTTTTGTTTCCTAATTTGAGAAATCTTTTACTACTCCATGGTCATGAAGATAAACTCCTGTTTTTTTCGAAAGGCTTCGTTATGTTATCTTTCACATTTAGATTTGTAGTCCATCTGGAACTTATTTAGTTTTGGTGTGAGGTATAGGTCAAGATTCCCATGTGGATTTCCAATAGACCTAGCACAAGTATTGAAAAGACCCTCTTCTCCACTGCAGTGCAGTGTCACTTTTGTCATAAATATAATGACCAAATATGTGTGAATCTGTTTCTGTACTCTGATTCTGTTTTTTTTTTTTTTTGTTGTTCATTTATGTATTGTGCCAATACCACACTTGATTAATAAACATTGTTACAGGTCTTGATATCTTGTAGTGAATGAAATACTGATTTTCTCTACTGTTTTTTTTTTTTCCATTGATTTCTGCTACTTACTATTTTCTTCTTCCTACTTTGGATTTAATTTGGTCTTTTTCTACATTCTAAAGCTAGAGTCTTAGATAATTGATTTTAGAACTTTCTTCTCTTTTAATATAAGAATTTAAAGCTATAAAATTTGCTTTAAGCATTACTTGAACTTCGTTCCACAGATTTTGATAATTTGTTTTTATTTTCATGCAGTTCAAAATACTTTTTAATTTCCAATGATACCTTCTTTGTCTCTTACAACAGTATATTGCATACCAGTACCAGTTGAATTCAATTAGACTCTGATTCATGGTGACCCCATGTGTGTCCTAGTACAACTGTGCTCCATAGGGTTTTCAGTGGGGAATTTTTTGGATGTAGATTGCCAGGCCTTTCTTCTGAGGTATGCCTATGAGTAAGTCAAACCTCCCATCTTTCCATTAGTAGCTGAGCGCATTAACTGTTTGCACAACCTGGGGACTGCAGTATATTGCATACCCTCATTCTTTTTGCTGTTGTTGACACACTTTTACTTGTACATATGTTATAAATTTCATAACACATGCTATCTTTTATTAAATTTTATTAAAAACAAATTATCTTTTGGAGAAATTTTTTAAATCAGAAAAAAATATTTGATATATATTCACTTATTTACCATTTCCAATAGTCTTCATTTTTTGGTGTAGAATCATGTTTCTATCTATTAATATTTCCTTCCTTCTGAAGAATTTCCTTTAACACCTCTTACAGTACAGGTATGCTGATGACAAATTCTCTTGGCTTTTGTTTATCTAAAAAAAAGTTTTTACTTCAGCTTTCACTGGGTAAAATATTTTCGACTGACGGTTTTTTCCTTTTAGCACTTTAAAGATTTTGTTTTATTGTCTTCTGGCTTAACATTTTTTCGGGCAAGAACACTGTTGTGATTCTTTTCTTTGTTCCTATGTATGTAACTACATAATGTCTCCTTTTTCTTCTGGCTTGTTTTTTTGCACATTGATGACTTAGTTTTATTTGTCATAAGTGAGTAGGAGCTTAAATAGACAAGTAACCTATGATTGAATTACTGACAAAAGGGTTGATGGCCTTAGATCATCTGTATCAAAACCAAAGCTATTAGTGTTAATAGACACCTGCCAACACTTCCTTCATGTCTGCCCGGTATGTCCTTTTGTGCTTTTAGCTTTATTTGAGTATTGAGTAGAGCAGTTCTCGCAGCCAATTCTTTCCCAGCAGTGTTATGCTACCCTTACTGTAGGACAGCTGAAGGTATTAGTGCTCTCTTACTTTCCTAAACCCTTTTTTTCTCTTCCAATCCTGGCCTCTGAGGAAATTATTTTCTTTTAAGTTCTTCTGTATATCTCAAAGGGGAAGTGTTCATGGATACCTAACCCTTATATAACTGGAAGCAGAAGCTTTATTTCTTTTTTTATATATGTATATATAGAAATGATGGTTTTGATTCCGTATGTGAAAATATGACTTTGATAATGGTAATCTTTTTGATGTCTGGTATTGGGAGATTAGAGTTCAACAAAATGATTCATGCATTTAGTAAGTTAGTTTTTTTTGAGAACCAGTTATATACCAGGCACTGGTGTTGCATGGGAGAGAAAAGAAAAGATACGGTGCCTTCCCTGATGGAGGTTACAGTCTGGTTGTGAAGACAGACATTAATCAAGTAATCACCTGGATAAATATAAGATTGACACTTCACCAATGTGGCAAAAGAGACGTGCATGGTTCTGACTATTTATAATCGTGGGATTTGACCTAGTCCTGGAAGTCATTGAAAAATTTTTTGAGAACAGTAGCTTGAGCTAAGAACTAACAGGTAAATAGAACTTAATGGTCTAAACAACAGAGTGTGCCAGGCTGAGGGAAGAGCATGTGTCATGGGCTGGAGGACGAATGGGGTCATGGTGAGTATGAGAGATCAGAAGAAAGGTAAACTGACAGGAACCAAGAGAGCAAAGGGAAACACATAACAATGAGAGGTAGGTAGGGCTATATCAGCTTCACTTTGTAAAAATAAATAAATAATTTTTTTTTTTTTTTTCATGTTAAATAACTTGTCTGGAAAACCATTAAAGGGCTTAATGCAGGAGAGGAACGTGATGAGACCTGGATTTTGGAAATATCATTTTGGTTTTAGTTGTAGAGAACGGATTGGAGCCAGAATGGGTGTGGCAGTGCACTTAGGAAATTTGTTGAAATAATCTTGATGAGGGATGATAACATCTTCTATTAAAGCAGTGTGGTGCTAATAGATTAATGAGGTTAATTTCAAGAGATATATGGGAGTTCCAACCAACAGCATTTGGTATTGAGTTTGACATGCAAGTAAGGGAGAAGTAGATGTCAAAGATGATTTCTATGTTTTTGGCCTGTTGTGCAGGTAGGTATATGAAAATATCAGTCACTAAACCTGATTGTTCAGCTTGGGATGTAAGAAACCTATCTGCGGAGCAGAATGTATGAGAAAGAGAATTAAAAGGCTAGAAAGTAAGGAGCCAAAGAACTAAGGGAAAGTTAGGGAATAGGAAATAGAGAAGTACAAGTGATGTCGGGCATGAAATACCAGGTTAGGATCAACAAGCTTGAAGTAGAAAGAAGTATGATGTATTCTTGTGGCCTGAAAACAACCTTATTTAACAGGGGTAGCTATTATTGGTTTAAAACAGGTATCTATAAATCTCCTGTGTGTAGAGTTTGTTCCTTTAAACTCTCATGTGGCAGAAAGTGTTATACCTAGAGTGTGTGCTCTTATTTTTATGCCTCATTTTACACAAAGTGGAGAGGACAGATGAACTAGGTCATTTTCTCCAAGACCTAGTCTAAGGGATCTTCTCGTATTTCCTTGTGTAGAAGTTATAGGACTAACTGGTGATCAGCGTGTGGAACTTAAGAGCAGTCTTAACATTTCAGAAAATGTTCCACATGGTCAGAAAATCCCCTCTTTGTTACTTTGTGAAATTTTGAAGAGAATTTAACTGTTCTTTGAAAATTTTCACAGTGAAATAGTTGGAGAATAAAATACCCAATGTCATGAAGTATATCTGAATGTCAACAGTAATAACATGATTGGAGGGGAGACGGGAGGGTGGAGGGAGTCAGAAGCTGGCCAAATGGACACGAAAAGAGAGAGTGGAGGGAAGGAGTGTGCTGTTTCATTAGGGGGAGAGTAACTGGGAACATATAGCAAGGTGTGTATAAATTTTTGTATGAGAGACTGACTTATTTTGTAAACTTTCACTTAAAGCACAATAAAAATTTTTAAAAAAGAGTAACAACATGATGAAAGACTTCAAGCTCTGTGGGTTGCATTAATGGCCAGGTTTATGTGTTTGCAGGTTAAATTCAGTGAACTAACTGTTGACATGTTCCGGATGTTACAAGCTCTGGAAAGGGAGCCAATGAATTTAGCTTCCCAGATGAATAAACCAGGAATGCAGGTATTCTTCTCCCTACATCTGCAATTTTGGTAATAGCCTTGCTGCTTCTGTTCCTGTGCAGCCATTATTCACCTAATACTGCAAGTGCGAATAAAGTTCTCTTGATTTGGGAAACAGGAGAACTAGATAAACATAAAAATAACAGTGAGTAAAGAGAAAGATATTTAATAGAGGATAGCGAAAATAGGCACTGATAAGACATCTGTCAAATATGACTTGTATGTATGTTGTCTTCTGTCTGTAAATACAGGAATCAGCTGACAAGCCTACCAGACGAGAAAACCCCCACAAGTATCTGCTCTATAAACCAACCTTCAGCCAACTATACACATTCTTAGCAGCATCTTTTAAGGTATGTGTGATCCAGTGTTTTTTACTATATGGCAAAAGTGTGCCCTAGCTGGAATCTGTGAGGCACTCTTCTCTTTGAATATTTGAGTCAAGAATTTAGGTAGAATATTAAAATGAAAATCTGCCTTTAGAATAACTGCCCTAAACACAGCTGTTTTTGAAATGGAAATTGCTCCTAATGTTGTGAGTGTTCCTCGCTGTTAGTTAATGGGAATATTGATTAATTAGCATTCTCCTTCCTCCAGGTATTTATTACCAAAGTACCTTAGGTATAACAGTTACTGCAGAACTCAAACATAGGAGCACACATGCCCAGGCATATCATATATTCAAGAAGCTGTGTGAACATTTTGATCATCTCAAAGAACCTTGGGAAACAGGAGAATTCGCCCCAAAGATTATATAGAGAAAATCATGAGGGGTATTTGTCTTTTAGACCTGTGGTTGGGATCTTTACTTCTCATTTCAAGTTTTCAGAGAACATTCTCTAAGTGATGTAGTTTTTGAAGCAGAAAATGTCTTCTCAACTTTTGGTAATAGTTTTAGATTATAGGTAAACTGAGTGACTCTTCTCTTAGAAGAGACAACAGTACGTTAAATTAGGGGTTTTTTCCCCCTTCAACTTTAAAATGTCATGAAATTGAAATAAGCTATGTTGTTTTTACTGTTTGTTGTTTTGTGTATGTGATTTTCTTTGATTTAGGAGCTGCCTGCCAATAGCGTGCTTCTGATTTACCTGTCAGCCACTGGCGTTTTCCCCACAGGTCGTTCTGATAGTGAAGGTACAATAAAGGAATGCTCCCTGTCCTGAGCAGGGCTTGAATTCTCTTTATTTTCTACAAGACAATGGCCCGTAGCCCACAGACCATCTCAAGCTTTCTAGAGAGGCTTCCAATTTTGAAATCTCATCTATTTGTTGAATTAGTAATCATGTAGAGACCCCAGTCTGTTTTAAAGCCTATAAATCATCAGAAAATTCATATCTTAAATGCATGCCTCAGTTTCAAATTTTCCAAAAGCATATTTATATAAGGACTTCTATGTTTTGAAGTTGTAAAGGATGATTAAAAACCAAGCCTGAGTATCTACTTCACATTGTTGAATTTTTCTGAGCATATTAGGGAATCTGGTCAGTGCTACAGTGTGGCTGAAAGTCTTTGTAGAAATCAGTGCGCTTTTAGAACTATGAAAGTTCAAGTCTTTGTCATGATTTTGTTGTTTTTTTCTTTACATCGTTTTTATGAATTCAACCTGTGGAATATTGGGATGCTGTTTCAGAATAAAAACTTAAAACTGTCCAGAATATATGAGTCCAGAATTGCTCAGAATATGAGTAACTTGTATGTAAATAAGGCAATTAAATCTTTGGGGAAAAAAATAATTCTTAACATTCTTAACGTTTTCCTCCTCATCTGTTTGTTGAAATTTGCATTCCTTTATACAATGCATGTCCCTGTCATCTTCCTTGCATGACCAACAGATCTTCCTGAAATGTTAAAATGAAAACAAAACAAAACAAAACAAAAATCTCTGTAGTCTTTTCATTGCAGTGATTTTTTTTCCTAGGAAAAGAATATAACGTAACATTGAGTGACGCTAAATCTTAAACTGCTTGAGTTTTTTTTATAATAAAGTTAGTAATTTTATTTATAAGTAATCATATATTTTTTTTCTTGAAACACTGTTGAATCAGGATTTCTGGGCCATAGCTTAATTCTGGGCCATAGCTTATTCTTGTTTTACTTTTTTTCAAAGTGCGATAAGAACTGACTGGTCCTTGGAGAGAGATTATTCTGGACATCCCACAGTTGCTGTTCCATTTAGACAAGAGCTTAACTAACTAATATGACCAGCAGGGAAAAGTTAACTTGAAAACCAGAACTGCAGTGATCGATACAATAGTGATGATAATGGACTTTTCACATGCTGAAATTTGGCAGTGCTTTTGTTAAAAATTAAGTTTTTGTCAATAACAGTTTTCAAATTCTTTTCAAATATTTCCCTAAATACTATAATTAGTGACTCACTTAAGATTATATTTAAGAGATAATTGAGTACCATCAACTCCCGACTTCCTGGAGCCATTAAGATTGGATGTACCCCTGAAGCTATTGCCCTGAGATAATCTTTACACTTTCAACCAAAAATATTCCCTGAAGTCTCCTCAAAAACAGATGATAGTTTGTTTAGCTTAATTAGTGAAAAATGTCGGCATTGAGCATTATGCTGTTTTAAGAACTATCTGTATGGAATCAAATCCACGGCAGCAACTTGAAAGATTAGATAGGAATCTTGAGGGGCAGTGAGCTTGTGTTAATGTGGGAGAAATGACCCAGAGGAGGAAGACGAGAATGGTTGCACAACTCTAAGATTGTAATCAATGTCGCTGAATGGTACATGTAGAGGCAGTTGAATTGGTGTATGTTTTGCTGTGCATATTCTCAGCAACAACAACAAAATAAATTAAAAAAATTTAAAAAGAAGTAATTCAGTAAGATTTCATTCTGCAGTAATCTTATTTAAATAATTTTGTTAAACCTGAGATTTCCGTTTTGCTTGAAATGTAAAGATCATTTTGAGTATCTCAGATTCTCCATCCCTTTTATTACCTAGAATAAAGGATGCAGTAGATTCTTGTTTTGTTTTTCATTATATTGTGTTTGGTGAATAGATGAATAATTAAATAATATTTTAAAAAATGTCGAAGCAGGCAACATACTGAAATAATTTAAATACTGCTTTAAATGAAAGTGTTAAATTTTAAAGTAATTAAAATAATGAAATTTTTTGTAACTTGAATGTTTTGTCAATGAGATAGTCACACAATACTTTTACATTTAAACATCGGGTCAACATTACTTTCCAATTAAAGTCTAGGATCATTCCCTCTGTTTTTATAGGTCCTTATGATTTTGGAGGTGTACTTACTAACAGTAACCGGGATATTATAAATGGAGATGCCATACACAAACGTAATCAGTCTCACAAGGAAATGCACTGGTATGTATTCTGGTGTCTCCTCTATTCTAAAAGTTACAGCTATCTCTTTTTAAAACATTAAGTAAAATGGGGACTTCTTTCTAGTACTAGAAACGTTCCCCCAGACTACTATAACCTGTTGCTGTTGAGTCAATCCCGACACAGAGTGACACTGGAGGACAGAGTAGAACTGCCCCATAGAGTTTCAACATAAAGAAAACAAAAATCCTCACAACTGGACCAATAAGCAGCATGATAAATGGAGAAAAGATCAATGTTGTCAAGGATTTCATTTTTCTTGGATCCATATTCAACACCCACGGAAGCAGCAGCCAAGAAATCAAATGATACATTGCATTGGGCAAATCTGCAAAAGACTTCTTCAAAGTGTTGAAAAACAAAGATGTCACCTTAAGGACTAAGGTGCGCCTGACCCAAGTCATGGTGTTTGCAGTTGCCTTATATGCACGTGAAAGCTGGACAATGAATAAGGAAGACCAAAGAGGAATTGATGCATTTGAATTATGGTGTTGGAGAATATTGAATATACCATGGACTGCCAGAAGAACGAACAAATCTGTCTTGAAAAAAGTACAGCTAGAATGCTCTGTAGAAGCAAGGATGGCGAGACTTCATCTCACATACTTTGGAGATGTTGTCAGGAGAGACCAGTCCCTAGAGAAAGGCATCATGCTTGGTAAAGTAGAGGGTCAACAAAAAAGAGGAATATCCTCCAGGAGATGAATTGACACAGTTGCTGCAACAATGGGCTCAAACATGGCAACAATTGTGAGGATGGTGCAGGACCAGGCAGTGTTTCATTCTGTTGTACATAGTGTCACTATGAATCAGAACCAACTCAATGGCACCTAACAGCAACAATCCTTACGGGAGCTGACTGCCACATCTTTCTCCCACAGAGCAGCTAGTGGGTTAGAATTGCTCACCTCTTGGTTAGCAGGCAAGCACTTAACCACTGCCCCACCAGGGTTCCTTTGGACGACTATTAGTTACATTTATTGGAATTCCAGCAATATTTCAAATTCTATCATAGGAAATTAGGATTTTTGACTGATACTCGTTTATTAAACGGATATTTTATTGAGTATCTATTATGTATCTATGAGTTGGAATCAACTTGACAGCAACGGGTTTGATTTGGTTTTTTATTATATAGCAAAAACTAATCAATTATTGGAGATATATTGCGTTCTAGTTTGGAAGGTGACAATATGTACACGAATAAACAATATGCCAGGAGATGATACATGTTAATATCGGTACATTTAAGGGTTATTTTTCTTAAATAAAACTACTAATTGGCTATCCGAATAAATACAGGCTTTTTTTATTCTTTGCGTAATTGTTTTTCTCATAGTGCTATGATAAAAAGGAGTTGTGAGCAGACCAAACAGAGAAATAATATTTCTGAGACTTAGCCAATAAAATGAAACAGTTCTTCATTGTTATTGTTGTCGTTGCTTTCCCAGCCTTCATCCTGGCGATCTCTATCCTTTCACAAGGAAGCCCCTGTTTATCATTGTGGATTCATCCAATAGTGTTGCCTATAAGGTAAGCTCTGTGAACGAACGCTGTTGCACACTTTATACAGTATGGCACCAGCCTAAGGGTACCCACCCTTAATGTGTGCCTTTTTGTTTTGCTTTATTTTATTTCATTTTACAGTTTATATTTAGTCTTTCTTTTCTTTTGAGGTTGTGCATGCTAGTCAGGATCTGGTGCTATGAATAGAAACAAGAAGAAAACGCATGAATGGACACTCATTGGAAAGTAATTAATCCTCCTGCAGGAAAAAAAAAAAAATTCAAGATTTCCAAGATCTCTGGTGGGAGGCCTATTTTTGTTATATAACCCAGAATAATTTTCTTTTTTAGAGATAGGAGCATACGGGCAAATTTTATTTTCTATTTTTTAAATTTTTTCCTACTCTATACACTGAGCCCTTTTAGTTAAGTAAAATTTCTATCCCATGTTACATAGTTACAGTATTTGAATACTGATGTATGGTTTTAGATGCACTTAATTTTTTTTTTTTTTTTTTTTAAGTTATGATGACTCTGAATGCTGAAATAAACGACAGGGATCTAACTTTAAAATTTTTTGTTTCATACTTTTTGTTGAAGCAGTGGTTTTGAGTGATTCTGTAAACAATGCGAGCATCAGTAAAGACCTTTAAAGTTGAATACTAGAATTGAAACTATAGATAGTTTACAGAAAAATGCAAGCAGAATCTTTGTAGTCTTCTGTAATTGCATGGAATATTTCATTAGTGAATAACATTTTCAGAAAAATGCTAGGTAAACAGATCTCCCATTTACAACTGTTTCTGTCATGAGCATTCATATTTGCAGTTAGATGGAGAAGCAAACGTTAGTTTTATTTCAGGAGAGCTATGACAATGAGAGCCAAATGAGCTGACCTCAAGTGTCTGTTTTCCATTTAATTTTCATTTTTAGTGTCACTTTTCAAGGTTGAATTCTGAATTCTAAAACCATCGAATCCATCCTAGATTTTTCAGTATATTTCTTGATACCCATTTTGTCAAGTTTAATTGCTAGGAAAGTTTGCTTGAAATCTTATTACTAGCAATCAGTTTATTCCTATTAATTACATATCGTTGAATACCACCTTATATAATCTGAAGAATATCATTTACTGTATATACCTGCTATTTCCAGAGTGCTGCTTGGATGTAAAATGAGTATTGGATGCTGATTAAAAAAAAAAAAAAAATGCATGATTTGAAATGAGTTTACTCAATTATGCATAATGGTTTAAAGCTAAATTTCTGAAGCCGAGGACAGTTGTCAAGTGGAAAGTTCCCCCCCTACCCGCCGCCTGGTTGCTTTTGATGCCATATGCAGTGTCACCCTTCTAAATAATTAAATTGCCCAGAACATGCTGGTCTTCAGAAATTAAGAACCCATATACAGAAGGCAAATTAAAGCATGGCATAGACCAATTTGTCCTTTTAAAAAATTAGTATTATTTAATATATCTAAATCAATTATGCAGTTCTTTGGTAACATATAAGTATTTGCCTTTCCCATAAAGCATGTGTAAAGAAGTCGTAACCTACCATTTTGAAAGTTTCTTCTTGAAAAGGAAAAGATCTGAGGGACTGGTTCATATATATTTGAATATTTTCAGCATGTATATATTGCCAAAATGTTTCTTCATTTAAACATAAATCTTTAAAGTCCTACCACCCTTTCAGAGAAGAGTTAACACCACTACTACTAAAGGTATTTCAGAGCATAGAAAAGGGTGGAATACTCCCAGACTCATTCTTTGAAGCCAGCATATCCTTGATACCAAAACCAGGTAAGGACACCACAAACGAAGAAAATGCCAGACCTATATCCCTCATAAACTTAGATGCAAAAATCCTCAACAAAATTCTAGCCAGTAGAATTCAACAACATATCAAAAAAAATAATTCACATGACCAAGTGGGATTCATACCAGGTATTTAAGGATGGTTCAACATTAGAAAAATAATCAGTGTAATCCATCATATAAATAAAACAAAAGACAAGAACCACATGATCTTATCAGTTGATGCAGAAAAGGCATTTGACAAAGTCCAACACCCATTCATGATAAAAACTCTCAGCAAAATAGGAATAGATGGAAAATTCCTCAACATAATAAAGGGCTTTTATACAAAGCCAACAGCCAACATCATCCTAAACGGAGAGAGTCTGAAAGCATTCCCGCTGAGAACTGGAATCAGACAAAGATGCCCTTTATCACTACTCTTGTTCACCATTGTGCTGGAGGTCCTAGCCAGAGCAAATCAGCTAGATAAAGAAATAAAGGGCCTCCATATTGGTAAGGAAGAAATAAAAGTATCTCTATTTGCAGATGACATGATCTTATACACAGAAAACCCCAAAGGATCATCAAAATAACTACTGAAACTAATAGAAGAGTTCAGAGAATCAGGATACAAGATAAACATACAAAAATCAGTTGGATTCCTCTACAGCAGCAAAGAGAATGTCAAAGAGGAAATCACCAAATCAGTACCGTTTACAGTAACCCCCAAGAAGATAAAGTACATAGGAATAAATATATCCAGAGACATAAAAGACCTATACAAAGAAAACTACAAGGCACTGCTACCAGAAACCAAGAGAGACTTATATAAGTGGAAAAACATACCTTTCTCATGGATAGGAAGACCCAACATTATAAAAATTCTGTTCTACCTGAAGCAGCCTATAGATACAATGCCATTCCAATCCAAATTCCAGTGACTTTTTTAATGAGATAGAGAAACAAATCACCAACTTCATATGGAAGGGAAAGAGGCCCTGGATAAGTAGAGCATTACTAAAAAAGAATAACAAAGTGGGAGGCCTAACACTGCCTGGTTTTAGAATATATTTTACCTCCACAGTAGTCAAAACAGCCTGGTACTGGTACAACAGATACATACGCTAATGGAACAGAATTGAGAATCCAGACATAAATCCATCTGCATGTGAGCAGCTGATACTTGACAAAGGCCCGAAGTCAGTTAAATGGGGAAAAGACAGTCTCTTTAACAAATGGTGCTGGCATGACTGGATATCCATCTGCAAAAAAATGAAACAACACCCATACCTCACACCATGCACAAAAACGAACTCAAAATAGATCAAAGACCTAAATATACAATCTAAAATGATAAAGATCGTGGAAGAAAAAATATGTACAATGCTAGGAGTCCTAATATGGAGTAAACATTATTAACAATGCACAAACACCAGAAGAGAAACTAGATAACTGGGAGCTCCTAAAAATGGAACACCTATGCCCATCCAAAGACTTCACCAAGAGAATAAGAAGATTACCTACAGACTGGGAAAAGTTTTTAGCTATGACATTTCTGATCAGTGCCTGATCTCTAAAATCTACCTCAATAACAAAAAGACAACCCAATTAAAAAATGGGCAAATGACATGAACAGGCACTTCACCAAAGAAGACATTCAGGCAGCTAACAGATACATGAGGAAATGCTCACAATCATTAGCCATTAGAGAAATGCAAATCAAAACTACAATGAGATACCATCTCACTCCAACAAGGCTGGCATTACTCCAAAAAATACAAAATAATAAATGTTGGAGAGGTTGTGGAGAGACTGGAACACATATACTCTGCTGGTAGAAATGTAAAATGGTGCAACCACTTTGGAGATCAGTTTGGCGCTTCCTTAAGAAGCTAAAAGTAGAAATACCATACAATCCAGTGGTCCCACTCCTTGGAATATAGCCTAGAGAAATTAGAGCCTTCACATGAACAGATCAGTGCACATCCATGTTCATTGCAGCAGTGTTTACAATAGCAAAAAGATGGAAGCAACCAAGGTACCCATCAGCAGATGAATGGATAAATAAATTATTGTATATTCACACCACGGAATACTACTTATTGATAAAGAACAGTAATGAATCCTTGAAACATCTTATAACGTGGAGGAATCTGGAAAGCATTATGCTGAGAGAAACAATCAGTTGCAAAAGGACAAATATTGTGTGAGACCACTGTTATAAGAACTTAAATAGCTCAACAGAGAAGAAAATATTCTTTGATGGTTATGAGGGTCGGGAGGGAGGGAGGGAAAGGGGTATTCACTAATTACATAGTAGACAAGAGCTATTTCAGGTGAAGAGAAAGACAACATACAATACAGGAGAGGTCAGCACAACTGGACTAAACCAAAAGCAAAAAAATTTCCTGAATAAACCGAACGCTTTGAAGGCCAGCGTAGCAGGGGCAGGAGTCTGAGGACCATGGTTTCAGGGAACATCTAGGTCAATTGGCATAATAAAATCTATTAAGAAAACATTCTGCATCCCACTTTGGAGAGTGGCCTCTGGGGTCTTAATTGCTAGCAGGCGTCCATCTAAGATACATACATTTGTCTCAACTCACCTGGAGCAAAGGAGAATGAAGAACACCAAGGAAACACGGTAATTACCAGCCCAAGAGACAGAAAGGGTGAGATAAACCAGAGACTACATCAGCCTGAGACCAGAAGAACTAGATGGTGCCTAGCCACAACCGATGACTGCCCTGACAGGGAACACAATAGGAATTCCCTGACAGAGGAGGTAAGCAGTGGGATGCAGACCTCAAATTCTCATAAAAAGACCAGACTTAATGGTCTGACTGAGACTAGAAAGACCTTGGAGGTCATGGTCTCCAGACCTTTTGTTAGACCAAGACTGGAACTATTCCCAAAGCCAACTCTTCAGACAGGGATTGGATTGGACTATAAGATAGATGATGATACTGGTGAGGAGTGGGCTTCTTGGCTGAAGTAGACACATGAGACTATGTGGGCAGCTTCTGTCTGGAGGGGAGATGAGAAGACAGAGGGGAACAGAAGCTGGCTGAAAGGACACAGAGAATACAGGGTGGAGAGTAGGGATGTGCTGTCTCATTAGAAGAAGAGCAGCTAGGAGAACATAGCAAGGTATATACAAATTTTTGTATGAGAGACTGACTTGTAAATTTTCACATAAAGTACAATTAAAAAAATAAATGTTTCATACATATTTAATCATATATATTTTTTTAAGAAAGTAGCTCATACATATAGTTTAAAGCTATAGTTCTCAACTCTTTCTGTGTATCAGAAACATTCCAAGCACTTTTTAAAACTGCTGGTTCCCAGGCCCTACCTCCAGCAGTTCCGAGTCGCTTTGCCTGGGCTAGGTCTCAGACGTATATATATGTATATATGTGTGTGTGTATATGTATGTATATATGTATATACTGCTTTAAGTAAAAGTTTACCATTCAAGTCAGCCTCTCATACAAAAACTTCCACACATTTTTATGTGACCCTAATTGCCCTCCCTATTATGTGATAGCACACTCCTTTCCACCCTGTATTTTCTGTGTCCATTCAACTACCTCCTGTCCCCTCTGCCTTCTCATCTCACCCCCGGACGGGAGCTGCCCACTTAATCTCATGTGTCTACTTGAACTAAGAAGTACACTCCTCACCAGTATCATTATATGTCTTATATAATGATAGTCTAGTCTAATCTTCGTAGAGTTGGCTTCGGAAATGGTTATAGTTTTCGGCTAACAAAGAGTCCACGGGGACCATGTCCTCTGGGGTCCCTCCAGTCTCAGTCAGTCCATTAAGTCTGGTCTTTTTACTAGAATTTGAGTTCTACACCCCACTTTTCTCTTGCTCCATCAGGGACTCTCTGTTGTGTTCCCTGTCAGGGCAGTCACTGGTGGTAGCTGGGCACCATCTAGTTCTTCTGGTCTTGGGCAGATGAAACTCTGGTTTTTGTGGCCCTTTCTGTCTCTTGGGTATATGTTTTCTTTTTGTCTTTGGTGTTCTTCATTCTCCTTTGCTCCAGGTGGGTTGAGACCAACTGATGCATCTTAAGATGGCTGCTCCCCCACATGTCTGTCAGTTTGTCATACTGTGGGGACTTGTGTGTTGCTGTGATGCTGGAAGCTATGCCACCGGCATTCAGATACCAGCAGGGTCACCCAAGGAGGACAGATTTCAGCTGAGCTTCCACACTAAGACAGACTAGGAAGAAGGACCCGGCAGTCTATTTCTGAAAAGCGTTAGCCAGTGAAAGCCTTATGAATAGCAGCGGAACATTGTCTGATACAGTGCTGGAAGATGAGCCCCCCAGGTTGGAAGGCACTCAGAAGATGACTGGGGAAGATCTGCCTCCTCAAACTAGAGTTGACCTTAATGACGTGGATGGAGTAAAGCTTTCGGGACCTTCATTTGCTGATGTGGCATGACTGAAAATGAGAAGAAACAGCTGCAAACATCCATTAATAATCGGAACCTGGAATGTACGAAGTATAAATCTAGGAAAATTGGAAATCGTCAAAAATGAAATGGAATGCATAAACATCGATATCCTAGGCATTAGTGACCTGAAATGGACTGGTATTGACCATTTTGAATCAGACAATCATATAGTCTGCTATGCTGGGAATGACAGCTCAAAGAGGAATGGTGTTGCATTCATAGTCAAAAAGAACCTTCCAAGATCTATCCTGCAGTACAACGCTGTTAGTGATAGGAGAATATCCATACGCCTACAAGGAAGACCAGTTAATACGACTATTATTCAAATTTACACAAAAACCACTAGGGCCAAGGATGAAGAAATAGATGATTTTTATCAGCTGCCGCATTCTGAAATTGATCAAACATGTAATCAAGCTGCATTGATAATTACTGGCGATTGGAACGCGAAAGTTGGAAATAAAGAAGGATCAGTAGTTGGAAAATATGGCCTTGGTGATAGAAACAATGCTGAAAATCGAGTGATGTAGAATTTTGCAAGACCAACGACTTCTTCATTGCAAATACCTTCTTTCACCAACATGAACGGCGACTGTACACATGGACCTCGCCAGATGGAACACACAGAAATCAAATTGACTACATCTGTGGAAAGAGACGATGGAAAAGCTCAATATCATCAGTCAGAACAAGGCCAGGGGCCAACTGTGGAACAGACCATCAATTGCTCATATGCAAGTTCAAGCTGAAACTGAAGAAAATCAGAGCAGGTCCACGAGAGCCAAAATACGACCTTGAGTATATCCCACCTGAATTTAGAGACCGTCTGAAGAATAGATTTGACACATTGAACACTAGTGACCGAAGACCAGATGAGTTGTGGAATGATATCAAGGACATCATCCATGAAGAAAGCAAGAGGTCACTGAAAAGCAGGAAAGAAAGAAAAGACCAAGATGGATGTCTGAGGAGACTCTGAAACTTACTCTTGAGCGTTGAGCAGCTACAGCAAAAGGAAGAATTGATAAAGTAAAAGAACTGAACAGAAGATTTCAATGGGCCTCTCAAGAAGACAAAGTAAACTATTATAATGACATGTGCAAAGAGCTGGACATGGAAAACCAAAACGGAAGAACACGCTCGGCGTTTCTCAAACTGAAAGAACTGAGGAAAAAATTCAAGCCTCCAGTTGCAATACTGAAGGATTCCATGGGGAAAATATTAAATGACGCAGGAAGCATCAAAAGAAAATGTAAGGAGTACACAGAGTCATTATACCAAAAAGAATTAGTCGATATTCAACCATTTCAAGAGATGGCATATGATCAGGAACCGATGGTACTGAAGGAAGAAGTCCACGCTGCTCTGAAAAGAAGGCACTGGCAAAAAACAAGGCTCCAGGAACTGATGGAACATCAGTTGAGATGTTTCAACAAACAGATGCAGCGCTGAAGGTGCTCACTCGTCTATGCCAAGAAATATGGAAGGCAGCTTCCTGGCCAACTGACTGGAAGAGATCCATATTTATGCCTATTCCCAAGAAAAGTGATCCAACCGAATGTGGAAATTATACAACAATATCATTAATATCACACGCAAGCAAAATTTTGCTGAAGATCATTCAAAAATTGCTGCAGCAATTTATTGAAGGGGGACTGCCAGAAATTCCAGCCGGTTTCAGAAGAGGATGTGGAACCAGGGATATCATTGCTGATGTCAGATGGATCCTGGCTGAAAGCAGAGAATACCAGAAGGACGTTTACCTGTGTGTTATTGACTATGCAAAGGCATTCGACTGTGTGGATCATAACCAACTCTAGGTAACACTACAAAGAATGGGAATTCCAGAACACTTAATTGTGCTCATGAGGAACCTTTACATAGATCAAGAGGCAGTTGTTCGGACAGAACAAGGGGATACTGATTGGTTTAAAGTCAGGAAAGGTGTGCGTCAGGGTTGTATTCTTTCACCATACCTATTTAATCTGTACACTGAACAAATAATACGAGAGGCTGGACTATATGAAGAAGAACAGGGTATCAGGATTGGAGGAAGACTCATTTACAACCTGTGTTATGCAGATGACACAACCTTGTTTGCTGAAAGTGAAGAGGACTTGAAGCACTTACTAATGAAGATCAAAGACCACAGCCTTCAGTATGGATTACACCTCAACATAAAGAAAGCAAAAATCCTCACAACTCTGTACCAATGAGCAACATCATGATGAACGGAGAAAAGATTGAAGTTATCAAGGATTTCATTTTACTTGGATCCACAATCAACAGCCATGGAAGCAGCAGTCAAGAAATCAAAAGACACATTGCATTGGGCAAATTTGCTGCAAAGGACCTCTTCAAAGTGTTGAAGAGCAAAGATGTCACCCTGAAGACTAAGGTGCACCTGACCCAAGCCATGGTATTTTCAATCACATCATATGCATGTGAAAGCTGGACAATGAGTAAGAAAGACCGAAGAAGAGTTGACGTCTATACCGTGGACTGTCAGAAGCTCGAACAAATCTGTCTTAGAAGAAGTGTGGCCAAAATGCTCCTTAGGGGCAAGGATGGCGAGACTGCTTCTTACATACTTTGGACATGTTGTCAGGAGGGATGAGTCCCTGGAGAAGGACATCACGCTTGCCAGAGTACGGGGTCAGCAGAAAAGAGGAATACCCTCAACGAGGTGGATTGACACAGTGGCTACAACAATGGGCTCAAGCATAACAACAATTTTAAGGTTGGCGCAGGACCGAGTAGTGTTTCGTTCTGTTGTGCATAGGGCCGCTATGAGTCGGAACCGACTCCACGGCACCAAACAACAACAACAACAACAGGTGGCTACTTGCTAGCTTTTAAGACCCCAGACACCACTCACTGAAATTGGTTGCAGAACATTTTGTTAAGGAAGTTTGTTATGCCAGCTAACCTAGGTGTCTACAGAAACCATGGTACCCAGAACCCTACCCCTGCTACTCTGTCCGTTGTAGTGTTTGGTTGTATTTAGGAAACATCTTTGCTTTTGGTTTAGCCCAGTTGTGCTAATGTCTCCTGTATTGTGTGTTATCTTTGCCTTCACCTGAAAATAATTCTTCTCTACTGTCTAATTAGTGAATACTCTTCCCCTACCCTTGTAATCATCAAAGAATGTTTTCTTCTGTTTTTCTTGAGTTCTTATAATAGTGGCCTTCATACAATATTTGTCCTTTGCAACTAATTTCACTTAGCATAATGCTTTCCAGATTCTTCCATATTTATGAGATATTTCATAGATTCATCCTTTTTATCGTTGCGTAGTAGTCCATTGTGTGAATATACTTTGTTTATCCATTCGCCCCGTTGATGGGCATTTAGATTTTTTCCACCTTTTTGCTATTTTGAACAGTACTGCAAGGAACATGGGTATGCATGTATCTATTCATGTGAGGGCTCTTATTTCTCTAGGCCATATTCCAAGGAGTGGGATTATTGCATCATATGGTAGTTATATTTCCAGCTTTTTTTTTTTTAAATAATTTTCATTGTGCTTTAAGTGTAAGTTTACAAATCAAGTCAGTCTGTCACATATAAGCTTATTTACACCTTACTCCATGCTCCCACTGACTCTCCCCCTAATGTGTCAGCCCGCTCCCTCTTTCCAGTCTTTCCTTTCGTGACGATTTATCCAGTTTCTAACCCTCTCTACCCTCCTATCTCCCCTCCAGACAGCAGATGCCAACACAGTCTCAAGTGTCCACCTGATACAAGTAGCTCACTCTTCATCAGCATCTCTCTCTAACCCATTGTCCAGTCCCTTCCATGTCTGATGAGTTGTCTTCGGGAATGGTTCCTGTCCTGGGCCAACAGAAGGTTTGGGGGCCATGACCGCCGGGATTCTTCTAGTCTCAGTCAGACCATTAAGTCTGGTCTTTTTATGAGAATTTGGAGTTTGCATCCCACTGTTGTCCTGCTTCCTCAGGGGTTCTCTGTTGTGCTTCCTGTCAGGGCAGTCATCAGTTGTGGTCGAGCACCATCTAGTTCTTCTGGTCTCAGAATGATGTAAGTCTCTAGTTCATGTGGCCCTTTCTGTCTCTCGGGCTCATAGTTATCGTGTGATCTTGGTGTTCTTCATTCTCCTTTGATCCAGGTGGGTTGAGACCAATTGATGCATCTTAGATGTCCGCTTGTTAGCATTTAAGACCCCAGACGCCACATTTCAAAGTGGGATGCAGAACGTTTTCATAATAGAATTATTTTGCCAATTGACTTAGAAGTCCCCTTAAGCCGTAGTCCCCAAACCCCCGCCCTTGTTCCGCTGACCTTTGAAGCATTCATTTTATCCCGGAAACTTCTTTGCTTTTGGTCCAGTCAGGTTGAGCTGACCTTGCGTGTATTGAGTATTTGTCCTTCCCTTCACCTAAAGTAGCTCTTATCTACTAACTAATCATTACATAGCCCTCTCCCACCCTCCCTCCGTCCCCGCCTCGTAACCACAAAAGTATGTGTTCTTCTCAGTTTATACTATTTCTCAAGATCTTATAATAGTCATCTTGTATAATATTTGTCCTTTTGCCTCTGACTAATTTCACTCAGCATAATGCCTTCCAGGTTCCTCCGTGTTATGAAATGTTTCACAGGTTCGTCACTGTCCTTTATCGATGTGTAGTATTCTTATGTGTGAATATACCATAGTTTAACTATTCATCCGTTGATGGACACCTTGGTTGCTTCCAACTTTTTGCTATTGTAAATAGAGCTGCAATAAACATGGGTTTGCATATATCTGTTGGTATAAAGGCTCTTATTTCTCTAGGGTATATTCCGAGGAGTGGGATTTCTGGGTTGTATGGTAGTTCTGTTTCTAACTTTTGAAGAAAATGCCAGATAGATTTCCAAAGTGGTTGTACCATTTTACATTCCCACCAGCAGTGTATAAGAGTTGCAATCTCTCCGCAGCCTCTCCAACATTTATTATTTTGTGTGTTTTGGATTAATGCCAGCCTTGTTGGAGTGAGATGGAATCTCATCGTAGTTTTAATTTGCATTTCTCTAATGGCTAATGATCGAGAGCATTTTCTCATGTATCTGTTAGCTGCCTGAATATCTTCTATAATGAAGTGCGTGTTCATATCCTTTGCCCACTTTTTGATTGAGTTGTTTGTCTTTTTGTGGTTGAGTTTTAACAGAATCATAGATTTTAGAGATCAGGCGCTGGTCGGAGATGTCATAGCTGAAAATTCTTTCCCAGTCTGTAGGTGGTCTTTTTACTCTTTTGGTGAAGTCTTTAGATGAGCATAGGTGTTTGATTTTTAGGAGCTCCCAGTTATCTGGTTTCTCTTTGGCATTTTTGGTAATGTTTTGTATTCTATTTATGCCTTGTATTAGGGCTCCTAAGGTTGTCCCTATGTTTTCTTCCATGATCTTTATCGTTTTAGTCTTTATGTTTAGGTCTTTGATCCACTTGGAATTAGTTTTTGTGTGTGGTGTGAGGTATGGGTCCTGTTTCATTTTTTTGCAAATGCATATCCAGTTATGCCAGCACCGTTTGTTAAAAAGACTGTCTTCTCCCCAATTAACTGCCACTGGGCCTTTGTCAAATATCAGCTGCTCATATGTGGATGGATTTATATCTGGGTTCTCAATTCTGTTCCATTGGTCTATGTGCCTGTCGTTGTACCAGTACCAGGCTGTTTTGACTACTGTGGCTGTATAATAGGTTCTAAAATCAGGTAGAGTGAGGCCTCCCAATTTCTTCTTCTTTTTCAGTAATACTTTACTTATCCGTGGCTTCTTTCCCTTCCATATGAAGTTGGTGATTTGTTTCCCCATCACATTAAAAAATGTCATTGAAATTTGGATCAGAAGTGCATTGTATGTATAGATGGCTTTTGGTAGAATAGATATTTTTACTATGTTAAGGCTTCCTATGCATGAGCAAGGTATGTTTTTACACTTATGTAGGTACTTTTTAGTTTCTTGCACTAGTACTTTGTAGTTTTCTTTGTATAGGTCTTTCACATGTTTGGTAAGGTTTATTCCTAAGTATTTTATGTTCTTGGGGGCTACTGTGAATGGTATTGATTTGGTGATTTCCTCTTCGATGTTCTTTTTGTTGATGTAGAGGAATCCAAGTGATTTTTGTATGTTTATCTTATAACCTGAGACTCTGCCAAACTCTTCTATTAGTTTTAGTAGTTTTCTGGAGGATTCCTTAGGGTTTTCTGTGTATAAGATCATGTCATCTGGAAATGGATGTAATTTTACTTCCTCCTTGCCAATCCAGATGCCCTTTATTTCTTTGTCTAGCCTAATTGCTCTGGCTAGGACCTCTAGGAGAATGTTAAATAAGAGCGGTGATAAAGGGCATCCTTGTCTGGTTCCCGTTCTCAAGGGGAATGCTTTCAGGCTCTCTCCATTTAGGGCGATGTTGGCTGTTGGCTTTGTATAGATGCCCTTTATTATGTTGAGGAATTTTCCTTCAATTCCTATTTTGCTGAGAGTTTTTATCATGAATGGGTGTTGGACTTTGTCAAATGCCTTTTCTGCATCTATTGATAAGATCATGTGGTTTTTGTCTTTTGTTTTATTTATATGGTAGATTACATTAATGGTTTTTCTAATATTAAACCAGCCTTGCATACCTGGCATAAATCCCATTTGGTCGTGGTGGACTATTTTTTTGATATTTTGTTGAATTCAATTGGCTAGAATTTTGTTGAGGATTTTTGCATCTATGTTCATGAGGGATATAGGTCTGTAATTTTCTTTTTTTTTTTTTGGTGTCTTTACCTGGTTTTGGTATCAGTGATATGGTGGCTTCATAGAATGAGTTAGGTAGTATTCCATCATTTTCTATGCTTTGAAATACCTTTAGTAGTAGTGGTGTTAACTCTTCTCTGAAGATTTGGTAGAACTCTGCAGTGAAGCTGTCCAGGCCAGGACTTTTTTGATTACCATTTCAATCTCTTTTTTTGTTATGAGTCCATTTAGTTGTTCTACTTCTGATTGTGTTAGTTTAGGTAGGTAGTGTTTTCTAGGAATTCATCCATTTCTTCTAGGTTTTCAAATTTGTTAGAGTACAATTTTTTGTAATAATCTGATATGATTCTTTTAATTTTAGTTGGGTCTGTTGTGATGTGGCTCATCTTGTTTCTTACTCGGGTTATTTGTTTCCTTTGCTGTATTTCTTTAGTCAGTCTGGGCAATGGTTTTATTAATTTTGTTATTTTTTACAGACAACTAGCTTTTGGCTTTGTTAATTCTTTCAATTGTTTTTCCGTTCTCTAATTCATTTAGTTCAGCTCTAATTTTTATTATTTGTTTTCTTAATATTTCAATGTTTTGGATTCTGCAGAGGTTTGTTTTATGACCTAATATGTGGTCTATTCTAGAGAATGTTCCATGTGTGCTAGAAGAAAAAGTATACTTTGCAGCTGTTGGGTGGAGTGTTCTGTATAAGTCTATGAGGTCAAGTTGGTTGATTGTAGCAATTAGTTCTTCCGTGTCTTTATTGAGCTTCTTACTGGAAGTGCTGTCCTTCTCCGAAAGTGGTGTGTTGAAGTCTCCTACTATAATTGTGGAGGTGTCTATCTCACTTTTCAGTTCTGTTAAAGTTTGTTTTATGTATCTTGCAGCCCTGTCATTGGGTGCATAAATATTTAATATGGTTATATCGCCCTGGTCTATTGTCCCTTTAATCATTATGTAGTGTTCTTCTTTATCCTTTGTGGTGGATTTAACTTTAAAGTGTATTTTGTCAGAAATTAATATTGCTGCTCCTGCTCTTTTTTGCCTGTTGTTTGCTTGATATATTTTTTTCCATCCTTTGAGTTTTAGTTTGTGTCTCTAATTCTAAGGTGTGTCTCTTGTAGGCAGCATGTAGACGGATCGTGTTTCTTTATCCAGTCCGAGACTCTCTCTTTATTGGTGCATTTAGTCCCTTTACATTCAGCATAATTATAGATAAGTATGGTTTTAGTGCTGTCATTTTGATGCTTTTTTGTGTGTGTTGCTGGCAATTTCATTTTTCCACTTTTTTGTGCTGAGACTTTTTCATTGTAAATTGGGTGTTCCTCATTTTCATAGCAGTTGAATTTATGTTTGCTGAGTTGGTTTTTATTTTGAGTTATGGAGTTGTTATACCTCTTTGTGGTTACCTTAATATTTACCCCTATTTTTCTAAGTAAAAACCTAACTCGTATTGTCCTATATTGCCTTGTTTCCCTCTCTGTATGGCAGTTCTATGCCTCCCGTATTTAGTCCCTCTTTTTGATTATTGTGATCTTTTACATATTGACATCAATGATTCACTGTTTTGAGCATTTTTTTCTTTTTAAAATTAATCTTAATTTGTTTTTGTGATTTCCCTATTTGAGTTGATATCAGGATGTTCTGTTCTGTGACCTTGTCTTGTGCTGGTAGCTGATATTATTGATTTTCTGACCAATCAATTTCCTTTAGTATTTCTTGTATCTTTGGTTTGGTTTTTGCAAATTCTGTAAGCTTGTGTTTATCTGTGTTTTAATTTCACCTTCATATTCGAGAGAGAGTTTTGCTGGATATATGATCCTTGGCTGGCAGTTTTTCTCCTTCAGTGCTCTATATCTGTCATCCCGTTGCCTTCTTGACTGCATGGTTTCTGCTGAGTAGTCTGGACTTATTCTTACTTATTTTCCTTTGTAGGAAACCTTTCTTTTATCCCTGGCTGCTTTTAAAATTTTCTCTTTATCTTTGGTTTTGGCAAGTTTCATGATAATAATACTTGGTGATTTTCTTTTCGGATCAATCTTATATGGGGTTCGATGAGCATCTTGGATAGATATCCTTTCATCTTTCATGATGTCAGGGAAGTTTTCTGCCAACAGATCTTCAACTATTCTCTCTGTATTTTCTGTCATCCCTCCCTGTTCTGAGACTCCAATCACACACAAGTTATTCTTCTTGATAGAGTCCCACATGATTCTTAGGGTTTTTTCATTTTTTTTAATTCTTTCATTTGATTTTTTTTCCAGCTGTATTAGTGTCAACTCCCTTGTCCTCCAGGTCCCCCACTGTGCAATCCAATTGCTCGAGTCTGCACCTCTGACTTGCTATTGTGTTGTCTAATTCTGTAATTTTACTGTTAATCTTTTGGATTTTTGAATGCTGTCTCTCTGTGGATTCTTGCATCTTATTAATTTTTCCTCTATGTTCTTGAATAATCTTTTTGATTTCTTCAACTGCTTTATCAATGTGTTCCTTGGTTTTTTCTGTAGGTTGCCCTTTTTCATTTCTGAGGTCATCTCTGATGTCTTGAAGCGTTCTGTAAATTAGTTTTTTATATTCTGCATCTGGCAATTCCAGGATTGTATCTTCATTTGGGAAAGATTTTGATTCTTTAGTTTGGGGAGTTGTAGAAGAAATCATGGTCAGCTTCTTTATGTGGTTTGAAATCAACTGCTGTCTCTGAGCCATCTATAAGATATTGTAGTGATTTATTTTATATTTGCTCACTGAGTCTTGTCTTGTTTTCTTTCAATATATGTAGATGGGCTACAAGATTGCGCTGTCTTGTTTGTTGTAGACCTTGAATCACTTATGTCCGATTACCAGGTGGTTTGGGCTGTTACCAGATACATAAGCCAAAGAGTCCGTTCACTATTCTTGAGTAGAATCTGATTTTGGGTCATCAAGTGTGTGGTGCAAGCTGTCACCTATCCATCTAGAGGAGTAGTGGTGATAGTTGTGTGCACCAGATTCTAGTAGCAGGAGGGGTTCACACTCCAGGGGGGGCAGGATGCTGACAGGCTTCGCCCAAGTGCCATTGAGGTAGGTGTGTCTCTATTCCTAAAGCACTTTGGTGGGTGGGCTCTGCAGCTGTACCTTAGGCCCCCAATGCAAGTACCTCTACAGATTGGTGGGTGTCACCCTCATTAGACCCCTAAGGCAGGAGGCTAGGTGGTCTGGGGGGAGCTTCAGCCCTTAGTTCCCCGTTGTGGGTCAGTGAGGGCTCTGTTGAATACGCAGAGATATCAGACCTGGGAAACTTGTCTTTCCAGTAATTCGCTAAAACAATTACAGTCAGATCCCTATCAGCATTACCTTTGCATTATAATAGCCACCTTGTTCCCTATAGGGATGAAAGCCCAAGAGTGTGGATCTCATATGCTTGTCTGGAGCTGGTTCTGTATTTTTAGTCCAATTAGGGAAGGATTTTTGGTCCCTGGGTTTTTTGTAGCTGCTTCTCTCAGGCCAGGAGAATGGATTAGGAAAAGACTAAAAAAGAAAGAAAAACTGCAGCGCACTTCACTGTCTGGCTCCTAAAATTCCAATGTTAAGGAAGCCGCCTGGGAAGGGGAGGGGAGGGACCAGATAAATAGGAGAGAGGAGCACCCCGGAATATAGACAAAGTTACTTATGTTGTTTGGTGATGAATGTTTTATCTGAGGTTCCCGAGGGGTGTGTAGCCTGTGTGCGTTGGCTGGGTCGAGATTGCCCCCGAGGGTCAGGCCCACGTCCTGTGCTTGTGCTGTCTCAGAAGCCGTGGTCAGTTCCTCTGCTCCCAGTCCAAAGCCCAGTGCCAAGGTTTCCCGGCTGGGATGCTGCACTCCAGGCTCCAAAATCAGTCGCTGCCTCCCGGTGACTTCTCCTCCTGTCAGGCGGGTTGCTGCGCTGCCTGCGTGCACTGGCTGGGCTTCCCCCGAGGTCGCTCCTGGGGGCTAGGGCTGCGTCCTGTGTTTGCGCCGTCTCCGGATGCTGTGCTCAGCTCCCTGTGCCCAGTCCAAAGCCTGGTATCAAGGTTTTCTTACTGGGACGCTGGCTCCAGGCTCCGAAAGCAGTCGTTGCTTCCCCGTGGTTGTTCGTTCTGTCTCTGTCACTCAGGTCTACTCTTTAGATCTGTGTTTGATGGTCAGGGTTCATAGATTGTCATGTATGTGATCGATTCACTTTTTTCTCCGAGTGTTGCAAGAGGGATCCGAGGTAGCGTCTAACTAGTCAGCCATCTTGGCCCCGCCTCTATTTCCAGCTTTTTAAGGAAGCACCAGATTGATTTCCAAAGTTGTTTTTCCATTTACATTCACAACAGCAGTGTATAAGTGTTCCAGTCTCTCCACGACCTCACCAACATCTGTTATTTTGTGTTTCTTGGATTAGTGCTAGCCTTGTTGGGGTGACATGGATTTGCGTTTCTCTTTTTAATGGCTAAAGATCATAAGCATTTCCTCGTGTATCTGTTAGCCGCATGAATTTCTTTTTAGGTGAAGTGCCTGTTTGTATCCTTTGCCCACTTCTTAATTGGGTTATTTGTCTTTTTGTTGTTGAGGTTTTGCAGTATCTTGTAGATTTTAGAGATTGGATGCTGATTGGATTTGTTGGAGCCAAAATTTTTTTCCTAGTCTATAGGTGGTCTTTTTACTCATTTGATGAAGGTTTTGAATGAGCACAAGTGTTTGACTTTTTGGAGCTCCCAATTGTCTAGTTTCTCTTCTGGTGCTTGTGCATTGTTAGTAATATTTTGTATACTGTTTATGCCATGTATTAGGGTTCCTAGTATTGTCCCTAGCTTTTCTTTCATGATCTTTATCATTTTAGATTTTATATTCAGGTCTTTAATCCATTTTGAGTTAGTTTCTGTGTGTGGTGTGAGGTGTGGGTCTTGTTTCATTTTTTTGTAGATGGATATACATTTATGCTAGCACCATTTTTTTTCCAGAGACTGTCTTTTCCCCATTTAATGGACTTTGGGCCTTTGTCAAATATCAGTTGCTTATAAGTGGGTGAATTTCTTTCTGGATTCTCAATTCTTTTCCTTTGGTCTGTGTCTGTGTTGTACCAGTACCAGGTTGTTTTGACTATCATTGCAGTATAAACAGTTCTAAAATCAGGTAGTGTGAAGCCTCCCACTTTGTTCTTCAGTAGTGCTCTACTTATCTGGGGTCTCTTTCCTTTCCATGTGAAGTTGGTGATATGTTTCTCCATCTCATTGAAAATGCCATTGGAATTTGGATCAGGGTTACATTTTATCTATAAATTGCTTTCGGTGTAACAGACATTTTCACAATGTTGAGTCTTCCTATACATGAGCAAGGTATGTTTCTCCACTTATGTAGGTCTCTTTTGGTTTCTTGCAGTAGTGTCTTGTAGTTTTCTTTGTATAGGTCTTTTATGTCTTTGGTTAGATTTATTCCTATGTATTTTATTTTCTTGGGGCTATTGTAAATGGCATTGATTTGATTTCCTCTTCGGTGTTCTCTTTGTTGGTGTAGAGGAATCCAACTAAGGTTTATTTGTTTATCTTCTGTCCTGATACCCTGCTGAACTCTTCTATTAGTCCCAGTAGTTTTCTTGTGGATTTCTTTAGGGTTGTCTGTGTGTAAGATCATATCATCTGCAAATAGAGACACTTTTACTTCTTCCTTACCAATGTGAATGTCCTTTATTTCTTTTTCTAGCCTAATTGATCTGGCCAGGACCTCCAGCACAATGTTGAATAAAAGTTGTGATAAAGTTCATCCTTGTCTGGTTCTTAGTCTCAGGAGGAATGCTTTCAGACTCTTCATTTAGGATGATGTTGTCTGTTGGCTTTGTATAAATGCCCCTTATTATGTTGAGGAATTTCCTTTCTATTCCTATTTTGCTGAGAGTTTTTATCATGAATGGATGTTGGACTTTGTCAGTTGCCTTTTCTGCATCAGTTGATAGGAGTTTGTGGTTCTTGATTTTTGTTTTATTTATGTAGTGGATTACTTTGTTTTTCTAATTTCACACCATCCCTGTGTACCTGGTATGGATCACAGTTGGTCACAGTGAATTATTTTTTTGATATGTTGTTGAATTCTGTTTGCTAGAATTTTGTTGAGGATTTTTACGTCTAAGTTCCTGAGAGATACTGGTCAGTAATTTTCTTTTTTCTTTTTTGTGGTGTCTTTACCTGGTTTTGTTGGCTATAGAATGAGTTTGGGGAGTATTCTATCCTTTTTTACACTCTGAAATACCTTTAATCATAGTGGTGTTAACTCTTCTCACAAGTTTGGTAGAATTCTTCAGTGAAGCCATCAGAGCCAGGGCTTTTTGTTGTTGTTGTTGGGAGTTTTTTAATTACCTTTCAATTTCTTTTGTTATTGGTTTATTAACGTTCTTCTATCTCTGTTTGTGTTAGTTTAGGTAGATAGTGTGTTTTCAGAAATTTGTCCATTTCCTCTAGGTTTTCTAATTTGTTAAGAGTACAGTTTTTCATAGTATTCTGTTACTATTCTTTCAGTTTCAATTGGGTTTGTTGTGATATCGCCCATCTCATTTCTTATTCAGGTTATTTGCTTCCTCTCCTGTTTTTCTTTTCTCAGTTTGGCCAGTGGTTTATCGATTTTATTAACCTTTTCAAAGAACCAGTTTTGGTCTTGTTAACTCTCTCAATTCT
Source organism: Loxodonta africana (assembly GCF_030014295.1). Classification (NCBI taxonomy): domain Eukaryota; kingdom Metazoa; phylum Chordata; class Mammalia; order Proboscidea; family Elephantidae; genus Loxodonta; species Loxodonta africana. The sequence goes on from NC_087350.1 coordinate 50,478,073, forward strand.
TTTTCTATTCTCTAATTTTTATTATGTTCTTTTTTCTGGTTCCCAAGGGCTTTTTATTTGTTAGAGCTATAGGGTTAATGCTTCGATTTTGGACATTCTTGAATGTGTGCATTTACTGCTATAAATTGACCTCTGAGGACTGCTTTTGCTGTGCCCCAAAGGTTCTGGTAGGATGTGTTTTCATTCTTATTTGATTCTGTGAATTTCTTCTGTCCTTAATTTCTTGTATAACCCAGTAGTTTTTGAGCAAGGTGTTGTTAAGTTTTCATGTGTTCGATTTTTTTTCCTTACTTTTTCTGTTATTGATTTCTTCTTTTGTGGCTTTATGGTCAGAAAAGATGCTTTGTAATATTTTGAGGTTTTGTGTTCCATTAAGGCTTGCTTTATGGCCTAATACGTGGTCTATTGTACAGAGTGTTCCATGCGTGTTGGAAAAGAACATATACTTGGCTGCTGTTGGGTAGAGTGTTCTCTATATGTGTATCGGGTCAAGTTGGTTGATCGTGGCATTTAGATCTTCTGTGTCTTTATTGAGATTCTTTCTGGATGTGATGTCTTTCACTGGAAGTGGTGTGTTTGCATTTCCTAGTATTACTGTGGAGTTGTCTATCTCTCTTTTTAATGTTGTTAGAGTTTGTTTTATATGTTTTGAAGCCCTGTCGTTGGGAGGAGGGGAAATATTTCTTAAGGTTCTGTCTTCCTGGTGTATTGACCCTTTAATCATTATGTAGTGTCCTTCTTTATCCTTTGTGGTATATTTTACTTTAAAGTCTATTTTGTCAGCAATTACTGTTGCCACTCCTGCTCTTTTTTGATTGTTGTTTGCATGATATGTTTTTTTCCATCATTTGAGTTTTAGTTTGTTTATGTCTTTAAGTCTATGGTGTGTCTCTTGTAGGCAGCATATAGATGGATTGTGTTTTTTTTATCCATTCTTCCACCGTCTCTTTATTGGTATATTTAGTCCATTTACATTCAGTGTGATTATTGAAAAGTATGAGTTTAGTGCTGTCATTTTGATATCTTTTTTTGTGTGTGTGTGTTGTTGACAGTTTCTTTGTTCCACTTAATTTTCTGTGCTGTCGTTTTTCTTTATATATTTTCGTTTTCTCTTTTTCATTGTTGTTGATTTTGTATTTGGTGAGTCTTAATGTTTTTCTTGTTTTTTCTTTTGATGTGTACGATTGTTACTTTCCTTTGTGATGACCCTATTATTTACCCCTATTTTTCTAAGTTTAAACTAATCTCGTATTTCTTATATCGTCCTGACTTCCTGTCCATATGAAAGATCTATGACTACATTTTTAGTCCCTGTTTTTTGTTTTAATATTGTTATCTTTTACATAATGACATCTTTGTTTTCCTGTTTTTAACATTGTAGCTTTGATTTATTTTTGCGATTTCTCTATCTGGGTTGATACCTTGTTCTGTCCTGTGTTCTAATATTGGGTTGTTATCTGATGTTACTGATTTTCTAACCAGAGGACTCCCTTTAGTACTTCTTGTAAATTTGGTTTGGTTTTTGCATATTCTGTAAACTTATATTTATCTGGAAATGTCCTTATTTCACCATCATATTTGAGAGACTTTTGCTGGATATATAATTCTCGGCTGGCAATTTTTTTTCCTTCAAGGCTTTATATATATCATCCTATTACCTTCTTGCCTGCATGGTTTCTGCTGAGTAGTCCAACCTTAGTCTTATTGACTTGCTTTTGTAGGTGACTTCCCCTTTATCCCTAGCTACTCTTAAAATTCTCTATCTTTGGTTTGGGTAAGTATGAGTGTAATATGTCTTGGTGACTTTCTTTTGGAATCTACCTTGTGTGGGGTTCGATGAACATCTTGCATAGCTATCTTCTCATCTTTCACGATATCAGGGAAAATTTCTGCTAACAAATCTTCAACAATTCTCTCTGTATTTTCTGTTATTTCCTGATGTTCTGGTACTCTGATCACTCATAGGTCATTCCTTTTGATAGAGTCCCACATAATTCTTAGTGTTTCTTCATTTTTTTAAATTCTTTTATCTGATTTTTTCTCAAATCTGTTGGTGTCAAGTGCTTTATATTCAGCCTCACTAATTCTGGCTTCCATTGCCTCAGTTCTGCTCCTATGACTTTCTATTGAGTTGTCTGGTTCTAAAATTTTATTGTTAATCTTCTGGAGTTCTTTTTGCTGTGTCTCTGTGTTTTCTTGCAGCCTATTAATTTTTTGATTATGCTCTCCTCTAATCTTCTTACATTCCTCCATTGCTTTGTCTGTGTGCTCCTTGGCTTGTGTTGTATTTTGCCTGATCTCCTTCCTGTTCTCTTGAAGAATTCTGTATATCAGTCTTTCGTATTGTACCTGTGGTAACTCCAGGAAGTTCTCTTCATTCAGAAGATTTTTTTTCTTTATTGTACTCATCAGACAGTTAGTACACACATTGTTCTATGACATTGGTGTTAACAATGCCATGACATGTCAACACTCTCCCTTCTCAACCTTCGGTTCCCTATTACCAGCTTTTCTGTTCCCTCCTGCTTTCCAGTCTGTGTCCCAGGGCTGGTGCACCCCTTTAGTCTTGTTGTGTTCCATGGGCCTATTCAATCTTTGGCGGAAGGGTGAACCTCAGGAGTGACTTCATTACTGAGCTGAAAGTGTGTCCCAGGGCCATAGTCTGAGGGTTTTTCCAGCCTCTGACAGGCCAGGAAGTCTCGTCTTTCTTTCTGAGTTAGAATTTTTCCTACATTTTTCTCCAGCTCTTGCTGGGACCCTCTATTGTGATCCCTGTCAGAGCAGTCAGTGGTGGTGGCTGGGCACCATCTCGTTGTTCTGGACTCAGTGTTGTGGAGGCTGTGGTAGATGTGGTCCATTAGTCCTTTGGACTAATCTTTCCCTTGTATCTTTAGTTTTCTTTATTCTTCCATGTTCTGAAGGGGTGAGACCAGTGGAGTATCCTAGATAGCCATTCACAGGCTTTTAAGACCCCAGACAGTACTCATCAAAGTAGAACATGGAACATATTCTTTATAAAGTATGTTATGCCAGTTGAGCTAGATATTCCCTGAGATCATGGTCCCCACAGACTTGAGCCCAGCAGTTTGGTTCCTCAGGGAGTTTGGAGGTTTATATGGAGCTACCATGACCTTGCCTTGTACAGGTTGTGCTGACTTCCCTAGTATTGTGTACTGTCTTACCCTTCACCAAAATTTCTGCTTATCTATTGTCTATGAAGTGTTTTTCCATCCCCACCCCTTCCCTCCCTCATAACCATCAAAGATTGTTCCTTTTTATATGTAAACCTTTTCATGAGTTTTTACAGTAGTGGGTGCATACAATATTTGTCCTTTTGTGATTGACTTATTTCACTGAGCATAATGCCCTCCAGATTCATCCATGTTATGAGATGTTTTCCACATTCATCATTGTTCTTTATCCTTGCATAATACTCCATCGTGTGTATGTACTACAGTTTATCCATTTATCTGTTGATGGACATCTAGGTTGTTTCCATCTTTTTGCAGTTGTGCATAATGCTGCTGTGAACATGAGTGTGCATATCTCTACTCGTGTGACGGTTCTTATTTCTCTAGGATATGTTCCTTTAGAAGTGGGATTGCTGGATTATTTGGTATTCCTATTTCTAGCTTTCTAAGGAAGCACCATGTCACTTTGAAAATGGTTGTATCATTTTGTATTCCTACCAGCAGTGCATGAGAGTTCCGATCTCCCTGCAGCCTCTCCAACATTTTTTATTTCTGTTCTATTGATGAATGCCAGTAGTGCCGGGGATGAGATTGTATCTCATTGTGGTTTTGATATGCATATCTCTAATGGCTAGAGATCATGAGCTTTTCCTCATGTGTCTTGGCCACTTGAATGTCTTCTTTGGTGAAGTGTGTGTTCATTTTGGAAGATTTCTTGATTCCTTGTTTTGGGAGGTTGCTAAAGCTATTGTTGTCTGCTTCCTTATGTGTTTTGATATTGATTTTTTGTCTCCAGGCCATCAATAAGTTATTGTATTTATTTATTTTATGTTTGCTTACTGTGTCCTAGCTTCTTGTTTTGTTATGCCCAAATAGGCTGCTTGAATGAGGTAGTTTTATTACTGGAGCCTTTGAAGCTTTAACATCCTGTCACCAGGTGGTTAGAACTGTTACTAAGTATATGAGCCCATTAATCTGTTTACTTTTCTTGTATGGATTCAGCTCAGGTGTTCAGGTAGTCAGTCAATAAGTGTGTGTTGCAGGGTCTTAGCTATAGTCCTAAATGAGCAGGGGTGATTCGTGTAGGCACAGGTGTCTGGCTACAGTGGGGGGTCACGTGCTGAGCAAGGCAGGGGGCTGCCCTGAATTCCCTGCTTAGGAGAGTCGGCAGATTATTTTCTCCCTGTTTATTAATCTGTTCCCTCTCCGAGGCTGGGAAAATGGCTCTGGGTGCATGATGGGTCCTACTTCCGGTCCAGGGGATGGGGCAGTCTCTGAAGCTGGCTCAGACCCAGCGCCCAGCAAGAATGGGGCAGGTAAGTGGGAGAGAGGTTTTTCCCAAAGGGGTGTTTTTTGATCCGTGTGGTAGGTTAGACACGTGCACTTATCTTTTGCCGATGGAGCGCCCCTTTTTGCTGATTCTAGAGGCCTGAGTAGACCCTCTGCTGCTTGGTCTCTTCCAATGTGGAAAACGTGTCCTGAATGCCACTACTTGCCTCACCGCTGGCACCAGTCAATCCCAGCCTGCGGGGTGCCAGTTCCAGCCGGACCTGGTCTTGGCAAGTCCTTGCTGCTTCTGAGCCGTCTCTGCCTCCCCCTGCCACTGAGGCCAATACTTCAGCTTTGATGTTGAGGGCCCCTAGATTGTCATACATAATCAATTCACTTGTGTTTTAAGAGGAACCACAGAAAGCATCCTACTACTCTGCCATCTTGGCCCCGCCACCATTGATTTTTCTAGGATTAATTCCAGCATGCTACTTGGATGAGAACTACTCAGTCAGAAAGTTCCACGAGGTTATTAAAAACAGCGTTCTCCTGCTCTCTTTCCCCATCTCCATTTACGTCTTCCCAGAGGGCACTGCTTACGTCTTTTTTAGCTGATTATTTTGGCCTAGACATATTCACCAGAGAACACTTAACTATTCTCCTGCTTGGAATATAAAGGTCTGACTACCAGCATTATGCTTTGCTTTCCCGGAAATCTGTATGTATGTGTGTATACATGTATTTGTATTTATATGTACATGTAGCTTTATGTTCCCAGTGCCTCACACTTAAAATATTCTTAATAAGTACGTGCTGAATGAATAAATGAAGGTAGGGGCCATTATCCTTATTTTACAGATGAGGAAATGGCCTATGGAGGATAACTTGTGTTATTGATACCTGCACAGGTCTTTGTCATTTTGAAGCCCATGCTCGTTCCACGTTTACAAAAAGAGAATTTCTGCATGCTAGTCTGAACCTCATTTCAGAGAGGAATAGTGATTGAAATACCAAGACTTACGTAAAAAAGTATGGTCCCTATTTTGGCTTTCAAATTTCCATCATGGGTAGACTAGGAAAATGTAGTAAGTGTAGCAGTGGTAAGAGTAGAAGAAAAAAAATGACCTTAGTTGTCTCGGTAAATCCTTCTTTTTGCTTTGCTTTCTTTTCTTTGAAACAAGAAAATCCTTTCAAGCATTTAAATATTGATGACACAGCTGCATCCCTGTACATGAAAATGACTTACATGTTCGTCGAAACAGGCATATTTATCTAAACAGCCTTGTCCTAAAGTGTTTGACTGAAGTCTGCAGATTCCTGCAGTCTGTTCAGGCATTTACCTTCATAACAGGATTAAGGTATACGGGAGTTCTTCTGCCAGTCAGGCTCTTATTCCATGTTTTTTGCTGTTTTGGAAGACCTTCTCTTAGCTCTTAGTGTTGTGCAGTTATACTGTGATATATCTAAATTTGGTTACTTTATATTTATCCCGTGTGAGATTTGTTGGATTTCTTGAATTGCTAGGTTGGAGCCTTTCATTATTGCTGGAAAATTCTTAGCCATTATCTCTTCAGATATTAGATGTGCCTCAGCCTTTCTCTCATCTTCTTCTGAAACCGATTAAACATTAATTAGGCATTCTCACTATGTCTTCTACGTCTCTTAACCTCTCCTATATTTTCACCTTTTTGTTTCTCTGAGATTTGGATAATTTCTTCTGATCTTTTAGTTCACAAATTCTGTATTAGTTGTGCCTGATTTGTTATTAAATCCATCTATTGAGTTTTATATTGGTTATGCTATTTTTCATTTCCTTAAGCTCTGTTTATTTCTTTTTCAAATATTCCGTGCCACTTTTTATAATTTTCTATTTTTGTTTTCACACTTGTTTTTTTAATAACTTAATGAGCATATTTATTTTATAATCTATATCCGATCATTCTTATATCTAAAATCTGCTTTTGCTGTTTAAAAACTCCCTTTGCTGTTCATGTGTCTTTGTATGCGTGATGTTCTTCTCCTTATCCTTAAATATTTTTGTGGGAAATTCATTGACACTAGGATGAAGGTGTCTTCATCTGGAGAGGATCTGCATTTACTTCTGAAAGACACTTAGAGGTACTACTAGTTTAAGACCAGGTTTTTGCAATCACCTAGGTATGTGAATTTGGGCTACAAATATGCAGGAAGGCTGATTTATAGTTACAGCCCTGGGGGACTGAGTTTTTTTTTTTTTTTTTCCCTCTCTTTTGAGCAGCACCAAGAAAATTTCCTCGTAGTCTCCTAGGGGATAGTCGTTGGAGGAGGGAAGGTGTCAGGTTTATTTTTCATTCGCCCTTACACTGAGGGTATAGCCCTTTGGTATTCCAACTTAAGGTGGGGTGGGTCTCCTATTAGACTCCCATTTGGGTAGGCACTAAGCTCTGACTGTCCCCTTCTCCAACTGAGGCGTTCAAAACCTAGATTCAAGTTGCTGGATTGCCTGAGGGCAAAGGAGATTTGGAGTTTGCTTATTTTCTCAGTCTACTCTGCTGGTTTTTCCTCACCTCTCACTTTTTATTATTGGTGTGCTCTGAGACTCAATCCTTGTTCCTCTTCTCTTCTAGCTACAACTGACTGCCTTGATGCTCTTACTTATTCTCATGACTTTAATTATGATCTCTATGCTGACAGTTTCCAAATTTATATCCCTAGCCTAGACCTCTCACTGGAGTTCCAGGCTCTAATATCATCTACCTACTCTACATCTCCTGGAGCCCTATTGGTGTAGTGGTTAAGAGATACAGCTGCTAACCAAAAAGTCAGCAGTTTGAATCCACCAGCCACTCCTTGGAAACCCTATGGAGCAGTTATACTCTGTCCTATAGGGTCGCTATGAGTCAGAATGGACTCGATGACAACTGGTTTGGTTTTTGGAGCCCTGGTAGCGGAGTAGTTAAGAGCTTGGCTGCTAACCAAAAGGTCAGCACTTTGAATCCACCAGCCATTCCTTGGAAATCCTATGGGGCAGTTCTCATCTGTCCTTTAGGGTCACTATGAGTCAGAACTGACCTGATGGCAGCAGGTAGGTAAGCACTCCACATCTCAAATTGGTAATTCTGATAGGGATTGAAAACTGAGCATGCTCAAGACAAAATTCCTGGACCTCTTTCACTCAAAATTTTCCCCGTTTCAGTTAATGATTATTGTGCTTTCACAGTTGCTCCAGCCAAAATCCTTGGTTTCATACTTGACTCCTCTTTCTCTCACACTCTGTATCCATTTCAGAAAATCCTGTTGACTCTAACTTCATAATATATCCAGAATCCCACCACATATTACCACTTCCACTGCCGTTACCCTGTTCCATGCTACCATTATCTTGCACCTGAATTCTTGCCATAACCTCCTAGTCTTCCACTTTCTGCCTTTGCTGCTCTGTAGAGTGTGCCTGCTGCTAAGATCATGTCACCTCAGTACTTAAAATTTCCAATCTTCATCTCACCCAGAATAAAGGCCTTATGTTGTCTGTCCTTGTCTCTCCTCCCAAAAGCCTCCCTGATTATCTTGCCAGTATCCTGATCATTCCATTCTCTTCCACGCACTGACCTCATGGCTGTTCCTCAAACACAGCAGGCAGTCTTCTGCTCAGGGTCTTTGCATTCTGTTTTCTGTGCCTGAAATCCTCTTCCAAAGATGTGTATCTGCTTTGTTCTTCAAGTGTTTGATCAAATATAAGCCCCTTAATAAGGTCTTTCCTAAAAGCCCTATTCATTCTGTAGCAATTAGGTATGACTTTGAGCCTGTCATTTGCCTTTTCTGAGTCTCTTTTTCCTCCTCTGTAAAATGGGGTTGACAATACTGATCTAACAGGATTGTTACGGTTAGAGGTTAGGATCTAAGAAAGCTAGAATAGTCCCTGGCATGTAGTTACCCAAAAAAACCACACCAAACCTGTTGTTGTCAAGTCAGTTCTGAGTCATGGCAACCCCGTGTATTAGCACTCAGTAAATGGTAGGAATTATTATAATAATGACACTATTTCAAGACAAAAATAGCACACACAAAAGAAAACTCTACTTCAGATCATTTGATGAATATAGATTGAAAGTTTTTAATAAAAGAATAGTAAATAGACTAATTAATAGAATAATCTACCAAAAAAGTTTATCTGAATCATGCATAAAGATTAAGTATAGCACTATCAGTTGATATTATATGTCAGTAGGATAAATAGGAAAGATCACATGGTTATATCTCAATTTTCATTTATAAAATCTAATAAAATTCATTGCCCATTTTAATTAAAATACTGAACTTATAATGAAGAGCTTCTGTATTTACTTTGTACTTATTGAGAAACACTAGAAGTATCCTTAATTAAAATAAGCAAGAAAAAGAGAATGCCTGTTATTACCGTTGTGATATAATCTTGTTTTAGTCCTGACCAGAATTTCGTAGCATAATAAAACAAAATAATAAAAGTTATACAGAATGTAAAAGAGGACACAAAACAGGAATAAGAGATGAAAATATTATAAAGAAAAAGATGAAAATCATTAATTACAGATGATATGACTTTATGTTTAGAAAATCTAAAAGAATTACAGAAAAATTAATATGAATACAAATTCACCATAGTGGTTAGATATGGAATGAATACTCAAAAGTCAGTGACAGTCTTATATATGAGCTATAATCAGTTAAAAGTTCCTCAATACATATTTTATGTCTGTACATTTACCATAATTTTTCTTAAACATAAGAGCATCAGATGGTAAAATCCAAATATGGTACAATCTTGAGACATTCCCCCAAAACTTGCAAATAAGGAAATAAGATTATACCACAAAAATTACTGAATAATGAAGACTAACAAAGACATGTACCCTGAGAGTATGGCCCATCGATACCTTTTAACTAAGCACTGAAGTCACTCCTGAGGCTCAACCTTCAGCCACAGATTAGACAGGCCTATAAAACAAACACTAACACATGTAGTTCAGCCAAGTATACAAGACTAAATGGGCACACCAACCCAGGGGCTAGAATGAGAAAGGAGGAGGGGACAGAAGAGCGGGATGAATGGAAATGGGGAACCCAAGGTCGAGAAGGAGAGAGTGTTGACATGTCACGAGGTTGGGAACCAGTGTCACAAAACAGTACGTGTATTCATTGTTCAAAAAAAAAAAAGTGTAGTGCACTATACAAATTTAAGTTAATCTCTTTCTAAAAAAAAAAATCTCTTTCTACTGATGTGTAATTATTATACCTCAAATGTTCTCTAGGGGAGAATAATCAACAAAATTAAAATTTATTCCCTCTCTTTAGTGCCAGTAAAAAATATATATATATATCATTTAATAAAATAATTTTTTAATTAAAAAAGAAGGACTTGTAAAGCATCCTTAAAGAAACTATTCAAATATAATCTGATAGAAGGATTAAAGTATAAGCGTCAGAGTTCCCCAGGACTGTGCCTATATTCAGTGATTCACGAGGAGAACTCATAGGGCTCAACATAAAGTCATACTCACTGCTAAGATTTATTGCAGCAAATGGACACAGCAAAATCAGCAAAGGGAAAAGGCACATGGGTGAAGTCCAGAGGGACTCAAGAGCAAGCTTCCAAGGGTCCTTTCTTAGTGAAGTCACACAGGATGTACTTAATTCCTCCACCAACAAGTTGTAACAACGTACGTGAAATGAAATGTTGTTTACCAGGAAGCTAATTAGGGACTCAGCGCCCAGAGTTTTTACTGGGGGCTAATCACTTAGCCCTTTCTGCTTAACAGGTACCAAAATGCCAGACTCCCAGAAGAAAGCAGGTTAAACATAAACCATATTATTTGCACAGATTAGGCATACTGAACTACCATCAGTTCTGCTAGTGGTGAGAACCTTCCCAAAATTCAAGTTCCCGACACCAGCCAAAGGCCAACCTTGTAGGCAGGCCTTTAAAAGGATGTTAACATTTTTCTGTACAGTATTAAAAAAAAGAAGAGAGGTTGGTCAGTAATGAAAGCAAAGAAAAATGAGAACTTGGGAAATAATAGCCACATCATTTTAGCATAATCTGAGAGAGAACGTGCCATGGCCAAGGATTCATAAGCAGTCTCTACAGTGTGAAGGATTTCCTAAAACTGCCTTATCTTGGGAATACTCCTTAATATCATCCAACTTACTCCTTTATTTGCTTATAAGAAATTTCTAATTTATCTTAACTGTTTAATTTCTTGTTGTTATATTCACAAAGTTGGGAAAAAAATTTTTTAAAATGTTGTGTGAACTCTCTTTCCTCCCACCCCGCCTCCAATTCATTCAGTTCCCATCTTTCCCTATAAGGCTATACACACACTTCTGTATCTTGCTTTTTTCCACTTAACAAGAAATGTTGGAGATCTTTTCCCATCTGTTCATGAAGACTTTCTTCATTCTCTCTCTCTTTTTTTTTTTTTTTTTAATTATAGTATCTCATCATATGGTTGTGTCTTAGGCATCTAGTGCTGCTGTAACAGAAATACCACAAGTGGATGGCTTTAACAAAGAGAAGTTTATACTCTCACAGTCCAGTAGGCCAGAAGTCTGAATTCAGGGCACTGGGCTCCAGGGGAAGGCTTTCTATCTCTGTCGGCTCTGGAGGAAGGTCCACGTGATGCATCAGTCTTCCTTGGTCTGGGGGCATCTCAGCACAGGAACCTCAGGTTCAAAGGATGCGCTTTGCTTCCGTCCCTTCTTTCTTGGTGATATGAGGTCCCCACTCTGCTAGCTTCCTTTTCCTTTTATCTCTTGAGAGATAAAAGGTGGTACAAGGCACACCCCAGGGAAACCCCCTTTACATTGGATCAGGGATGTGACCTGGTAAGGTGTCACAATCCCTCCCTAATCCTTTTTAACATAAAATCACAATTCTACCCTAATCCTCTCTAACATAAAATTCCCATCACAAAATAGAGGACAACCACACAATATGGGGAATCATGGCCCAGCCAGATTGATACATACGTTTTTGGGGGACATAATTCAGTCCCTAACGGGTTGTGTCATAATATACTGTACCAGTCCCTTAATGCTGGTCATTTGGTTGTTTATAGCCCTTCACTATTACTAAGAATGCTGCAGGGAATAACTTTGAACTTATGTTCTATTACAGGTTTGAGAATATATCTGTAAGTTAAACTCCTAGTTGTGAAATTGCTGTGTTAATGGAATATGCATTTGAACTTAACAGATACTACCAAGTTGTCAGTGGTTACGAGCTATGGCTGCTAACCAAAAGGTCAGCAGTTTGAATACACCAGGCACTCCTTGGAAACCCCATGGGGCAGTTCTGCTCTGCTCTGTAGGGTTGCTGTGAGTTGGAATTGAGTCGACGGCAACAGGTTTTGTTTTGGTTTCACCAAGTTGTCTTCTAAAGATTATACTAATTTATATTCCTGTCATTTACATATCATATTTTAGTGTTTCCTCATATTCTTGCCAACAGTGTGTATTCTTAAACTTTTGGAAATTTTGCTAAACTGATAGGTTAAAAAATGGTATCTTAGTATACTTTGATTTCCTCTTATTATCAGTAAGGCTAAGCATCTTGTCTTATATTTGAGCCAGTTGTATTCCCTTTTCTATTATCTTCCTCCCACTTTTCTATTGGGTCAATGATCATTTTCTTATAGATTTAGAGAAATTCTGTCTATATTAAAGAGATTAACCATTTGTCAGATGAGTTACAAATATTTTCCCCAGTTTATCATTTGCTTTTCATTTAGTTTATGCTGTATTTTACCATGCAGAAGCTTTAGGTTTTTATTCTAATTGAGTTTATTAATATTAGTTAATTGTAATATTCAGAAAGGTCTTCTAGGTTAAAAAAATAATTTGCTTGTTTGCTTATATTTTCTTTCAGTTATTGGTTAATGCTTTACTTTTAAATCTTTGATGTATTTTAAATTTATCCTAGTGTATGGCAAGAAGTATGGAGCCAACTTAATTTTTTTCTAGAATGGCTATTCAGTTTTTCTCACCAGTTTCAACTGTCATCTTTATCATATATACAGTAGTTCTGTATGTTTGAGGGTCTAATTCTGGACTTTTGATGCTGTTCCGTTGGTCTCCTGCCTACTCTTGTGCTATCTTTTTTTAAAAAATGGTGGCGAAAATATATACACCAAAAATTCACCAATACAACACCTGCCTCCTTTAAAATTCATTGACACTGATTACATTTTACATGTTGTACCACCATTATTGCTTTCCTTTTCCAAAATTTTCCACCACCATTAACATAAACTCAGTGCCCCCAAAACAAAAGCTCCCCCTTTACTCCTGCCTCCCATTACTAATCTTTTGGTTTCTGTATATTTGCTTATTTCATATAAGTGAGATGTTATCCTTTTGTGACTGGCTTATTTCACTCAGCATCATGTTTTCAAGGTTCATGTTGTGATATGCATCAGAACTTCATTTCTCTTTATGGCTGCATAATATTCCAACATGTATATATACCACATTTTGTTTATTCATCAATCTGTTGATTGACATTTTGGTTGCTTCCAACTTTTGGCTCCTGTGGAAAGTGCTGCAGTGTACACTGGTGTACAGGTTTCTCTTTGTGTTCCTACCTTCACTCCCGGGTATATACTTAGGATTGGGATTGCTGGGTCATAGGATAGTTCTATGTCCAACTTTTTGGGGAACTGTGTGCCACCTGTTTTTAATTACTAAGACTTTCTACGTCTTATCATCTTGTTCTTTTTCAGAATTTTCCGGAATATTCTTTTCCCGTATGAACTTTAGATTTAGCTTTTTCAGTTGCAGAGTAAAAGTACATTTGTGGCTATTTTTATTGAGATAGGGTTAAATTTAAATAAACTAATGACATCTTTAGAATGGGTTCTTCTCTAAGAACATAGCATGTCTATTTGTTCATGTCTTTATTATTAACATTCAGCAGTATTTTAAAGTAATTTTTGTTTTTTTCATTTCTTATTAATCCTAGGAGTTGCTATATAAATGGTAGGAGTTTTCACTTCCTTATTGCTTTGCCGAATAGTCAGATTATGAGTTTACTTCCCAGATAGATCTGCCTTTAGGGAAAGAATATCCTTAACCATGAAAAGAATATTCTAGTTTGAGTGTCAGTTTAATTCTTTCTGTAAATTAACATATAGACATTCTGGTTTTTATGCATCATTTTATGTGAATGGTTAGTATGACCCACATTACGAGATGGATCCAATCCTTACATACCAGTAAATCAGGTTTTGGAGCCTGTAAGGCTGGCCGAGAGCCAAATCCTAGATCTTGGAAAATTCCCCGTTGTAAATACTAGTATATGTCGCCCAATGAGGTGGCCTCTTGGCAGACAGCCAGATGACCTCACCCTGCAGACATGTGTATTTTTATTTTAAAAATCAGTAATTCACTTAGTAAACTCTCCTGTATTAACTGAGAGCCTTTAAGAAAGCCTACTATGCATAGTGGATATATATGAATGGCAGTTTCTTCATCTGTAACTGGTATTTCTCTAGCTGGTTATGAGTAAAAGGGCCTAATCTGTGAGTAACTACCATTGGTCCAATTTTTAATGAATATTTTAAATTCTTATCTGTTACAGAATTTCACAAACTTATTTGGTCAGCCACTAGTCTGCTTGCTTTCTCCTACAGCATATCCAAAAGCTTTACAAGGTATGTTTTGTTATTATGTGTTATATCCATAGGTTGCAAATGAACAATGACTATTAAATAATACTGATCTTTGTTTTTCCCTCTCATAATGATCACTTGTGTTTAATGTGGCAGGTGTCAATCTGAAGTACACTCAGAAGCCTTGCCAACAGCCATACTTCCTTAATTTGTGCTACGGTTAAGCCTTGAGATAATTTTAAGAGATATGATAAATCATCCCTGAGAAAAGGGTGGTTTTGTCCCCTGCTGTTGGGGAATTCATGATTTGTGAGTTTTAAAATTTGTTTTACAGGTGTTTGTCCAAAAGCTAAGATATCATCTATCTAGCATGATTCCTTGTGTTTTTAGCTACATATTTTAGGCATCTTTTAAGACTGTTAGATTTCTGGTCTGGAAAGCTTCTCACCCTGTGCCTAAGAGTTAGGATAACATAACTGGCACCACTTCAAGGGTTTCTTTTATTCACATTTTTACTTTGTTGTACTTTGGAAATAAAAGAACCTCTTGTAAGTCTGCCAGAGAGACAGGTCAG